>NC_142142.1:5977500-6626250 GCF_024610735.1 Ursus americanus
GGTCACGTACGTCCATACATGAAACATCCCAGAAAGATAATGATAAACCTTATGTGTATTTTTGTTCATGTCTCCAGTTTCCCAAGGCCAACCCATTTCATAGCCCATCGTGTGTTAGAGCGTTGAGGGAATGGTGGTTTCTAGCAGTATTTGAAGCGTCTTCATTTACTCTCCACACCACCTCAGTTCCTCTGGGAACACCTGTTAATCTTAGGACTGCTCCAGAACGAGCATGTATTGCCTTCACTCCTTCTACCTGGTGAACTGGGAATGTGGGTTAATTCATGTGGCACAGACCTGTGAAGAAGGCATTCCGAGCATCACAAAACTGTCGGGAGAAACTAAGTCTAGACAGAACTGCTTTCTGTAGTTGTCTAAAGGGCATAGAGAAGACAGCTTTTGCACTGACTTCAAAACAATGAAAAAGCCCCTCCTCACTCGTAAGCTCAAACAATGAAATAAAGGTCATTCTCTGGGTCTCCACCTTAAGACAGACTGGTTCAAGATCAGGATATAGTGGCCCAGATTCCAGTTTTTATCCTCGAAATAGCTCCATATTTCTTTGGGAAGCATAACAAGGCAAAAAAATAAAATAATAGTTCTATCCATTCTAAGATTAGATGTGTGTATGTGTGTGTTTCTTGGGGGTGGAGGAGATAAAAGCTGTATTTTGCAATGCCCCCTTATTTGTGTTTTTTTAAGAACTGCAACTCCAGGTAACAGCCATTCTTGATGCTGGCCAGGAACAAGCCTCCTAACACCCCGATGCCTAGCTTGGGTTTCTGTGTGAAAATAAACTCTCAGTAACATGGCACTGCTCACCTCAGGTTTTCATCGTGCTTCAGAAGTCCATTCATTCACTCCCTATAACCCAGAGCAGAAGCAGATGATACTTTATCGACCAACTATATAATCATTCTGTAGATGGATTTTAAAAGCCTTGGATCGTCTGGATATATTTACAGATACCCAATCTCCATTTGAAGGTTCCATGGTTAAACTTAAAACATTAAAAAAAAAAAAAACTACAATGAAAAAAATTAAAGTTTTCAGTTAAAAAAAAATGTCGCAAGTTTTCCCCTGTTACATTCAGACATTGGACCACATGATGCTATCATGTCGTATCAGATCAAACCAGCAGTTCTCAGCCACCGTTGATCATCTCCCTTTCACTGCACTACACACTGAAATCAAACCACAGTTCATCTTGGATGCTTCTTTCCTCCACAGGAATAGAGATGCA
Organism: Ursus americanus; assembly: GCF_024610735.1. Classification (NCBI taxonomy): domain Eukaryota; kingdom Metazoa; phylum Chordata; class Mammalia; order Carnivora; family Ursidae; genus Ursus; species Ursus americanus. The sequence goes on from NC_142142.1 coordinate 5,978,744, forward strand.
AGGAAAATCTCAAGCAGCATAGCTCTGTGTGCTTTTTTAAACAAATACAGTCTGAGAAGAGTCCTTTTATACTAAGGCGTTAGCTGATTATAAAATTAGACAAATGGGTTAACTCCGTTTTCTGGTGTAAATTGTGCACTGGGATCAAATCCTCTGAGATTGCTGGCAAAACTCCTACACTATGATTTCCAGAAGCAGAAGCCTAAGAAAAACTGAAACGGATAGGAATTTATAGAGAGAAAACTACGAATGTGGGGCAAAAACACACAAATATTATCATTTCTATAAGATACAAAGAAAGATACATCCCATCTCCCTCTAAGTAATACTTCACCGCCTGATTCTATGGATCGTTCTTTCCTAGATAAAAAACCGTACTTAATCCATATTCTAAATTCAAACATAATAACCTGGCACAGGAGACCCCGTTTTCAGCCTGAGTACTCGGAATCTCTCTGCACTGACCTGACCATGTTCTCTAGGTTCATTGAATGCTTAGCTATGGGGATTGACATCTGTGAGTTTTGGGTCTCGCTGTCCTTTGTCCATGATTGATCTTCTCAATCTTCCCCCTTGACAATTTTTCATATCTAGGTCACAGAGGCCATAGAGAGAAGTGGTGAAAATATCCAGTCTTAGAGTTGGTCTGATTCAGTTCAGATACAGGATTTCCCACTCCTATGATTTGGAGACTTTGTGCTGCGTTATGAGATATTAATTCCTCTTTACACATTGAGTTCACCAGGGAACATATGTGGACCTGGGATTTTCATTATGGGAAGTATTTGATTCCTAATTCAACTACAAATGTCTGCTCAAATTTCATTTGTCATCTTGAGTTATCCATAAAGACATTTTGAGGTAAACAGACGCTGACAGATTTCATTGCCAGCCAACCTGCACCACAAGAAATGCTAAAGGATTAGTACCAGCTGATGGAAAACGCTGAAGCTTTCAAATAGCTGTAAACGAAGAACTGAGGATCATTGGAAATGTCGAATAATTACATTATCTACTTCAAATACCAAATGAGCTTTGTGCACAAAACTTTTTATTATACTGCTTTGAATCAGTGCAAACAAAATAAGTACTTAAATGGACAAAAGAGTGTATTCACTCAAAGATATTATATTTCCATTAAAAATAAAGTGCATTAGGAGTCTATACATAACGCATACCCTTTTATTTATAGACATACAAGAAATATATAAAATAATATGTGATATAATTTCAATGAACAAGTCAAAAACACAAAAGAATATATTTCCAAATAGCAAAACAATACCAAAGTGTTTGGAGGGCATTGCAATACACGTAACATATTCTCTCTCATTCTAATTTATGGACTTTAAAATGTGTCAGTAAAGACCATACAATAACTTAACAATGAAAACTATCATAAGTGAATATTAAATGAAAAAAATGACTCCACTCAGACCTATTGTCAAATAGATACACTAAAAAAATTGGTTTCCCAAGCTTTTAAACCATAATGTGACAGTTTCCGCTGTCAAGATGGCAGTCTATGTATGTCATTCCCCCCCAGAAAGCTTTAGAGACATTAAAATTGACGTGAAAACTAAGTGCTTTGTATATGAATAGCTTCGAAATCAATAGAAACAGCTATTAAAGGACAAGAGTGAGAAGCCTAGCCTATACCTGCAAACACAAGGCTTAGTTAGACTTCAAAGACAGGGAAGGGATGTAAAGGTTTCTCACTTGAGGTTTTCAGAAAAGCCAGAGGCAAAAAGGACCAAAAGGCAAATTCCAAAGAATTAGATGCAGTTTCATGGTAGTGTCTCCACCACAGGAAACTCCTACCCTGCTTGGGTTTTATAGTGGATGCTACAGTGTGTCCTCTCTATCCCCCTTTCAGATCTGAAGTTCTCAATCATCTAAGCACTGAGAATGTGGCCCTCTTTGCTTTTTCTCTTGCCTAATGGACCTTCCTCACCTAAGGTCAAATCCCCCTCCCAGAGAGCCCCCATAATGCCTGGTGGATGAAGGAGCAGAAAGCCGACCTGATTCAGCCCAATCAGGACAACTAGGAAGGGCTGTTCCAGCTCCAGACACTCCCGTATAAACATTCAGCTGACACTTTTGTTGCCATTTCATTCCAAATCATTTTCTCCCTCTTTCTTCATCCACCTCTCCCAGGTGCTGATCGTGGGAGCAAAGCTTTATTAGTTTTCTAATACCATTGTGATAAATTACCAGAAATGCAGCGCCTTCAATCAAAGCAAATTTATTATCCTGCAGTCCAGTTTGTTAGAAAGCTCATGCATCTCACTGAGTTAAAATCAAGTTTTCAGAGGGTCTGCATGCCTTTCTGGAGACACTAGCGGAGAACATATTTTTTTTTGGCTTTTCCAGCTTCTGTAGACTGCCCATATTCCTTAACTCATGGCTCTCTTCTCCATTTTCAGAGTCAACAATGAAGGCTAAAGTCCTACAAATACGGTATTGTTCTTACTTTGCTTTAAATGTGTGAATGCACCCCAATGTTCATGGCAGCATTACCAACCATAGCCAAATTATGGAAAGGCCCAAATTCCCATTGACTGATGAACGGATAAAGAAATGTGGTACGTATATACAATGGAATATTACGCAGCCATCAGAAAGAATGACATCTTGTCATTTGAAATGACATGGGTGGAGCTAGAGAGTATAATACTTAGAGAAATAAGTCGGTCAGAGGAAGACAAATATCCCATGATGTCACTCATATGTGGAATTTAAGAAATGTAACAGATAAACATAGGGGGGAAAAAGGAAGAGAGGTGAACCATAAGACAGACTATTAATTATGGAGAACAAACTGAGAGTTGCTGGAAGGGGGGTCGGTGGGGGGATGGGTTAACTGTGTGATGGAGCTGAAGGAGGGCACTTGTGATGAACACGGGCGATGTATGGAAGTGCTGAATCACTAAATCCTACACCTGAAACTGATATCACGCTGTGTGTTAAATAACTGGAACGTAAATAAAAACTTGTAACAAAAATAAAGGTGTAAATAATTATACACTTTGACTCTTTGACTCTTTCTTCTGTTTCTATTACTGAAAAAGAGAAAAATGTTAAAAGCTATATGACAAGTTTGATGATGCAAAAGATCATTGCTTGGGTTTTGGGGAAGTATTTTTATTGCATCAACTGAAAGCCCACAGGAGTATAAAAAAAAAGGTGATTATTCATAGATTGGTTTCAGAGCTTGTGCATTAAAGTCAGTGGAGGAACTAGAACTAGATCATAGGTCTAGGATGAGAGCCCTTGTATTTGGGGATGGAGTAATTCAGGGTCAAATGTAGATTGAGAGAACAAAAGGGAATAAGATGATAGACAAGGGCCAGCACGCATCACATAGATAGAGAGAAATACTATACGTAATTCAATGATAAGACTACGCTTCTGTTTTGGGCCTGACTGCAGAGAGACACTCAGGGGTATGGTACTGTTGCTACCTAAGAAACAGTTTTGTGGGCACCTGGTTGACTCAGTTCGTTAAGCATCAACTCTTGATTTCGGCTGAGGTCATGATCCCAGAGTCCTGAGATCAAGCCCTGCGTCGGGCTCTGTGCTTAGTCGGGGTCTGCTTACGATTCTCTCCCTTGCCGCTCTCCTCCCACACCCACTCTGTATCTCCCAAAATGTTAAATACACTTAAAAAAAAAAGAAATAGTTTTGAAATTCTGTGTTTGTTTTGGCTATCTTTCCACTGAATATTACATATTTGGCAATCATTCCAGTTCAACCTACAGATTTGGCAATGATTTTTCTTTTTTTGAACCCATGAACTTGGCTTTTTTTAGAGAACATAAGACAATGCAAGCTCCACAAGACCAGACATTTTATGTTAGCGTGGTTCATGGATATATCCCTAGCAATTAAATGATCCAAGACATACAACAAATACAAAATGAATGTTAATTTAAGGAGCAATAAAATGAACGCATGAAGGAATGGAGAAACCAACCAACACATGAGGAAGGACACAGGGTCAAATTTCCACTGCCACATTTCTCTAATTACAGAACTAACAACAAACAAACAAAAAATAAAACAAAACAAAAACAGTATAATATGTTCTTCACCCAGAAAGAGAGCACCTTTATCCTATGAAGGACTCTGCATGAAGACATGCAGACAGAGGCCACACTGCTCCTTCCAAGATAGACCATTAGCCTTTGAACTTGAGCTCCAGTGAAGGTTCCAGAAGTCTTAGAGTCCATTCGTCAACAGATGGGGATACATCAGCTTGTATCTCAAACTGGCAGCAATAGATTAGAACTAGGAGATGTTTGTTAAAGCAAGAACACACACATCTCTCTAGATGGAGCAAAATCCTTAGTAAAAGAACATGTCATGTGTCTTATTTCTTGATAAAGACGTGGAGCACTCGCTCTCGAATCTGTTTGGTCCTCACTCCATAAATGATGGGGTTGAGAGAAGGTGGGATAACCACATAGAGGTTGGCAACAAGAATGTGAATGTAGCATGGTATGTTGTGTCCAAATCGGTGAGTGAGGAAGGAGAACACTGAGGGGATATAGAAAACACAGATGACCCCAACGTGAGAGCCACACGTGCTGAGCGCCTTTAGCCGAGCATCCTGTGATGGGAGGCGGAAGACAGCTCGCAGAATGTAGACGTATGAGATGCCAATAAGAACCAGGTTCAGGACAAAGAAGGAAACCACAAAGAGCCCGTAGATGGCGTTGACACGGATGTTGCCACAGGACAATTTCGCAATGCCCATGTGCTCACAGTAGGAATGAGCGATTACACGAGCCTGACAAAAGGGCAGGCGGTAGATGAGATAGACCATGGGAAATGTAAGCACAACTGGACGAACCACAGTGCACATGCTGATGCCCACCAGCACCCGGGATGTCAAGATGGTCGTATAGTGGAGTGGAGCACAGATGGCCACATAGCGGTCAAAGGCCATGGCCACCAGGACCTCGGCCTCCATGCCAGTGAAGGCATGGATCAAAAACATCTGGGCCACACATGCCCCAAACTTAATCTCATGAGCATCAAACCAGAAGATACCCAGCATGCGGGGCACAGAGGTTGTGGAAAGGGCCAAATCGATAGTTGAAAGGAGAGCTAGAAAGTGGAACATGGGCTCCCTCCGCAGGCTCTGCTCTGTCTTGATGACCAGCACAATTGTGGCATTGCCCAGTAAAGCCACAAGGTAGACTGAGCAGAAAGGCAGGGAGATCCAGGCATGGGCCCTTTCCAGACCGGGGATTCCAACGAGGAAGAATGTGGGTGGGTGAAAAACACTCCTGTTCTGGTGTATCATCCTGTCACTGGTCAGAGGAGGTGAAGCTGCCCCGACTCTAGGGCAAAAATGAGAGAGCGAGAAGGAGAGGTCAGAAGAGAGGTCAGAGGGTGAAGGTGATGCCATGCTATTTGCTAGCTCAGTGTTTCAGCATAGAGTTGATGTCATGCTTAAAGCATAGTAAGTGTGCTACTGAAGGACTTTGATGAGATATGTCACAGCCAGATAAGGCAGGTCAAGGTCACATTCAGAGTTTCCACCCTGCCTGCTGATTGAGTTGTAATACCAAACATGGAGGTTTGCAGCAAGTTCAGGGAAGATTTCTAATAATTAGAGCTTACCATTCCCTTTGAAGGAGAATGGGATGTAAGTCCACTCTTGGAAATATACTCTGGTGAGTGACACTGGCCACATCAAGACTACAGATGAGGTCAAGTTAATACACTACAGAGGCCATTAAAAATGCCTTTAAGCAAAAAAACAAACAAACAAAAAAACAAAAACAAAAGCAAAAACAAAAAACAAACAAACAAACAAAAAACACAGACAAAGACATAGAAAGAAAGAAAATACCTTTAAAAATCCGTAACGAAATTAATTATAGGTCCAGGTGTATAGGTGCTCTCACAATTAAATCTGAATTCTTCTGACTGATAGGTAAAAACTCAGCAGCCTCTCACAGACACCATATCAGATAATAAGGGCCGGCCTCTTGGGATGCCTGGCCAGGAGTAGAAAGAGCCATTGCTTATGATTTACAGACAGCCCTGAATATCAGTTGGGAAAGCGGCAAGGAGGGCTGTCTAATGCCATTTCATACCCGTTCACTCTCACAGCATATCCAGGACTCCCAGAGCACCTGTTAATCTTATCGGTGTTAATTTTACCACTGCTTATGGAGACAATACTTGTTGGTTTACTTTTCCTACCAGTTCAAGACACTGAAAATCTGGGTATTCAAATTCTTTTGGTACCAGAGAATCCTCAAATTGCTTTTGGTACCAGAGAAGGTATTTTTTGCAGCTCTCTGGGACAGTCATGTCTCAATAGAGAAGAATTTACTTCTGCAGTGATCTGAAGGGTATGGAGAATGGTACTTAAGCAATGCCTTCAAAATGCTACAGAATGCATCAAACCACTCAGAATGAGGTAGAGGAACTTGCCCTGGAATGTACGGTGCAGCAGTTGTAATCAAAAATAAAGCAGAGATAGGGGCACCTGGGTGGCTCAGTTGGTTAAGCGTCTGACTCTCGATTTCAGCTCAGGTCATGATCTCAGGGTCGAGAGATTGAGTCCTGTGTTGGGCTCCACACTCAACATGGAGTCTGCTTGAGAGTCTCTCTCCCTCTGCACCTGCCCCTCCCCCACTCACACATGCTCTCTCGCTCTCTCAATAAATAAATCAAATTTTAAAAAATAAAGCAGAGATATCTGTTTTTGTCCTTGTCATAGCTTCACTTTACCATTTTTTAATTATTTTTTTCAACATAGAAAACATATCAAGGTAAAAAAATATAAACTATCACTTGTGAGTTCGGTGCAACGAAGAAAGCACAAGTGCCGCAAAGTGCACAGACTCTTATTTGTCGGCAAAAACAGAAACGCCCTGGCCAAGTAAGAAACCATTGCCTAGGAAGGTGACGGCCAAGGCCAAGGTGGAGAGTCCCCGTCGTTTATTGTGGAGCAATACTAGGAGACTACTCTCAACTGCAGCTCTCCACGGGCCCCATCCCTTCCTACCGACATGGAAATTTATTTCGTCCAAAGCAACTGCCAGGATGATATTAAAGGCATTGGATCTCCCGAGACGTTTAAAGATAATCTCATCCCCATTTAAAGATATAATTTTGGTTTTTCCCTGCCTGGTGCAGTTGGCCACTTGGTCCAGTTCTCAGGCTGCTTTGCCCATATATCTCTGCATTTCCTGCCACCAGACAGCAGCAGCTGATTCACCTTCTCCAGGCACCGAGACTTACACACAGCATCGAGCAGCACAGCCCTTCTACCTCCCTCTGAGGACGGCATGGAGAGTACCTGTATTTTAGGCTTCTAGCACCTAAGCGATATTTCTAAGAAAACATCCCGTTTTAATCCCAGCTTTACACCAACCTCTGGGATTGAGTCCACGGAGACTGCACACAAACTTCTAGATTCTATTCCCCAAACCAAAAATCCCAAGGAACATAAAGGCAAACTGAAGGACGTATAAACAAAAGTTGAAGAGTGGGTAAAGCGCAGAGGTTTTGTCACCTGTATTTGACACGTGTGAAAACAGATACACTGTATCTCCGTGTGAATGTGACCCTGTGGGCCAAGTCTAGGGCTTACTGACCTACTTATAGAAGAAACTGGCTTATTTAGTTATTTATTTTTCCATTTCTTCATTTATTTATTTATTTACTGGAACTAGCTAATTTAAATTCAAATACTTGAACTAGTATAGAAGGGTTTTTTTAATTTTACTCTTTCTTTTCACTAAGTTTTTTCCAACCTCCTCTCGTACAGCTGTTTTGAGTTTCCCCAACTAGCACTGAAGACAAAGATCCATGATCCTTTTTCCACGCTGTGTTCTGTACATGAATTCCCTACCACGACCATGATTTTGCCTGTACAAATTTCAAAAGTCCTATTGAAAAGTGCCTAAATTTCAATCCTGGAGCCAGCGTGCCGGTGTTCACGGTAGCTGCGTGACTTTGGGTGACTTATGTATCATTTCTGTGCCTCAGTTTCCTTAACTATAAAACGGGAATCAAAATAGTGTCTTCCTCATTGGGTACATTTGAGATACAAATTAAATGTCTCTGAGACATTTAGAACAGTGTCCTGTACATAGTAAGTGATCAGTTATAACTGGTTTCTTCTTCTTCTTATTATTATTATTATTATTATTATTATTATCATTAATTATTATTATAGATTTCACCTCATGAGCACAGCTGCATAAATACTATTCATGCAAAGCAAGTTTAGGAATCACCAATGGCTACTAACTCTGTAACCATTTTTCTTCTGAAACCTCTAGTAACATTAAATATTTTCTTTTCAGGTGCACCTGGGTGGCTCAGTCAGTTAAGCATCTGCCTTAGGCTCAGGTAGTGATCCCAGGGTCCTGAGATCAAGCAATCAGGTTCCCTGCTCAGCGGGGAGACTGCTTCTCCCTTGCCCTCCTCCCCTCCCCCTCAACCTGCTCCTGCTCTCTCTCAGTCAAATAAATAAAATCTTTAAAAAATACATTTTCTTTTCTAATTTTAGAGTCAATCATGCATATATCATGCAGATTCTATTAGAATGTGATTATTTGGCACAGGGTGTTATATGCAAATAATGAATCATGGAACATTGCATCAAAAACTGGGGATATACTGTATGGTGACTAATATAACAAAATAAAAATTATTTTTTAAAAAAGAATGTGATTATTTGGATTGAAAAAATTATATCCCTTTATCACACAACTGAAGTTTCTGGGAACCTCCCTAAAACAGCATTTAGGCTTAAGAAATAAAACACTGACTACAAAGTATGAGAAACAATATCTTTCATTTGACCGTGCCAAACTTCTCCATCATTCTCTACAAACGTTCAAGCTGTTTCCTGCACATTTACAGTTTCTGTTCACCTGTACATATACCATGAAATATTCTCTTGGGTCCAATAACGTCTTTATACATAATCAAAATCAATTTTAAGACATTTGCTTAATGGCACATTTCTTCCTCTGTGAGTGTGAAGGACACATCGAATCTTGAGAGCTGCTAAAAGATATCTTGGATCCATAAAGACAGCAAAATTAAGGTCAAGATGAGACACAGACTCTCAACTGCAAATATTAAAACAAGCTTGGTCCCCAGTAACACAGTTTATTTATTCAAATAGCTGTTATGTAAAACCAGACCAACATCTTTATTGTTGTAAAAGCCAATAAATTCTTTGTAATGGTGAAGACAGTTTGGATTATCTTTTCAGAAACTTACAATGTAAAATATCTCAACAGATACAGATTTAATTTTTTTTTTTTCCTGAAAGACCTCCCACCTGGTGGCCTCAATTCTGTAGCTCCAGTCTGAAATGGTTGCTTTTCATGTGCCCAGCTGGGAATGCCCTATTCTACTCCCCTGTTTTGGGTCCACTTTTTTTCATACGTCGTGTCTTCCCATTTTACAGACAGCTCCCTACTTTTTCGGGAACACATCCTTATATTAATTTCCAAAGACAGAATGAATGGGAGGTATAGTTCCAACATCTCTGTATGACCGAACTATTATTTCGCCCTCAACTATGGTTGATATTTTGGGTTTTGTCATTATTGGTTGAACTGTGCCCCTCCCTGCCATAAATTTACATGTCGAAGTCCTAATACCCAGTAGCTTAGAATGTGAACTTATTCGGAAATAGGGTCATTACAGATGCAATAATTTAAGTCAAAATTAGGTCATATTAGAGTAGGGTGGGCTCCTAATTCAATCTGACTGGTAACCTTAATAAAACAAAAAACAAAACAAAACAAAACTCTGTGAGGAAACACATGTACATCGGGAAGGCACCATGTAATCTAGGCGGGAGGCCAGGAACAGACACCTTCTCACCGTTCTGAGAAGGAAGCAGCACAGTTGACACCTCTATCTCAGACTTCAGCCTCCGGAACTGTGAGACAAGAAATTTCTGTTGTTTAAGCCACCCAGTCTGTGGTACTTTGTTACCACAGCCCTGGCGAACTCATACAGTTATATTGGTTGAAGATGATTTTATAAGCATGATTACATCTATCGTCCATGTGGAAATCGAGGATTCTGATACCACCGTAACTCATGTTTCCTGCAAGTAACCTCTTGTAATTTTTCTCTCCGCTTTGAAATAGATTAATATTATCTCCTTAAATTTCTGAAAATTCATCCTCTTTTACTAAATGAATTGGGCCTTTTTAAGGCGTGGATCTATGACATTAAAAGTTGGGGATTATTTTTAATTTTTTGGAATTATTTTTAATTTAAAATTTCTTGATCTACATTTTTTTCTTTCTATAACTCTTCTTTGTTGACAATTGCTTTTCTAGATTGATCTTTTATGTATATTTTTCTTTATTTCATATTTTAGTCATGATTTCCCTCCTTCCCAATATTATGAGATTTCTTTAAATTTCTTTAAATTTAAATTTCTTTAAATTTATTTTCTTTAAATTTATTTCTTTAAATTTCTTTAAATTTATTTTCCTATACTTGTACTGATTTTTATAAAAATATGGGTGGTCATTTAAGAAGCACTCCAGAATTACAAAACTTTTTGTGCTGAGTCCTGAGTTAAATGGAGGGATTTTTTTTTTTTTTAATGTCAAACAAGTGAAAACAAAGAACTTCATTATTGACAAGCTGTCAACTGAGAATCTGGTTTAGATGTATTTTACAATGAAATTCCTAACACAGACCCATTGAATTAGGTGGGCCTACTAACCCCATCATGGTCTGAGAACAGGCGTTTATAGGACTAGAACGTGCAATCTATTCCTATAAAATATAGCAGGAGGCATAATGTATGCTCCTTCCATTCTGTTGTTTTCCAAAAGAAAGGACACAAAATAAAATGCACTCTTTTTTTTGTACTTCTCTAAATATATATTTTATCTTTATTCTTGTGTGTCATAAAATTACATGGAAATGGCCTTACCCCCTTCAAGAATTTTCTTCAGGCTTTGTTAGGAAAGACCAAATACAGCTTTTGGTCAACCGTAACTGGGTGAGATAACGGGGTCATTACTAAGGGTACACAGCCAGATGTTCTGTTTATCACAAGGTTTCTCCACACTGTCTGTAAGCCTAGGAACTCTTCTCAATCATATATAAGACCTGAGAATTGCTGCATCTGCTCCTTTCTGGTGGTTCTTTCCTTGGCCTCAGTAGTTTCTTTGCAGTAATACACAGACCGATACACAACCGAAGGCTTCTAAGGACTGTCCTCAGGTCGTGTGTCTGTCTCTGCATAGCTCTCTCCTCTCTGGGGTTCTGCCTTGTCAGAAGATCATCAGAGCAATGATAAAATTTCAAATTTACAAAGAAGAAACTTAGAAATGAAAGAGATGTGGGGAATTCTCCAAAATCACATATCTAGGAAGTTGTACCATTAAGAAGCTGATGGAGAAAATTTTCGTCCAAACCAATTCCATGTGTTTTCTAAAGACTCGGACTTCGCCTAAACATGTGGAAAATTCCAAGACGAATCTGCTTGGTCCTCACACTATAGATGATGGGATTAAGTACTGGTGGAAGAAGCAGGTAAATGTCAGCCATGAGAATGTGGACTATGGGAGGCAGGTGTTTCCCAAAGCGATGGACCATGCATACCCCTATCAGAGGTACAAAGAAGATAAGCACCACACATACATGGGAAAAACACGTGTTGAGTGCTTTCAGTCGCTCTTCACGAGACGCAATGCCCAGCACAGCATGGAGAATTAGGACATAGGAGAGGAGGATGAGGACTGAGTCTGTGCCCAGTGTGATAATGACCACACACAATCCATAGATGTTGTTGACACTGGCATCAGAGCAGGATAATTTCAGAATATCCTGATGCAGGCAAAAGGGGTGGCTGAGGACATTGGCATGGCAATATTGATAGCGCCTTAATAATATGGGTGTGGGCATCACGACTCCTGCACTTCGTAGCAAGCAGCCCAAGCCAATCTTACCAATCACATCATTGGTGAGGATGCTTGAGTAGTGCAGTGGACGACATATAGCAATGAATCGGTCAAAGGCCATGGCCAGCAGCACTGAAGACTCCAAGAACGTGAAGGTGTGGATGAAGAAAAGCTGAGCAAAACAAGCTCCTACTTTGATTTCCTGGGCTTCCCACCACAACATGGCCAATATTGTGGGGAGCGTAGACATGGACATGCCCAGGTCAGTTACTGCCAGGATGGACAGCAAATAATACATGGGCTGGTGGAGTGAAGACTCATTCCAGATAACAGAGAGGATGGTGATGTTGCCTACAAACGCCACTAGGTATGCAAGACAAAATGGAACTGAGAGCCAAGCATGAACAGACGTCAGCCCATGGAAACCCCCTAAAAGAAAGACGGGTTCCGTAGCACCACTGTTATTCCAGACCACCATGGTGGTGCTTCAGATGCCCTTTGTGTGTGAGATGCTGAGAAAGTCACAGGTTATTCAGACTGGTGAGCAAATCCTACCATATTCATGTAACATCAGTCTTTAGTTCTTCAAATGACTCACACAAATGCAAGTATGAAGAAAGGCAACGCAGGCAGCTGAATTCTCAGTTCAGGGACAGTTCATAAAACACGCAGTCTGGTCGCAGCTGTATACAGGGACGTGTGATCTTTGCTGGGATGCTATCAGGTGTACATCACAGCCTTGAAAAACTTAATGCACATGCAAAATAGAGAAATGTAAACCTTTAGATAAATTGCATACATTAATACAAAAAAAATCTAAGTGAAAATAAGGAAGCTGCATTGATCTCCTTCAAATTAGCTTGTGGATCGTTTCTCAATCTCGTTTTCACTCCTCAAGAGTACCCTTATATCCTAATCTCATTGTTTTAATATATTTTTCTGTTTTTCTAAAAATTAACATGCATGTTCTATGAAAATGCAACACGATGAGAAAAGAAAAGGTCATGATGTATCATTTTAACATTTTTTATACCTTTTAGCTTTTCAAATTTCCGCAAAGCATGGAAGTTCCAGTTGCAGCAGAATCTGCGACTGATTTGTTAAATCATCAAGAGGAAAGAAAGTTCAGGGAATAGGTCACAAATGAACCTCTGAAACCTCTTTAAATATATGTGTGCATTCATTAAAACCTAGCAGCAAAGGACAAAATATTTGTGGCATATTTATTTACTAATAAGAATAATGATATATAACACTTTTATTTCTTTACCTTTCTTTACTTCATAATGCTTTTCAGTTTAAAAAACGTTGTTCAGATATATGAACCTATGTCTCAGTTAAATCAAATGACTTAATCGATTAGTTATTTTATCTACATATCAAATGATTTCTAATTTCTAATTCATTTATTTGTTTTTCCAGGAACATGAGTAGTCCTGCATATGTGATTCCAAAGCACACAACAATAGACCTTGTTATACATTTGTCTTTCATTTAATATTAATCATTGTGGGATTAAATATTAAATCAGAATTTTTGCCTCTGAATTTTACTCATCTTTCTCAATACTTGGTGATGATAATCTGTTACACTTTTCTGTTTGTTATCCAACTGACTTAGACAAATATATACCAATCCCCAAATGAATTTTTTATTACTCTTGGATAAATTTGAATTGTGTATACAAAATATAAATTCTTTGATATTCCAAGACTTTACTCAATTGAAATAGACGATCATAGAGGATATGCGCTTTATGTTCATTATTTTGACGTCTATATTATTTACCAATGTATGTTTATTAGTCTATGTACTTGTTGATCTCATTGTATAAATATTATTGTATTCTCTTTTCATTTTATATAATGTGGTATCTCTATATCCTTTACTAATTTTCCAGGCCACTGTTTTTGTACCTAACGTTATATGAATATCTTCATGTAAATCAATTTTTTATCATATCTTAAGCTTTTTCTCAGCATCAATTTTCAGAAAGGGGTACACTGAACCAAATAGTATAACATTTAATATATACTGATATATAATATATACTGATACATAGTGCCCAATACAAATTTAAAAATAATAATTAAACTATCATTTCTTGAATAATATGGCACCAGTCCCTCTGTTAAGTATATATACCTCATCTTATTTAGTTATTGTAGTAACCACATAAAAACAAAGTAACTCAAATGCAAGGGTGTCTAGTTATTTGTCCAAGGTCATACAACGGATAAGTAGAATAGCCAGCCGGAAATTCACGAGTCTTTCTACCATCAGCTCATGTCTAAATTATGTATGAAATTATCTCTGGCTATTACTAAATGTTATTTTTAACCCCTTTTCCCTCAAAAAAAAAAAAAAGCTATTCTCATTTGTTTACCGGTTAGATAGATCATTCTTTCACATAAATGATTATTTATTTGAATTCATCTGTGAATTGTCTCCTTAGGCTTTTTATATGTCAATTATATTTGTTTACTAAATTATACAAAATTGATGATTTAATCAAAACAACCCATTTTTAATAGTTTCTTATAATTTTCTTACTCTGGTCATTTTGCTTTAGAATTCAATTTTAGGTGGTAAATTAAACAAATCTTTTCTTTTATTTATCTCTTCCTTCCAAACATGAGAAAGCATTGTTTTCCATCAATTAATAAATATTAAATAAAATCTCTTTTGATGCTTTTTTTGGTTTGACCTATAAACTTTTTCATCTGTCCAGATGCTGTATGTGTATGTATGTGAGGAAAAATATAGTATAAAGAACAATATTATTAGATGTTTATAATTACTAAATTCTAACCTTACTTATCATTTGTCAAATTATCTCTTCTTCAAAAATCTGCAGAAATTCCAGGATCTTACCCTTCTTCTCAACGATGCCTAAATCTCCAACCTCTTAAAATCTCTCTCTGGTATTTGCCCAGACCAGGGTGAGAACTTCCCTGCAAAGATTTTGACTTTTCTTTTAACTTTTCAGCTGCCTGCACTGATGTGTGTGCATTTCTTTCCTGGTAGAGAAAACTGAATATTTAATTCAGGGGTTGGAACCTGAGGGTTCAAGTTTAACATCCTTCTGTTCTAAAGTGTGCCTTGTCCCACGAAATAACTGAAAGGTTCAGAAGGAACATGGAACCAGGACCTTCAGGAAAAAGTATAAATACATTTCTCTAGTTCCCAAGTCCAGCAATTCCTGATCCGTATGTTCTCATCCTGTTCCCTAAGGGACTGACATGCCTTTGACCCACTCTAATCTGAAATCTTTTCCTGGGACTCCGTAGCACCGAGAAAGCCGCTCATCTGTTCACCTCCCATGTTCTATCCTGACCAAGCGCAAACAACTCCACCCCCACTCGGAGGGTTTTCTGTCATAATTGCCAAACAACAGTCTTCTATTAATTAGGATCCGCTGATATCTACTCTCAACCTTCTTTTCTCCTTCTTCACCTGTAAAACCTTGTCCCGTCTACCTTGCCCCACTGCTTAATCTATGCTCCTCTGTCATGCATCACAGAAAATCTAAGGTTACTCTGTGTCTACAGAGGAAGAGCAGTTATTTCCACTGACTATGAGGAGTCTCTTTATGACTTCTTGTGCTATTTTCTGAACTCATGTTTCACTCACTCCTGGAGGAGATGGAGAATGAAAGATGGACATAAGTTCCATTAAGTAGTCTGTCTTCTCCCACGCTGGATTCTAGGAATATCTACCAGTGTTCTAAGAATACCTACCTACCTCAGGTAGGAATTCCAACCAGAAGTCCCTACCTCTAGCACCATCCTTTCTCACTACTCTTGGGCCACATCCATCAGTCCCCGTCATGTTCTCTTTCTCAAGCTCTCTGTCCTTGTCTCTCTGACACTGTTCCTGCGACTCTTCAAAATGACTGTTTGAGTCTGTGTCTCTTTACATCTCCCGGTCTCTGTAGTGTCTCTCAACTGATTTCTGGTTCCATCGCTCACTGATACTCACTTTCTCAGTCTTGGGAATTCTGGGCAATGTAATAAGCAATTATACATCACCCATGACCTGAAACAGAACCTTACCAGATTTTTTAGTAAGAACATTGAAGGATCCCCTTTCAATTCCTCCCTCCATCTCTAAACCCAATCTTGTGGTTCTCAGCACATTGGAGGAGCATGCAGAACTGAGCTAATGTTTTCAATATTGTTGCAAAGTATAACGCGCTCCAGTGTCCCTCCTTCATGATCAAAAACACCCCTTCCTTTTTTTTTTTTCTTCTGAAGCTTACAAAGAACTTGTTAGATTCCAGGTACTGCTTTGTCACCATATTTGTCAACCATACAAGGAAGTACTGTTATTATATTCATTTAACACATAAGGAAATGGAGGCGTGGAGTAATAAAGCATATTGCCCGAAGTCCTAGAAATAGGATGTAATGAAGCAGGGTTTCAGGACATAATAATAGGGCTCCAGACTCTGTGCTCTTAATAACTATGATATGCTGTCTCTCCAGTGCGGACACACGAGGGTAGTCAGGTATGCCTTGCCACCAGATGAGAGTAAAGGAAGAGTAAAGATCAGTGTTCCTGTCAAGTATAAGGTCTTACAAAAGCGATTTCTCTCCAAGAGTGTGAAAGTCATTCTGTCTTTTTCTTTCTACCTCCCTTTCTGCTCATTCTCATCTCTCTTTTCTGTAGCCATATCTCCTGTGAGTAAAACTCCTTCGTATATGTGTATGTATTTACTACTTTGATTCCTTGACTCCCATTTCACAGTCTTTGTCCTTTTTTCTCTCCTGTTGAGCCCTCACTGTACTTTCACTTCCTTTACCCGTTTCTTTTTACTCCTGTCTGCTTCCATCTCTTTGCAGTCCTTACCCCTTTCCCCCAGATTTCATTGTCTTGGGTATATCCATTGTTTTCCCATGACTTTCTCTCTTTGCTTTGTCCCTTAATCATGCTCTTTTCTATCTTTCTTCTGTTTTAGTAACTTTCTTTTTGTCTCTTGTTCTGCTTCTAAATATTTCTCTACCTCCCTTGAGGTAGAGATTGATACTCTACTCACAGTAAATGCTGCCTCTGAGTTTCCTTGCTTAACATCACCCATCATCACGGAAATACAAATCAAAACCACAATGAGATACCACCTCATGCCAGTCAGAATGGCGAAAATCAACAACACAGGAAACAACAGATGTTGGCGAGGATGTGGAGAAAGGAGAACCCTCATGCACTGTTGGTGGGAACGCAAACTGGTGCAACCACTCTGGAAAACAGTATGGAGGTTCCTCAAAAGGTTAAACCCAATCTTGTGGTTCTCAGCACATTGGAGGAGTATGCTGGAACTATATTCCAGCAATTGTACTACTAGGTATTTACTCAAAGGATACAAAAATACTAATTCCAAAGGATATATGCACCCCAATGTTTATAGCAGCATTATCTACAATAGCCAAATTATAGACACAGCCCAACTGTCCATCGACAGATGAATGGGTAAAGAAGATTTATATATATAAATAAATTTATATATATATATTTATATATAATATATATATTTATATATATTTATATATATAATGGAATTTATATATATATAAATTTATATTTATATATATATATAATGGAATATTTCTCAGCTATAAAAAAGTATGAAATCTTGCCATTCTCAATGACGTGGATGGAGATAAAGAGTATTATGCTAAGTGAAGTCAGAAACAGACAAATACCATATGATTCCACTCATATGTGGAATTTAAGAAACAAAAAAATGAGGCCACAAATTGGTAATTTAAATGTCATAGAATTGTGGAATGCCATTTCTGAAATGGTAAGGGCATAATAGTATTAGATCAAGAGGAAGTTTGCTTTCTTCAAAACAAATTGAATTCTTTAAAGAAAGTAATGTGCATTTTTCCTATAAAATGAACAAAAAATAGAGAAAATATGGGACTAATCACCTATCATAGTAATCTTTTTTTAATGTTTTTTTTTATTATATTATGTTAGTCACCATACAGTACATCCCTGGTTTCTGATGTAAGTTCCATGATTCATTAGTTGCATATAACACCCAGTGCCCCATGCAATATCGTAGTAATCTTAATGTAATCTAATGCACTCCTGGCCAGAGAGGGAAGTTAATTGCCAATCTTCTCTCTCTTCGTGGCCAGCTAACCTCTTTATGTTATAGCCATTTTTTTTTAATTTTCAGAATATAATGTGTCTAATCTCTTGCCTTTGCAAATGCCACAAATGCCCTATAGCATATATATATACATGTATATATATATGTATATATATATATATATATATATATATATATATACTTTTTTTTTTCCATGTCTGTCTTTGCTTATATCCTAAGTTAGGCATCATCTTGAGAAAACCTTCTGTAGAACTCTCCCCTGCCTTCCACTGCAAGATGACAGATGGTTTGCTCTATAACCTCTTCAGGAACTTCGCATGTTTACCTTACTAATTATGGTTTGCTTGTTTGGTATCTGTTCCTCCAACTTCACTGCTTTCTTTGAGAGCAGAGCATATTTTATATTTATCTCATTGTTACTTGATCCCGTGATACATTTGGTTCTCATTAAACATTTGTGGGACAATCTATCTTTGTCACAGAGAGGCTAAAGAAATGTAGAACAGAAATAAAATAATCTCAAGACAGTCAATCTTAGTTTACAAGTGGAAAACATGAGGTGCATATTAAGAGATGTATATTTTATCATAACCAGTATCTGGCTATTCTCCTCTGACAACAGAAAAGCAATTATATTGAAGAAAATTATCCACGTTATTTAAACAAACCATCTATATTCCAAATTGTCCAAGGACAAATTAAAATAAATATAAAATTCAAATGTTTTGCATTCACAACAATACACAGTGATTAGAGAATGGATATTCTTACACCTAGAGGCATCTAGCAATGTCGCATTACCTCCTTGCTCTTTTTTCTTGCCTTCTCTTTCCCTCCTACATGCTGCAAGAGGCTCACAGATGCTTTTCATACAGAATCAGTGCCCAGTTTTTCTATTGTTGCCTCTCTTTTCTAAGCATAGACTCTCAACAATCCCTTTCTCCATTTTTCTCTTCCTTGCTCCTAACTTTTTGTCTGTATCTTTCCCTCTCTTGTATATTTTCTCTTACTTGCATACTCACAGTTGGTAAACTGCAACGTACTCATGGTATGTTTCTGAGCCGCCACTTCCAAGATCACGTCTCTCGAGCTCCCGAGTTGCGTTCCCTGGGTTGAAGTTGCTGCTGAGTTTGCTGTGTCTCTTTAGATTGCCTGTCGCAGTTTAGTGATAATTGAATCCACAGCAACAAAGCTTTGAAATAAAACAGGGAATAACAGGACGCTTAGCAGAGGATACAGAGGAATTTCTGGATGCAATTAACAATAGAGAAAAACTTTAAAACTTATGAGAAGTTGATTGAATAGTTATTACATGAAACTTGGAAGGCACTCACCACTAATGTCAAACTGAAGAATGGAAAAAAAAAGATGCAATATATATATAATATATCAATATATTAATAAAATAGTAATAACATTAATAAAATATTAATTTATTATGTATTACCATATGATATTTTTCTATATAATGGAATATTCTTCAGCTGTAAGAAGGAATGAAATCTTGCCACTTTGCCACAATGTGGATGGAGCTAGAGAGTATTATGCTAAGTGAAATAAGTCAGTCAGAGAAAGAAAAATACCTAATGATTTCATTTACATGTGGAATTTAAGAAAACAAAAAAGCATAGGGGGAAAAAAGAGAGAGAGAGGCAAACCAGAAAACAGACTCTTAACTATAGAGAACAAACTGATGGTCACCAGAGGGGAGGTGGGTGGGGGGATGGGTGAAACAGGTGACGGGGACGAAGGAGTGCACTTGCTGTGATGAGCACTGGGGTTGTATAGAATTGCCAAATCACTAACTTGTACACCTGAAACTAATATTGCACTGTATGTTAACTAACCAGATTTTAAATAATTTTGAAGGGGAGACCTTATGTGTACACAATTGTTACAAAATGCCTTTGTGCCAGGTGTCAGAGTTGCCTTCCTCTAGCATTAATTTGATCAGTCCGTCTTCCCTTAAGAAAACTCAGACGTGCACTCCAACATCCAATTCCTTGTCTGATCTTGCCCTATCCCTAGTCAGGCTACACATATTTTCAGCCTCTTTCCCACCATACTCCACCACTTAAGTCCTCTGTTCTGCCAGGTGGGGCTTATTAGCCTATAAATATTTCATGGGTTTAGAGCTTCATGCTTCATACTATTTCTTCACAAGATGATCTGAAATGTGGGACTGTAGTGATCAATGGGCAGCAGTCACTTGGTTAAAGGATACATAATTCTTTTTTTTTTTAATGTTTTTTATTATGTTAGTCACCATACAGTACATCCCTGGTTTTTGATGTAATGTTCCATGATTCATTACTTGCGTATAACACCCAGTGCACTGTGCAATACGTGCCCTCCTTACTACCCATCACCAGACTATCCCATTCCCCCACCCCCCTCCCCTCTGAAGCCCTCAGTTTGTTTCTCAGAGTCCATAGTCTCTCATGCTTCATTCCCATCATAATTCTAAATGATAGTGTAGATTCTTTTCTTTGAGTTAGGTGAATTTAGGACAGAATTTGACAATTTTAATATTATAAAAGTTGAGCAACATCTATAATTCCCACAGCTTGGAATGACATTTTGTTGTTTTGTTTTGTTTTAATCCTGCCTACCTAGCAAACACAAAGTAATCCTCAAACTCTTGGTCAAGGATGAACAGTAACTCAGTGCACAGTGGGCTCCCACTGACTGATAGTGCTACCTGGCTTCCTCTCTCTGGCTGCATAGAATCCCAGGTCAGCAGATAACATTTTGATATGCACTGACAAACACTGAATGAATGAAAAATTATAACCTCATCTTGGAGAGCTGTGTCCTTAAATCAAATAAAATGTATGCCAAAAAAATGGGGCGCCTGGGTGGCACAGCGGTTAAGCGTCTGCCTTCGGCTCAGGGCGTGATCCCGGCGTTATGGGATCGAGCCCCACATCAGGCTCCTCTGCTATGAGCCTGCTTCTTCCTCTCCCACTCCCCCTGCTTGTGTTCCCTCTCTCACTAGCTGTCTCTATCTCTGTCAAATAAATAAATAAAATCTTAAAAAAAAAAAAATTTATGCCAAAAAAAAAAAAACCCTCAAAAGATGATTTAAAAGCCATGAACTCATAGACACCATTTTTGTTAGAATCAGGAAATGACACCTGTGAATATCAGGAAACTTACCAGCAAGTGGGTAAGAACATCGTCATACCACACATTAGAATCCAGAAGACCTAGAGGTGGCCCACCGTTACTGGGGTTCTGCTGCTGTACAAGCACACTGATTTCTCCTGACCTACAGAATCTAGCCCTCCTTGATGTTTTCCCAAGTGGCCCAGAAATCTCTGCAGAGTCCAACTTAATAGGATGTACTCAGAAGGAAAAGAAAAGAAAATTCCCCATAGGTGACCCTTCAAGGGGATCAGAGACCAGGAAAGCACAGGAATTAGTCATTTGTGGAGAACACTCAGAAGTCTCCTCTGCTCCCTCGGGCACAATGATGCTCACCCCACACGATCCCAGAGCACCATGTGAATAATACAGCAGTTTCAGATTGCATAACTACGCCTTTCTGGCTCTGCCTCCTCCACTGGATTTACTTCCTGAAAGTTACAGTGTTTTCTTCTACAAGTTGAGAGGGTTTTGAAATTTTAATTTTCACTAAGCATCTTTAAGGTCAAGGGTTTTTAAATGGAGATACAGATAGACTTCACCATGGAGTTATATAAAAATACAGATGTCTAGGTCCTATTCTAGACTCCCTGAATCTCTTTACTTGATATTCTTGGTGTAGTCTTGATATTTTCTTGGTATAGTATATATATTGTTTCTCATGATTAATGTGAGTCAGGGTAATTTCCTCAGAAAAATTTCTACTTATTAATTTTCATACACAAATGTGACGTCCACTGTCCTCAAAAATAAGCTTTATCATTATTCTTGAGATGGTTATCAAGAACTTCATTTCTTGGGGCGCCTGGGTGGCACAGCGGTTAAGCGTCTGCCTTCGGCTCAGGGCGTGATCCCGGCGTTCTGGGATCGAGCCCCATATCAGGCTCCTCCGCTATGAGCCTGCTTCTTCCTCTCCCACTCCCCCTGCTTGTGTTCCCTCTCTTGCTGGCTATCTCTATCTCTGTCGAATAAATAAATAAAATCTTTAAAAAAAAAAAAAAAAGAACTTCATTTCTTGTAATGACTTCATTATCTTGTTTTGCATATCAGAGAATCAAATAAATTTTCTTGTCAGTTGCATTATTCTTGTTACCCAGTCTCCTTGGAACTTTGACATATGAAAGTTATCAGAAAGAAATTAATTATAAATTATAGCCATTATAAGATTATCTTAACTATCTTGACTATCTTAAACCTGTAGATAGTTTTTGTTTTTGTTTTATTCCGATGCTTATCTGAAAACTCCGCAGTCTTCAACAAGCCAGAGTTTTGGGTCTTCAACAAGGAATGATGGTCTCAGAGCCCAGGGAAAAGGACTGTAGTAGCACTTCTCATTTCAAAACTAGATTCTTAGGTAACTATCAGTCTGTTCCAGCCGACTGAGTCATGATAGCCAGGACTGTTCACATTGAGAGATGGATAGCTTCTGGAGACTACTAATCCTGGATCTAGCAGAGGAATTAAACAATTCTGCACTGATGAGGTCCATTTTATTGTGTTTGTTTTGAATATTGTTTGATTTTTTTAATGTTCTATTTTCTGGGTATATAAAAGCCTTCTTAAGCTATCTGCAACCCATAATAATCTAGCAGACTCTGCTTTTGTAAACTGAAGTGAAACATTTTTAAATGTTACCTATTTGTTTGTTTTAAGATTTTATTTATTTATTTGGAGGGGGGCAGAAGGAGAGGGAAAGGGAGAAACAGACTACCTGCTGAGCAGGAAGCCTTAAACAGGACTTGATCCCAGGACCCTGAGATCATGACCTGAGCCAAAAGCAGACACTTAACCAACTGAGCCACCCAGGTGCCTCGAAATGTTACCTATTTCTTTTTTATTTTTCAGCATTGATGATATGTGTTTACTTTTTTTATTATGTTCAGTTAGTCAACATAAGTACATCATTAGTTTTTGAGGTAGTGTTCAAGTATCTATTAGTTGCACATAACACCCTGTGCTCATCACCATATATGCCCTCCTTAATACCCAACATCCGGCTGTCCCATCTCCCCGCCCCCCTCCCTTCTGAAACACTCAGATTGTTTCCCTGAGTCTAGAGTCTCTCATGGTTTGTCTCCCTCTCTGGTCTCCTCCCATTCAATTTTCCCCCCTTTCCCCTGTGGTCCTCCACACTCTTCCTTATGTTCCACATATGAGTGAAACCACATGATCATTGTCTTTCTCTGCTTGATTCAGTTCACTTAGCATAATCCTCTCCTGGAGGGGATGTTACCTATCTCTAACTGAGTTCCACAATTTCAATTGTGTGTCCTTGCTTTTCATGGCAATGAAGTTATTTCTATAGGTGCAATAAAAGCTTGTTCACCTTTTTAGCAAGAAATGATTGGAAAAATTGATTATGCAACCAGGGCATGGCCTGGGATGGCATACTTGAACACGTCGTTCATGTAATCAGGTATTAGCAACCACTGTTAAGGAACTAAAGTTGACCTTCTAGAGCCAGTGCTGACCAAGCCCTTTGAGAAAAACTGGCCTGGCAATTGGTTATACCGTTCAGCCTTCAAAGAGTTAAGAGAGGTCACTTCCATGGAAGGCCAGGACCCTAGAGACATTTTGATGACTTCAAGAAGAGAAGAATTTATTCAAAGTGTACAGGAACTGTAAGGGAAATCTGATGGAGAAAGTTTCTTGGACTGGCTTCCTAGTTTCAGTACAGCAAATATAAGCGGCTTTTCAATCTGCGATTTTTTTTAAAGATTTTATCTATTTATTTGAGAGAGACAGACAGACAGAGAGAGAGAGAGTGAGCACAGGCAAGCAGAGGGACAGAAGGAGAGGGAGAAACAGAGTCTGCACTGAGCAGGGAGCCTGACCCAGGGCTTGATCCCAGAACCCTGAGATCATGACCTGAGCAGAAGGCAGATGCTTAACTGATGCCACGCAGGTGCTCTTCAGTCTGAGATTGCTTATGAAAATCTCTGGCATTGCAAATTTAAGAAGACCTTTATGGCAATTTAACATCCTTCCTGCCTTTATGTAAATAATCAGGCCAAAGCTAATGAGTTAGCCTCATTTTGTAATCAAGAATAATTATTCCTTAAGATTCTATTTTCCTTAAATGGAGGAGACTATAGGGGAAAATGTGGGCGTCAGTGGAAAACTATGCATTGTTTAAAGCATGGCCTTCTGAGTTATCTGATCCCGATTATGTGGGGGCTTTGTGCCTTTCTATGTCTTTGCACTATTTTACAATTCTGTTAATTATAGATACTAATTACTAAAAACAATTCATGTTTGGTAGACATGCAAATATATTTAAGATTATATTTATTTATTTGAGAGAGAGAGAGCACAATCAGGGAGAGGGACAGAGGGAGAAGCAGACTCCCCACTGAGCGTGGAGTCCCACACGGAGCTCAATCCCAGAACCCCAAGATCATGACCCAGCCGAAGTCAGACACTTAACTGACTGAACCACCCAGGTGCCCCAGTGTAGACATGCAAATATATTTTGTCTGGTCAGAGCTCAATTGACTTCCTTTCCCAATATGGATGAATCCATTTTTGTACTCATTTGCAAATTCATGTCAACATTTCTGTCTATAAACATACCTTTTCTGTGAATTCTACTTTGAACAGATTGTTACATTAGCCTATTTCCCTCATTAAAAAAGATAAGTTAAATGATACCTTTAATGGATGTTCATTATTTATATATGTGTCAGGGTCATGGTTTTACCTTATTGGAAAATAACACATTAACATGGCTTAAATTATTGAATGGAAGAGAGACAAATTATGGAATAATGAAATATGGCATTAAGTAGAACTTCCATAGAAAGTGAAAGGCTAGGAAGTTGACTTGTCCTGTAGAGACCAGTAGATGGTATTCGACAATAGGAAACATAGAAAGAAATGAAAGGATGAATTTCTTCTAAATTTTATAATATTTATTGTTTGTTTGATTTTTAGTGATTACATGTAAGGGTCATTCCCTCATCTCAAATTTAGTATCTGAAGCAGAGACATATTTCATACAGATCACAATTGTGTGTTGAAGACAGATATTTTAAATGATGAGGCCATTTTTAGTCCCTTCTGATCACCATCAAACCAACCCATTTGTCAGATAACTGAATATTTTAATTGTCAAATGCACACATCAAATAGTTCTTTATAACGGAGAAAAAGGAAAGCATATTGTTATGGGCTTAATTGTATCACTCCCCTCAAATTTATATATTGAAGTCCTAACTTTCAGCACCTCAGTGTGTGATCATATTTGGAGATAGGGCCTTTATTTTTTTTTTTTAAGATTTTATTTATTTATTTGACAGAGAGGGAGAAACAGAGAGAGAGACAGCCAGTGAGAAAGGAACACAAGCAGGGGGAGTGGGAGAGGAAGAAGCAGGCTCATAGCGGAGGAGCCTGATGTGGGGCTCGATCCCATAACGCCGGGATCATGCCCTGAGCCGAAGGCAGATGCTTAACTGCTGTGCCACCCAGGCGCCCCGAGATAAGGCCTTTAAAAAGGTAATTAAGATAAAATAAGGTCTTGGGCTCTAATCCAATATGATGTGATATCCTTATAAGAAGAAATTTGGACACAGAGACACATAAAGGGAAGGCAATGTATCATGAGACACTGAGACATCCCAACAGAGGGAGGACCTTCTCCTTGACCACACACTAGCATGGCTTCTATCAATTCAAGGCCATATCCCTGGATAATGACCTCTATTCTTAAAATGTCTACCTGAGAAAGATTAGCCCTGCCAAAAGAGTTTACTGGTTGTCCCAACTAAAACCTGAGATAGGCCCCTGATCTGCCTTTTCTTAGAACATATACTTTAGAAAATTTGCAGTTGTAAATTCTTTCTCCGTCTCTTTGGGCAGTATCTTCTACAGTCAGGAATGTCTTTGGCAAAGACATGGGAACCTCCCTTTGAAATTAAATCATCAAGAAAGATAGGACCCCTGTCTCCTAGTCTCTGTGAGAGGCTAGAAGCCTAATTTGAATAAACACTATTAATCAAACACAAGTGGCCTAATCACAGTGGTCAAACGCTCCCTTCCCACATCCTTCAATACTTTCCTTCAGCACATTTCAGCATTTCAAAACCCTCTCACTTTTTGCTTCGGAGGAGATGAGCTCAGCTCTATACTGAAGTCTCTGTCCCCTGTGGTAGCAGTATGAGTAAAATCTGTGATGACCTGGCGAATTGTATGGGAAGCCAAAAAGGTGTTAGAGCGTTATACACCAACAGGAATGTTGGCAGTTTATACTGATGGGGACATAAATGAGATGAAATGAAGGAAAGGTGTCAGATTTTTGAGAGGCTATGGGACTGGCCAATACAGCTTTTAAGCTACAAACATGCACTAGCCTTTAAGAAAAGGGAGGAATGACCCCAAAGGTGGTTCAGAGGTTAGCAGAACTGCCAACACTACCATGGGCCCAGAGAACCAAAGGCTTGGGGGACAGGGTCGTTCCTCCTTTGGCTTCAAAGGACAAAGGACAGGACCACTGCTTTGATTTCAGTGGAACAGACTGCCAATACCCATGGTTGAAGGGACAAGGCCAATACTCAACTGGTCTAAAAAGGCGAGGATGCCATCCTGGCAGACCTGGGGGACTGAACATAAAGCAAAAGAGAATTATTCTCAAAACTTTAAGCATAATGGGATTTTCCCTGCTAAATCCTGGACTTGCTTGGGACCTGTGATCCTTCACATTTCTTTTTTTTTTTTTTATTCAATTAGCCAACATATAGTACATCATTAGTTTCAGATGTAGTATTGAATAATTTATCAATTCCATATAACACCCAGGGCTTATCACATGACACGCCCTCTTTAATGCCCATCACCCAATTACTTTTCAATTTATCTTATTTGAAATGGGGCCATCTATTCTATAGCTGCCCCACTATTGTCTTTTTGAAGCAGATAACATATTCGCTGCTTTCATATTGGGTGCACTGTGAAAGTTGGGTGGATTAAGACAGCCAAGAAGCAGAAAAACTTCTTAGTCTGATCTGATGATGGGATTTTCTATTCTAGGACACATGGTGGAAACAGGTGCAATCCTGAATGTACGTGAGAGCTAATACGTAGCCAAGACAGTACTATCCTGTGGTATAAATGATAAGGTTTGAATGAAAGCTTTTAATTTCCTGTCTATGAGAATTGTTTTCAGTTTCTCAGAGCCTCAGTATCTTCAAATGAAAAAATAGGCAGGAATGTTTTATATAAAGCCAGGGTATTATGAGAATCGAATAAAATATATGTCTGAAAATGCCTGGAAGCCCATGTTGCACATATTAGAGGTTCAAAAACAATGTTTATGGCTGTGAAAAGTTCTCATTAATTCTGAGTTACCTTCCAAGTGTGGGCTCATTATTGTTCATTAAGCATCTGACATTTATAGACTTTGTTTCTTGATTTACCTGAGGATAAAATGTAGGAGACAAGAATTATTGTGATTTGTGGATAAGACTTGAGTTAATGAGTGGATATGAGAAAAGATGAAAACTCGGTTCTATGATCTGAGTTTTGAGGTCACGTTGGGAAGGTTAGGAAGGTTTGTCACTTACCACAACCTAAACAATAAATTCCTCCTTAACCCTATATTATTTTTTCTTTAACATTTTTGAGCACCTGTGATATGCCTGTCTTTGTAACACACAACTGAAGACAATTATATCACATCTGGGTGGAGTGTTTCTGAACTTTTCAACAAGTAATTCCCCTTTCCCCAAATGTGGCTTGTTCATTCAAATTCATTCAACAATTATTTATTGGAGATTTACTCCACATCAGAAAACATGCTATGCATTCAGTAAACAGAAACAAATAAAATGGATATGATTTGCCTTTTTTTGAAAGCACGCTTTATTCAGAAAGTAGAAAGGAAAGAAAGAAATTATATCTGTGATTGCAAACAATAATAAACAGAATAGAGGATAAACTAGCTATAAAAGAGATTTCAAAACAAGGGTTATGTTTTGGACTGAGGGCTTAAGGAAGTATTCTAGAGTGAAATTTAGTCAAAATATAACAAAAAAGTGAATAGAAATGAATTATATGAAATTGGGGTTAAGAACATTCTAAAATTGAGGATCAGATGTGATAATTCACAAGAAGCAGAGAGCTCTGTAAATTCTACAAATACGCAGAAGGCCAAAAGGGCTGGAGTTTAAGGACTGTCTGATGATGCTGGAGAAGGAGAAAGATCCAGTCAATGTATAGTCTTAGAGTATGTACTTCATCGCTTCAATTCTATTCTCAAAGAAATAAGAAACTTCATATTTAGGGGTGCCTAGGTAACTCAGTCAGTTAAGCGTCTGCCTTCAGCTCAGGTCATGATCCCAGGGTCCTGGGATCCAGTCCCACATTGGGTTCCTTGCTCCGTGGGGAGTCTGCTTCTCCCCCTCCCTCAACCCCTCCCCTCCTGCTTGTGCACTCCCTCTCTCTCTCTCTCTCTAGTAAATAAACAAAATTTAAAAAAAAAAGAGAAACAATATTCAAAAGAGTCATCATCATACTATCTAATTTTCATTTTAAAGACATAACTCTTGTCTAACATAAAGAATCAAATAGAAAGTAACAAGAGTAGATGTTTAGAAACTTGTGAGATTATTGCAGTATTTCATTAAAGAGATACTGGTGACTTATACTGGGATGACTAAAATGAAAATAGTGAGAGGAAGACAGACTAAGTTATAATTTGAGTCTAGACCTCAAAGAAATGAATACAGATGGATTGCATTTGAGGGATGAGGTATCCACTTCTGTATATCCCTTGGAAGGATATACATGATCATTTTGGTTCTATCATAGATGACATCATAAGACATCTATTTTCATCCTGATAATGGATTTTTCTATATCCCTTAAGGGAGGGACCTTAAGATATGCACTTTCTGTTACCACTTCTATTTATATCCATGCCCGGTATCAGTTATGAATGACATAAATCTCACATAATGACAAAAAGTGATACTGATGCATCTTCATGTCAAATATTAGGTTCTCTGCAACTTATCTTGGGAATCTTTCCCAAAACAACTAGCTGCTATGTTTCCTATTACACATCACTGTTGTATCTACTTCTGACATAATTTTGCCGGAACTCTCACTCTAATTTGCCTGGTTTTCACACAGTACACGATGGGATTCATCATTGGAGGCACAAGTAAAAGAACATTTGCCATGAGAACATTGAAGAGAGGTGAGACATGTCGGGCAAAGCGATGGACAATGGCCAGGTTGATGATGGGCAGATAGAAGATGATCACTGCACAGATGTGTGAAACACAAGTATTGAGGGCCTTGAGCTGCTCCTTTTGGAATGCAATTCCCAGCACAATCTTGAGGATCAGGATGTAAGACACAGCAATGAGCATAAAGTCTACCATAACACAAAGTACTCCAAAAAAGCCATAGATGACATTGATTCAGTTGTCAGAGCAGGCCAACTTCATGACATCGGGGTGGAGACAGTAGGAATGGGATAACTGGCTTTTATTACAATATTTCAAACTTCTCAAAGTGAAGGGGAAGGGAAGAACCAGGAGGAAACTCCTGAAAAAGAATACTATTCTTATTTTGGCAACTCTGACAGGAGTCAGAATGGAGCTGTATCTCAGAGGGCTGTGGATGGCTAGGAAGCGGTCAAATGACATGATCAGGAGCACTGAGGATTCCGCTGCTGTGAATCCATGGATGAAGAATTCCTGGGCAAAGCAGGCATTGGCAGAAATTTCAGGGGCATCGAATAAGAAGATCCTCCCCATGGTGGGTAGAGAAGAGAAGGACAAGCCCATGTCAGACATGGCCAACATGGAAAGGAAGTAGTACATGGGCTCATGTAAAGAGGGCTCTGTCTTGATGACAAAAAGGATGGTGCAGTTTCCCAGAATAGCAGAAAGATACATGCTGCCGATGGGGATGGAGATCCAGATGTGTGCATATTCCAGCCCTGGCATCCCAACCAAGAAGAAGGTGGTGATTTCAACGTTCGATTTATTAATAATAGACATGACGCATTTAGAGGGCTCTACAATGAGAGAGAGAGATGCTACGTTAGTAAAATATGAATATCTGGAAAATCACCAAAAAATAGTTTTTGAAGAGCTTCTTTTGACAGGACAAAGAATTTATGTGGCTACCATATAGTGAAAAATACATGTCACTTTGAACTTGAATCTTCAGTTATCCTAGCTTGGAAAAATTACTGCTGGCCATATTTTCCCTATAGAGAATCTGGACCTTTATTTTGCATTCAGATACAGGTCTGAATTCATTTTTTTCTGTAAAGTTTTAGTAAGCAGTCATCAATTCCCCCCTTTTAAAAAACGTGTCAAGTTTTTATTTAAATTCTAGTTAGTTAACATATAGTGTAATACTAGGTTCAGCAAAATTGAGTGATTCATCGCGTACACACAACACCTGGCACTCATCACAACCAGGGCCCTTAAGTTGTCTACTGTTTTGCTTTTGTGTGCTAGATCTAATATTGGGTAGAATATATGATTCCCAAAGTGACATTTAG
This sequence comes from Ursus americanus, assembly GCF_024610735.1. Taxonomy (NCBI): domain Eukaryota; kingdom Metazoa; phylum Chordata; class Mammalia; order Carnivora; family Ursidae; genus Ursus; species Ursus americanus. The sequence continues at coordinate 6,009,453 of NC_142142.1, forward strand.
TAAAGGCAAAGGAATTCCAGACTCTTTTTCTTCCTAACCTTTGGAAATCCCCCTTGTAATGTATGGTCTTCTCAAAATTAAACTGTCCTTAATGCTATTTTTTGCCATCTGAAAATTGGTTATTTAAACATTCTTTAAAAAATACTTGTATTTCAAATCATGTATATATTTGTCAGGGCAGTCCCTGCAGAGATTACTGACAAATCATACCTCATTTCTTTTGGCCTGAAATTTGTGACCACTTGTGAAGTGTTACCAGGAGAATAATAAACTGACATGGTCAGTATTGCAATTTAGGAGAATTTGAATATTACCGAAGGCTGATCCTCCAAAAGGTAAATAGTGTTTTTAACTAGTCTCTGAAAGGAACATTCTTGCTAGAAGTATGACTTTTGGAAGCTTCCTCCTGCTCTATATGGAAGTTCTGTGTGGTTGAGAGCCAAAAAATTAAAAATAAAATAAAAATTAAAAAAAATTCAAAAGTAAGTGAAAGCTAGAGGGCTATCTGGGTACTCACCAGAGAGTGGATATTTTGGAGATCACTTTTGAGAGTAGCTGAAAGCTTCTGGTATAAAATCCCACATGTCATTGAATTTGACTGCCACCAAGTCTCCTCCTCATATATGAGGGCTTGCCTCTTTATTTCCCCAGTCACCTGCTCAAGGGGCACTGAACTCTCTGGGGATTGCAGCCAGGCTGCCTCTGCTCTGAGAATAAGCATACAAACACATGCAGATGCAGGAAATCCAGTGAGAGTTAATACCAAGGACATGAAATAAGTATCTAGACTATGAATCAGGAACCGTTTTCAATAGTAAGAGGTCCTTAGTAACCAGGTATGGGAGAAACATGGTAGTGGTAAATGCTGAGCAAAATCTCTGAGACTTCTGTTGGGTACTTGGCTCAGATATTCCTCTGCCCCAGTCAGAGTCCAAGCAGAGATGTTGGGAGTTGAGTTTGTGTATATAAAGAAGTGATGCAAGACAAACACCCTATGACATCTATTTTTAGCCTAGACTTCACTCCTCAAGTTGGATTCATCCTTCCACATGCTCCTGGACATCACTAACTAAATATCCCTGTAAACCAACAGATCCAAATTAGACTTCATTTTCCCCTTTCCTAAGTCTGTCTCTTAGGGACTTATCATAAGAATACACTATGATGTTCAATATTTTACAAGCCAAATATCTGGGCCCTTTAATCTCTTCTTTCCCACACTTCATACATAGTAGAAACTAACAGTATCAAGTATTCAAATTGTTCCACATATTGAGATTCATTCATTACTAGATGACGATGATGAATCCTTTAATATGTTGGATAATAGTAAGTACATTTACTACCTTCATTCAGGTGATGAAGAAAATCTTTCTCAAGGAGGTCACGTGGTCTCTCCAAGATCAGGCAGGGGTTGTATGGTAGAGGTAAGGTAGGAGCTCAGGGCTGCCAGATTCCTGATAGTTAAACATGTTGCATGCAATCAGGAATGTCAATCAATATTTGGGGAGTTATAGACAGAATGGTTGGCTGGAACTCTGTATTATTTCAACATTCTAAACGGCCTACCAGCTTATTCTCAGAGATTAGCAGGGTTAATCTTATCTTTGGAACGAAGAAAATAATGCAAACGGTATTTGATGGTTAATATATTTTGTGAATATAGGTATCTACAAACACATTAAAAACAGCAAATAGAGTACAGCGATATATAAAAAATAACAATACATCTTGACCAAGTGGAGCTGATCATAAAAATACACACTTTTCAATAATCAATGAGTAAATTTCACACTGACATAGAGAAAAAACTGCATTCCATCTCAATAGATAAAGTCCTAATATATTTTCATCACAAAACCTCTGAGCAAACTAGAAATAAAGGGTACTACTTTGAATTGGTAGACATATATAAAAATGCTTTAGTTGACATTACAGTCATGAAATAATGTTGGACATTTTCTCTCAATGACATGTAAAGTTCAGGATGTCCCTATCAGTATTCTGTTCAAAATTCTACTGGACGTCCGGGACTGTGTAATATGGAAAAAAGAAAGAAATGAAAAGAATAAAAATTTGAAAGGATAAAGTAAAAATGTCTGTACTCACAAATGATGATTGTTTAGAAATCTATAAATATTAAGAATAAGTTAATTTTAACTTTTTAACATTATAACTGAGCCACCCAGGCACCCAAGAATAGGTTAGTTTTAAAAAGCCAGCCAGAAATATACAAAACTGAGTTCCCACACACTTGAAAAAACAATTTGTATAAATATAAAATACCATTTATGCCAGTCAAGGTGTTTAATCGCTAAAACCAAGCATGCAAAAATAAATACAATAAATACTTTTAAGATACCTACACGGATAAATTCAAAACACTGCAGAAAATTTCAAGATCTATATAAGCAGAGAGATCAGGTTTATAGATTAGAAAACTCTGTGTTGCTAACAATTCTTCACAAAGTAACATTCACTCAGCACAATTCTAATCACATCCTAGTAGGTTTTACTGTGGAAATTGACAAGCTGGTTGTAAACTTTATGTGGAAATGCAAAAGACCTAGAATAGGCAAGATAAGAAAAACATTGAATGAACTGCAACATTAGATCTCACTAACTCTAAAGCTGCATTTATTCAGCGGTGTGGCATTGACACAATGTTGGAGGAATTTATCAACAGGATATGACTGTCAATTGACCCATGAACTGGACCTGGATAATTGGAGGCTCCTCACCCCCACCCAATCCTCCGAATGTACATTCTGGGCACCATTCACAGTAGGAGCCCTGAAATGTTCAAGGACATAGCCTTGAGGAAGCAATGTGTTATTGAGACCCTCTGGGTGGTATACGTGACTGAACCCATGAACGCCTTATGTAAACTTTTAAGATTCTGGGAGCAGATGTGGAGATTTCCTCGTCCTACGACTACCCAAGACAAGCCTCATATATGTTTCTGTGCTTGTTAAACCTGCCACCTACCAACGTGGAATGCTCTGCCTCTTTCTCTGGTCTCTGCTTGCCCTCCGTGTATGGGGGCCAGTTTCAGATTTTACCTGGGAAGTTCCTGAGGTTGCAAACCAACACACAAGAAGAGACAAAATGACACTGACAAAATTTAATAGGAAAAGGAAGGTCTTTTCAACAAATGGAGCAATTTATATACAAAAATAAATGAATAAATATTGAACTTTATCAAAATTAATTTCAGCTGGATCATAGACCTAAGCATTAAATAACAAAGGAAAAAACATGTAGAACAAAAATTACAAAAAAAAATGTTCATGACCTTGGAATAACCAAGGACATAAAAAGATTAGCCCTGAAGTAATAATAATCACTTATAATTAACAAAAGGGAAGAACTTCCATTCACTGAATGACACTTTTAAGAAGACCAAAAGACAAACCATCCACAAGGAATAAACATCTTTATTACACATATATGACAAAGGATATATAAAGAACCCCTAGAAATTAGTAAGTAATGTAAAAAAAGTGTACTTGAACTCTCACAGTTCAATCTGCATTGAGGAAAATAAAAATTAGTATCATAATGAGATACCATAACATAAATACTACAGCTGCCACAGCAAACACATCTCTAAGATTATCTATAGGAATTTTATTTATAACAGCCAAAATTTGGAAACAACTCCAATATCCATCAATAGGATAATAGGTTAAAAATAATTTTGTATTCTGTTTTAATTGGCCTGTGATGTTACATTATTATCCAGACTTTGAAAAGCTCCCAAGTGATTCTAATGCCTTGCCAAGATTGAAAGGAGGGCTTTCCATGGCTCTTATATAGGTGCTGTCAGTTAAGATGATATATTTCAGCATACTTGTCTGTCTTCTTAAATGTAGCATTCTAAAAATGATTTACCATTTCCACGATGAATTGCATTCTCTAAGTACACTCATTGCTAATTCTTGGTGTAAAATAATAACGGATCCATTTTCTAAGAACTCCCAATAAAATTCCTAAAAGCTGCTATTTAAGCTCATTTCTTATGTATCCTTTAATAATTTTTTTCTTAAATCATATTTTTTATATTTTTTCTCAATAATGTCATTCCGTTCTTTGGCAGGTCTAGGAGACAGCTACTGGTTTTATTTCATTTTCCTTTATTTTATTTAATTTGGTTTGTTCTATTTTTTCCAAATACCATTTCTTCAACCTTCCTAGGAAGAGAAACACCTTCTTTTGTGTATTCCAGTCACAGCGATTGTAGTAATGTCATGAACCAGTTTTGCCAATCACATTGAGTTCATACCCAAGGGTGTTACGACAAGTTCTGGTTTAAGAATATCAAGTAATTCATATTTTTCAGGCCTTTCCTTAAGTCTCTAAGTGAAGTTCATAGTGAAATTTCACTCTTTTCTCTGTTAGTGGAGACGTAAGAAGTGTTCCTACTACCTATCCCTCCAACTTGTGACCATTTACTCATCACGTAGGGGGTTTCATTCAGAATAGTGATTTCAACAAAGAAGAAAGATGAAAAGAGCAAGAGTTGGTGATGCTATGACTTCTAGAACTTAAGAATGATGAAGCTCCCCAGGTTCCTGCAACTTCTATTTCCTATCTGTGAGCCATTGCAATGTCTTACCTAAGAATGTTGTGCTGCATAGGATACTATGATTTAGTACCGCCTCTAGCAGGGAGTGTTTACCTTAGTAATACAGACCTTCTAATTTTCAGGATTTAGTGTGGATTAAATATTAGTGCTTATTAAAAGTGAGACAAAATTCAGTTAGAAAACTTTAGATAATTTTTGTGAGGACCTGACTAGATCTTATCTACATACATGAGATTACTCCACTTATTTTAGGATTGATGACTATATTTGTGCTTGCTTTTATTTTAATTTCTATCCAAGTAATTAATTCATAAAAGAAGTGAACTTTATATTAATGGGGATTTTCAGACATACTTTAATGGATTCTTTGGTTTTCTTATCATGCATTATATCCATGTCTTCAAAACGTGCTAGGATTGCTATGCTTTTAGCAACATATGATAACCAATCCATATGTTCGAGGTATTTTGCTAGACACTGACAAAGATAGAAATTAAAATATTTGACTTCAATCACATACACATTGATGTAGGATGTAGCCAATTAAGAAATAATATTGCTGTTTAGCTATCTAACTGGCAAAGAAAGTACTATACAAATTTGTAAGGAGCAGCTCACCCAATATGCATACTAAAGGAAGCAGTGTATTCAATATTTTTTTAAGATTTTATTTATTTATTTGACAGAGAGAGAAAGAGCACTCACAAGCAGGGGGAGCAGCAGAGGGATTGGGAGAAGCAGGCTCTCCACTGAGCAGGGAGCCCGACACTGGGCTAAATCCCAGGGCCCTGAGATCATGACCTGAGCTGAAGGAAGGCTGATGCTTAATTGACTGAGCCACCCAGGTGCCCCTAATATATTGCAGAGAACTTAAAATATAAATTGATGACATATTTGCTCACCTATACTGTATTTACATTTAGTACATGTTTCACAGTAAATGAAGATAGGAGCATTTTTATGATTTAGTTGAGTTGCTGATGAAACAAACACACAAACAGACATATATCACCCCCCAACACACGAACACACATACATACACACAAACACACAAATATACACACAAATGCACACAAAATAGGTTTTTAGGGGATGCTGATGCTGTGTGTGTGTGTGTGTGTGTGAGAGAGAGAGAGAGAGAGAGAGAGTGATTAATCTTTCTGTTCACTTCAGTCAGGGCTGATCATGCCTGAGTTAGAGTTATGTTTGCTTTTTTCCCAAATGGACATACTAATTTCCTTTTTTTTTAGAATAATAAATAGAAAATTTTGTTGAATCAAAATAAGATGGTACTTCTGTAGCTATTGTTGATATAGTCATATAGCTGCTTGTGTGGAGAGGTAAAAGGGAAAAAGGAGGTAGAAAATGTAGTGCTCAACGTATTATAACCCCAAGCTCTGTTGGATGTTGTTGCTGCTAAATGAACTCAATACTTTGAAACTTGATGGGCCTGCTGAGTAGATGAAATATATATTTTTGTCAGTCTCTATTCCTTTGTTGTCATTCTCAACCTCTACATTTGTTCAAACATTGCCAGGTGAGCTGGGCATTCACTGCAGCTCAAGTTTCTCATCAACCTTGTCTCTTACGTAATTTCGTGAGAATCAGATTTCTAATCTGCTGACTCTTCACAGAGTACACAATGGGATTCATTAGAGGGGGAACCAGAAGGAAGGTATCAGCTACAATGACCCTAACAACTGGGGAAGCGTTTTTGGCAAAGCGGTGAATAATCGCCAAGGTGATGACAGGCACATAGAAGATGAGCACAGCACAGGTGTGGGAGATGCAAGTGTTGAGGACCTTGAGGCGGCCCTTGTGTGAGGCAATGCCCAGAACAATCTTCAGGATCCACGTGTAAGACACAGAAATGCACATCAAGTCTAACATAGCAGTTAGGGCCACAAACAGTCCATAGATGACATTGACCTTGTTGTCAGAACAGGCCAGCTTCATGACATCCTGGTGAAGGCAGTAGGAGTGGGATAGAAGGCTTTTCCTACAGAATTTCAGTCTCTTTAGAATAAAGGGGAAAGGGAAGACCAATAAGATACTTTTTATAGCAGATACAAGGCCAATTTTAAAGACTCTGGCACTGGCCAGGATGGAGGTATATCTGAGAGGACTGTAGATGGCTATCAAGCGGTCCATGCACATGATGAAAAGTACTGATGACTCCATAGCTGAGAAGCCATGAATAAAGAACTCCTGGGCAAAGCAGGCATCGGGAGAAATTCCAGTGGCATTGAACAAGAAGATTCTCAGCATGGTTGGAAGGGAGGAGATGGACAGTCCCAGGTCAGAAAAGGCCAGCATGGAGAGGAAATAATACATAGGTTCATGCAGAGAGGTCTCTGTTTTTATGAAAAAGAGGATGGTGCAGTTCCCCAAGATGGCAAGGAGGTACACGAAGCAAATGGGGATGGAGACCCAAATGTGAGCATGCTCCATGCCTGGGATCCCAACGAGGAAGAAGGTAGAGATTTCCACTTCCGAGGTGTTAAAGACTGACATTGCAGGAAAGGGAGATGAGGATGTGGGTCTCAGAAGAGCCTTCCTGCAATGGCAAAAACTAGTTTCCTTAAATGTGTATTTGTGTAGCCATTTGTCTAGTTGTTTGGGTCAATGGAATCTTGTGATTCCACCTATTCTGCAAAAATTCTTCGGATTAAAATAAAACATTTTGTAAAGTGTGGACAGGAATAATATCATAATACATGCAAGTAGGATACAGGAACATGAAAATATACCTATTCCTCATATATTCATCAGTAGATGGATATAAATATCCTAGATGTTTTCCCTAGACTCAGCACATAAGAAGGAAACAGAAAATTTATCAACCTCTATTTCTTAAACATATTTTGTTAGGATAGTGACATTCTATGAACTTGGAAATTATACACATTAACATAGGTTCAGATCGAAACATCACACTACAGATACATGTGCAATTATTTAATATTTAACCTTTAAGAAATTGTATTGTTTTGAAACATGATGGTAAGACAATTGCATATTGACATGCAAAAGAATGAATTTAGATCCTAACCTCACACTATATGCAAATTATTTCACAATAAAAGACTTCCATACAAGAGCTATAACAGTAAAATGGCACAAAAAATACATTAAATATACATTAATTGGACTTAACCTTTTTTTAAAGTTTGTGATTCAAAGTACACCATCAAGAAAGTCCACAGAGCAACCCACAGAATAAGAGAATATATTAGCAAATCCTGTATCTGGACATGCATCCAGAATTTAGGGAAAATCTTTATAATTCAATAATGCAGATGTAAATGATCTTCCACATCATTCATCATCGGGAAAATGCAAGTCAAAGCCACAGCAAGATACCATTTCACACCTATAGGCTGCCTAAAATTTAAAAAAAAAATTATAATATGTGTTGGCAAGGATTTGGGAGAAATTTTACCTTCGTACACTGCTGATGGGATTGTAAAATGGTATGGCAACTTTGTAAAAGCGATTGGAAAGTTATAGTAGAACCACAGTTAGTATTTTAGATTTGTTGATTATTTTTACCATCTAGGAGTATTATTATTTCCATAATACTTAATGGGGCCACAAATTGGAAGTTTAAAATCCACAATGATCGTAAAATTCACTCTGTGATATGATAAGGGTGTAAGCGTTTTATTTTTTTATTTTTATTTTTTAAAAAGATTTTATTTATTTATTTGACAGAGATAGAGACAGCCAGCGAGAGAAGGAACACAAGCAGGGGGAGTGGGAGAGGAAGAAGCAGGCTCATAGCAGAGGAGCCTGATGTGGGGCTCGATCCCATAACGCCAGGATCACGCCCTGAGCCAAAGGCAGACGCTTAACCGCTGTGCCACCCAGGCGCCCCGGGTGTAAGCGTTTTAGATCAAGAGAAATGTTGCTAGGAAAGTAATGTATTTTTTTTTCTACGTAGTGAACAAAAAAGAGAAAATGTAGGACTAAACAATTCTAATAATGATCGCAGTATAATCCTGGCTAGAGAGGGATGTTAATTACCAGTCTCCTAACTTTCTATGACTAACTCTCCCCTTTATGTCCCAGTCAACTTCTTTCAATATCCAGAATACTGTGCTGTTTCAAGTGTTTTGCTTTTACGTATCATAAAAACACTCTTCTTTTCCTTGCCTGCCTTTGTCCAAATTCTAAATTAGATATCATGTCCTTTAGAATCCTTTCCTGGAACATTTCTTCACCTTACATCCAAGATAGAATATGCCTTGCTTTATGACCTTTTGCAAGTTTATCATATGAGTATTTATTTGACATTTATTTCGCATCTGTTCCTCCCACTTCACTGATCTCTTTGTGGTCAGGGCATATTTCATGTTTATCTTGGTGTTCCTTGATGCTTTCACCCATTTGATTCTTAGTAAATATTTGTCGGATGAATACAAGTGATCTTTCTCAACTAGAGGCTAAAGGAATGAAGGACTGAAATGGACTATGCGAGGGTAACTGCTACCCATGGGTGACCGCCTCGTGCCAGCACCAATCGCATTCTGCAAACTTTGGCTTGCTTTCCAATCTGCATGCCGGAGGGAATCTTGGAGAGTCAATGTTAGTTACAAGTGGAAAAACATGAGGAATAAAGGGAAACACTTAAGTCAGAGAGATACATTGTAATATAACTGGTGCCTGGCTACTCCTTTGTGCTAGCATGAAAGCAATATTATTGAAGATAACTTGTTGACATTATTTAAAGAAGCTGTAAATATTTCAAAGTGTTAAAAGGTACATTACAAAAACATAAATTTAACACATATGATTTGCTTTTATACCAGTTCCTGGTCACTAGGGAACAGATGCCAGCCCATAAAGTGGTACATAGGTCAGTTGTTTATTATGCTGCCTTGTTCTTTTCTCATCCTCTCTTGTTCTCACATATGTTGCCAAAGTCTTGTAGATTTCTTTTGTATATAATCAGTATCAAGCTTTGTAATAGTGCCTCTCTTTTCTACACATGCTTGTTCCCTCACTCTTGCTTTTATCTTTTCTCCATTCCTTTTTTTTTTTTTTTAAGATCTTATTTATTTCTTTTTTTTGAGAGACAGAGTGTGAGCAGGGGTCAGAACAGAGGGAGGGGAGGAAGAATCTCAAGCTGCACAGACCCTCACACAGGGCTCAATCCCAGGAACCTGAAATCATGACCTGAGCCGAACCAAACCAAGAGTCAGATGCTCAACAACTGAGCCACCCTGGCGCCCATGCATTTCTCTTTTTCTTGAACATACTGTTCTGTGAGTGTGCGTGTGTGTTCACATCTATCTCCTGTACCCTTTTCTTAACCTCTCCTTCACAATCCATGAGCTTATGCACACGCCTCCTGCATTTCTGAGCTGCTAGTAATGTGACCATTTTGTTGAGCTCTTGAGTTTTTTTCTCTGGGTTTAATTCCATCTTTTTAGATTGAATTCCTTGCTTAGTTTAACTTCTGTCCCTATGTCATCTATTAGCGATTTAGTAATAAATGTAACCACAGCAAAATATAGTTTTGAAATAAATGCATGTGGAATCATAATTCTCAATAGTGGAGAATACAGAGGAAGTTCTAAATGCAGTTAGCACACAAAAAGAAAATAAAAACCTTATAAGCAATTGATTGAATAGTCAGTACATTCCTGTTTGGAAGGTACTCACCACCAGTATCACAGAGGCCACGTGTGTGCACGGGTGTTACACAATGCCTTTGTGCCAGCTGCCAGATTTGTCTTTCTGTAATGTCAGTCATTCTCTTTCTCTTAAGAAAATCCGAATAACCCCCACTTTCCCAAGTCAAATACCTTGACTGAAATGCAAAGCCCTGCCTTCTCCCCTATTAGGTATATACAGTTCCATGCTCTCGGACCTACACCCCCACTCCAGTCCTCTGCTGCTTTGGGTGGGTTGGTTAGCCCCAAACACACATATCATAATGCTTCCTGCTTCCGTGTTATTGCTACAGAAGATGATCTGAAGAAAGAACGCCGTGATCTGTGCAAAGCAGTCATTTCTTTAAAGGATACATATTTTTATATAATAGTATAACATTTTTATTTTACATAGAGCAACCTAGGGCAGAACTTGACATTTTCAATATTACGAAACTCGAGCAACACTTGTTTTTCTCCTGCTTGGAAAACTAGTCCTTGTTTTGTTGCTGTTTGTTTTAACCCTGCTTACCTTGTGAACACAAATTAATCCAAATTTTAGGTCAGAGTTAACTCAGTAATGAGAGGAATGGTAACTCAGAGCGTGGTGTGCTCTTGCTCATAATAGTTCTACTTCTCCTCCTTCCTCTAGTTTATGGTCTCCCATATAATCATATTTCATTTCCCATGACATCCAATGAATGAATGAAAACTCATATCCTCAACTTGGAGGCCTCTATGTTAAAATTAAGAGATTAAATGGAATTTGTACAAAACCTAGCCATGTGTGATTTATTAAATTTGTGAATTCATAGATAAAGCAGTTTGCCCTTCCCAGTATGGAATGGCCTGATCCCATCAGTTTAGGGCCTGAATAGAGCAAAAGGGGGAGGGAAGAAGAATTCAGTCCTTCCTGCCTGACTGCTTGAGCTAGGACGTCAATCCATCTTTTCCTGCCCTTACCACCCTGGTGCTCTGGTCTTTCGACTCAGGCTGAATTACCATCAACTTTCTAGGACCTCCAACTCTAAGTGGCAGATGGCGGGACATCTCAACCTCCATATGTAATCCTCAGCGCCCAATACATATCCTATTGCTTCTGTTTCTCTGGAGCACTCTTAAGTATATCCAGAGATTTAAGCTGGTATTAAATAGTAAAATACTAACAGTTCATCAAGGACACATTTTATCCATCTTAATGTTCCTCATTGATGATATCTAATTGGACCATAAGGGTTTTCAGGTACTTACCGAGGTCTGGGCCATTAAGTCTACACTCCAGGCTCAGATATATGAACCAAGAATGAAGCCACTTCAACCCCAGCCTCAGGTACACAGGATTATGATGACTTCCTGATGCTAGTCCTTCCTCCATGAAGCTTTGTTAGTGGCCTTTTGGGATGATAATGCTCCCCACAGAGGGAATAAAAAGCCCAGCTGGATACTTTAATCAATCCTTAACTGGATGCAAGCAGAGTCAGGTGAATTTCCCGTAATGTAAATGATTTAGTCATTTTTTTAGGAAAAAAAAAGAGAATATGAGAGCATCCAGACACCATTATGCTGAATTAATTGCTCCCTTGCGTTCAGTTTCAGAGCATTCTGTTCTTGGCTTTTTCCTAGCAATTGTCACATTGTATTATTCTGTCCTTATGTTAGTGATACTACAGTTGGGTTACTGGGTTTTTTAATTCTCTTTTTTAAATATTTTATTTATTTATTTATTTATTTGAGAAAGAAAAAACACGAGTGAGGGGAGGTGCAGAGGGAGAAGGAGAAGCAGACTCCCCATTGAGCAGGGACCCCCTACGTGGGGCTAGTTACTGAGACTCCAAGATCATGACCTGAGCCAAAGACAGACACTCAACCAACTGAGCCACCCAGGAGCCCCTCAGTTTTTTAATTCTTTCAGGAACAAATTATTACTTTTAAAAGATAAGGGAATAGTATTTACTTTTAAAATACTGCCTGTTACTGAAAATAAATAATACTGGCATGTTTAATACAAAAGTGAATGTAGGGGCACCTGGGTGGCTCAGTCGTTAAGCATCTGCCTTCGGCTCAGGGTGTGATTCCAGAGTCCTGGGATCGAGCCCCACATCAGGCTCCTCTGTTGGGAGCCTGCTTCTTCCTCTCCCACTCCCCCTGCTTGTGTTCCCTCTCTTGCTGGCTGTCTCTCTCTCTGTCAAATAAATAAATAAAATCTTAAAAAAAAAAAAAAAAGTGAATGTTGGCCTCTCCTTCTCCCCATACCCGTAACCAAGGATAATCTCCACTGACCATTTGAAATGATTGATTCCATGAATTTCTCTCTCAACACACACACACACACACACACACACACACACACACACACATCTTGTTTGAATTATTTTTTTTAGAATTGAAATAATTCTACACGCACTGCTATTCAGCTCTTTCAATAAATCATATTTAAAAAATCATATCACTGCATACACATTCACATTATTCCCTTTCGTTGCATGATATATATTCCGCAAACAGATTTTGCTTTTATTTTAAGTGTTGGTCCCCTATACTGAGGCTTAGGTGATGCACCTAGTGATCCCTTTGTGTAGAAAAGAAAGAATCCTGAGACTGGAACATACACAGAATCATTGGCAGTGGTGAATTAGGGCTGGCCAGGAGACTGACAAGAAAAGACGGAAAGACCAGAGTCCGGGAGGTCTGGGGAGGCAGAATGACGTGGGCATATGTTGTGAAGGTCTTTGCACCACACGTTATTGCCCACCAGAGACTATCCACTGTGGAGGGTGCAGCTACGCTGACAGAAGAGTATAATCAGCCATCAATCATCCTCCGTTTTCAGCCACCACAGTGCTTGCGCGTGAACTTGGAGGCCATAGAGGATGCGATAGAGCTGCCCAAGGGTTGAACACTGTGGAATCCCACATAACTAAGACTGATCCAGCTATTGCCAACACTGAATGTCAGACCTTCTAGCGATAGAGACTGATGTCGAGACTTCGATGTGGCACCATTTCTCATGGTTACCAACTAACCACTTCATGAGAAGTTGACTACGTTTGTCCTAATCCTGCCACGGTGGGCAGCTTGATCTCACAGAAGAGACATGCATTCTGGGTGTGGGATTGTCTTTCTACCTGCATTGCCTCAGCAGAACCACTCTCTGAAAGCGTATGGAGCGTTTCATCCACTGGCACAGGATTTCACTCAACATTGTATCAGACCAGGGAACACAGGTTATAACCAAAGAACTGAGACAGTGGGCTCAGGACTACTCAATCCGTTGGTTATATCATATACTGCAAGTTACCAGCCTAACAGAGCATTCACACAGCTTGCAAAAGGCACATCTGGAGCATCAGCTCAAGCCGTATTCTATGGGATGGTATCCTCTTGGAGTCAATGTACACACTGAATCAAAGACCTTCCTATGTGCTAGGACCACAATGGGAAGAGTACACAGGTCATGGGAGATATTGTGCTTTCTGTCCTAACAGTGACTCTGTGTGCTCACAGGTCCTGGTGGTGTAAAGAGTGTGTACTTTTTCCAGCAAGATTTACGTTTAATTATAAGCCGTGACTACTATCTGGGGACTTTGGGCTCTTGGGCACCAGAACCAGGAAGCAAGAAGAAGGCATACCATATCAGCAGGTATAACTAACCCTACTCCTCAGGAAAAGTTAAGGCTGCAGGTACACAAATAAAATGCCAGTTCATTGAGGTCTATCTGAAGATCACTATTAATAGTCAATATTCATGCCAAGCTCTCTCCAGGATTGGACACAGCTTTTTCAGGGCGATATTACAATTCTATTTCTCTCTGTCCAACCCTATTGCCTTGCCTTGCCTTTCACTAGCATCAACATTTTCATAAATACATTATGCCCCAAACACCGTCTCAGGGTCTATTTACAGAGAACTCATATTGCCAAATCTGTTTTCTAAGTGTTGTACTATTTTATACACCCTGAGAAATTTATGAAATTTCAGAAAATCACATCCACGCCCTTGCTTATTGTTTTAGCCTTTCATTTTAGCTTGCCTGAGTAGCCGTATGTATTTCTTTGTGATTTAAATTTACATTTCTCTAGTTTTGGAACACATTTTTATATGTTTATGGGCTATTCGTATATCTTCTTTGGTGAAATGGCTGTTCAGTTCTGTCCATTTTAAAATAGATGTTTGTCTTTTAATGATCAAGTTGTAGGAGAACTTCATTCTACACAAATCATTTGTCATGTGTTTCACAACTATTTTCTTCCAGCTTTTGGCTTGTCTATTTTTTTAAAGATTTATTTATTTATTTGAGGGAGAGAGAGCACAAGCGGAGGGGAAGGGGGCAGTAGGGAGACTCTCAAGCAAACTCCACACTAAGCACGGAGCCCAACTCAGGGCTTGATCCCAGGAACCTGAGATCATGACCTGAGCTGAAATCAAGAGTCCATCACCCAACCGACTGTACCACCCAGGTGCCCCTGGCTTGTCTATTTTCTAACACTGTGCCTGATACACAGAATATTTTGGTTTCTTTAAGTCTAACTTAACAATTGCTTCTTCTTAGACAATGGTTTAAGATTATAGTCAAATGCAGCCTAAAAGTAAATGCTCCAAGACTTTACTTTGAATCTACATGCACACACACACAAAAAAAACAAAAAAACAAAAAACAAACAAACACCAGTAAAGGTAATTGTATAATTATAAGAGACAGTTTAGATGTATGTTTTATCTCCTTTCTTCTCTTAACTGCCTTAAAAAGCAGTTTTATAAATGGTACAGATGCAATATATTGCTGGCCCTATAACATATAGAAATATAATGTATGTATAATGTATTTGACAATACAGCACAGAGGAGGTAGGCAGGTGCGATGCTGTATTATTAGAAATGTCTACAGATGGTAAATTAATAATTAAAACAATATATTTCGGAATTGTGACATTAATATATGTATTATACATGTAACAATACCACAAATAAAGGGAAAATGGAATAGAGCTATATAGGAGTAACAGTTTAAATGTTCCCATATATCACTGAAATTAAGCTAGTATACATCAGAAGATGATTTTGGTAAGATGATTGCGGTAAGCCCTATTATAAACACTAAGGAAAGCCACCAAAAGTATCTAGGGAAAAAATCATTAAAGAAATTAAAATGCTACATAGAAGAATATTAATTTAAAGCAAAAGAAAGCAAAGAAGGAATGGAGAAATTTAAAAATAAAAATATATAAAAAAACAAGAAAATGGCAGATGTAAATTCAACTTATCATGATCAAATTACCATTGAAGGTAATGGACTGAGCAATCCAATCAAAAAGCAGAGTTTGTCAGACCAGATATTAAAACATGGCTCAACTCTGTGCTCTCTGCGGATGACACATACACATGGATTGAAAGTAAAAGAATGGAAAACAAAATATCACACAAAAAGGAACTATGAAAAAGGTGGCTTTTCTACCTCGGAAAAAAACAGATTTTGAAACCAAAACCAAAAAGGATACTATACACAAAGATAGTATTTTTATAATGATAAAGGGATCAATTCATCAGCAAAGTGTACCAATGATAGGCATACGCTCACATAATAACAGAGCAGCAAAATACATGAAGCAAAAACTGACAGAAATGAAGGGAGGAATAAACAGTTCAAAAATAAAAGCTAGATACTTTAATACTCCACTTTCTCACTATCAGTAATGGATAGAACAACTAGACAGAAGATCAACAAGGAGATGGAAAACTCAAATAATACTATAAACCACTCCACTCAACAAGAGGACATACATTTTTCTCAAGTGCTCATGGAACATTCTCCAGGATAGACTATATGCTAGATCATAAATATATATATAAATTTATAGCATATATAAATACATATATTTAAAATAATAGAAATAACGTAAACGATGTTCTCTGACCACGCAAAAATATGTATAAGAATATACATATTGGCATTATTCATAATAGACAAAAGGTGATAACAAACCAAATGTTCATCAATCATCTGAATGAGAAACAAAGTATATGATACACATTCTAGTGAGTTCGGGGATCTGGGGAGTGACTAAGGAAAAGGCTTGGCCGTGAGATGGCAGTAGCACAGTGAGGTAGGAGAAGTGGAGGAAGTGCCACGCAGGAGGAGACTTTCCCAGGGTAGTGGCAGGGCCACCCCTCCAAGGGGAAAAGAGCGAAGGAACTCCAGAGATAGCGGGCGATTGGAGAGAGGGCGTGTTTCTTGACAGGATCTCTCAGCAGCATGGAAGGTAGTGTCTGAGTCAGAGAGCCCTGAAGGGCCGCAGTGGTTTAGAGTCTTTTTTCTAACCCTAGAGTTCATCTTATCTATAGCTAGCAGAAGTCGAGTACGGTTTTGCGAAATATGCAGATTGGGGAGTCTTTATATGGTTGTAATTGTATTTGTCTGGGATTTGCTTAAAGTATTTGGATGTGTAAGTATTTCAATCTGTGCCAGTAGGCTTGAGCTCAAAGTCCTACCTGCAGTGAAGAAATAAACAATAAACAGGTCAACACACAGCAGCAGTCCTGAACGCATTTATATAACACCATAAAACAAAGTATCATTCCACCATTAAAAGGACTCAAGTACTGATATATGCTACATCAGGATGCTAAGTGAAAGAAATCAGCCATAAAATACCATATATTGTATTATTACAGTTATAAGAAAGTGCAGAATAGGGAAATCAATTGAGCCAGAAAGCAGATTAGTGGTTCCTCCATGCTTAGGTAGAAGATATGGGATGGAAGTGATAGCTAGAGAGTATGAAATTATTTTTGAGATGATAAAAATTGACTGCTTTGATGGTTACACATATCTGTAAATATATATCTATTTTTATTTAAATTCAATTAATTAACATAGAGTGTATTATTAATTTCAGAGGGAGAGTTCAGTGATTATCAGTTGTAACGCCCAGTGCTCATTACATCATGTGCTCTCCTTAATGTCCATCACCCAGTTACCCCATCATCCACCTCCTTCCCCTCCAGCAACCCTCAGTTTCTTTCCTATGATTAAGAGTCTTCTGGTTTGTCTCCCATTCTGATTTTGTTTTGTTTTATTTTTTCCTCCCTTCCTTTATGATCTTCCATTTTGTTTCTTAAATTCCACATATGAGTGAGATCATATGCTTGTCTCTCTCTGATTAACTTATTTCACTTAGCATAATACCCTCTAGTTCCAACCATGTCGTTGCAAATGGAAAGATTTTATTTTTCTGATGGCTGAGTAGCATTCCATTGTGTGTGAGTGTATACATATGTGTGTGTATATGTGTGTGTGTGTGTGTATGTATATATTTTTGTATATATACCACATACCACATCTTCTTTATCCATTTACCTGTCAATGGATATTTGGGCTCTTTCCATAGTTTGTGTACAATGTTACTATGAACATTGGAGTGCAGGTGTCCCTTCGGATGAATACATTTGTATCCTTGGGGTAAATATCCAGTAGTGCAAATGCTGAGTTGTAGGATAGCTCTATTTTCAACTTTTTGAGGAACCTCCATACTGTTTTCCAGAGTCGTTGCCCCAGCTTACATTCCTACCAACAGTGTAAGAGGGTTCCCCTTTCTCCTCATCCTTGCCAACACCTGTCATTTTCTGACTTGTTAATTTTAGCCATTCTGACTGGTATCTCACTGTGGTTTTGATTTGTATTTCCCTGATGCCGTGTGATGTTGAGAATTTTTTCATGCGTCTGTTGACCATTTGTATGTCTT
Source organism: Ursus americanus (assembly GCF_024610735.1). Taxonomy (NCBI): domain Eukaryota; kingdom Metazoa; phylum Chordata; class Mammalia; order Carnivora; family Ursidae; genus Ursus; species Ursus americanus. The sequence continues at coordinate 6,027,438 of NC_142142.1, forward strand.
CTTTGGAGAAGTGTCTGTTCATGTCTTCTGCCCATTTCTTGATTGGATTATTTGTTATTTGGGTGTTGAGTTTGCTATGCTTTTTATGGATTTTTGGATACTAACCCTATATCTGATAAGACATTTGCAACTATCTTCTCCCATTTTGTCAGTTGCCTATTGGTTTTGTAAACTATTTCCTTTGCTGTGCAAAAGCTTTTTATCTTTTTTTTTTTTTTTAGATTTTATTTATTATTTGTCAGAAAGAGAGAGAGCACAAGCCAGAGGAGCTGCAGGCAGAGGGAGAAGCAGGCTCCCCACTGAGCAAGTAGCCCAACGTGGGGCTCAGTGCTAGGACCCTGGGGTCATGACCTGAGCCAAAGGTAGACACTTAACCGACTGAGCCACCTAGGCATTCTAAAAGCTTTTTATCTTGATGAAGTCTCAATAGTTCATTTTTGCCTTTATTTTCCTTGCCATTGGAGATGTGTCTAGCCAGAAGTTGCTGCAGCCAAAGTCAAAGAGGTTGCTGCCTGTTGTCTCTTCTAGGATTTTGAAAGATTCCTGTCTCACATTTAGGTTTTTCACCCATTTTGAGTTTATTTTTGTGTATGGTGTAAGAAAATGGTCCAGTTTCATTCTTCTGCATGAGGCTGTCCAATCTTCCCAACACCATTTGTTGAAGAGATTGTCTTTTTTCCATTCAATACCCTTTTCTGCTTTGTCAAAGATTAGTAGACCATAGAACTGAGGGTCCATTTCTGGATTCTCTATTCTGTTGCATTGAATAATGTGTCTGTTTTTGTGCCAGTCCCATACTGTCTTGATGATTACAGCCTTGTAATAGAGCTTGAAGTCAAGCATTGTGATGCCCCCAGCTTTGGTTTTCTTTTTCAACCTTCTTTTGGCTATTTGGGGTCTTTTCTTGTTCCATACAAATTTTAAGATTATTTGTTTCAGCTCTGTGAAAAAAGTTGATGGTATTTTCATAGGGAAGCATATACATTTTCATGGGAAGCATATACATTTTAACAATATTTGTTCTTCCAATCCATGCACATGGAATATTTTTCCATTTCTTTGTGTCTTCCTCAATTTCTTTCATGAGTGTTCTACAGTTTTCTGAGTACAGTTCCTTTGCCCCTTTGGTTAGGTATCTTACAGTTTTTGATGCAATTATAAATGGGATCAACTCCTTAATTTCTCTTTCTTCTGTCTAATTGTTAGTGTATAGGAATACAACAGAAGGGTGCCTGGGTGGCTCAGTAAGTTAAGGATCTGCTCTTGGCTCAGGTCATGAGCCCAGGGTCTTGGGATCGAGCCCCACATCTGCCTCCCTGCTCAGTGGGGAGCCCGCTTCTCCCTCTCCTTCTTCCACTCCCCTGCTTGTGCTCTCTCTCTCTCAAATAAATAAGTAAAATATTTTTTTAAAAAAGAAATGCAACTGATTTCTGTGCATTGATTTTATATCCTGCCACTTGGCTGAATTCTCATATCAGTTCTAGAAATTTTGGGGTGGACTCCTTTGGGTTTTCCACATAGAATATCATGTCACTTGCAAAGAGTGAGAGTTTGACTTCCTTGCTGATTTGGATGCCTTTTAGTTCTTTTTGTTGTCTGATTGCTGAGGCTAGGACTTCTAGTACTATGTTGAACTACAGTGGCGAGAGTGGACATCCCTGTTGTGTTAGTGACCTTAGGGAGAAAACTGTTTTCCCCCAATTGAGGGTAATATTCCCTGTGGGCTTTTCATAGATGGCTTTTATGATAGTCAGGTATTTTTCCTCTTTCCCTACACTCTGAAGAGTTTTAATCAAGAAAGGATGCTGTATTTGTCAAATGCTTTTTTTGCATCTATTGAGAGGTATGGTTCTTATCCTTTCTTTTATTAATGTGGTGCATCACATTGATTGATTTGTGGATGTCGAACCACCCTTGCAGCCCTGGAATAAACCCCACTTGGCTGTGGTGAATAACCCTTTTAATGTATTGTTGGATCCTATGGGTTAGTATTTTGGTGAGAATTTTTGCATTCACGTTCATCAGGGATGTGGGTCTGCAATTCTCTTTTTAGTGGGGTCTTTGGTTTTGAGATCAAGGTAATGCTGGCCTCATAGAAATAGTTTGGAAGTTTTGCTTCCATTTCAACATTGTGAAACAGCTTCACAAGAATAGGTATCATTTCTTCTTTAAATATTTGGTAGAATTCCCGTGGGAAGCCATCCAGCCCTGGGTTCTTGTTTGTTGGGAGATATTTTTATGACTGCTTCAATTTCCTTGCTGGTTATGGGTCTGTTCAGGTTTTGTATTTCTTCCTGTTTCAGTTTTGGTAGTTCATACGTCTCTAGGAATGCATCCATTTCTTCCAGATGGCCTAATTTGTTGGCATATATTTGCCCATAATATGTTCTTATAACTGTTTGTATTTCTTCAGTGTTGATTGTGATCTCTCCTCATTTATTCATGATTTTCTTTATTTGGGTCCTTTTTCTTTTCTTTTTGATAAGTCTGGTCAGGGGTTTATTGTTCTTATTAATTCTTTCAAAGAACCAGCTCCTAGTTTCATTGATCTGATCTACTGTTCTGGTTTCTATTTCATTGATTTTTGCTCTTATCTTTATTACTTCTCTTCTCCTGGTGGGTTTAGGCTTTTTTCCCCCCACTTCTTTCTCCAGTTCCTCTAGGTGTAACATCAGGCTATGTATTTGAGACCTTTCTTGTTGCTTGAGAAAGGCTTATATGACTATTTTCTTCCCTCTTAGGACCACCTTTGCTCCATCCCAAAGATTTTGAACTATTGTGTTTTCATTTTTGTTTGTTTCCATGAATGTTTTTAATTCTTCTTTAATTTCCTGGTTGACCCATTCATTCATTAGTAGGATGCTCCTTAGCCTCCTTGTCGTTGAGTTCTTTCCAAATTCCCTGTTGTGATTGACTTCAAGTTTCAAAGCATTGTGGTCTGAAAATATGCAGGGAATGATCCCAATATTTTGGTACCAGCTGAAACCTGATTTGTGACCCACTATGTCATCTGTTCTGGAGAATGTTCCATGTGCACTCGAGAAGAATGTATGTTCCATGTGCACTCGAGAAGAATGTATATTCCCTTGACTTAGATGGAATGACCTGAATATATTTGTGGTCAATTTGGTCCAGTGTGTCATGCAAAGCTGTTGCTTCCTTGTTGATCTCCTGCTTAGACGATCATGGCAGTGAATAGGGTGTTAAAGCACTCTACTATTGTATTATTATCAATGTGTTTCGTTAATATTGCATTATTTGGCTTACATAATTGGTTGCTCCCATGTTAGGGTCATAAATATTTACAATTGTCAGATTTTCTTGTTGGATAGACCCTTTAATTCTAATATAGTGTCCTTCCTTATCTCTTATTACAGTCTTTGGTTTAAAATCTAATTTGGCTGGTAAAGGATGGCTACCCAAGCTTTCTTTTGTCTCCATTAGCATGATAAATGGTTTTCTACCCTCTCACTTTATATCTGGAGGTGTATTGGGGTCTAAAATGAGTCTTTTGCAGACAGTATATCTCATCTATGTAATTCTATATTCTGTTTCTTGTCTTCTCTTACTGGCTGTCCTGTTTCCTACTATACGGGCAGTGCCTAAAATGGTACCTGATACATCGTAGACGGTCAGTGCATAGTTGTTTGAATTCATCCGAGAATGAACGATGAAACTGCTGTATCCATCTGAATGTCCCAGATCAGTTCCTGTTACGCATGGAAAGCCCTCTGGAATGGAAGCTTGAACACGCAGCTCTACCTCCCCATGTAAACTTCTTTTCCCCTCTTGATTTCTGTCTCTTCATCAGTGAAACGGATGACACTCTCATATGATGTTAGGACTACAGGACACTGAAACTCTTTTGACAATTGTCCTCATTTTACAGGTTTCAAAATTGAGATTGAAAGGCTAAGGCCATTCGTACATGGCTTTAAACAAGTGGTCAGGAAGGGAGTGATAAAATGACTAGCCTCTGCCTTCTGGATTTTTATCTCTGCTTTCCATTACTGATGGGAAACCGCCACTGGAATGCCATGATAGATTTCAGTATGATGCAAAACTGTGTGCATTTCTTCACTTCAGGATAGTGCAATTATGCTAAATACTGAGTCATTATGGAGCAATTTTAGTGTACTTCTTTACTTTTGAGCACTTCAGTTATAATAAATATGGAGTCAATATGGTAGTTACACAATACTAAGAAGATATACCCAGACTTAATTCAATCATTAGCTTATATATATTTGGGGACTGGACCAGCACCCCCTCCCCTTTGAGGAGTTCAAAATCAATAGCCTAAAACCAATTCCAGGAACCTTGTTGGAAAAAATGTTAAGAATTTTACAAGACCAAAATAATAATAATAATTGTCTGTCTGGAACTATGCTAATCCTAGATTTGGAAGTCAGGAGCCAGAATCAGGATATGGTCTATCAGTGTCTGGTGTACTCTACTGCACTAGAAAAGGAGTTAATCCAGATCTCCGAGGTTTCTAGCCCCCACTATCCTCAGGGAGTTCCAAGACAGACAAAGTTCTCACTCTAGAGGCTGCAGTCACATTATAAAAAATCCTCCCACCAAAGCAAATGGAGCTCAGAAGGATGCTAGGGGAGATTTGCTAACTTCTCCCGGAGTCCTTGCTGGTAAGGGATGCTTTAGAAGTATGGATCCTTATCTGCGTCCAGCTGAGCACAAGGAAAAGAGTGGTGGATGATAGGACGGGGGTGGGGGGAGTAGGAAAACGTGCTGACCGGAGGGAGGGGATAAGGGAACTGACTGTAGGAATGTGCTGAGATAAGCTCTTACGTGCACATGGGCAACTGCTGCTTTTATTTCTGATACATCCTCGCACCATCTCTGTGTGCAGCTCCTACGGCTTTCGACAACTCTGCCGTTCTTTCTGTGCAGAGAGCTCCTCACTGACCTGGAGTCTGTCTAATTACTGATCAGTCAGGTTCTTTCTTCTCATCTGTTCTGTCTCTTGCTCACTGTTACCTGTCCTTCAATCCCCTCTAATCTCATTTAAAGGTTGGATAAATGTTGCCATCCTGAGGGCATTTTTGACACAGACGGAGAACAATAGTCGAGTTTACCTTAATCTCTTCAGAAATTACCTCTCACCAATTACAACCTAGTAAAACACACCAAACCACTTGCTACTTTCTTTCAACTGAAGGTAGTGCTAATCATTTTTTTAAAAATTTTATTTATTTATTCGACGTAGATAGAGACAGTCAACAAGAGAGGGAACACAAGCAGGGGGAGTGGGAGAGGAAGAAGCAGGCTCCCAGCGGAGGAGCCCGATGTGGGGCTCGATCCCATAGCGCCGGGATCACGCCCTGAGCCGAAGGCAGACGCCCAACCGCTGTGCCACCCAGGCGCCCCAATGTGCTAATCATTTTGGAATGGTTTGGTCTCCGAGAACATAATGTTAATGTCTGTGAAAATGTCTAACCATTGGTTTAATCAGATATACTCTATTACAAATGTTAGAAACCCTATCAAAATAGTTATATGCATGTGAAGTGAGGATGAGGGTTTAGTCTGCTGACCCCTGATGTGAGGATTATCTGAAGGCCTGAGATAAGTCGGAACCACTTCCACGATAGCTCTCTACTTTATCCTGTTCTAATCGATAGGTTTTTACCAGGAATTGTAACTATACATTCTTGATGACACATTTTGACTCATGCAAACCTCATGAGAACTCTGCATTTTAGCTTCATTTCATAGGTGAGGAATCATAGACCCAAAGAAGGGAAATAATTGAACCAAATTCACATGGCAGGAAGACTCTGGCTTCAACTCCTAGTGTCTGCTTCTAAACATTATTCCATTTCTCATCTTACTAAACTCTAAATTAGCTGAACCACAATCACAGAAGAAGAAATCCGATTCTAGGGTTCTATTTCATCCCCTTCCCAAATCTCCTGGGTTCAAATTCTATTCCTTGCATACAGTCATCCCTGTTCAAATTAGGGCTCTTTTTCTATATCGTTCTTATTTCTTTCTTGAAATCCCTCTTCTATTTTCTCGATCTATTAATTTGCTTGGTTTGACTAGTTATCTTAACTGTCACCTTCCTGTACCTGTGATCAAACTCTTCTGTCCGGGATTTCTTAAGCAATTCGCCCAAGACCCAAGCTGCAGTGCACTTTTCCAACACACACACACACACACACACACACACACACACACAGAAATGCACATGCACAGACCCAAACACACACATGCTTCCATCCCCAGACATACTGTTCTAATACAGTTGATCTGGCTAATGCAGTTTGTGGCTTCTTCCTGCTTTGCACAGGACTTTCTCACAGAATACTGGGCAGAGGAGCAATGGAAAGGCCTAGTTCTGTCTGTAAGAGAGTGGAGTACATCAAAGGTGATCTATAACAATAACACAGCCCTCCACGTGCTCCCAAACTTCTCAGGTCAGTAAGGAGACAGCCTCCTACTGGTATGGATTAGACCTACTTTCCTGCTGCTGGTTCTTGGTAATTCGATTTCTACTGAGTACTTTTAAGGGCCAGACCTTCTCTCCGTGTGCAGATATCTATCTATCTATCTATCTATCTATCTATCTATCTATCTATCTATGATCTATCTATCATCTATCTATCTATCATCTCAAGAGTATGTAAAAGAGAAAGGAAGAGCTCTTGATCACAACGTGCTTAGAGTTATTAATGTGTATGTATTGTAACAACTTTTATAGTCAGAGAAATGATGAATTTAGTTTCCAGGACTGGTGTGTATAAATTAATTCACTTTACTGAATAATTTTGTATTCTTGTACAAACCTGAACATTAGTGTTTCTGTGCCCATGTGTAATTCTGTGTTTCTTCCTGCACAGACATCTGCAGGAGGGTACTTACAGGGCAAGGTTCTATTTCCTTATCATCAGAACAGAACTGAAGAGGAATATGTACACTCCCTTCTAAGCAGACCCAGATGAAGAGGATTGTCCTGAAATGAAGTTTGGTGTGGCTTCGTTAATGAAATCTCAAGGCAGATTTATTCTGTGATACTGGCACCAGCAAGAAAGGAGAGATCAGAAAATGACTACGGCATGAAAACTGTTTTGGGGGCCTTAAACATCCAGGAGCGTACACAGATCCAAAATTGTCTTAAAAAATACTGGTTTGCTACACTTGCAGTTTCTTTGGAGACTGCATTATATATGCTCAGCTCGGAAATGTGGAACATGCAGAGTCCTAATGGCCGTCATTAGGCTCATGTTTACATTCCTACCTTGTACATAATGTGTGTAGTCATAAATCAAATGATTTTTGTATAAAATAATGATAAATGATTTACAGGAAAATATGTTGTGTACCTAAGGACCAAGAGAACAACTTTATCTTAACAATTATTTTATTAATTTAAATGGTTGATTGCATAACTGTTTCAACCACTAAAACTTCAAGTTCCATCAAAAAAGGAAACTTCTGTAACTCACCTTTTGCAGAATTTGCCACATCTATACTAGATACTCAGTCAATTTTGATTGAATACCAATATTTAATTAAATTGAATGGATATGATGAAGTACACTGAAATCACGTGGCTTCATTTTACCATTCAGTTTGTACCCTTTCAGGTCTCAGTGATGGGTAGACACGACAGGTCTGATCCCCTCACTGATCCCTTCATTTTCTCTGTGCACGAAGCAAGGATGAGGCTTATTCAGTGAATGAGAGGTACTTGATCGATAATCTATTTCACTCTCAAAATATCCCAGAAGATGGCCTCACTTAATACCACCCTATTTCATCCGTACTCTTTCTTCCTTCTGGGGATCCCGGGGCTGGAACATATACATATCTGGATTGGTTTCCCTTTCTTTGCTGTGTACCTGACAGCTGTTCTTGGGAATATAAGCATCCTTTCAGTGATTGAGACCGAGAGCAGCCTCCACCAGCCCATGTTCTACTTCCTGGCCATTCTGTCATCTATCGACCTGGGCCTGTCAACGTCCACCATCCCCAAGATGCTTGGCATCTTCTGGTTCAAACTGAGAGAAATCTCCTTTGAGGGATGTCTCATCCAGATGTTCTTCATCCACTTATGTACTGGCATGGAGTCAGCTGTGCTCGTGGCCATGGCCTATGATCGCTACGTGGCCATCTGTAACCCTCTTCGGTACGCACTGGTCTTGACAAACAAGGTAGTAGTCATCATTGAATTGATAATCCTACTGAGAACTTTGTCTTTTGCCATGCCCTTTGTTCTACTCATCCTACGGTTACCATTTTGTGGACACCAAATTATTCCTCACACTTACTGTGAGCACATGGGCATTGCCCGCCTGTCCTGTGCCAGCATCAGGGTCAACATCGTCTACGGCTTATGTGCCATCTCTGTCCTGGTGTTGGACATCATAGCTATTGTCATTTCCTACGTCCAGATCCTTCGTGCAGTCTTTCGACTGCCTTCCCACGATGCCCGGCTCAAAGCACTTAGCACCTGCGGCTCTCACGTGTGTGTCATGTTGGCTTTCTACACCCCAGCATTTTTTTCATTTATGACCCACAGGTTTGGCCAGAATATTCCACGCTATATCCACATCCTTTTGGCTAATTTCTACGTAGTCATTCCACCTGCTCTCAACCCTGTAATCTATGGCGTCAGAACTAAACAGATTAGAGAACAGGTGCTGAAAGTCTTTTCCAAGGAAAAAACATAGCTCTTGTAAAGAATCAAATTGAAGAAGGAAACAGCACTAATTCCCTTTCTTCAGAATGGAAAGAGAACATTTGGAAGTTATGCAGGCCCCTCTCAGGGGAGAACTGGGGCAAAAAAAAAAAAAAAAAAGGAAATTTGTAAATCTGGTAGTAAGTCTTAAATGGTAAACCAAAGATACGTGATTATATATCATGTTAATTTTAAATATCTCTTGTTTTTAGCCTCAGATGATTCTACATTTTATGCTTGTGTGTGTGTTTTTTAGGAAACAATATTTTAACATTTTGGTAAAGAGTCATACTCAATAATACATTTGCCTCTATGTAACAATTGTTACAACATAAAATATGTCTTTGGATGAGTTACTTCCCACAGAAAACCCACACCCTCTGACCATTAAAAGAGGAGCTCCATGAAGAAATCACACATTCTAAGATAGACAATATAACATTTGCTCATATGTTACTCCCCAACACAAAAGACTTAGCTCACAGGCTTTGAAAAACTGAAAAATTTAAGAATTTGTCCCATATCTTCTTGGTCCTCACCCCATAGATAATGGGGTTCACCATGGGGGGGGGGACAAGAAGATAGATGGTGGCCATAAATATGTGGACATGGGGAGCCACATGGTGACCAAACCTGTGGGTGAGAAAAGAGAAGAAGGCTGGAGTATAAGACACTAAGATGACACAGATATGGGAGCCACAGGGCCCCAAGGTCTTGAGTCGGGCCTCCTTGGATGGGAGGTGGAAGACAGTGTGGAGTATGAGAACATAAGAACAGATGATCAATATGAAATCCACCCCACCAGTGAGGAAGGCAACAACGAGGCTGTAGGCTCTATGGACTCTTGTCTCAGCACAGGCAATCTTGATGAGGGCCATGAACTCACAGTAGGTGTGGGAAATGATATTGGTCCTGCAGTAGGGAAGCCAACATAGCAGAAAAGGGTGAGGACTGAGAAGTGCTGTGCCCGAGTACTATACCTAAACCCATCCCCCCAATTACAGCGTGTATCAGAATAGCTGAATGTCTTAATGGGTTACAAATGGCTACATAACGGTCAAATGCCATGGCCAGGAAGAAGCCAGATTCCATGGTGGAGCAAGAGTGAATCAGGAACACTTGAGTGAGGCAGGCTTCAAAACGAATCCCTCCATCATGGAACCAGAAAAGGCTAAGAAGTTTCGGTACAGCTGTGGTACACACAATAAGATCAGCCACAGCCAGCATGCAGAGGAAGAGGTACATTGGCTCATGGAGGCTGGAGTCCATCTTGATGATGAACAGCAGAGAACAGTTTCCCAGGAGGGCCAAAACGTAGACCACACAGAAGGGGATGAAGATCCAGATGTGGGCAGCCTCCAACCCAAGAAAGCCAATGAGAATGAAGGCTGATGGATGGACATCAGTCTTACTGTATGTTGACATAACAGGTGTCAGAAGTTTTAGCTTTCTCTTCATGAATTTTTTTCTACACCAAACAGAAATAATAACTTAGAAATATCCAAACCTTTGATGAGTTAAGTCAGTAGGGAATTGTATGTCATAGAGTAGTTACAATGCCTATCAATATTAACAAATTATTTCATCATATCTCTCAGATACGATTTCACAGTTGTAATTTGCAATGTGCCTGATCTGTAGATGCCAAATAGGGGAAAATATGCAGGTCCCCAAAATCAGAGCTAAATATATGAAAGTCCAAAATCTTCTATCCACTGAGAAGAAAGTAATACCAAATGAAAGCTAAACAATGTTTGAGTCTCAGGTGTATAATTTAGTGATTCAATATGTGTGTACAACACCCATATTACATTGTATGTTAACTCTCACTAATTTAAATAAAAATATTTTAAAAATATAATAAAAATAAATGTAGATGCACGGTGGAATAACTGCTTAATTCATTGAAACTACACTGTACGTAATGGATCCTTCAACTAATTTCTTTCATTAAGATACATGTATTTGTAAACATATATGTAGAATCATACGGGAAAAATATGTAAGAGTTATGGGTTTGGAGGACTTAGAAACAGTTGTAAGACATAAATTACACAGGCAGGAGGAATGACAGGAAGAGAAAATATGTCTTTTTTTTTTCTTTAGATTTTAGTCATCCTGGTTCTGGGACATGCCAAGAAGCTCAGTTATAGGGTGTAGCTTTGAGAATGGAATTCCAAGATTTGGGAGGCTATGTTGCTTGCTTGGGAAGGACCAGAAGGAGGTTCTTCACACCAACCTGGAGCTCAATAAGCATGATGACCAGAGTGGGGCTGATAACAGTGTGTCAGGAAGTGAACAGCTCTTTGCATTACTTGTGACTGTCCACAGGTGACACATCTGTGTTTAGCCCTGCCCTCCCAGGGAGGGAATTGTGGCAATGTGATTATAACCTCGCTCGTGAATTTCCTTCCTCCCTTAAATGTATCGACTTAGTCGAACTGCTCTATGACTGGCTCTCCACTGAGCTCCCTCTCCAGGCAAATTCATCCAAACTTCCCCTCGTGACCTTTCCTTCACTCTGCACACTTCTGCTTGGCTGATCCCTCCCCCCACCCCATGCTGTGATTTGCTGATTATACTTCTTCCATTTCTTAAGACTAGTAGAACATTTTGAAAGTCATAGTGGTCCCAAAATAAACAGATTTTTCCTCCTTTTCTTCTTAGAAGCACAATTGACACTGTTCCACAGACACTCCTTTCAACACTATTGTGGACAGCTGAAGATTATGGAGTGTTGTGATCAGGAAAAATGCTCCCTAAGTCAGTGTCCACTGAAGCCAGGATTGGAATATGCATAGCAGACTGGGCATCAGTATGGAGTGACAGTGATGACATGTGTTTTGCTATTATTCCATTGAAGTTTCGTACCCAGAGTTTCTGCTTGCTGTGGTTATTTGGCCTTCAAGATCCCTAGAGATGGATATTCTCTTTTGAATGCAAAAACAGCTGGATAGGTGGGTCAAGGTTCTATGGAAAGTTTAGGTAATGACATTTCTGTCTGAAGCACACTATGAATTGGGACAGAAGAGAAATCCAGGGAAACCAATTCATTGGGGAGTTATATAATAATTTAATAGTTAAACATTTTAAAATGCTTGATGTGAGTCAGTTGTTTTCCTGAGAACATTTCATGTATTATCTCACAAATTTCATCTCCATTTTGATGAGAAGAATTTAGGTAACTTCTATAACTTTAAATATCTATAATAAGTGATAGACCTGTTTCTTGCCCAGGCACTGATTCTAAAGCCCTTATTCTTAAATGTAGTGATAAAAACTGACCTAATGAGATGACAGTCTACTTGTATTTGTGTATGTTAGAAGAAGACAAGGATTGTCCTGTATCTCACAACAAGAAAAAAAAGCCATCACTATTAATTTGATTATGAATACTGGTCAAAAGCACCCAACTATTATATTCCATAAAGGAACTGGTCCAAATCTAAGCTTTTCTCTTTTTAAGTAATCCTCCTTCACTTTCAACATATGACCTCTCAGAGGGAAAATTAACCTCTCAATCTCAGAAAGAAAATTTACATCTGCCACCAGACAGCTCTGTCAACCTTACCCTGTCCTACCTTTATGTTTATGTACACACATATACATTAAGCTAGTGCATTTTCACATTCTTTCTTCTTTTGTCCTAAAATGAAACTTGATATCCTTTTATCTATATTTGTAATTCCATCAACATTCTCATATTTCTCATGCACTTTTGCCTTCATTCCTTTTACTTGCTCTATGCCATTACACAATTTAAACATATTTTACCAATAGAAAATATGTGGACAGGGACACCTGGGTGGCTAACGGGTTAAGCATTTGACTCTTGATTTCAGCTCAGGTCATGATCTCAGGTCCTGAGATCTAGCCCCAGGTCGGGCTCCATGCTCAGCAGGGAGTCTGCTGGAGATTTTCTCCTTTTCCTTCTGCCCCTTCACTGCCTTTCTCTTTCTCTCTCACAATAAACAAACAAATCTTTAAAAATAAAAAAGAAAATATGTGGAAAGATTATGTAGAGAAAACATTCACACTTCAGGAAATTAAAACTTAAATGAATATGATACAATTCATACAGTATGATATTTTTAACCAACAAAATTTCAAGATTGATGATAACAAGCATTAATGAGGTTTGGGTTAAAGAGTGATTCTTATGCCCAATTGATTGGAGAAAATTGACCCTACTCTTAGAGGAAAATTTCATAGTATTTTTCTTATTAAAAACTAAGTTCTGGGCAGAGCAATTTAACTACTTGCCATCCAAGGGAATACTGTTCACATATACCTATGGAAGTATATGCACTGTAACAGAGCCTGTAATGGAATTAATAGTGAAGCATTCAAAATGTCCATCAATAAAGTAATGCTGAACTTAAAAATCTGTGTTATCTATATATTATAGAACGCTCAGAAACACAGAATAAGTATTTATGTAAGCTGACATAGAAAAAAATTTGAATGAAAAAAATGAAGCAGAAGTTTGATATTTTCCATTAACATTGACACCCATGCAAAAATTAAGTGCATGTATATATGTATGTGCATATACACACACATTTAGAAGAATTTTATAAACATAATAACCTAAAATGTATACACAGCCAATGGAGAAGAGATCTAAACTGTGGAATGGATGGAAAGAGGTATAGAGCATATAATTTAGCTGTATCTGCATGGCTTGGCATTTTTAAACAGTGCCAATATATTCTATATATTCATGTATTATTACATGTGTAGTTTAAGGCAAGTAAATAAATAAACAAACACAGTTACAAATGTTAATTACCAGAAAATAATAAAAACCAAGAAATTACAAAGAAAATGTGGCCTTCTATGTCTTATAAAATATTAGCAAGTTTTCTAACTCTTGAAATGTTTTCTATATCTCTCTGCACATAGGAATGGGTCATCTACTCAATTCGTGAAAGTGGTAACCTTATGTCTTTGTCATGGCGTTTCTTCACACATACAAACCCTAGGTAACCTGGTTAGAATTGAAAAATCTGCTCACATATCAGCTGTAAGAATATTTTCTAGGAATTTTGAACCATCATGGACCTCCATCCTCAAGTGTTCCTATGCTATCTGTACTTACCTGTCTTCTATCTCTTGTCATATTGTATTTTATATTTCTGCATGTTTTTCTCCTTTATTATATTGCAAATTCTTACTTGACAGACAGAGGCCATGTATTTTCATATATTTGCTTGTCCCAATGAATGAAGAAAAGAGAACAGGAGAAGTTAAGGGAGTGTTATTATTTTTCTGGTAAATAATTTCAATATAAATTTAAGACAAACAGTGGAATCACTATAAATTTATTATAGTCCACACTATCCCCAAACACCACAGTGCATTAATAGTTTTCCTGATTCTAATATTAAGTCTTTAAGACATACCCAGGGATTAGCTTCCAACAAAATCAAATTCTGTTAGCATTTGATTCCTTGTCTGACTACAAAGCATGGAAAAAAAGAGGACTTGGAGCTAAAGAAATTCACATCTGCTTTTGGGGAGGAAAAATTAGAAAAAGAAAACCCTATAATGTTTTCGGGCTAAATTCTACACCCCTATCCATCTCTTTACAAAAATAAATCAACATGAAGTGGCGTATATTAGGTACATATAGTATTTACATTGCAGGCGTTATCCCATTTAATCCTTAGGGGGGGTCTTAAGTAGATAACCATACTTACAACACAGATTAAAAAAAAAAAAAAACCAAAAAACTAAGAAAGTTAATTTAAGTTCCCCAAAATCATTCTATGAATTCAAAGATCTGGAATTTGAAAGCAAGTATAATTACCAAGTCTGTCATCTTTGCATTCATCTTTAGGAGATGAGCCCTCCATAAGGTTCCATCAATGTAAAAGGGCACAATGCATTGAAGACTACTTGAGCAGCATGAATCATTGCTCAGATACCATAGATTTGCTCAGGATATAGGACTGATACATCTATACCCTCATCCTCTCCTTCATCAGCCTTCCTCTGATGTACTGAACTAAGCAGAGAAGCCCACACACAAATTTATCCTCAATAAAAGTTGTAGCCTAATCTCCACCCCTACAGAGTAAAACAGCAGTGGTCTACTCAGGGGTCACAAACCCAAATGGGTTCAGGTGCCCTGAGAAATCATACTCAGGGTGTCTTCCCTAGAGCCTGTGTGCTCTGATTAGAGCCCTGAAGACATCCGTTTGGCTATTGTCCACCCAGCTAGCCCATGATACGAACGAGTGGGACTAAAATTGCCTTAAGTACCAGGGGTTCTGTGAGGATGAGGATGAGCGCCTTGGTCTGAGGAAGACTTCACTTCTCTCAAGACCTTTAGCATTTCTAAATGAGCTCAGTTATAGCCATGTTTTCTCATTTCTAGGGCTCTCATGGGCATAGAGTGGGGACGGCCTCCCCGCATGACAAGAAAAGAAACCACTGGGAGTTGAACTTGAGTTCAGAACTCAGGTTCTAAGTCTTTGGAGCTAACATCTTAATAACAGGAGAATCCAAGAAGGGTGGGGATAGGGCAGGGGAGTTTTTCTGGACTGTCTCTGGAGCCTGCCTCTCAGCAGGCTTGCTTGAGTCTCAGAATTGTTTCTTCTTAAATACATCATATGTATGTATGAAGAAAGGATAGATAAGTGTCTAGTTCCTTCACTTTTTATTTTTAATATAGGAAAATATAAATAAAAAGCAAACATCAAGCATAATGTCACTTTGATATTTGGTTCAATTTTATTCCATGATTTGCATATCACATGATTTAGAATATTCAAATCATATTAGACTTTAACATTTTATCTCATAATCTAAATTTGATGTTGTGACATGTACCTTATTCTTTTCATAATTCATCAGAATAAATTTCACAGAAAATTTATTGAATTATATGAAATTAATCAAAATGGGATTTTGATGAATGTTGAGTTGCATCTAAATATTAATGTGGAAAATTTGACAGCTTTAAACAGGTAATCCTTTCAGCCATCTAAATTTTTTTGCTATGTTCTGTTAACCAGCATACAGTATACCATTAATTTTTGATGTCATGTTCAATGATTCATTGGTTGCGTATAACACCCAGTGCTCATCACAACAGGTGCCTTCCTTAATACCCATCACTCTGTAACCCTATCTCCCCACCTCTCTCCCCTCTGTAACCTTCAGTTTGTTTCCTGGGGCCCAGAGTCTCCCATGGTCTGTCTCCCTCTCTGATTTCTTCCTATTCAGTTTTCCCTCCCTTCCCCTGTGGTCCCTGTGCCCCTTATCTTCTAATTCATGCAGAGGTTGTTTTGTTTGTTTGTTTGTTTGTTTGTTTGTTTGTTTGTTTGTTTTGGTCTTGTTTTTTTGCCCCCCAAGTTCCACATTAAAACGATAAAGTCTAAAATTCTTAAGAACACAATTTAATGTATCTGGTTTTTGCTTTTACAAGATTTCTGTTGGATGAATCCATTTTGCATATAACAATAATTCAGTTGTTTGGTTTTTTTCTTTTTCTTTTTTTGTTTCTCATTGTTATATTTGTGTTGTTTTATTTCTTCACAGGTAGTATTTTCTTTAATGAAAAAACCCAATTAATGTATACATTCTACTGTTGCTGAAAATTTTGACTTGTTTGATTTTTTTCCACTATTCTGAATAAATCCCTAGCAACATTTTTGTGTATGTGTTTTGGTGCACATAATCTCTTATTTCTTTTGGACATTTACCTAGTAGTGACTGCTGGTACACAGGGAATATTTAGAGTTAATAGACACTTCCAGTTTCCAAAGCGGTCAGTAGATGTCCCCTATCTTGAAGAATACTTGGAATTATCAGTCTTATTTTCAGCCACACTGGAAATTTTGTAGGATGTCATACTGTGCTTTGAATTCACATTTTCCTGATGAGTAACAGTAATGAAAAATTTTCTTATACTCATTGGGTCTTCTTTTCTTTTATGGTGCCAGAATAAATTTTTGCTCTTATATTTTATTTTGAGTTGTCATTCCTTTATAGAGTTTCAGTAATTTCAATAGATTATTTTACTGTGTTATTAATATAAGTGCTTTAACTGATATATGTAATGGGAATAACATCTCCCAGTAAGTGATTTTCCTACTGTATTACCATCCTAATAGAAACTTTGGTATGTAGTGTTCTTATATTTTTCTATGATTAAGTATGTAATTTCACTTTTATTTTTTATTCATTACATTGAAAAATACATTTTGACTTGTTATTTTGTAATATTAGGGTAACAAATCTTTCCATTCTTTGGCCTCCATGTATATCATCTCCTTAAATACATTTCATGTTATTTTATTTTCATGTTAATTTTTATTGACTTCTATTTAAAGCCAGTGAGACTAGCACTACGTAGAAAAGAAACAAGAGATTTTGTGTGTTTTTTTTTTTAAGATTTTATTTATTCATTCGACAGAGAGAGAAACAGCCAGCGAGAGAGGGAACAGAAGCAGGGGGAGTGGGAGAGGAAGAAGCAGGCTCCCAGCAGAGGACCCTGATGTGGGGCTCGATCCCAGAACACCAGGACCACCCCTGAGCCCAAAGCAGATGCTTAATGACTGAGCCACCCAGGCACCCCAGATTTTGTCTTTTTGATAGCTATGATATATTAATAGATTATCGATGATTACTATGATTACTAAGACATGGGTGTGGGGAGGGAGATATATGTATTGGTCATTAATGTTCTAAGTCTGCATTGCTATAATATCTAATAAAATCAAGGTGCAAAATTTACCCAGTAAGAGAGTCTGTTCATTTAATATTCCTTTTTTAAAAAGATTTTATTTATTTACTTGAGAGAGAGAGAGGGTAAGCTAGAGAGAGAGCATGAGAGGCAAGGTCGGGGGGAGGGGCAGAAGGAGAGGGACTCCAGTCTGAGCAGGGAACCCAAACCTGGGCTCAATCGCAGGACCCTGGGATCATGACCTGAGCCAAAGACAGACGTTTAACTGACTGAGCCACCCATTTCATATTTCATATGACTACATTTTGTAGCATTAGTTTTTGCATCTCTGACACCCAATTGACAAAACTTGGGGTGGGAGAGATGTCTGAATCTCCATCAGTCCCTTTATCCCAGGTGCAGAGAATGGGATTTCTCAGGAGACTCTCAGGTGTTAGTTCTGGTTCATGCAGGGAATTTGAGTTGGCTTTGTTTACAGACAGGCCCCCAAGGACCCTAAATATGGGTAGTATAAAGCCTTATTCCCTTTAGTAGATATACTGGAGCTCTCTAGCTCTAGTCCTGCTGGAGGTGAGTTTCCTATTAAATGTGTGATGGGGATGAATAGTGATTATAGACTCTTGTCTACCAGTTAAGGAACAGGCTGCAACTGAATTTATGAAGCTAATATATTCTATCTCACTACTGTAGAAAGATTCTCTGAAAGAGACCTCTCTGAAAGAGGTCTTTACTGGATTATGTTGAGACAACGTAAATTTTTAAAATAACCCTCTATAGAGGGAAGTTAACGTTGTGGTACAAGTGATCTTAATTGTCAGTGATAATTGTGTATTAGGGCATGGCCTTCCATGTAATAAATTAAAAATAACCTCATCAGAGGCCCAGAGTTAAATGCAGGTGCATAAAATTGATTACAAAGAGGGAAGAGGAGAAATAAGTAGCCTGCGGATAAACATTATGTACAGTCTTGTAGGACTGAACTAGCTGGGGAATCTCTGTTTTTTAAAAGTCATTAATAAAATATTTCCTCAAATTTGGACTTTTCTCTGTCACTTTTCTCAGGAGTCAATTAGAGCTGAGATGACCTTTGTTCCTACCTTCCTTTCTATATGTTTCCTTCTGTTTTCCTTTCCTTTCTTCTTTTTTCACTTTTCCTCCTCTCTTTTCCTAAACTTTTCTATACTTTCCTTATTTTTTCTATAGTGCTATCTTATCTCTGCTTGTTTTTTTTCTATAGGAAGAAGGAAGGAAAGAGAAAGAAAGAAAGAAAGAAAGAAAGAAAGAAAGAAAGAAAGAAAGAAAAGAAAAAGAAGAGAAGGGAAAAGAAAAAGAAAAGGAAAGAAAGAAGGGAAGGAGGGAGGGAGAAAGGGAGGGAGGAAGGAAGGAAGGAAGGAAGGAAGGAAGGAAGGAAGGAAGGAAAGGGAGAGAGACAAAGTAAAGGAGGAAGGAAGGAAAGAAGGAACAAAGGAGAAAGAGAGAAAGTCATAACTACAGCGTGGTAAATCAGGAACATGGATTTCTTAAGCCTGATGTTGACCGCCATCATAGTCGTTGGAAACAAATCCTTACTTATCTCAAAGCTTCTCCTTTCAACACATCTTTTCACTATTCTTCCCCCCAAATCTCTCCCCCACACACACATACAAGGATGGGGAGAATTGTTGGATGTCTGGGGACATTCTTGAAAATTTGGCAACCAACAGAAACTTTGGTGTTGTTTATTAAGCTAATTCTCATCAGAATACTATAGCAAAGACACACATTTCTCTCCGGGAAGTGATTTCCAGCTGCAGTGTTTTCCTATCTTTGTGTGGCTATCTTCATACCTGAGGTACAGTACAGTGTGTCCATCCATCTTTGTGCAACTTTTATTATATCTGAGGTACAGCACAGCATGTCTGTGGGAGCATATGAGTAAATACGGAGGCATGCATTATGAAGCACAGTTCTTCATTGTGGATCTGGTTTTCTAAAAATGTATCAATGTAATATCTGATCCTGAACAAACTGGATTAAGAAATCTTGTTGTATTTTCTATCATTCTACAGGTCTAGGTGCACTTCTATTCTCATTATATTGTCATATTCTGTGTGCACGTGTCTGTATCTGTTGTTTGATGATTTTGTGTTGCTGTGTTTAGATAAAGCATATTTGTCTTCGATGAAGATGGATATCTCAGTATAAATATGAGCCCCTTTAAAGTTTTTAAAATTCATTCCAGGTTTTATATGGGGTTTCAGCAAATGAATGTAAGATATTATTGTCCAAAACTTGAGAGAGAGAGAGAGACCTTTCATAAAGTTAATGTTACTTCCATTTGAAGAGTGCTAAGTCTGTTCCTTCATATTACTTTCAACTCAAGTTTTAGCACTAGCTTTTCTTCTTTTTTTGAGACAGAGAGAGAGGCAGGGGGAAGGGCTGAGGGAGAGGGAGAGAGAGAGACTCTTAAGAGGGTCTTAAGACCCTGAGCCCTATGTGGGCTCAATCTCATGACTGTGAGATCATGACCTGAGCCAAAATCAAGAGCAGGACACTTAAATGATTGAGCCATCCCAGCCCCCCAGCATTAGCTTTGATAATAATATAGGTACAGAAAAAAATTAAGCCTACTGGAAAGTTTTGACATATGCATTTATAGCTCTTGTTTTTCCTTCTAGAGGTAGTCAACTAATTCTCATCTCATCAATGGCAAGATGTTCCACACAAACACTTCTACTTTCCACCCAGACACCTTTTTTCTTACAGGAATCCCAGGACTTGAGGGTTCTCATGGCTGGATCTCCCTGCCTTTTTGCTCCATTTACTTACTGGCTCTGTTGGGCAATGCCACCATTTTGTTGATCATCTGGTCTGACCGTACTCTGCGGGATCCTATGTTCTACTTTGTAGCCATCTTATCAGCCATAGATCTGGCCCTCTCCACAACCTCAGTGCCCCGAATGCTGGGTATCTTCTGGTTTGATGCACATGAAATTGGTTTTGGAGCCTGTGTGGCCCAGATGTTTCTGATACACACCTTCACAGGAATGGAGTCCGCTGTTCTGCTGGCGATGGCTTTCGACCGCTACGTGGCTATCTGTGTACCACTCCACTACACAGCCACCCTGACACCCCGAGTGCTAGCGGGCATTGGTGTGGGTATTATAATGCGCCCTGTCCTGCTCATGTTGCCCATTCTCTACCTAACCCATCGTCTGCCCTTCTGTGAGACTCGAATTATTGCCCACTCCTATTGTGAGCACATGGGCATTGCCAAGTTGGCCTGTGCCAGCATTCGAGTTAATGCCATTTATGGGCTTTTTGTGGCTTCTTTTCTTATTTTGGATCTGGCACTGATTGGAATCTCTTATGCCTACATCCTTCGTGCGGTTTTCCGCCTCCCATCTCGAGATGCTCGTCACAAAGCTCTGAGTACGTGTGGGTCACATGTTGGGGTCATGTGTGTTTTCTATACGCCTTCTCTCTTCTCCTTCCTCACCCACCGATTTGGCAAAAAAATTCCTCGTTATGTCCACATCCTGGTTGCTAATCTCTATGTGGTCGTGCCACCTGCCCTCAATCCTATTATCTATGGTGTGAGGACAAAGCAGATTCGTGAGTGTGTGATCCGTGCTTTCACCTCAAAGCAGAGTCTCTTGTTTCCTTAGTTCTTGAGGGCATGGATAGAACTGAAAGAAGTTAATTTTGACTCTACTCTAGGTTGATTTTTTTCTATTGCTCCTCATATCAAGGGATCCTGCAGCTCCTAAAGGAACAAACTTTGAAGAATGTTTTCTGTTCTTAAATCTCAATGTTTCCTCCCCTGTTGGTGTTGAACATTTATTCTTCTGACTATAGGGCTCTGTTAGAGCAGGAGAAACATCCCACTGAAAGCCCCTTTCCTTTTAACTATGGAGATTTAGTGAACCTCCATCTCTCTGTGTTTGAGACGGCACACTTAGTTCATGTCAATTGCCTTGCTTTCTCTGAAACAAAGAACTACATTTAGATGTAAAATAAGAAATATCTTCATAGATTTCTGTTAAAAACTTAAATTTATCTTATTTCACTGAGGACAATCCTGGGATATTTAGTGCAGTAAAAAAAAAAATGTCTCCAGCTTTTACTTTTCATTTTAGCATCTTTTTCCTTATTCTTCATAAAATTCTGTAGGCACTACATGCCCTCACTGTGCCACCACCTTCCTTTCTGGAGAAGCATGAAGTGAACATACCTGAAAACAATACTTCTGTTAAAGAATGAAAATCTTGTTTTTAAGAGAAGCTTGAATATATAGAATTCTAATGGTGGTTTTGAGTCATGTTTAACCAAATTGTTTCCTTGGGACGGTGTGGGGTGTGTTGTGTGTTTATGTGAGAGTACATGTTAAGTGTATTTTGGCAAACTTCTATCTATAGCACCACTTCTCCTCTCCAAAGCCCTCCTTCTTTGTGGACTGCAACACACATGCATCCCTTGGAACTTTATGCTTTACAAAAGTAGATGAATCTCAGACAAGTTCATGTAGAAAATAAATTTTCAAAGTCTCCCTACTTTTACAAGAATTTGTTGGATATTCTTATAAATATTTTGTGTAATCTTATAGGGACATATCTTCTCCATGATTCCTGGAGATCAAAGATCTTTTTATTATTCTTCCTGAATTTGTTGTGAGCAGAAACTGATGTGTACACAAAAAAATCATAAAATATTACACTACTGGGTATTTACCCCAAAGATACAGATGTAGTGAAATGAAGGGGCACTTGCACCCCAATGTTCACAGCAGCAATGTCCACAATAGCCAAACTGTGGAAGAAGCCCAGATGTCCTTCAACAGATGAATGGATAAGAAATATGTGGTTTATATATACAATGGAATATTACTCAGCCATCAGAAAGGATGAATACCTACCATTTACATCAACATGGATGGAACTGTAGGGTATTATGTTAAGGGAAATAAGTCAATCAGAGAAAGACAATTATCATATGGTTTCACCCATATGCGGAATATAAGAAATAGCTCAGAGGATCATAGGGGAAGGGAGGGAAAACTGAATAGGAAGAAATCAGAGAGGGAGACAAACCATGAGAGACTCTTGACTCTGGGAAATAAACTGAGGATTGCAGAAGGGGAGATGGGTGGGGGGATGGGGTAACTGGGTGCTGGGTATTAAGATGGGCAATTGATGTGATGAGCAGTGGGTGTTATACACAACCCAATAATCAATGAACACTACATCTCAAACAAATGATGTACTGTATGTTGGGTAATTGAATTTAAATAAAAAAATCATGAAATAGAAAATAAAAGCAACTGCTCAAGAGGCTAGGAACTGATTTCCTGATGTTCACCATCTGATGGTACAAAAATGACTGTACAACTCTGCAACATGACTGAGCCAGAACATGTATCTTCAGGGTTTGGAAGCATGGAAGAATATCTTTCAGCAAGGAGCATGGAATAGAGACTCAGTAAACACTTTCTGAAAGGAATCAATGGAAGGTGACACAAGGGAGATCTAAATACAATTGTTTGAAGAATTTATTTCCTGTGAGCACCTTGAGCACATTAAATGCTTTTTTTCTCTTAGAGACAGAAAGATGTACATTCTGAGCTTTTGATGGCCTCTTTTGTCAAAAGAACACCGACAGCATTCTTTCCAGTGTTTTCCTTAATTTGGATGTTGTTTCTCATTTTAAGTGCAACTCAAATTTGGTAATATTTAAGAATAAAATACATAAAATAAATATTGATATCTTTATATTTATAAATTATTTTTATACATTGATTTTAAATCTCCATCCAATATTTGACTCCCTACTTTGAAAGCTACACAGGATTACCAACGGGATTCCTCCAAGAAACTAATGCAGTGTCCTACCTTTTGAGGGAAAGTTCATACCTATTTCCAGTTGGTCTGATTGATAAGATTCAGATATGCTAATCTGTAAGTAATGTATTAATATTTCAAGTACTTAAAATTTAAAAATTTAGGTATTAAAATTTTAATTGATGGGGTGCCTGGGTGGCTCAATTGGTTGTGTCTGCCTTCGGCTCAGGTCATGATCCCAGAGTCCTGGGATCGAGGCTGACGTCAGGCTCCCTGCTCAGCAGAGAGCCTGCTTCTTTCTCTCACTCTGCCTGCTGCTCAGCCTACTTGTGTTCTCTCTACTTTCTGTCAAATAAATAAATAAAATCTTTGAACAAAATTAAAATAAATAAAATAAATTGTTAATGGCTACTTTATATTCATGTCCTAACCATGTCTTTTATAGTCATAACGTTAATTGTCTCCAACCATCTTCCAAGGTTCCTTTAGATAAATTTCACACAACTAAAAGCCAAGTAGGATTTAGTAACAACAGCATTGAAAATAGTTTTAAGTCCTATATATAGAATTAGCCTTGATCCCAAACAACACAGAAAATGGAGTACTGTGCCCCCACCCCCATGCAGTTGAACATCCACTTATAACTTTTGACACCCCCCAAAGCTTATCTACTAATAGTCTACTGTTGACCGAAAGCCTTACAGATAATATAAACAGTTAATTAACACCTGTTTTTTGTAAGTTATATGTTTTACATACTGTATTCCTACAATAAAGTAAGCTAGAGAAAATAGAATGTTATTAAAAAATCCTAAGGAAGAGTATAGTACTGTACTGTATTTAAGTGGATCCACACCATTCAAACTCATGTTGTTCAATGGTCAACTGGATATATATAAATAATATAAAGCCCACAGAGGAAAATTTACAATTCTAAATATCTCCATGTTTATTAAATACATTGCATCACTAATTAATAACCTTCCCAAAAAATCAGGTTCTGAGGGTTTCACTGATGAATTCTACCAAACACTAAAGTAAGAAATTATATCAATTCTCTAAAATCACTTCCAGATTATAGAAGCATAAAAAATACTTACTCATTTTACAAAGCTGGACATACCCTAACACCAAAGTCATTTAAAGATGTCCAAATATATAGAGAGAGACTATGCCTCAAAATTATTGCTCATGAAGTGATGCAAAAATCCTCAATGAAATATTATTAAATTAAAGCTAACAATTTACCAAAATAAGTGTACATCGACCAAGTGGTGCTTATTCTTGGTATACAAGACTGATTCAATGTTCAAAAAACAATGTAACCTAGAACATCAGCCTAAAGAAGAAAAGTCATATTGATCATATCAATGGTTAAAGAAAGATATTTTTTAAATGACGACACATATTTATAATAACCTACAGCAAACAAGGAATCAAGGATAACTCCCTCAATTCATGTGGGAACAGATTAGAGACATCATTATGTTTAGTTTTAGATAGATAACAGATGATAGAAAGATGATAGATAAATAAATGATAGATATTTATAGATATGGATACATACACAGGTTAGCATTTCCTTGCTCTGCCAGCTGAGAAGGTCTTAAATCAATGACACCCCAGTAGCAAAGTACACCCAGCACCCAAACTTTGTTTCTAATATCATTATCAGTAATGATATTAAAGGTATCAGTCATTCTCAAAGAAATATCAGTAATTAAAGGTATCAGTAATTCTCAAAGAAATATCACATTCTAAGATTGGGGCAGGGGATATATGGGATATGTCTGTAGCATCTTGTGGTCCTAGAAAGTAAGGAAGTGACCCCTCTTCACCAAAAAAACCCCCACACAATTATGGGGGTAAGTCAAAGGGACACAGGGGCCAACTGAAAGGATTCCCAATAGCCAGAGCTGGTCAATGTGACAAAATAAAGTAGTATTGGTTACAACCTGAAGTATAAAATAAATATGAGTCCACACTGATAAAAATAAATGAATACATAAACAAATGCAGGAATAGATTATCTCTCACGCAAAAAAAATTCCAAACAACATATGACGATGCTCCATGTCCAGGGAGGTGGAGCATAACTTCTCACTGTTTAGTTTGTGGGCTATGCATTGTAAATTACTTGCACAGAGAAAACTTGGAAATGGGGGAGCAAGAGAAGCCTGAGAAACATGACCTCAGCCAGGTGATGAAGCTCAATGTCAACAGTGATAAACCATGTTGATAGTACGTACCTTTGGTATATTTTGACATAAATAGTATTTTACTATGTGATCTTCCCCAGTCACATAACTGTGGTCTAATCAGGGGGGAGATAATCAGATTAATCTCAGTCGAGGGATATTTTACGAAAACATCTCCTATTCCTCCATGATCTTGGAAAGTCTCCCTGTATATATTTTAAAATATATTAATAATATATTCACCTTTGTTAAATAAGATTTTATTTATTTATTTGAGAGAGATCATGCATGCCTGTGAGAGGGGGGAGGAGCAGAGGAAGAAAGAATCTCAAGCAGACTCCTCACTGAGCACAGAGCCCAAGGTAGGGCTCAATCCTCACAACCCTGAGATCATGACCAGAGCAGAAACCAAGAGTCAGACACTTAACTGACTGTGCCATCCAGGCACCCCGAATTGTATACTTTAAGTGGATGAATTGTATGGTAGATGAATTATATCTCAGAAAGCTGTTAACATTAAAACAAAAAACAAAAAACAAAAAAACAGTACTTAGCGAACTAGTCCCCTAAAATATATATTGAAGTAAAGGAATGGAGACAGATATAACATGCTAACACAATCAAAAGAAAGCTAGAGAGCTATATTAATTTCAGAAAAGACAAACTTTAAAGTGAGAAAAACTATCAAGGATAAGAAGGGTATTATATTTTGATAAAGTGATTTCCAAGAGACATAACAAATCTTAATATCTATGCACCTAACAACAAAGCATCAAAATACCTGGGGTAAAACTGATAGAATGACAAGGAGAAATAGAAAAATCCAATCTGGTATTTGGAGGCTTTAACAGCTCTCTTTCAGTAATTGACAGATCAAAAGCCATCTTAAAATCTAAATTTTCTTCAGAAATTGAGGAACTTTGCAAAGTATAACAAAAAACTTCATTAGACTGTTGACTTGATGACTCTTAGTTTCACAAATATTAACGGCTAATTATTAAAAGAAAAATCATGGTTTTGCTAAGAATGACCTAACCTGGGCTTAGTGATCATATTCCCTAGTATGTCAACATAAAGTCAGAACAAAACCATGCTTTTATTCTCTATAAGGAAAATATAGGTTTTACTGTTATCAAGGTTTATATCTACTATCTTTAAATTAAAACATTATTAGCTCATAGATCGGAAGAATAAACATAGTTAAAATGTCCATGCTACCCAGAGCAATCTACACTTTCAATGCCATCCCAATCAAAATACAAATGACATTTTTCAAAGAACTGGAACAAAGAGCCCTTAATTTGTGTGGAACCAGAAAAGGCCCCAAATCGCCAAGGAATTGTTGAAAAGGAAAAACAAAGCTGGGGGCATCACAATGCCGGATTTCGAGCTGTACTACAAAGCTGTGATCACAAAGACAGCATGGTACTGGCACAAAAACAGACATATAGACCAATGTAACAGAATAGAGAACCCAGAAATGGACCATCGGCTCTTTGGGGAACTAAGCTTTGACAAAGCAGGAAAAAACACCCAGTGGAAAAAAGACAGTCTCTTCAATAAATGGTGCTGAGAAAATTGGATAGCTACATGCAAAAGAATGAAACTTGACCACTCTCTCACACCACACACAAAGATAAACTCCAAATGGATGAAAGACCTCGATGTGAGACAGGAATCCATCAAAATCCTAGAGGGCAACATAGGCAGCAACCTCTTTGACATCAGCCACAGCAACCTTTTTCATGACACATCTCCAAAGGCAAGAGAAACAAAAGAAAAAATGAACTTGTGGGACTTCATCAAGATAAAAAGCTTCTGCACAGCCAACGAAACAGTCCAAAAAACTAAGAGGCAGCCCAAGGAATGGGAGAAGATATTTGCAAATAACACTACAGATAAAATATTAGTATCCAAGATCTACAAAGAACTTCTCAAACTCAATACATGTGAAACAAATAATCAAATCAAAAAAATGGGCAGAAGATATGAACAGACACTTTTCCCATGAAGACATACAAATGGCTAATGGACACATGAAAAAATGTTCAAAATCATTAGCCATCAGGGAAATTGAAATCAAAACCACATCGAGATACCACCTTACGCCAGTTAGAATGGCAAAAATGGACAAGGCAGGAAACAACAAATGTTGGAGAGAATGTGGAGAAAGGGGATCCCTCCTACATTGTTGGTGGGAATGCAAGTTGGTACAGCCACTTTGGAAAATAGTGTGGAGGTCCCTCAAAAAGTTAAAAATTGAGCTACCCTATGACCCAGCAATTGCACTACTGGGTATTTACCCCAAAGATACAGATGTAGTGAAGAAAAGGGCCATATGCACCCTAATGTTCATAGAAGCATTGTCCACAATAGCTAAATTGTGGAAGGAGCCGAGATGCCCTTCAACAGATGACTGGATTAAGAAGCTGTGGTCCATATATACAATGGAATATTACTCAGCCATCAGAAAGAATGATTACCCAACATTTGCAGCAACATGAGAGACTGTGGACTCTGGGAAACAAATTGAGGGCTTCAGAGGGGAGGAAGGTGGGGGATTGGGATAGGGCAGTGATGGGTATTAAGAAGGGCACATATTGCATGGTGCACTGGGTGTTATATGCAAATAATGAATCATGGAACATTACATCAAAAACTAAGGATATACTGTATGGTGACTAACATAACATAATAAAAAATTATTATAAAAAAATAAAATAAAATATTATTAGCAAAATTTAAATTCAAAATTCTACATTAACATGAAATACTCTCATAAATATAAAGGAGAGGGGTAGGAAATGTATGTTTTAGGTTCTCTTAAACTTTCTGTTGCTTGAATTTCTGGAGGATTCTGTCACGAATCTGTTTGGTCTTGACACTGTAGACAATGGGGTTCATGAGGGGTGGGACCAGCAAGTAGACATTGGCCATGAGCACATGGACAATTGGGGAAGCATTCTGTCCATAGCGACGGATCATAGAGAGCCCTATCATTGGTGTATAGAAAGTGAATACAGCACAGATATGGGAGATGCAGGTGTTAAGGGCTTTCATCCTCTCTTTCTTGGAAGCTATACTCAACACTGTGCCAAGGATGAGGATATAGGATAGGAAGAGAAGCACTGAATCAAGTCCCATGGAGCAAATGACCACCATGAGGCCATAGATGCTGCTGACCCGACGGCTGGATACAGTTGTCTTTATGAGGTCCTGGTGTAGGCAGAATGGGTAGGAGAGAATATTGATAGGATGATATTGAAGCCTCTTTAGAAGGAAGGAAGCTGGAAAGACCAGAGCCAAGGCCCTTCCAGCAACTGCCAACCCAATCCCAATGATTACACCATTGGTTAGAATGGCCACATAGCGCAGGGGCTCTTGGATTGCTACAAAGCGGTCAAAGGCCATGGCCAACAGCACAGCTGACTCAATAATTGAGAAAACATGAATGAAGTACATCTGGACCAGGCAAGCATTAAAGGAGATCTCCCAGGCATGGAACCAGAAGACGCTGAACATGGTAGGCAAGGTTGTAGTGGACAGGCCCAGGTCAGTAAGTGCCAGCATTGACAGAAAGTAGTACATTGGTTGGTGGAGGGAAGGCTCAGTTCTGATGATAAATAAGATGGTAATGTTTCCTGAAATTGAGGTGGCATAAATCAGAAAGATGGGGATGGAAATCAAGCTATATCTGCTTTCAAGGCCTGAGAGGCCTGTCAGGAGGAAGCGAGGGTACAAGGTAGAGCTATTGAAGACAGACATCGTGATGATGGAGGCACCCTCAGTCTAAGCGGGAAGACGAGAACCTGGAACAATTCGGGTACAGTCAGTATCACAAGAAGCAGCAATGGTCTGACACGTGCTGCTCTGTATAGATTCTTTCCAATCACTCCTTTGCTCATAATATATAATTACCACCTGTTTTTTTCCCAATTAATCTATTTCATCATTGTACATTTATTGAGAATATATTTTATAAAAAGAAAACTGGTAGTGCTAAAATGTAGAGAAATATATAAAAACTGACTTCAAGTACTTATAACCTAGTAAATGGAGAGATCTAAAATTAAAGTAGTAGTTTAATACAAGTCCGTACAAAACACAGAAATAGGAAACTAACCTGACCCAGAGATGTCGGGCAAGATTTATTGAAGGTAATTCTTGAATTAGGTTTCAAATGACACGTATGAGATAGAGGGACCAACAGGCTGTGTTGCATTCTGTGCTGATTAACAAACAGGTAAATGCAGAATGATATTAGCATTACACGTATGAATGAATGCAATTGAGCCAAACGATAGGACAGGGTGGGTCTTCAGATGGTTATTGGAGCAAAGATTGAATAGAAGGGGACCAGAATTTCTGAAGGAACTTGGTATAAATATAAAGAGCTTGGACTTAATCTTAGAAGACACAATGTAGTCATTTTAATAAAAAGTAAGCAGTACAACCAGATTTATATTATATTGCCATCAAACTAGAATCAATGTTAAGAATGGATTAAAGGCTGGCAAAAGAGAAGGCAGGGTAATCCTTTAGAAGGCGGTCATAGTAATTTTTAAAAAGTGGATGAAAGTAAAATGTGGGATGATAAAGGACAAATAGATAGAACTTCCTCAACTCTTTCAGTATCTTCAGAGACTTCATCCTGGCCAGGTATGCCGAGTCTTCCCTCTTAGATCACTTTCTCCTACTACTTCACATTAAAGACTCCTTGGACCTAGGATATTCATAATCCATCTTCCATAAAAGGGTCTATTTGATGTAGACACAGCACCCTGCTCTCAGTTGCTCCTCCTCCAGAGTCAGAGGAAGGCTGATGACAACTGTCATTCACTACCTCTATCACTTTGGACAGATTACTGAACTTCTTTGAGCATAAAAGCCTGAGAACCATATTAACTTACCTAAGAGATTACTTTACTTAAGAAAATGTATCTAAAGTTCTTGGCACAGAGTCTGAGACTTTTGGGCTTAAGTGAAGAAAAAGTCTTAAGACCTTTGGGAGATAACTTTGGGCTTAAGTGAAGCAAAATGTTAATGAAGATGCCGAAGTACCCACAATCTTAAGAGTATGAGCCAAACACAACAGTGATCCAAAAGCAGGTGTGACCTGGAGTGTCACCTATGTTACCCCTCAGGGCTTCTCTTGAAAGTTATTTGCCAGATTTCTTTTTTGGCTCATAATACTGCCGAGTGTATGTGATATATGTGAGAGGGAGATAGAGGAGGTGCTCAAATCACCATGAACATTACCATCATTGTCATTATCACCATCTTTAATGGTATAATTTTTAGTTAATATCAGATAGCAATGTTTCCGAGAACAGAGATTTCAGTACATGGATTCCCATCATGTGCACTATTTATATTGGGGATGAGTCTACAATGGCATCACAACCCAGAGCTCTTTTGAGCAGCCTTTGAAAATACATTAGGTACTTATAACCTCTTGCCCATTTTTCTCACTTCAGAAACCTTCCTTTAGGCATACCTGAGTCCTCAAGTGTGGACAGCCATTCACCCTCCTACAGATTTGTTGAGTTCCATTCTGCCAGGTGAAAGGATTTGTTGCAGGTAGAGAAAGCCACTGAATATGGATATACGAGAAGACTAAAAACACAATGGCAGACAGCTCTTCAAGGAAGCATAGATGTCCTGAGTGAGGCATCCATTTCTCCTTCAGCAACTCCAGAGCCAAGATAACATGTTTGCTTTCAGCACCTCTGACTCCATCCAGCTAGTTGCTTTATCCACACTGCACTCCTTGGCTTTAACTACTCTAAACTGCATTCCCCCTCTTGACTAGCCATCCCCTCAGGACCATTTTTTTTTTTTTTCTTACTGTAAACTTCAGAGAGGATAAATGCCACGGGAGAATTTACCCCTGCTCAGAGAAAGGAGATGATTATGCCAAATTCCCAAACTGGGAGTCCAGATTTCACAGCACCCGAGCAGTGTTGCAGGGATCATCTGATGGAGAAAGATGCAGTGGATTTAGTCCGAAGAATGTACTAGAAAAAGTCTGTGCTCTGAATAACCAAAGACAGCAGTTAGTTACTAGCTGTTGGATGTTGGGAAAATTACAGCAGTTCCCCCTCACCTGTGGTTTCACTTTCTGTGGTTTCAGTTACCCAAGATCAACTGTCGTCTGGAAGCAGAGGATCCTCCTTCTGATGTATCATCAGGAGGTCAGTTGTGGCACAGGGTTCAGTGCAGCAGGAAATGGAAATCACAGCTTGTTTCCTCACTGCACTCTGTTTGGTGCCTTGATCAAGCCTTCACTGAAATAATATCTATCTGCTAATATAATATAAATAATATCTATCTGCTAATAATATCTTCTGCTAATATCTAAAGTGTGGCACCAAAAGAAAAGAACAAGATAAAAATGAAAACAGACAAATAGAGCAGAGAATAATTGACATGTGAGACATTCAAAGGTTCTAATGTATGGTGAAGATACACGAGAGAAGAAAACAACACAGAAACAATATTTGAGAGACAAGGGCCCAGAAATTTCTATCTGAAACTAGTGTTCTCCAGATTATCAGGAAATTATGTCTTTCTTGAAAACCTTATTTGAAAGTTTTATAGAGAGAAAATCCCAGGCCCAGATAGCATCTTTAATGAATAACTTAAAGCATAGAAAGAAGAACAGAAACTCTACACATGTATTTCTAGAGAATATAAAAAGAGGGGTTGCTTCTCAATGATTTTTATGAGGCGAGTAAAACCTGTATTCCATAACCAGAAAGTGACATCACAGAAAAGAAATATCAAAGAGCAAAATACCCTATAAAACTGATTACAAAATTCAAAACAAAATACTAACAAATCCAATCCAGTAATTGCATGCACGTGGACACACACACACTATGATCCTGTTGGACTTTTATGATAATACGTAATCAGTATTAAGTTTAGTCAAATATTTTTTTCTTCATCAGTCTGGAATAACAAACGATTTTTTCCTCTTCGTGTGTTTAATTCAAGCATCAAAGTTGTTTTATAAGCAAAAATCACACAATGTAATTAACTGTGTGTAATATAATGAATATGATATACATGTAATATGGTGAATATGGCATATATAGAAAATATAGTGAATATAGTATATATGAAATATAGTTAATAAAATGGATAAATTACTTGATAATGTAGATTGATGAAGAAAAATACTAGATTAAATTTAATACTGATAATTCTTATTAAAACATATTAAACTAAAAAAGAGAACTTTCTTGATCTGATTTTATAAATAATAAACTTGATGGCTACTTTCTTCTGGTTCCTCATGTGAGATGCTCAGAGTCACCACTCTGTCCCAACAATGAGGAAAAAACTGAACAGACTGAAAATCTGTATCTCTTCTTGGACCCATGAGAGAGGAGAGGACACAGGGCAAAATACCCCCACCAAGAATGAAGAGTCAGGGAATATAGGGAATCATACCTTACAGATTAGAGGCTCACAAGAAAGATGGCTTCAGGAACCACCACTATGGTAGGAAAAATCTGAACCAAATTAACAGGTTACTGGAAGCTCAGTGTGGATAAGTCTGACAGTTAAAAACTGCAAGGGTACCCAACAATGGCAGGGGGTGGAGGGTAAAATATTATGATATTTGCCTCCAGGAGCTTTTCAAAACTCCCACAGAAATATCAAAGAAAAATTTGCTCATGTTCCATGCAGGGAGGGGAAAAGGAACCATTTTGAAATAAGCCTTGGCACTCTGTTCATTTTAACAATGCCTTAGGCGAAACTAGTTAACCAGAGCCTAACCTGCTTGAGTATTAGCACCTAACTGACATTAGGAAAGTAAAATACCCAGCTCCGGCCCCCTCTAGCTGTCCATGTGGGAGAAGGAAATACCCAACCCCAGTCCATGCTAGCTATCCTATTTCATCTAAGGGGGGAGAATTAAAACAAAACAAAATGAAACAAAACTGGGAAACACCTGTGAAGTTCAAATTCCAGGGGCATGGGCTCACTGAAGGGCTGAAACTTAAACATAGGACTATAGGATGCTCTCCCCCCAAAATCTTTTTTTTTTTTTTAAGATTTTATTTATTTATTTGACAGAGATAGAGACAGCCAGTGGGAGAGGGAACACAAGCAGGGGGAGTGGGAGAGGAAGAAGCAGGCTCATAGCGGAGGAGCCTGATGTGGGGCTCGATCCCATAACGCCGGGATCACGCCCTGAACCGAAGGCAGACGCTTAACCGCTGTGCCACCCAGGCACCCCTCTCCCCCCAAAATCTTACTGTACATTAATAAAGCCCTATTTGAAGTAGTTCCTTTTACTTAGTACACCATGTCCAGCTATTGGGGGAGGGGGGAGCATCCTAAAAGGTTGAAAATACAATTTGAAGAAACAAAGCAAGTATCAGAACTAGCTATGACATGGACGGTGGAATATCAGACCAGGAATTTAAAACCCCTATGATTAACATGCTGAAGGCTCTATTGGATAAAGCAGAATGCATGTAAGAACAGATGGAATTTCCTATTCTCAACATAGCCAAGTGAGAACTCCACAACCCTTTTCTGTCTATGCTTACACACAATGCTTAGAAGTATAGGAATAAGAATTATTTCCCTTCTCCCAGACTCATACACTGAGGATGGCCTTTTCTTAAGACTTAGAATCAAAAATCATGGCTATCTCCTCTTATTTTGTTCCATCTTCCTGTACAAGGATGTCTCTGTGAGAATTTTATTTCATCTTTCATCTTTGGCACAGTTTTTCTGGAAACCTGTTATCCGAGGGTTTCTAAGAAAGCAGACTTTGATGTAAAATTTAGTCTGCAATATGTTTCAGATAGAGTCCTTGGGATAAGCTTCCTGAAATGAGGACTAGAAGGAGGATTGCCAGAAGGAGAAATTGATCTGTGAGTCAGGTCCATAGTCCATACCACAGAAAATTCTGGGACTAAAATTGTCCAAGTGAATTGTTTTGCGTTGGGCCTGAAGGGTCAGGCCTTTACACCTTATTATCTCAGTGGTTGGATAGGTCATGACCTTGGGCGAGGCTCATATCTGCAGCTGAGGCTCTAAGTTGAAGGCTCTCTACTGACAACGCTTCCAGCAGCTGAGGCTACAAATCTTTTATTGAAGTGGGATCTGGGCAGTGTGCGTGTTCATGTCCATTACAACTCATTTCAGAGTCATTTCTCTTTTGAGGTAACGTGAAATAGTTTGGCCAAGTCTCAAGTTTCTCCTGGAGATGGGGGTATATTACTTACACATGCTCTTTCTACAGTCTTTCTTTTCCTTCATGCTACCTCCCCTTCCTGGAATACCTTGCCCAGTGGGGTGCTCGTAAATGCTTAACAACCAACTCTCTAGGAAAATTTTTAAAAGCTCTGGTATGTAGTGTTTGCCTGTTTCTGTTGTGTAAATATTCCCATCATGACCAATTTCAAATTACCAATGTTTTATAGAACATGGATTTGGAACAAGATATTGCACAATTGCCTTTTGTAAGCCAAAAAAGCTAGCTTCAGCACACCACTTTCTTTCACACTTAGTCTAGCTGGCAAGAATGAGTTTGACCCACACGGCACAGCCAAAGTATCAATTACTTCAATCCCAATCTTTAAATAACAATGTTGTACTAATTATTTCAATGATAGCATCCGTTAACTTTGATAATCCTTTTATAAATATGTCTCCACTATTAAACATTAATTCTTTAACATTAAGACCATGCATTCTATATTTTATATACCTGCAGCATTGAAAGCAGTAAGTGCTACAAGAGGTATTTCATTTTTCTCAGTATGTTTTACTTGGATAAGCAAATAGGCAATATAATTTACACTTACAACTATTTTATGAGTATTCATGATGGTTGGGGGAGGCGAGCCCCAGAGTGATGTGTTAGTGTAGCAGTAATGACCCCATGCTTAAAAGGTTTTCAGTACAGTGGAGAAGAAAGTGAATATATATTAAATAGTAAAATATCACTAATGAAAGCATATGTGGAAACCACCTTAGTGAAGAAGAAAAGAAAAGTAACGGGTTATTGACAATAAAGAAACTGAGAAAGGCAGTGATATTGAAGATCTACCCAAGAGGAGAACATTTTTATTAAAAGATAAAGATGGTGCTTTGCACAACTACCAACCCACTCACTGATGAAGACATGAAATTCTGTGCTGTGGAACAGGGAATCTGCACGTTTGCCTAGACTTTTAGACTGTCAGGCTTTCTAGAGCAACCCCATGTGTCTGCCTCAGTATTTGCTGATAAACTGAAGAAGCTGATAGACCTACAGTGGCCAGGGGAGGAAAGACATGTGATGATGAGGTGATAACTTAGTTTATAGCCAACAGCCACAGTAGCAGTTCAAAATCTTGTCAAAAAGTCAAGTTCCAAATTCCCCCAAGAAGTCAGAAATCTTTTCATTAAAAATTATGACATTTTGGCATGAGAGACACAATATGGGCAAATGATAGACAGAGATTAATTTCTGGATCATAAACGTGAGAAATTATATAAACAGTTGTATGAAGAAAGTTATTGCTATTATCATCATTTATATTAATAATTTAACAATAACAACAAATTTATAGTTTAAAAAGCAATCTTTTTTTACACACATTGTTCCTTATAAGCTCAATTATTTGGGGGATAGAAAAGAACACAATTTCGTTATGAAAAATCTGAATCTTGTAAGGGTTGATGATTAACTGAGATCACATACCTAGAAAGTGAAAGAATTATATATTTAACCAGATGACCAAAACCCAAGTATTTTACTTCTCATCTACTCAGATAGCTGCCCCAAGATTTTTCAGTGGGAGAACTTCAGGATAGAGGTTATTTAAAGCCGCCTCCCTAGTCCAAACTTGCGGAGAATTCTTAGACGAATCTGCTTTGTCCTGACGCTGTAGACAATAGGGTTAAGTACTGGGGGGAAAAGCAGGTAAATGTCGGCCATGATGATGTGAACTATGGGGGACAGATGTATCCCAAAGCGATGGACCATTGACACCCCAATAACTGGCACAAAGAAAATGAGCACCACGCAGATATGGGACACGCATGTGTTGAGTGCCTTTAACCGCTCTTCATGAGACGCAATACCCAGCACAGCATTAAGAATCAGGACATAAGAAAGAAGTATAAAGACTGAATCCACGCCCAGTGTGGTGATAACTACACACAGTCCATAGATACTGCTGATTCTGGCATCCGAACAGGATAATTTCAGAATGTCTTGGTGCAAACAAAAGGCATGGGAAAGGGCATTGACACGGCAGTAGTGATAACGTCTCAGTAGCAATGGTGTAGGAAGTACAACTCCCATGCTTCTTAGCAAACAGGCCAAACCAATCTTGCCTATTACACTGTTGTTAAGGATGGTGGTATAGCGCAGTGGACGGCAAATAGCAACAAAACGATCAAAGGCCATGGCCAATAGCACCGAGGACTCCAGGAATGTGAATGTGTGGATGAAGAAGAGCTGAGCATAGCAAGCACTTGCCTGGATCTCCTGAGCATCCAGCCATAACACAGCAAGCACGGTGGGAAGCGTGGACATGGACATACCTAGGTCAGTTAGTGCCAAGATGGAAAGGAAGTAATACATGGGCTGATGGAGTGAGGACTCTATCCAAATGACAGAGAGGATGGTGACATTACCAATAAATGCTACCAAGTAAACAAGACAGAATGGGATTGAGAACCAAGAATGGACACACTCCAATCCAGGAAATCCCCTCAGAATAAATATGGGCTCCATGGTGTTATTATTATTCCAGACCACCATGGTGATCTTTGGCAAACAGTGAAGAATGTTTTCTGTTTTCCTTTTTTATCTCTCAAAGTTATCCCTTGTGAACGTGAGCAGTGCAAGCAGGATACCGCATCTCTTTCCTCCAACCTCACAGAGAAAGGAAGAGGGTATTTCTTATGGGTCTTCCACAGCAAAGAGCATTAAATTCCAGAACAAAAAGTGTGTACCACACAATCTGATCATCTCTGACAAGAACGCTGATGAATTTGCACTGAGGACACTAAAAATTGAAGCCGCAAAAGAGTAAAGAAATCTTTGCCAAACACTGTAAAAATGAAAATAGAGAAAAGAGTAAATGTCTATGGATTTACATTGTTTCGTGTCAGCGATGTTCTTGAGTTAATCATTTGTTGCTTCTAGGCTATCTCTTAATTCATAACAACTGAACAGTTCCCAAGGACTCAACAAAATTTCCCTTCATATTTACTTTTATTCAACACTTAAAATATTTAAAAATTGAGAATATTTAATATTTTAATAATAAAAATAAATGCCACATTATGTAAAATGGGGACATGAAAAAGAATAAAGTCCATAATTCTAGCACACTTGCATATTTTTGCTATTTAATAAAGCAATTCTTCCTTAATCTAAACTCCTCACAGTAGCAAGTAAAATATTTATTGATAAATATATCATAAGGTCACAACGTAACTATTAAAACTCTTCCTATATTCCTTCCCACAAAATAACATTAAAACTATATATTTAAATCAGACATCTGTTAGTAAAAATGGGTAATATCCATGTCATTTCTATTGATCTTTTCTTGCATTTTTTCCTCTCAAAATGATGCTTATAATCACATTTTTATTTTTTATTATTATTTTTTTAATAATAATATTTTTTATTATATTATGTTAGTCACCATACAGTACATCCCTGGTTTTTGATGTGAAGTTCCATGATTCATTACTTGTGTATAACACCCAGTGCACCATGCAATACGTGCCCTCCTTACTACCCATCACCAGCCTATCCCATTCCCCCACCCCCCTCCCCTCTGAAGCCCTCAGTTTGTTTCCCAGAGTCCATAGTCTCTCATGCTTCATTCACTCATTTATGGAACATAAGAAGTAGGAAGATCGGTAGGAGAAGAAAGGGATAAAGAAAGGGGGGGTAATCAGAAGGGGGAATGAAGTATAATCACATTTTTAAAAACACTCAACCTATATATTAAATGTTTTTCTAATTTTATGACCCATTTGCATGTACCTCCATGAACCCAGAGCAATCCCAGATATGTCACCCTTAGCATCCACATCAATGCCTCTTAGAAACAACTAAGTTCTTTTTCCCTTTTCAAAATAGAATTCTAATGTCTGGCCTTACTTTCTCTGAGCTGTGGTCTCCTCTGCTGATGCTGGCCTTGCTGCTCCCCAGGCTGATGACATTGGGCACAGCAGCTAAGCCCTGTGGGATTCTCTGCCCCTTCAGTTCTCTGTGTCCTTATTTTAGCCCTGTCTAATGCCACTGACAGTCCTTGAGAAAATTCCCCACTTACCCCATGCTTTGTTTTCTCTTTCTATAGAGAGAGAGAGAGAGCAAGCTTAATCAACTGAACCACGCAGGCGCCCCTACTTACTCCATCCCTTAAAGTCAGACATCTCTTCTGCAACATCTCAGCATCTCCTTCATCCTTCTTGTAGACACTTAGTCTCTGAACTCTTTAAAAGTCTAACACAGATTTCAGCCCTGGCCTCAAGTGAAGATCTTTCTAAATGTAGCCCCATATTGATCATTGGTTCCATTTGTCTAGCACTGACCTTTTATTGTGTCTATTTTATTTCATAAAAACTTTTTTTTTTCAAATTCCCCCCCTTGACGGATTCTTATCTGCATGTTATAGTGTGAACATTGAAAGTTCTCAGTTATAGAACAATCTATAACTCCAAAGAACTCCTTGGCTTACAATCTACAAACTGAAAAACAGAAGGAAATACAAGCCATCCTCTCCATGTAGTAAGACAGACTTGCCATTTTCTCCCTTTTCCCCCAAGACCAGGCATCCCGTCATCTAGGAGTGAGACACCTCCCTGGTCCTCTTCTCCGGCCCCAAGTGGTCCAAACTGAGTTTTCACTGCAGCCCTTGTCTTGGAGAAAGTAGTCAGCTAAGCAGTTTGCCATCTACCAGGCAGAATACCAGTTCCATGCATTTCTTTTTCTTTACCTCCAAGCAATATTTTCCTCTCTAGTCTTCACAATGGACTAAAGTCGCTCGCTGACTTTCTTTCTTTCTTCTTCCTCACTCAGAAACCTTTGTTCTAATTTCTGTTCTAAAGCTCAGCTCATGAAAACACTCTAGACATTAACATTGAAGTATATAGCACACATGGGCATGTGTGTGCACACCCCCACACACACACACAAATACACAAAGAGATTGTATTGTGGCCACAGAAGAAAAGCAGTTTCCTTTACTACATGCCAGGAAATCATCCCATGCTTTCTCTTTCAATTTTGATACAAATCATATTTTCTTTACTTCTCAGAAAAGTTGCAGAAAATAAAGTGGATCACTGGAATTTAGAAATGTCTTTCTCCCTGATCTGAACCCTCTAAATTCAGATTGCAAGACTTCGAAAATTTCAGTTGCAGGCCTGTGCACGGATTTAAAGCTGGGACATTTGTGCTCTTTCTTGTCCTCTCTCACTGAGCAGCTGTCATGTCTTTCACTTTTTCTCAGTCCCCTTACGGTTGTCCTTTCTCTGTTGGTTTTCTTATGACTCCATTTCTATGTCATTCACAATGATTCTTTGCAGTTCTTGACTTATTTTAACACAATTTGGTCATGGTAAATTGAAAAAGAAATAGTTGGAAGAGGCTGAGACTGATGTCAAGACATTTCAAAGGCAGAGCGTGAAAAGACTTGCATCACACACTCACTTATTCCAAGTAATTAAGGGAGAGCCACTTAGAGTGAGAACACCATTTTATCACAGCCTCTCTGAGGTCTTGCCTGTGGTTCTCAAAGATTGCCTTCTCCCGACTGACTACCTTATCTTAAAATTGTTAAAAAAAAAAGACATTATGATATGTCATGCATTTCCAATTGTTTACTTCTAAAGAAAATGATACTCACTTTCCCCTCCTGCATAAATTGTTCATTGTCTGAATGATTTTACTGTCTTTAGCCTTTGTGTAATAACACACACTGTGCCAAAATCTACCTGCTGTTTATAATTTAAAAATTATACTTACCTGAAATTTATAATAAGATAATCACATCAATATGAATGTTTAATCATGCAACCAGGAGCCAGTTTCCCAAAGGATCCAGTCTCATTGTCTTTCTCTGCCGAAACTTTCCTCCTCTGGAGGTAAAATCATATTCTGTTTCTGTCTCTGGGGCTTTCTCTCCCTCTGCCATTTAGTTTACTTTCTGAACATCTTTATCCTTCCTAATCTGCCCCCTGCTGCCATTTTCTTCCATTTTGTTTCACCTAAATTTGTGTACTTTCATAAAAAAAAAAAAAAAAGAAAGAAAGAAAGAAAGAAAGAAAGAGGGGCACCTGGGTGGCATAGCGGTTAAGCGTCTGCCTTCGGCTCAGGGCGTGATCCCGGTGTTGTGGGATCGAGCCCCACATCAGGCTCCTCTGCTATGAGCCTGCTTCTTCCTCTCCCACTCCCCCTGCTTGTGTTCCCTCTCTCACTGGCTGTCTCTATCTCTGTCAAATAAATAAATAAAATCTTAAAAAAAAAAAAAAAAAAAAAAAAAAAAAAAAAAAAAAAAAAAAAAAAAAAAAAAAAAAAAGAAAGAAAGAAAGAAAGAAAGAAAGAAAGAAAGAAGAAAGAAAGAAAGAAAGAAGAAAGAAAGAAAGAAAGAAAGAAAGAAAGAAAGAAAGAAAGAAAGAAGT
Organism: Ursus americanus; assembly: GCF_024610735.1. Lineage (NCBI taxonomy): Eukaryota > Metazoa > Chordata > Mammalia > Carnivora > Ursidae > Ursus > Ursus americanus. The sequence goes on from NC_142142.1 coordinate 6,068,517, forward strand.
AGCTGTCTTTTTCCAGTCCTTTCATTGCTCCCGTCTTCTCATTTCTCTACCTTTAGTTCTGTTTTGGTTTATCCCTCACCTGAGAAGAACTTCCATCTCTATCTGAAGGTCATTTGTGTACTGATTACAGATGCTACTGTCTTGATTCTCTAGAAACCTCAGGTCCTGAAAACCTTTGATTCCATGAACAGCGAGGCTTGAATAATTCTAACTCTCTATAAATACTCCTGGTTTCTCCCAGGATAGAAAAGTAGGGATTGTTGTCAGAGTCTGGTGGGTCCCCAGACATAAAATTAATATAAACAACCCTTAACCACAGCTGTGCCAAGAGCATATGATTATGATCCTGGAAATTGTATAAACGGGTCCCCCCTTCTCTCCACCACTCCCAGTTTTCTCTTCTTGAATGAGCGTATGGGGATGAAAGTATAATTACTCCAACCCAGAGGGAAATTGAAGCTTCAGCTTCATTGGGGCATCCATATAGAACCGTGGTAATTAAGTGCAGAGAGGCCCCTCTGTTACAAGGTATTTACAACTTCTCACTGGACAGGATATTCATCAGTTACGTGCTTAATAATAATTTATTAAGCAACAACAGGATTCAAGTCCCCATACTAACTTCTGTAAAGGCAAACACCATTATCTGGTTCATCACTACTTCCACCGTGCTTATACGGAGCATGGCTTCCTAATACATTCTTTTTTTAGCTTATACCTTGACTATCCACCTCTTTGCATTTCCTCATGAATTTTATAGACAGCTTACCAATTTTCACTAAGATCTATATTGGGACTTTCATTGTGAATGGACCAAATCCATAGATTAGTTTTGGGAGAATTGAAATTTTTAGGTTACCAGGTCTTCCAATCTGAGAACACAGACTTCAATTAATTAAGGTCTTTATTTTTTCTCAATGTTGTTTTATGCTTTTAAAATAAGAGCTATTACATATCTTACATTATAGTTATTCCTAACTATTTGATACGAATTTATCCTAATATGACTAGCACTTGTAAATTATCTTTTTCTAAATCTTTGGTACTGATATATATTTATATGACTGCAAGATGCCCTCAGCAAGAACTATTAGCAAACTTTGAAAAAAAAGAAGTTTATTACTTATAGGACGTGGAAATTACATGGCACACCTGGGGTCACACAGCAAGTGTGGGGTGGAGGTTGGGGGAGGGGAGAGAGCCCACTCCTGCACAGGGACCTGGGGTACTTCTTTTATTCGAATCAAGGCTGAGGGACTAGAGCTTCTTGGGCTTACTCTTTATTGGTGATTTTTTTAATTCAAATTCAATTAATTAATATATAGTGTAGTATTAGTTTCAGGGGTAGAATTTAGGGATTTGTCAGCTGCATAGAACACCCCGTGCTCATTACATCAAGTGCATTCCTTAGTGCCCATCACCCAGTTACCCCACCCCTCCACCAACCCTCAGTTTGTTTCCTAGAGTTAAGCATCTCTTACAGTTTGTCTCCCTCTCTGATTTTATCTTATTTTTTTCCCTCCCTTCCCTTATCTTCATTGGTTTTGTTTCTTAAATTCCACATATGAGTGAAATCATATTGTATTTGCCTTTCTCTCACTGACTTACTTCACTTAGGATTATACTCGCTAGCTCCATCCATGTTGTTGCAAATGGCAAGATTTCATTCTTTTTTTATGGCTGAATAATAGTCTATGACACACACACACACACACACACATACATCTTCTTCATCCATATACATATAATATATCTTCTTCATCCATTCGTCAATCGATGAGGTCCTAATATTTTTAATTTCTAACAAGCTCTTAGGTAATGCCAATGCTACTTATCTAAGGATCATACTTTTTGAGCAGTTAGAAGGCAAGGAGTTTTGAAAACATAAGGAGTGTAGAAGCTGTGAATTCAATCAGAAAGCTTTGAAAATGAACACTAGACTTTACATTTTATTTTAAAAATGAGAAGCTATGAGAAACACGAACCGATTTCTCCTCCCCTCCCTACCCATATTCTCACCCTCTTCATCATTCCAATAGCATCTGATGCCTGGGGCTAAAGAATCTGGCTTATTCCCAAAACCATTCCCAGCAGAGTATGGATTGTTTTCTAACTCCTTCTGGGCAAACTATCTTAGTGACAGGAGAAAAAGCATTTTCAAAGTACAGGAACGCATCACATCCATTTCTGTGACTGAGGTAATGAGGTGGGGGGGTGCAATTTCTAGAGCTGGGAAATTGTTGCCTTTGTTATGACACTGGCAACTCTTGGGAAAGAGTGACTCATTCTTCTGGATGTAGAAGAAATGTTTCCACAACAAAACTAGACTTTGGGCTTAGACTGAGAAAAGAATTACTAGTAGAGAACATAGGGGACAATCAGAGATGGGAACAAGGGAATTGTACAAGCTGTAAAGAGTCATCAGTATCTCTATGGCAGCAACAAAAATGTTTATCATCATGTTCAATTATTTAATTATTATCAATGTATATTTCCTCTCCCAAAACTATTCTACATTCACAATTTATGATTTCTGTCCAGAGAATACCATGTCATTTTTGGTGCAAATGTTATTAAGATATAGAGCCTTCCTTAAATTAGTTTGCCATCTCATAGATTGTTTCATAAATTAAACATATAATTGTGAGACAGTGCTAAGCCTTGTAATAAATATACACAAGTTAGACTAGGGACTAACTGGAATGAGATGTTGACCTGGGTTGTAACCTGGTTTGGTCAGAGAAAATAAATAGAGAAGTAACCTAGCTCTTGTATTTAAAAAAGTACTATAGTATAAAATAAAATAAAATAAAATAAAATAAAATAAAATAAAATAAAATAAAATAAAATAAAATAATAAAATAAAATGTATTTAGGAACTCAGGCGGAAAAGACTGGAAATTTATGTCAATCCTTTTGGAGTGTAGGTTTATATTGAGCAAATCTTTTTCATGGATATAAGAATGTAGAGAGAAGTGGGAAAGAGATTACCCACGGCTTTAAAAGTGATGTAAAATAATTTATATTATTTACATTTTATAAATGTACATTTATATTAGCAGTGTTTATTCAAAGAAGAAGAATAATAATTATCAAAAAATAAGCACAATAATAAGAGGAGCCAATTTTTACTGATTGTTAAGTGTCACAAGCTATTTATATGAATTAGCTCATTTCACCCTATTTTATAGATTAGGGAATTAAAACTCAAAGAGTTAAACAATTTTCTCAGAGTTGAGGAGCTTTAACTGGCAAAACCTGCAATTTTTACTTATAACACATACATGCACACACATATCTATACACAAACACACACATATATTTGTTATAAAAATTGTACATGCTTCACCAAACAGACTGACCGCAGACTCTGAGGCAGCTCCATGATCTGGCTCCCACCCTGTTCAACCATGGTCTCAGGCATGGGGATCTAGGCTGGGGATCTAAGGGGAATTATGACCATCCACACACCTAGTAAAAGGCCCACCAACCATAAACATCACTGGACTCAGAAGCAGCCTTGTGACCTGGCTCTAGCCCCACTCAACCAAAGTCCCAGACACAGTCCTATCTGTCCAGGGACCTGGCAGGAGAAGACCTTTCCCTACCAAAACCAGTCTATAGACTGGAGGAGGTGACAGCTTCTTAAAATACACAGACACCAATGTAAGGCTACATGGATCATGAAGAATCAAGCAAACATGACACCAACACAGGAAACCAATAAAGCACCAGTAGCTAACCATAAAGAAATGGAGATCTGTGAATTGCTTGACAAAGAATTAAAAATAATCATCTTAAAGAAACTCAATGAACTACAAGAGAACACAAATAGACAAACAAAATCAGGAAAACAATACAAGAACAAAAAGAATTTCGCTAAAGAAATAGAAACCATAAGAAAAAAAACAAAGAGAAATCCTGTGGCTGAAGAATACAATTACTGAGCTGAAAATTCAATAAAGAGCTTCAACAGCAAACTGGATAAACAAAAGAAAGTGAGGGAACTCAAAGAGAAGTTATTTGAAATATTGCAATTAGAGGAACAAAAAGAAAAAAAGCAGTATGAAAATAGTGAAGAAGTCCTGGAAGAGTTATACAACACCATGAAGAGAACCGATACACATACTATAGAAGTTCTAGGAGAGAAAGGGGCAGAAAGCTTATCTAAAGATATAATGGCTGAAACTTCTCAAATCTAAAAAGGTTATTGATGTTCAAATTTATGTATCCCAAAGAAACATAAGTACATTAAATCCAAAGAAGTTTACAGAGATACATTATAATTAAATTATCAAAAGTCAAACACAAAGAGAAAATTTTAAAACAGCAAGAAAAAAGTGAATTATTATTATTTTTTGAATTATTATTATTATTATACAAGAGAGCCCCTATAAGACTATCAGCAGATTTCTCACCTTGCAGGCTAGGAGAGAGTAGGAGTTTATATTCTAAGTACTGAGAGAGAGAAACAAAACAAAACTACAAGCTAGAATGCTTTGTCCAGCAAATCTGTTCTTTAAGAATGAAAAAGAGATAAAGACTTTCCCAAGCAAGAACTGAGAGAGTTTGTCACCATTAGACCTGCCTTCGAAGAATTGTTTCAAGTTGTTCAGGTTGAAGAACTTCAAGTTGAAGAACAAGTTTTTCGAGTTTAAGTTCAAGTAAAAGAACTTCAAAGAGTTCCTCAATTTGAAAAAAGGACGTTAAGCAAATAAAAAAATAAAAGTAAAATATCTTGCTAATCTTACATATGCAAAAAAAATCTCACTGCTGAAGATAAATATAAAAAGAAACAGAATACTGTATTGGTAGTGTGTAAATCACTTTTAACACTAGTATATAAATTTAAAGACAAAAATGGTAAGAATAACTATAACCACAGAAATTTGCTAATGGAAAGATAATGTAGAATGAAGAAATAATTGGCATCAATTACATAAAATATGCTGGAAAAAGTAAGTATAGATTATAGAGATATGGTTATAGTTAGTTAATAGTTATCAGCTTAAAACAGACTGCTATACCTATGCTTGCTAGGTACAAGCCCCATGATAAATACACACACACACACACACACACACACACACACACACACACTCTCTCTCTCTCTCTCTCTCTCTCTCTCCAATAGATAAGCAAAAAATAAAGAGAAACAAGAAAATACAAAACTGACAGAAAACAATTAAAAAATGGAAATAGTAAGTCCTTACCTTACTAAATGTAAATGGACTAAATTCCTCAATCAAAAGCTGCAAAGTGGTTAAATGGCTAAGTAATACCCAGCTATATGCTGTCTACAGAAGGCACACTTTAGATATAAGGACACAAATATGCTGAATATGAAGTAGTATTGAAAGACACTTCTTGTGAATTCCAACTAAAAGAGGGCAGGGATGGCTATACTTACATGAGACAAAATAGATTTTCACTTCCAAATTATCCCGAGAAACATAAAAGGTTTTCATATAATGATAAAAGAATGATTTCAACAGGAAGATATAACAATTACAAAAATCCATGTACCCATCCATAAAGCACCTAAATAGATAAAGCAAACATTGACAGATTTGAAGGGAAAAAAATAGATAATAATACAGGAATAGTAGGAGTCTTCAATACCCCACTCACTGCAATGGACAGAAAGTCAATAAAGAAACAGCAGAAATGACACAATAGAAAAAATGGAGCTAATAGGTAAACACAGAGCATTCTCCCCAACTCTTTCTTCTCAAGTGCACAAGTCCCATTCTCCAAGAGATCACGTTAAGTCCCAAAAAAAGTCTTAACAAATTTAAGAAGATTGAAATCATTCCAAGTATATTTTCCAAACACAATGAAACTACAAATCAATAATAGAAAGAAAATAGCAAAATTCACAAATGCATGGAAATTAAAGGCACTCTTAAACAACTATTGGGTAAGAGAAGAAATTTAAAAAGTTGCAAAATATCTCCAGACAAATGGAAACAAAAACATACATAGCACATCACAACTTATGGGATGCAAGGAAAAAAGTACTAAGAGGCAAGTTTGTAGAAATAAACACCTATATTAAAAAAGAAGAAAGCTGTCAAATAAACAACCTAACTTTACAACCCAAGGAATCAGAAAAACAAATAAACAACAAAACAAAATAAAGCCCAAAGTTAGCAGAAGGTTTCTAAGTCAGATATGTGTCTTATCTTTGTTCCCATGTGGGTAAGGTGTTTTGTTCCTTTGAATTCTTTTAGGATTTTTTTATCTTTGATTTTCTGCAGTTTGAAAATGATAAGCCTAAGTACAGGTTTTTTGATGTTTATCCTGCTTGAGGTACTCTGAGCTTCTTTAATCTGTGGCTTGGTGTCTGACATTAATTTGATTTTAGGCTTTTCTCTTTTTTCCTTAGTCTAGCCCAGGGTTTATCAATTTTGTTTACATTTTCAAAAAAGCAATTCTTTGTTTTGTCAATTTTAAAATTATTTGTCTATTTTCCATTTCATTTATTTCTGGTCTAGTCTTTATTATCCAGTCTTTATTATTTTCCTACGCCAGCATTAGTTCCCAAAGTGGTTTCTGCTAATGAATCTCTGCTCCAGCAAACTGTGACTCCCTGTATTCATTTTGCTGTCTCTCCAACCTTGGGTGCAGGGGTTTGTCCTGTGTTCTCACCTCCTAGTGCTGCTAGGAGAGTTGTTGATTTTTCAATCACTTCAGGATGGAGAAGCAATTTCCAAGCTCCTTACATGTGGAACCAGAAGCCAGAAGTCCCTATTCTTCATATGCTTGTATCAGTGTTTTGAATTCTTTATTAACTATGGTAAACAGTTAAACAATATGCTTAACATTGTTTTGTTATTCGAAGAAATATAAGCATATATCCTGACTTCTGGATTAGTAAAATGAGGACATTTCTGTCCACAAAATTTCCTTCCAATCACTACATTTTTACTTCTAAACTGTTTATGTTGTTTTATTATCACTGAGAAACATCTCATACTTTTTCTTTAAAAGTTGAAGATATACAAATAGTAGTCTTAATTTTATGACTATGGGAATATACATAGTACATAATTATTGCATACCCAATTTATTTCCACAGTTCCTTAAATTTTCTTCAGTTTTTTAATTAATTTCATTTTTGAATTATTTTGCCCTCATCACCTTCTTATATTGTTTTAAATTTGCAAGCATTATGCAAATCTTAGACTTCCTATGTATTCCTCTAGACATGTATTAGAGCTCTCCCTCATGTTTTTCCAAACTAGACTTGATACCCTCTGGCTTGCTGCACATGTGACCTCCTGGGACTTACTTTAATTACATTATGGTTTTACACCACTTATTAGGGCTCATGTATTCCTCTTCTATTAATTCACTTGGTTTATTGGAAACCATCCTCAAATAACTTCTTAGGTGAAATTAATTATATCTAAGTACTTAGAAAACATTAGCTCTTTTGTCTTCTAAAGTCCTGTCTAGCTATTGCAATTTTTTACCCACATCTAATTTTATTTGCTTTGCAGTCAAACTTAGATTATTTTTAGATGTTCATTCATTTTTCTCTAAAATCACTTATCATTCTACTTTTATCACTACTGCTTTAAAATTTCACACCAATATGTTTAATAGAGATTTTTAAAAATTCATAATCCTGGGAACCCTTAATTCAAGACTTCCCATTGAACTGATAACATAGGTCTGACCTCCTGCATTAAGGTTTTTTTCTTTTTAATGTTATCCATCCTCATGTTTTGTTTTTGCTGGAGATTTTCTCATATGTTCACATTGAATCAAAGGCCTTTATACGTACTTTGACAACCTCCCCCCCAAAAGAATACATGGGTCACAGGGATTGCTGTGCCTTCTGTTCTCACAACTGTGGATTCTGCAGGATTAGAGGTAGTGATTCCCAAAGGTGATGTAGTCTTTGTTATAGCAATTGCATAGAGTTCAACTTCTCTGCCCACTAGTTCTAGTTCATCTTTCCCCACAGGTCTTTAACCTCAGAGCACTCTCCAAATACACTGCACACAAATATTCACCTTAGTGAGAACCCAACTGTGATACCATCACTAGCAAAGACAAGTACAAGTGACCTAAGAGTAAAAATAATTTGCATACATATCACAATAGAAGGCTATATTCTTTAATATAAAAAGCACTCCCACAAAGTAATAAAATTTTGACTGTTCTATATGACTATATGAAAACCCAAGTATAGGCACAAACATAAGGACCTTGGAAAACAAAATGTGACACTCCTCCAGAAAAGCCACATACAAACTCTCTGCAAGGGCAGGTGACAGAGGAACCAATTCTGCTGGATGCAATGGGTGAGGCCTCCTAGGGCAGGTCTCCTAGGGCATTAAACTGAAATGGCTAATTCATATGCAGAATGGCAATTCAGCTGAGCACTGCTTGAATTAATTCATTTAAAGACTTGTGGGCCTTTTATTCCTTCTGGAGAGTTTCCTGAGTTCTTATCCCCAGAGCCCTTTGTTATGCTAAAAGGGCATCCAGGTATAAGATTAGAATCAGACTGTCCTGAACAACCTTGTGCCTAACAACTAGGATTGGGGTGGCTTCACCTTGCATTCATTTCCTTTTTAACCTTAAAAGTGGCCAACACCTTGGTAAGTACCTGAAAACCTGCATGATCTTATCAGTCAATAACATTAAGATGCCTACCTTTTCCTCTGGCAAGCTAGCACACCTTTCCTGCTGAACACCTGCTTCAGTTTCAGGATATGCTCAGCACCTGAAGCTGTCTGGATGACACCATTCCGACTACATTAAACATCACTCTACCTTTAACTTAAAGAACATGATAAACAACCTTATTTAACGACTTCCATATAAATAGTAAACTTTATTTAAACTCCATCCTTTAAGGACATTCTGTGTCTGCTACTTAAACTGCGTTTTTTTATATTTTTGCAAAGTACAGAATTGGGTTGGGTAGGCCCTTCTGGGATGGAAACAACATACTGGAAGTGTTTCTGTACAGTGTTTTACTTTACTGTAGACTCTCCAAAAATGGCACACTTTCAAGCAAATAAAATAGCCCTTCCAGAGAGGTACAGCTTTATATATATATATATATATATATATATATATATATATATATATATATATATATATATCATCTCATTGAATTCTTTTTTTTAAATAAAGGTTTTATTTATTCATTTATTTGACAGAGAGAGAGAGAACACAAGCAGGGGAGCAGGAGAGGGAGAAGTTGGCTCCCCCCGAAGCAGGGAGCCCAATGCGGAGCTCGATCCCAGGACCCTGGGGTCAAGACCCGAGCCAAAGGTAATTGTTTAACCAACTCAGCCACCCAGGTGCCCTGGTATAGCATTTTCCAAAGAGAGATATGTATCTATATAGATTAGATGATAGATATAGATAGATAGAAAGATAGATAGATAGATAGATAGATAGATAGATAGATAGATAGATGATAGATGATATAGATAGACATATTAGTTTTGGAGAAGTAGAGGTTGATAGTGAAGAATAAAATAATGTGATCATTGAAAATGTTATTACTCCTTTTTTCTTGATTTATCAATAAACAAATTGTTTTATTATATTAAGAGAACAATATGTCAAAAAACAATGCCAAGTTATCTACAACCTATGAATTTTGGGAGAAATATAATATCTTTTATTATATAAGCCAAAACTTCCTAGGCATTTCTCTAATTGTCTCCTAAACATCTCATTTTTGAGGGGAATAAATGTCACTAAAATGTTTACAGACGACCCAGAGATGGAAGTGGTTTGGGTGGAGGAAAATGTATATAAGAATTTGGAGGTGGGGTTTAGTCTAGAAAATCCCTTCAGAAGGCAAGGAAAGTTTAAGGAGCAACAACGACCTAGAAAGAACTGAGGGTGGATTACAGTAATTGGAGTTTGAGATTGTAGAATAGACCAATCACAGAAAAGAAACAGTTAAGGGAAAAAAGGGAACATGAGTTTTTAGGAATTCTACATCATGACAACAGAAATGTTGTGACAAAGTGGTTGAAGGTGTATGTAAAGATAAGAATGGAACTACTAAGAAATGGCCTAAATAGTTCAGATCTGAGAGTTATTATCAAATTCCTCATGACAAAGATTGATGAAGAAACCTGCAATTAGTTTTAGTGTATTATAGACTAAATTGGTACATTAACTCATTATTTTCCCAAAAGCACATGATCAAACAATTCTCCAAAAAATCAACTTTTCCTGAACATAAGCTCTAACAGGTTACATTTTTAAATTGTATCTAAGTTTTGATGGAGAATTTTATTCAACATGGTGTGGTAAGCTGAATCAGGTATGTTCATTTGTACTCTATGCCAAACATTTAGTAATAATAAATAAAATTTAAAGATAATGAAAAGACATTGACATGCTCCTTAGATAGACAAGTAGAAAATACATGATAGATGATAGATAGATAGATAGATAGATAGATAGATAGTTAGATAGATAGAAAGATAGATAGATGATAGATAGATAATGATAGATGATAGATAGATAGATAGATAGATAGATAGATAGATAGATAGATATAGATAGATATGAGATACCATCTAAAAACATATAATGGTGTGTTGAAGCTGAATGCACAGATCATGTGGCTGCTGGTCTAGAGGCATATTGGTGACTGGCAGCTCAGCACCTGCCTGGGACTCAGCATGTTAGTGCTCCATATTTGACAAGGGACCAATATAAGTTACCCTGCTTGGTACATGAAGCTGTTAATCCACGTGGAGAGTGGAAATAGGTGTTGTCACAGCCCAAGTCTACTCCCCATAACAAGCCAGGTCTTGAGATAGTTGGTGGGTGGGGGGAATGAGAAGGGCAAAACTGTACTCAGCTCTCATTTGAAACAATATCCTTTTACCATTATAAAAAGACTTAGTACAGTTGACAAATGAGGAAGGAAGGAAGAGTCAACTGCTACATCTAATCATGGGGCATAAACAAAATAAATCATCAAACAGACAAGGAAATTTTCACTCAAGGTGAAATTATAAGTAAAATTCTAAAACATATATGCAGACTAACACTGACAAAGAAACTCTACAATCCCCCTGATGAAAAAAGAAAAACTAAACAATTTAAAAGAAGTTTTGAAGCAGGCATGCTTAAGATCCTCAAAACCTGAAGACAGCATAATAACAATAAAATCAATGAAAAATTGTGGGGGGATAGGTAGATATAAATTGAAAATAAAAATATAAATTGGAAAAGAAAAATAGAGTCATGAACTAAAACTCAATAGTTGGAATACATTTCAGACCAGCTACAAATGAAAACAGAATTAGTGAATAAGAAAGTAGTGCTGACCGGTGATGGGTAGTAAGGAGGGCACATATTGCATGGTGCACTGGGTGTTATACACAACTAATGAATCATCGAGCCTTACATCGAAAACCGGGATGTACTGTATGGTGACTAACATAATATAATAAAAAATCATTATTAAAAAAAAAAAAAAGACAGTAGTGCTGAAGAATGCACCAAAATGCAACAAAAACCAATGAAGTGTTGGAATATATGAAGCAATCTGACTAGGAAGTTAGACTGAGAAGTTTCAACATGCTCCAGCTAGATATATCGTTAGTAGGCAATGTTGAAAGTTATAATAGCAGAAGACATTCAAAATTGAAAAAAAAATACTTTTCAGTTTGAAAATATTAAGTTACGAGCAAAATAAGTGAATTGTAAATCTCCACCTGTGTACTGCATGTTGCACTGCAGAACATCAGTGATAATGAGAACAGCCTAAAGACTAGAAGAGGAGAAGAAAATCTTAAGTGAAAAGTATGAAAGACCATGTGCCAGCAAGAAACAGATGCACATGAGGAAGTCAAGTGAGCAGTGTCTAGTGAAGGAGTTCATTACAGAAGTGCATACATGGTTAAGGGGACAAAAGAAGGGAGGATACAAAAAGAGAACGGCCAGCATAGACAGGCTTATAATGGGCTTCTACAATAAAAATCTGCAGCATTCCTATACATGACCAGTAATCATTACGAAAAATAGAAAAATTAGAGAGAATAAATGATCCTTTAAATAATGGCAAAAATTGCATAAGGATTCTAAAAAATTTTTACAAAACATGTATAATCTCTGTAGAGAAAATAACCAAATGTGTTGGAGAGACATAGAAGATTTGAAGAAAGGAAAAAACCCATGTCTACATTAGAAGACATTATGTAAAAATATATTACTTTGTCTCTGAATTTTATGTAATTATTTGAAATTTTAAGAGTATGTAAGTTATAATATTCACATTAAAAAGTGAAAGCATCAAATTCTCAAATTGGAAAAGAGACACCTGTATAATTATCCTAGTTGACCAATCCGTCCTTGTATAGAACTTATACCTATTATAACTTGTATCTGTTGTAAGATTCAATTTTGATATGAATCTATTTTCCTTTTCTCTCAGTTATTGTTTTCAGTTGGTTATTGATGACTCCTCTTCCTATCTTTCTCCATTTGGGTTTATATCTAAGAATTCTGTGCATATCACGTGGATTCACAAGATCTCTATGAGTGCAATTGGATAGAGTCAGGCATCTGCCAGTCTATTTGCAGCATTGCAGGAAGCCTCTCCCAAGCTTCTCATCTTGATTCTCTCACTTACCCAGCATGTCTACCTTCAACACATCTGAAAATGAAGTCTCTATCTTCTTCTTGACTGGGATCCCAGGGACGGAGCATGCCCACATTTGGGTCTCCATCCCTATTTGCCTCATGTACCTTGTTGCCATTCTGGGGAACTGTACCATTCTGTTTTTCATAAAATCGGAACCATCTCTGCATGAACCCATGTACTATTTTCTCTCCATGTTGGCTCTCTCTGACCTAGGACTGTCCCTTTCTTCTCTCCCTACTATGATAAGGATATTCTTGTTCAATGCTCCAGGAATTTCCCCTGATGCCTGCTTTGTCCAAGAGTTTTTCATTCATGGCTTCTCAGCTATGGAATCATCAGTTCTTCTCATCATGTCTTTGGATCGTTTTATTGCCATCTGCCACCCTCTGAGATACACCTCCATCCTGACCAGTGCCAGAGTCATCAACATCGGGCTTGCTTTTTCTCTGAAAAATGTTTTGTTGATCCTCCCTTTCCCTTTCACTCTAAAACATCTAAGATACTGTAAGAAGAGCCTCCTTTCCCATTCCTACTGCCTCCATCAGGATGTCATGAAGCTGGCCTGCTCTGACAACAAGGTCAATGTCATCTATGGCTTATTTGTGGCTGTCACAGGCATCCTAGACTTAACATTTATTTTCATGTCCTACATGATGATATTGAAAGCGGTTTTGAGGATAGCATCACAGAAGCAAAGGCTCAAGGTCCTCAACACCTGCGTTTCCCACATCTGCGCTGTGCTCATTTTCTATGTCCCCATTATCTCCCTAGCTGTTATCTACCGGTTTGCCAAACACAGCCCCGCACTCATTAGGATCCTCATGGCTGATGGTTTCCTCTTGGTACCTCCACTGATGAACCCCATTGTATACTGCGTGAAAAGCCAACAGATAAGAAATAGGATTTTAGGGAAGCTGGGTCAGAAACACAACTGACAGGGATGCTTAACCGCACTGCAAACCCGATCAGAACATGACACAGAACAAGCAGAACAACTCAGTAAGGACTCACACCATGTATTAACTGCTTTACAATATCATCTTTCAACACATTATTTAAGACTGAAGAATCAGCCTTGCAAATATGTTGGTTTAGGATTTCGGATTAGGGCTCAGACATAAACATAAAATGTATTCTAAGGTTCCGTTTTCACCCAGCTTGCTTTAACCAGCCTTAAGAGCACAGTATATGCTTGCCATTATCGTACTTAAAGTAATATTCTATACATTCATTTGAGAATTAACAGTATACATTTATGTGGGTAGTGATCAGAAGTGACAGAGGATTGTCTCTTCATTTAAAATAGTCTTCTTAGTCCTCTTCAACTTATAGTTTCCACTTTTATGAAATATGCTTATGTGCTCGGGAACTAAAATTGTAATGGGCAGGGATACGTGCATACATGAAACCAATAAAACGACAAATATACACACATGCAGAGTTTACGAAAATATAAGAATTTAAGTCATTCACTCATTTCATTTATTTCAGTATTTCCTTCCTGAGCATTAAAATATCACTGTCTATGTTATGCAGAATAAAAAGTTTCCTGTCTTCTAGGTTTCTATGGGAGTTCTACCTAATCCCAGAACTCATTATACTGTATAAGATTTGCCTTTCTCCCATGGAAGAATGTAAACCCTGATTAGACTAATTTTCAAAAAAGGTAAAACTACAGCTCTCGCAAAGACATAAAATGAACATCCACTAGAGATCTAATGTAATTCATCTTTTTTTTTGTAGCCTGCACACCCAGCATGGAGCCCAAAGTGGGGCTTGAACTCACAACCCTGAGATCAATACCTGAACTGAGATCAAGGGTCAGATGCTCAACCAACTGTGAGCCACCCAGGTGGCCCAAATTTAACTCACTTTTAATGAAAGAACCAGGCAAATGATACAACCAGTTCAAAGGAGACCCCATATAAAAGATACATTTATGGATAGGAATATTAGTATTAATTTGCAAATGAATTTTACAAACAGCCTCTTCCACTTCGTGGGACACATGCTTATTGACTTTCTACCAGACAGAATTTATTTGCAGGTCTACCTACACGAGATACTTTGCTGCTATTAGTATCTACAACTTAGAGTCGGAAAAGAGCTCAAAGGCATTGAAAACACCAAGTTCACATGCTCAGAATCAGATAACCCATAACAATGTGTTCTCAGCAATGCAGTTTTCCACCGAAGCACCTGCTCCTCTGTAATCTCCCCCACTTTAAATACATTCTAAGTTCAACGGAAGATTTTTTTTCCTGATCACAAAATAAGGCTTTCCTTTGATTTTACCTCGTTATTTACACAGATGCAGAAAGAATGGTAATATACCAAATGGGCATTCTTAAGTTTTCAGTGCTGGAGATTTCTATACAGAATCAGTGTAGATGTTCAAAAGTTGCTATCACATGCTGTATCCAGGATAGGGAGTTACAACCAAGAAATTGTCTTTGTCAAACTACTCCTTCACGTATCTATACATTTGGGCAATATTTTCTTTTCTCAGACTCCCCAAAACATCCCAGGATCCTAGTCTGCCATGGAAGTGACCTCCTTTAACAGCTTTAAGAGCTATGCCTTTGAGTCAAGTAACAGGCTACTTTACTTGAGAGAGCTTTGTCAGCACAGAGTTTATACAATTGGAGCTCCCTAAAAGTCACTAGTCATACTTGATAAAATGAGCAACATTTTCAAGTATGACATTGTAGGAAAGGACTTGGTTGCATAACCAATTCTTCAAATTATATCTTAAGTAAAAAGAGGACAGGTTCTTATTGCACCCAGGCAAGTACACATTGTCATGAAAAGAAACACACTTGGGGCACCTGGGTGGCTCAATCAGTTGAGCATCTGCCTTCAGCTCAGCTCATGATTCCAGGATCCTGGGATCAAGCCCCACGTCAGGCTCTCCACTCAGCGGGGAGTCTGCTTCTCCCTCTCCTTCTGCCTGTCGCTCCCCTTGCTTGTGCTCTCTCTCTCTCTCTCTGTCAAATGAATCAATAAAATATTTTTTTAAAAAAAGAAACACACTCACGTTTCTGAACTCTGAGGAGTCAATGACAATTGGCTATAACCTCAAAATGTTTCATTTCATTTAACAAAAGCAGAATCCACTGGATTATTATTGGTGAAAAAAGCTTAAGAAAAGGAAAAAAAATCCTCCTTATATATTCAGAAAATAGAACATAAGATGACATCAACAATATTCCAAACAAACATAATAGGATGTTACCCATCAGTTCATTCAGTGCTGTGCAATTAATTCTTGTTCTCCTGGATCTTAGGTTAACAGTCTCATAAAGCTATCATCTATTGACTGAAAAGAGTCCTGGAAATCACCACTCAACCCACTGGAATAGTCTGAAATTTACCCGAGTCTATTCTTTGCAGTTTGAAGTACTTGGTGCAGGACTTTCCCACAAGCTCTGGTTGGGTCTTTTTCTACTGAGGACAAAATTCTGGTCTGTTGCTAATTGCAGAGCTTTCATGAATCTATCAAATAAAACCGGTCATTGCTTTAAGATACTTAAGCTAATGTAAAAGTGTTACATTAATCTTAAAATGGCCATTGTGAATTTTACTTACACCATTCAAATATAAAAAGTCTCAAAAACTCATAATACATATAATACAACTGATAAGTAAATTCAGTTGTTTCCATTACAAGCAAGATAATAAAACTATTACCAAAAAAGTTTTAAAAAAATGTCTCTAAGGATGATGATATATCCTATACATAAGTACAGTGAATGTTACATCTGTTGTATACAAATCAGTAAGCATGATTTTTACAGTGAAAACAATACTGATATAGAACAGAATAATCATGGAAAATAATTTACATAACATACCAACAACACACCAACACTATACCATGAATATCAAGGGAAGAGATTCAGTGAATCTGGGGTAGCCCTAGAAATCTCTACGTTTATAAAATTCCACAGCAAAGCCTGAGTGCAGTTGAAAACTACCATCTTTCCGCCGCCCTCAGTTTGTCGAGGAAAAGGAGGTGGGTGGGGGAATGGGGAACTCTGCAATGGGCACTGAGGAGGGCACATGATGTGATGAGCACTGGGTGTAATACACAACTAATGAATCATTGAACATTATATAAAAAACTAATGATGTACTATACGTTGGCTAATTGAATTTAAATAAATAAATAAATAAATAAATAAATAAATAAATAAATAAATAAATAAAACGCATTTCTATGTTCTTAAAAAAAAACTTCCATCTTTGCAAATGCTGGATGAAAATTAAATTTTCAAAACCTTGTCAATTTGCAGAAGGAAACACGTATCAGTTTACGGCAGTAAAGTTCACTGGAGGAGACGCACACATAAAGGCATAGGTATCATACACCGTGAAACTGTTCTGAGTATTCACATAATTCTCTTGATCTTTGAAGACAGGAGCATATTCTGCCAGAGGAAGCACGGGAGGCTTAAGGGGTGTTTTGCTCAAAGGATTAATTCTCATTTTCAGGGGTTGGATGACTCTCCAGGGCTCCAGTCCCCTTTGAGTTTTCACCTACAGGGAGTTTCTTTTTCTCTGGGTCCAGCCTGCTGAGTTGGAACCCTGGACATCTTCTGGGCCAACAGAAAAGCAGCAAGGAGGCAGGACTAGACTCTGCAGGTCAGGATAGACTGTTGTGCCTACAGAGCAGTGAAATTCTGGTGACTGCATGCCACCTCCATTTCCTCTTTACTCTGACATGTGAGTCCAACGACTTTCCAACTTACTGGTAAGCTTTCTGATGTTCTTAGCTACCACTTGCCTTTGCACCAGCTCAAGCAAAAAATTCACGTAGTATCTGCCTGGCTGTAGTTGCTGAGTGGTTAGGATGGATGCCATTACCCTAACTCTCTAAAAAGTCCAACAATTCCATAAATGCATGGTAGAAGTCCAGACTCCTTCTAAATGATAGCAGTCACCCAAGTGCTAGGCCAGAGCCAGGGACCAAGCAGAGAGAGAAATTCAAAGCCAGGTGCTTGAACCTGGCTGGCCCTGGGGTGGCATGTTTGCTGAATGGTGGAGTTATTGTCGTGCAGATATAAGAGACCTCTGAGTTTGCAGAGGGCATCCATGGGAGGCAGTACGGACTACATGGAGTTACTTTCTCCGTAGTCTGTCCTATGTCCACACCCTTCTTCATAGTTTTAAATATCTGCTTTGCATTTTCTCTCTCATGATGAATAGAAAGCAGTCTATGATTCTAACAAAAAACTATGAGTTCACGGATTTTAAGGAATGGTGTGAAGGTGAGTTTTGTATAAATTCCATTTAATCATTTAATTTGTACATAGTGGCCTCTAAATGGAGGGTATAATTTTTCATTCCTTTAGTATGTCAGTGGATATCAAATGATATCTGCTTATATGAGAGCCAAGGAAGCCAGAAAGACAAAGAGCGCCAATGATATCACAGAGACACAACCTCAGGTGACAAAATCTTACCACCTAAGTTTCCTTCAAGACTTTGATTGTTTGAGTTATTTTCTGTTTTAGCTCCATAATGTATTTTGAGATAATTTTTGTACAAGATGTGAGATAGGGTCTACCTTCATTCTTTTAGATGTGGATATTAAGCCTTGCTAGCCCCATTTTTGAAAGAACACTGTTTTAAAAAATTAATATTCTTTAATAACTACAAATGCAATTGTGATGTCCTTCTTTGCTCTATATTTCTCCAAACAGTCTTCAGACTAAAGGCAGGACTCTCCTTTAAAAAGTTGCTACAGGAAACAGAGGCTGTGAAATTTACTGCTTCCCTCATTCATGATGACTTCAGGAAAAGCACTTAAAATATTTAAAATATCTATCTGCTGGCATTTACTCGTGCAGATTAATATGCATTCATGTCTCTTGATATCCTATCGATATGGGTCGTGCTATTACTCCTAATAAGATAGTTTAAAATATATTGTTTCAGTCCAAGAATTCTTATACAAAAGAGCTGCAATCCCAAGATTTCATACCAATGTTTAAAGCATACACATTTGAACTAATCTATTCATGCCATTGCAGGAAGGCTTTTCTGAGATCTATATTCTGATCCCCTCATATTACTATACACAAATTAAATGATCCCCTCACGTTCATTCTTTAACACCTCGGAAGTGGCAATCTCTACCTTCTTCCTCGTTGGGATCCCAGGCATGGAGCATGCTCACATTTGGGTCTCCATCCCCATTTGCTTCGTGTACCTCCTTGCCATCTTGGGGAACTGCACCATCCTCTTTTTCATAAAAACAGAGACCTCTCTGCATGAGCCTATGTATTATTTCCTCTCCATGCTGGCCTTTTCTGACCTGGGACTGTCCATCTCCTCCCTTCCAACCATGCTGAGAATCTTCTTGTTCAATGCCACTGGAATTTCTCCCGATGCCTGCTTTGCCCAGGAGTTCTTCATTCATGGATTCTCAGCTATGGAGGCATCAGTACTTTTAATCATGTCCATCGATCGCTTGATAGCCATCTACAGTCCTCTCAGATATACCTCCATCCTGACCAGTGCCAGAGTCATTAAAGTTGGCCTCGTATTTGCTGCATTATGTATTATGTTGGTTCTCCCTTTCCCCTTTATTCTAAAGAGACTGAAATTCTGTAGGAAAAGCCTTCTATCCCACTCCTACTGTCTCCACCAGGATGTCATGAAGCTGGCCTGTTCTGACAACAAGGTCAATGTCATCTATGGACTATTTGTGGCTCTTACATCTTTATTGTACTTGGTGTGCATTTCTGTGTCTTATATGTTGATCTTGAAGATTGTTCTGGGCATTGCCTCACACAAGGGCCGCCTCAAGGTTCTCAACACTTGCATCTCCCACATCTGTGCTGTGTTCATCTTCTATGTGCCCATTGTCACCTTGGCCGCCCTTCACCGCTTTGCCAAAAATGCTTCCCCAGTTATTAGGGTCATCATAGCTGATACCTTCCTTCTGGTTCCCCCTCTAATGAATCCCATTGTGTACTCTGTGAAGAGTCAGCAGATTAGAAATCGGATCCAGGCAAAATTATGTGAGAAACAAGGTTGAGGAGCAATTTCTGCCACGATGAAAGCTCAACTCAGCAATTTCTGAACAGCTATAGAAACCTGAAGATGGTAATGACAGAATAGAGACTGAGCACAAAGAGACACATTGCCTGTACTCAGTGGGCCCATCAAATGTCTAGTTATGGATTTAATTAAGCAACAACATAATCTAGATTAGATGTTTTAGGAGTCAGGATTGGGGTTCTTGTCTTCTTATAGCTAAGTGTCCCATCTCCTTTCTGATTCTTATCTCTCTGTGCACCCAGGTATCTTTCAATCTTAGCCATAGTAGTGCAGTCCTAATTAGATTTAAAAGATTTTTAAAATATCATTCTAAACAAAAATAGAAAAGAGTAAAATAACATGTTCATAGCTTTTTCTAAAAAATATTTTTTATTTATTTATTTGACAGAGATAGAGACAGCCAGCGAGAGAGGGAACACAAGCAGGGGGAGTGGGAAAGGAAGAAGCAGGCTCATAGCGGAGGAGCCTGATGTGGGGCTCGATCCCACAACACTGGGATCACGCCCTGAGAAGGAGGCAGACGCTTAACCACTGTGCCACCCAGGAGCCCCATGTTCATAGCTTTTATTATGTTAGGCATGATCAGCGGTGACTAAAAGGTGCTGATTTAAGCACACATACTCACCTACACAGACTCAGCATCTCCTGAACATGTAGCGTGTATATGTGTGTGTGTCTGTTACCAGCAATTCCTATAAATTATTATTACAAATTCCTCTGTCTTATAGTAGTGTGAGATGTGTTTGGAGATAAAAGGTTCACATACATAAAATGATTTAAATTAAATGCAAAAAATAGATACACAAATATTTCGCTCATTTATATTTTTAATTGTTTGCAATAGACTCCATAAATTAGCTCCTTTAAATGTATTTTAGGTTAGCTATTTTTCATCCAAATCTGTATAACATTCTCTACTGACTACTGCTATGATGTTAAGTAATAGTATTTTTTTTCTTATCTTTATCCTTAATCAACACGCAAGTGATTTAAAAAGCAGTTCACTTCTGTCTTTTTCAGTACCCAGCAAAGTACCTGGAATATCCTAGTTATTTATTGTGCCTTTATTAAAAATTTCATGATTATGAACAGATTTTCTATTTGACAAACCCCTGGTGTGGGATCTAGATGATTCATCTGTCCCAGATTGTTCTTGTACAAATATATATGGTAGAAAAATGTGCCCACATTTCCAAGTAGAAGAGGGAGATGGTTTTTAGCCTTAGAATCACTTTAATAAGAGATGTGTGATAAATCATTAAAATGCAAACGTAGATATTTTTTATGTCTATCAGTGTTCTTATTTGGAAGTGTGCTTTCACCATTTTCCTTGTTTAAGATAATAAAACGGTTCTAAGCACTTATGAAGGATATGCATGCTTGCTCTAGAAGTTCTAGTTCCAACCACAACATTGCAAATAACAAGATTTCATTCTTTGTGATGGCTGGGTAATATTCCATTGTGCACATATGCCACAACTTCTAACAGACACATGAAAATATGCTCAACATCACTCAGCATCAGGGAAATACAAATCAAAACTACAGTGAGATATTACCTCATGCTAGTCAGAATGCCTAAAATTAACAACTCAGGAAACAATAGATTTTGGTGAGAATGGGGAGGAAGGGGAATCCTCTTACACTGTTGGTGGGAATGCAAACTGGCACATCTATTCTGGAAAACAATATGGAGGTTCCTCAAAATGTTGAAAATAGAGCTACCTTACAACCCAGCAATTGCACTACTCGGTATTTACCCAAAGGATACAAATAGAGTGATTTGAAGGGGCACGTGCTCCCCAATGTTTATAGCAGCAATGTCCACAATAGCCATACTATGGAAAAAGCCCAGATGTCCACAGATGAATGGAAAAAGATGTGGTATATATATGCAATCTGTTTTTCATAACCTTTGTAAGTATATAAAAATATTCCATGATTTTAATCAGCTTTGAAGATATGAATAAAATGTATGATAGTAAAGCCAAAGAATCAATTAAACTATGTCTGGGGAACCAAACTAATGTAGAGCTCACTTATTCTACAAATTAATTAACTGGGGCAGAAAAGAAGATAAAAGCAAAGTAAATAGCACTTGGAAATCATCTTAAAAATGGAGTAATGTGGGTATCACAATCCTAGATTTTAAGATATACTACAAAGCTGTAGTAATCAAAACAGTATGGTACTGGCACAAAAACAGACACATAGGTTAATGGAATGGAATAAAGAGCCCAGAAAGAAACCCATGCTTATACGGTCAATTAATACCATAACGGAGGCAAGAATATACGATGAGAAAAAGATAGTCTCTTCAACAAATGGATGCTGGGAAAACCAAACAGTGACATGCAAAAGAATGAAATTGGGCCACTTTCTTACACCAGACACAAAAATAAACTCAAAATGCATTAAGGACCTAAATATGAGATGTGAAATCAAAAAATTCCTACAAGAAAACTTAGGTTGTAACTTCTTTGATATCAGCTATAGAATCATTTTTCTAGATATGTCTTCTAGCAAGGGAAACAAAAGCAAAATTAAAATATTAGATCCTACTCCAAAATAAAAAGAGTTTGCACAGTGAAAGAAAATATCAATAAAATAAAAAGAAAATGTACTGAATAGGAAAAGATATTTGCAAATGATACACATTATAAGGGTTTAATAGACAAAATCTATAAAGAACTTATACACCACAACACCTAAAAAACAAATAACCCAATTAAAAATGGCCAGAAGACCCGAAGAGACATTTTTCCAAAGAAGGCATACAAATTGTCAAGAGACATGTGAAAAGATGCTCAACATTACTAATCATCAGGGAAATGCAAATCAAAACCACCATCAGACAGCACCTTACATCCACCAGAATAGCCAAAATCAAAAAGACAAGTAAGGACAAGTGTTGACGAGGATGTAGAGAAAAAGGAACCCTCAGGCACTGTTAATGGGAACGCAAATTGATGCAGCCACTGTGGAAAACAGTACAAAAGTTCCTCAAAAATTTAAAAATACATTTACTGTATGACCCAGTAATTCCACTGCTGGATATTTACCCAAAGTAAACAAAACACCAATGTGAAAAGATATATGTAACCCTATGTTGATTGCAGCATCGTTTACAATAGCCAAGATAGGGAAGCAACCCAAGTGTCCATCAAAAGATGAAAGATAAGCCAGATGTAGTGTGTACATAGATTTGCAACAAGGTACAATGCTAAGGGAAATAAATCAGAGAAAGAAATGCCATATGATTCCACTATAAGTGAAATTTAGGAAACAAAACAAATGAACAAATATTAAAAAAGAGATAAAAACAAAACAAAACAACAACAACAACCCAGATTCTTAAACACACAGAACAAACTGGTCATTACTAGAGGGGAGGTGGGTAGGGGGATGGGTAAAATAAAGGGTATTAAGAATACATTTATCTTGATGAGCACTTTTTTTAGAATTTAATTGTAAAAAAGGGAGTAATCTCAGGTGTATATGGGATCTCAACAGGTCTATGGGATCTCACTAAAAGTTCCCTACTGAATTTAAACATAATTCTAATACCAATACCATTACTCCACACTCGACTCTGAAAATCAAAAAGTTTACTTTAGTGAAAGACACACTCCATTACAAGTGACAGCAAACCAAATGATATTATCTTAAAACATTCTTAGATAAGTTATTATAATGGCCTACGGATATGGGGTGAAATCTGTAGGACTCTGGGAGCTACAGCATACTTCAGTACAGGAAAGAGGTCATGTACACCACCATCTCTCACTTATGGACAGAATAGATTCATCCTGGCTGCAATCTCCCCAGGGTTCAACACCCCTTGGGATATAGAGACAAGCCTTTGTATATAAGGAGGCACCTTTGGTGACAGACTAGTCATTGACTTCTAGGATCCTTCAGCTACTGTCAGAAGTACTCTCCAGAATGTCCACTCTCTGGTGAGTGCTCAGATATCCTCCTCTCTTTTGCTTTCATTCTCTTTTTTTGAAACCAACCACATACTTCATATACAGAAGGAAAAAGCTTCCAAAGTCCACATCTCTAGGAAAATTTTTCCTTTCAGAGACTTGTAAATGGACTATTTACCTTTTCGGGAATCAATCTTCAACAGAATTCGGTTTCTCTTAAATTGTGATACTATTTCATTATTATTAGTCTCTTGTCAACACCGCACAAGGGGTCACAAATTCCAGGCCGGGAAAACAGGAGACATTATCTGTCAGTAATCTCTGCAGTGACTTCCCTTACAAATATACACATGAATTAAAAATAGTGGGAATTTTTTTAAAGGATATATAAATATCAACAAATTTCAGTTGGCAGGGGATCGAACTAAGGGTAGTTTGTGAAATCATACTTTTGTGCGAGTTCCAAGGAAGGGGTAGGAAGAAATTGAGTTGTGAGATTCCTTTGTCTTCATAGTGTCATTCTAGAAGTCATATATTCTACCCAACATCTTATCTAGGATGTGAAAGTAAGGAATAGCAGAGAATTCCACATTAATTGATTAGAGTTTACTAATATTTCACAGGGAAAATGAAATTAGATTAATTCTGAATGCAAAATATATTTTTAGTTTCTCTATAGGAAAAACATGGTCAAAAGGAATTTTCTTCATCTATAATATAGGTAGGTATTAGTCTAAATTGACATCTACTTCTCACCAAATGATAGTCATATAAATATTTTGTCCTGCTGGAAGAAAAAAAGCTAAGAAGAACCAAAATTTCAACAACTGCATTTTTTTCTACCAAATTTCTAGATATCCATATTTACTAACTCAAGAATCTCTGTTTCATTGTATAGAGCCCTCTAAATGCATCATGTCTATTATTAATAAATCGAACGTTGAAATCACCACCTTCTTCTTGGTTGGGATGCCAGGGCTGGAATATGCACACATCTGGATCTCCATCCCCATCGGCAGCATGTATCTTTCTGCTATTCTGGGAAACTGCACCATCCTTTTTGTCATCAAGACAGAGCCCTCTTTACATGAGCCCATGTACTACTTCCTTTCCATGTTGGCCATGTCTGACATGGGCTTGTCCTTCTCTTCTCTACCCACCATGGGGAGGATCTTCTTATTCGATGCCCCTGAAATTTCTGCCAATGCCTGCTTTGCCCAGGAATTCTTCATCCATGGATTCACAGCAGCGGAATCCTCAGTGCTCCTGATCATGTCATTTGACCGCTTCCTAGCCATCCACAGCCCTCTGAGATACAGCTCCATTCTGACTCCTGTCAGAGTTGCCAAAATAGGGATAGTATTATTCCTTAAGAGTATCCTCCTAGTGCTGCCCTTCCCCTTCACTCTGAGAAGTTTGAAATATTGTAATAAAAGCCAGTTATCCCATTCCTACTGTCTCCACCAGGATGTCATGAAGTTGGCCTGCTCTGACAACCGAATTGATGTCATCTATGGCTTTTTTGGAGCGCTCTGCCTGATGGTAGACTTTATGCTCATTGCTGTGTCTTACATCCTGATCCTCAAGATTGTGCTGGGAATTGCATCCCAAAAGGAGCAGCTCAAGGCCCTCAATACTTGTGTTTCACACATCTGTGCAGTGATCATCTTCTATCTGCCCATCATCAACCTGGCCATTGTCCATCGCTTTGCCCAACATGTCTCACCTCTCTTCAATGTTCTCATGGCAAATGTTCTTTTACTTGTGCCTCCAATGATGAATCCCATTGTGTACTGTGTGAAAACCAGGCAAATTAGAGTGAGAGTTCTGGCAAAATTATGTCAGAAGCAAATATAATAGTCATATATTGTAGAAAACATATCTTGGGAATGTCTTGGGTAAGAGTTTAAAGGTGAGTTGAGAAAACCTAGTATTTGCCGCAAATAATTATCAATACATTTTTTCTTGTTTTGATCATCAGATTTATTTTATTCAAACTGGATACTGAACAAGGACATAAAACAAGAAACAGGTCTCCATCCCAGTTAAAAAAAAATGAAAATAGATGTTTTATGATGTCATCTCTGATAAAAGCAATAAATTCCAATCAAGATAGTGAGATGGTAGCTCATCTTCCTACCAGAAATGTATTTCTGAATCCCATATTCAATCTATCTATACTAAATTCTTTTGATTCTAGACCCAAATTATATCATAATTCATCTCCTCATTATCTCCTTTTTAGTCCCCCTAGTGTGTCACCAGCATTTCTTTAGTGAATCATTGCAATAACCTCCATAGTTTCCAAATGTCTCCTTTCGCTGCTTTCTAACTGATTTTCTATGTAAGATGAAAGTTCTCTTTTTAAAAGAAAAATTGAATGATATGCTGTCTCTTTTAAAATACATACTCTAACTTTTCTGGGATTGGAATTAAAACTGTGAATACATACTAAAAATCTACACATGTCCTTGGCCCTCTCTATCTCTCCAATATTATCAGATAAACTACAGCTACAGTGGCTTTCTGAAATTTTGTTGAATTTACAAATATTTGGGTTTTTTTTTTTAGCTTTTCACATCTGACCTTTATTCTTAGATGCTCTTGTCCTCAATTTCATTTAATTCTTTATTCACTTTTTAAAAGTTTCAACATAATTTCATAATAGATTACCCGAGCTCTCAGTTCAAAGTATGACACTCCTTTTAAAAAACCTTTCTATTGCTTGTTTTTTCTTTATTCTTCATGATACTTATGATTTGCAATTATAGATACAGCTTATGGGTTTTTTATTTCTACTTTCTAAATAGAGTGTGCTATTAATGGGGGGGGGGGGAAGACTGTGTTTATTTTCTTTATGTCTTTGTCCCTAGTATCTAGGATAATTCTGGCACAGAATAGATTTCCAATAAATAACCATAAACGAATGTGTAAATTAGGTCATGTGTTATAAAGCAATTGTTTGTTGAAGAGCTCAAAAATACTCCATTCAGATGAGATATAACTCTCTTAAATTGTTTATTTCAAAAGTAGACATAGCACAGATGCTCACAGATTTTGAAAGTAGGAAAAAATATTATGGGATTAGGGAGGAATTTTTTGTCTTAGTTTTGACGGGTGACTAATAGTCCAAATTCTCCTCCTAATGTGATTTAAAAACCTTGTGGATCATATAAAAAGTTTCTTACATTTTCTTATGCCCACTCTTTCACCCAAGTCCTCTCTACCAACCACACCAGTTCTATTCTGCACTTTTATCCTCAGGTAAATAAAGAGACAACTTCCAGCAGTGACAAACACTTAAGAATAATAATCAGCCTGTAACGGGATAGCATCTCACAATTAATGAAAAACTTTCAGACATAAGCACTGCATTTGAAATACTAATATATGCAAAATACACTTCTAGTCATTTTCAGGCACACATTCTATTTTGATTCTCACAATACCTAATTTTATAAATCATCCTTCCTATTTTTTCCATTGAAGAGATTGAGGCTCTGAGAGATTGTCTTACGGAATTCCACACACACAGGAAACCAAACACTGGGAGTCACACCTTATCATTTACACCCCAGGATGGCTACATTTTAGCTTTCACATTCAGCATTGCATTGTTTCCACAACTCTATCATCAGATCAGGGAACTAAGTGCTTCTGTGTCTGAGGTGCATAACTTTCCATAACCTCACAATGTAGCCACGGGCACTGAGGGCTATAGCACAGCAAAGCACATGTTGATATACTTTATTAATTGTAAGAAATGGTAGTTCGTATTTTCCCAGTGTGAAGATAGGCAGGACAAAGTGAAGGCTTCGACAGTGTCTGTTAATGAGAGGAGGGGTAATAAAATGGATTTGAAGGTTATTAAATTCTCGTGGTTTACTGTACAGGCATGTAACACTTAGCACAATTTATGTTTCAGATTGTTTCTGACCTCCTTAATAAAATAAGACAGAAGCAAGATGAAGCTACAAAAATGCCAGTAGCGATGGGGGACTTTATGATCACCCTGATTATTTCCACATGTTCCTAGAGGAATAAAAGCCTAACTCTGGGCCTCCTAAAACAATGGTTCTCAACTGGGAACAATTTGGCCACCAAAAGACGTTTAGCAATATCTGGAAACATTTTTGGTTGTTGCAGCCTGGGAGGTGAGGTGTGTTTTCAACATTTACTGGGTAAAGATTAGGGATGCTGCCAACCTATTCGACAGGACGCACCCCACAATGTACACGGTACAGTGGCTACCAAAGATAACTATCCAGCCCAGATACCACAGTGTCAAAGCTTACAAACCCTGGTCTAAGTGTAACTGTCAAATAGGAAATGGTTGACCCCATGGTTCCCCAGATGGCCCTGAGCTAGACTACACAGCACTCGGGCATAATCTGCTGTCAGGGAAGTCCTGCAGACAGACACCCAGTGGGAGACTGAGAAAACTTCTGGACAAGCAAAAGAACCCACTTTGAAGATGCTAAAAACACGCTTCCTTTACAAGAAGAAACAGCAAAGACATACAGAATGCATATAAACCCTACCAGGGGACAATAGTTTAAAGATTTTTTTAAAATCATGGTACTGCATTTTTTGTTGTTTTTATTTTATCTGTCTATTGGATATTGGCCAATTATGAGAGATTTGGGAAAAACATTGCAAGGGTTGGTATACTGTATAAAATTAAAAGGACAAAAAGGGCCATTATTTCCTGATGGATTATGCCTGAGAATCAGACAGAAAGAATATGCCTTTGTGATCCTGGAGGTATCTGAGCACATTAATGTAATTTTCAAAATAGATGACTATTTGCCTGTGTGGCCTAAACATCTTAGTGTTATTAGGGCCCTTTCTTTAGCATATTTTCCTCAAAGATGACCTTATAAATTAAAACCTCAAGGAAGTTGGAAGTCTACTCCTTTCTAGACTTCAATTCTGATGTGCAGAAGTGAGAGCCCAGGGGCGCCTGGGTGGCGCAGTCGTTAAGCGTCTGCCTTTGGCTCAGGGCGTGATCCTGGAGTCCTGGGATCGAGCCCCACATCAGGCTCCTCTTCTGGGAGCCTGCTTCTCCCTCTCCCACTCCCCCTGCCTGTGTTCCCTCTCTCGCTGGCTGTCTCTCTCTCTGTCAAATAAATAAATAAAATCTTTAAAAAAAAAAAAAAGAAGTGAGAGCCCAGTTGCATCATCAAAGACACCATTGATTGTAAACTGCATTCCAATTTCAGAGATCTTAAAATGTGAAGAATGTGCATCTTAGAATACGTAAGATATAGTATTATTTATAATCAGAAGTTGTTCCTGGTCATTTTATTTGAGGACATTTTCAGAATTATGCAGTTTCCATAAATCTTAAATTCATCAATGGCAAGAGACTCAGAAATAAATGCCTCCATGTCTCGTACATGTTTAGAAAATAATTTCTTTGCAGTGTTCTCTTTCTCTTTTTCCCTGTCTCACAGGCACTCTGTTTCTATTTCTGCATGACCATTCACCAACCAGTTGTTTTTTTTTCCCCTGAGATTCTTCAATTTCAATTAAAGATGTTCTACATTTCCCTTTTGCCATCTCAAACTGTTTGATAAGTTATTGATCAAAGAAACGGTCCAAGATTCTCATTATGACTGCATACTGGAGTGCTCAGTGAAGACACACGTTTAATTATGTGCCATTATTTTATTCAAAAGCCATTTGTTAAATACCTACTTTGTTTCAGTGACTTTACTACATGCTTATGAAAAAATGATTAATGTGATGAGAAAATATTCTATAATACATTTCAATTCATTAAGTATAATCAACCTAGTGAATTTAATTGTAGTATAAGCACTGTCAGTTGGTTTTCTTTTTTTCAATGAGACTCACTTAAGTTTGGTTGCCAAGGCAACCACTTCAAAGAGACAGTCCACTTTAAAGATAAATGCATTGACAGCAGCTGAACTAAATAAATGCCAAGCTACCCCTCCACCCCAGCCCTCTCAGCTACCCATCAGGCTTCTTTGTTTTAGAGATCTTGATTGATTTCTGTAAGTGACCATTTGGGCCACTTGTTTTTTCTCTACCTGCAATGTGCATTCTGGCTCTTATGTTTTAAATTCACAAATAAAGAGTGAGCACATAAAACCCTGAGCCCCAACAAGAGCAGAACCCCAGTCCTGTGCCATGTGCTGGCAAATGAACCAAGAGCAAAGTTGGTAAATAGCTGTTGAATCTCAATAGGACCTCCAAGCTCTTATCATGCTCAGTTTTCTCTATTGGAGCCTGCACTAGGAGCTCAGGCCTAGATCCACGTCCCCTGAGTCAACCCCTTCGAAGATTTTCCATGAGATATGTGGTATTATTCTCCAAACAGCTCTTGCTTATAGCCAACCCCAAGGACTCTCTTGGCTTCATAAGATAGTTTACAAAGCACAAAGAGGAGTCTATAAATTCTTCCCCGATCCTAATTTCTTCCTTTCCATTGACTTTGGGGTGGAGTGTTACAGTGCTTTAAAAAAAAAAAAATCACAAAGGAGTTAAGATATAAATCTACTCCCATCCTGTTTCATTTTTTCCCTCTCTTCCCCTATGATCCTCTGCCTTGTTTCTCAAATTCCACATATCAGCAGATCATAACCAAAGAGGGAGATAAACCATAAGAGACTCTTAATTTCAGGAAACAAACTGAGGGTTGCCGGAGTGGAGAAGGGTGGGAAGGATGGGTGGCTGGGTGATGGACATTGGGGAGGGTATGTGGTATGGTGAGTGCTGTGAATTGTGTAAGACTGATGAATAACAGACCTGTACTCCTGAAACAAATAATACATTGTATGTTAATTTAAAAAAAACAAACCTAAAATTGGGGTGCCTGGGTGACTCAGTTGGTTAAGCATCTGCCTTCGGGTCAGGTCATGGTCCTGAGGTCCTGGGCTTGAGTCCACTCATGCTCTCACTGTCTCTCTCTCTCTCAAATAAATAAATATTTTTTAAAAAGATATAAATCTACTCTTTCAGAATATTTGACATCATTTGCATTCCATTTTCTATCTCTTTGGATCCTGAAAAGATGGGCTGGATGTTAAAACAAAAGCAAATCAGGGGGTGCCTGTGTAGCTCAGTCAGTTAAGTTTCTGACTCTTGGTTTCAGCTCAGGTCATGATCTCAGGGTCGTGAGATCGAGCCCCAAGTCGGGCTCTGCACTCAGCATAGAGTCTGCTTGGGATAACTCTCCCTCCCGCTCTCCTCCTCCCCCTGCTCTCTCTTTCTTTCTCCCTCAAATAAGTACATACATACATACATACATAATACATACATACATACATAAAATCTTTTTTAAAAAAGCAAATCAGAAGATTTGCTCATGGAAATTGAGAATCTTTCAGAATTACCAAAGAGAGAGAGAATATACATGCCGATGGGAGTCTGTCCAGGGAAATTACAGAAATCCCCACTCTGAATGAGATGTGTGAGAAGGGTCTATATCTCAAATATTGCATGATTCTTTTTCTTTATGTCCCAGTGGCAGATAGATACAAGACCTTGGACAAATTATTATACCTCTCTAAGATTTTTTAAATCTGTAAAACAGAGAAAATTATAGCATAACAACATAAATGAGAAAATCTACTTAAATTGTTTAGGATGGTGTTATATTACTATATAAAAGTTTCAAAATAATAAATATATGATAAAATAATTACATTTATGGATGCTCGTTATATACACTTAAATTAAATCTCAATAATACCTAGTTCTAAAAAAATATTCTTCAAGACAATGGTGAGACCAATGCCGGAATACAAATAGTCAGTCTGTCAGTCTATTGTCATAAGATAATTTTGGCCAGATCTAGGAGTCAGAAAAGCAAGTAAGTTCTACGGCTCACACGAGTTTCAGAAAATGGGCAAACTCTAAGATGGTGAATATTGTGTACTTACTTGCAGCCTTGGCCTTTCTCTTGTGTCCTAAACACTCATCCTTAATAAGATACAGGTCCCCAAGGAAACTAGGTCCTTGGACAATACTATAGGTTTGCACCCATTTGGAGGTTGGGAAGAAGAGCAAAATCCAGGAAAAAAGCAGCCAGTATGATACTGAAACACTAAGAGCTTAAACTTTCTTAAAAACCAAGGTTCTCCCATATTCTCAACATTCTTGGAAAACTCTAAGAGTCAACTCTGACAGGTAATTAAAAATGAGGGAGGTTATGTGGAGAGTCAATAATGACTGATCATTAAGAAAGTGGGGGGCGAAACCTGATAAAGTTAATGACTTTGGAAAAGACAGACACTCCTTTGGACAAACAGCCAAGGAATTGTGTTTTCTTATGTTAACAAGCCCAAATATTTGTTGGTCATAGGCACCAAATGAGGAATCTGAAGGAAAACAAAAGATCAAAATTCACATATACCTTGTTTCACAAATAAATGAAGTTTAGTCTAAAAAGAGACAGCTAATGGAAAAAAGCATTACTGTCTTCAACTTTGGGGAATTACATTCAATTAAAGAAACAATTATGAAGCTGCAACTGTGTTTCACTAGTAAAAATGCTAGGCACTGGAAATGCAGTAGTGAACAATGTACCCATGATTCCCTACCCTTATATTCTAGCAGTAGGAGAAGACAGATATCAATTAGGAACTAATGGAGGAAATAATAAAGAAGTTATTTTGTGTAAATGGAATTAGATTCTGTACCTACAGAGGAAAAAAAATGAATTACATACAACACTTTGTGATACAATGAAAAATATGGGACAGATTCCAAACTGGTTGGGGAAAAAACCAGTAAGTGTAAATTAGGCCCGTTGTTGGCAAATTAGAATCACACTCACTCTGCTAATTATTTTAATAATTGTGTTTACTGAGAATCTATGAAGTACCAGCTATTCCATTCAGGTTCCCTCCAATTGTTAAAATCAATTCTGGAAGAACTCTTGATATACATGTTGGTAGTTAAAATGGATTGATGAACTATTTTAAGGTATTAAACTGGTATTTGGAGTACAAGTTTCTGAATTATGACCCAAACCACATGTGTGGTGAGTGGAATATACAGGGAATGGCCAATAGTAATTAAGAAACCCATAGCTTATGACTGAAGGCCAAGGTGGATCTTTATTCTCCCTAAACTGAAACCAAATTACGCTAGCAGATGACTCTAAAACATGCCTGATAGTAGCAGGATCTGAGTAAAAAGAAGAGGGAAGAGGTTCCTTTTTTAGAATATAGGGAAATAATTTTTCTGGGAGATTAATTTTTCCTAGGTTGCCTGGTCACATGGTTAGAAAGTATCAGACATTAGGTTGGAATCAGCTTTATCTTTTAACTGAATCTGAATCAAAACACCCTCTCTCTTGCAATACTGCACACCAAGCCTAGCTAGATCTTTCTCATCTAGTTTCAGAAAATGAAATCTAGAACTAGAAGCATCCTAACATCTTGAAGTTAACCCTTGCCCACTTACAGGATTGAAGTTTCTCAGCCTCCCATGGCCTCCGTCCTCAGCTAAGCATCTTGAGAACTCTTCAGGGAATTCTCAGTCTCAGCGGAGGTCCAGAGGGAGAAGCTGCTGGGCTCTTCAAAAAGACCCTGTATTTTAAGCAGAGAGTATTCTTGTAGCTGTGTTAGCACTCATACTGAGTTCCGACTGGTCTCCCCCCCGCTGTTGGCATGCTCCTGTGTATATTGCAAGAAGAATCCGCAGATGGTCACCAACATAGATGCTGATAATCTTGAACACCTTTGTGTGAAATTATATGAGGAATAAGTCAGGGGAAGTCAGAGTGTCACTGAAATCGCTGGTCAACCCACCTCTCCTCTTTTCTGCCATAGACATTAGGATGGCATCCCTGTAACTTCCAATACATTGGAGTTGAAGGGAAGATCAAGGATGTATGATATATTCTGGAGGAACCAGCCAACACTTCTCTGATCTGTTAAACTGGAGGTGAGTGCCTTGGAGAAGAAAATGTAGTCACTGCACTAAAAATTATGGTTTAATCCCTACTGCATCTCATTTCTTTTTTTCCCCAACCATTCACTTATGCATTTACTCAGCAGACTTTATTAGGTTCCAAAGCTGTACCAGGGTTGCAAGTCCCTAGTCACTCATACAGCAGTTCCATCTCTCCAGTGGTAGTTATGGCTCCATTGATCTTTTTTTTCCCACTCCCGTATCTGGCACACTTGCCTCCTACCCACCCCCAAAATATAATATGCAAGTAATATATTTGGAAGGCAGGGTAATAGCAGGGTGAGAGATACGATGGCGGCAGCTTCTCACTGAGCAGCAGAATGATCCTTCCCTGTTGGAGATACAGGAGTGAAACACATCACCTCTGAACGTTTCTTCCCTTTCACGAACTCTGAAATGGCTCAAAGTAAGATGGATGGAAACGAGCTTCACTGTGAGTCTGCTGGCTGAAAAGCTACACATACATTTAAACTCTTGCTTGCATTTCCACTTAAATGATGGAAAATTTCCCCTTCTTTCTCATCATTCCTTTTTAAAAATCCTGTTGCCATTTTTTGTCTCGATATTGGAGCGAGAGTGCATTGTCGCCTGTGCGGCCCACAGCCTTTTCTGCAAATGCTGCGATAGGCCCTTTTCCTTCACAGCTCATCTCCTTCCCATCTCCCCCTCTCTCCTTCATTCTCTTTCCCTTTTCTAACTCTGGAATCACAAAATAAATGGGGTTTTATTATTATATTAATTATTGCATAGTATTTTATTATTACCTGTTTTGACTAACACATGAACGGCAAAAGCTGGGTATAGAGTTTTCTTCTGTCTTTATCCTCCCTCTTGCAATGTCCCTTTACTTTACTGAGAAAAAAAGAAGCCTTTTTGAAAGAGTACCCTGAACTCCCCATCTCTCCTCCTTAAAATATCCTGGTATCTTCACTCATCCGCTAAGATTTTCTCTTAGAAGAAAACTACAAACAATATACACTCTTTACTTATTCCTCCCCACCCACTGATAATTTCAGCCGTGATAATCTGTCTCCAATCTATCAAAATATTCTCTAAACAATTGACGATGCCCTCACCATCATAAGTGCAATGCCTTTTTAGAAACCCTCATCCTACTTTCTCTCTTTTTTATAGTCATAGCGGTGACGTGACTTTAGGGATAAAATACACTACTATTTTCGTTCTGTTTCCCTGATTCTCCATCCTCTGTCTCGTTTAGCTATTTTAAGCTTTTTATGCATGTGATAAACAGTACACTAGTCACACCATATTAATATACATAGAACCCATTATAGTATGGCTTGCAATAAATGTAATCGAATAAAAGTTCCGAAGGCAGAAGTTAAATAGAGCTCAGTTCAGGTATTATAAACACAGACCCATACCTGTGTGTCATAATGATCCAAACCCCACATGCATAGCTTACTCTGAGAGCCTTAAGATTTAGTTTCCTCCTTATAAGCTAAGGATGAGAGGCTTTTCCTAATCATTTTAGGTTTCTCTTTGTTATTTCTGTTTCAGATCTGATGCATACGTCCTCTGCATCGTCATCTCTACATCTAACCCAGCTTAACTGCCCTGATGTTGGAAACTCACATCTCTTCTGATATCTCTCAGAACTCAGCCCCAATGTACTCTTTCCTAGAATTAGTTGTTTTCTGAAGATCCTGATTCTTCTCAGACATTTCTCAGTTCCAGACTTCAGATTTGTACAACACAATTTGCATCCTTAGTCACCAAAGGTTTTTATGTAGATTCAGGAAAGGCATCACTCTGGTCACAAGTTACAAGTTCAAGGAGTTCAACATTTACTCAACGCATCCTCTGCATTCCCCTGTAGGCTAGGCATTGTGGAATAAAGCACGATCCCCAGTCAAATTAAAAATACATTTGAAGGCATATGATATGCACTTGATCCTAGTACACAATTATGCAAAATGGTGTATAGTACTAATTCCTCATATATACGAGACAGATTCTGAATTCTTTAGGGATTAAATTGGATTTTTCTCAGGGAGAAGCATATGAAAAAGGTGCCATCTGAGGTGACTTCGTTAAACCACTGAGGGTCTGACACTGGCAGACATACCACCGTAAGGCTAAATCATATGACATCCATAGACTACAGAAATCCCCTGTAAAAGTCCACATCCTAGACCCTCCAGAAAAGGCTAATACATCAAGTCCCCCAATCCCTTCTGATTTCATCTGCAGACTCTTTCTCTCTTGCTGGTCCCAGGACACTTAGGTGAGTGAGAATTCAGTTCTATCACTCTCCAGGAATCCCATTCTCTATTGGAGGTTGGTGAACCCAAGACTGTAAAGCTATGACAATCTCTTATAATGGCAGCCTCCAAAAAGCCACTTTCTTTCTAACGGGCTTCCAAGGTCTGGAAGATCTCCATGGCTGGATCTCTATTCCCTTCTGCTTCATTTACTTGACAGTTATTGCAGGAAACCTTACCATCCTCCATGTCATCCGTACGGATGTGACCCTCCATGAACCCATGTACTATTTCTTGGCCATGCTGGCCCTGACAGACTTGGGCCTTTGTCTATCTACCCTGCCCACTGTGTTGGGCATCTTCTGGTTTGATGCCAGAGAGATTGGCATAACCGCCTGTTTCACTCAGCTCTTCTTCATCCATACCTTGTCTCTGGTAGAGTCTTCAGTTCTATTGTCCATGTCCATTGACCGCTATGTGGCCATATGCAACCCACTGCGTTACTCCACAGTCTTGACACCCACACGTATTGTCAAGATGGGGCTGAGCTCAATGCTTAGAAGTGCCCTGCTCATCTTGCCCCTGCCATTCCTCCTTAAACGCTTCCAGTACTGCCACTCCCATGTGCTGGCCCATGCCTATTGTCTGCACCTAGAGATCATGAAGCTGGCCTGCTCTAGCATCATTGTCAATCACATATATGGGCTCTTTGTCGTGGCCTGCACTGTTGGCATGGATTCACTCTTCATCTTCCTCTCCTATGCCCTCATCCTCCGCACTGTGCTAAGCATTGCCTCCCACCAGGAGCAACTTCGAGCCCTCAACACCTGCGTCTCCCACATCTGTGCTGTGTTACTCTTCTACATTCCCATGATTGGTTTGTCTCTTGTGCACCGCTTCGGTGAACATCTGCCCCGTATTGTACACCTCCTAATGTCTTATGTGTATCTACTGGTACCACCTCTCATGAACCCCATTGTCTATAGTATCAAGACCAGGCAAATCCGCATCCGCATTGCTAAGAAGTTTGAATTTGTAAAATCCCTTAGGGGTTTTCGGTAGGATGGGGTTAAGATGAAGGGAGGGAGCTCGGGGCATAAAGCCTATTGATATTTTTAGTTTCCAGTGAATCAATAGCAGATTATCTCCTCAAGCAGCTTCTAGAAACTTTCTGGTGATTCCAGCTGGTGCCTCAGCTCTCTCCAGAAAGTCAACAGTAACCCCCATAGGCAGCTTCTTGGAAAATTTCATCAGTCTTCCAGCAAGTGGTTCTGCACCAACCAGCCTGAACCTAATTGTGGATCCGCTTTGGCCCAGAAACCCAGTGAATTCTCTGTCATTCAATGAGCTTCACTCACATTCTCTCCATCAACATCCAAACACTAGTGTTGGGGAGGATTCTTCCTCCGAAAACTTGTTTCCTCCTTGGAGACTCTCGCTCAGCCCTAGAGTATCCTTTACAGTTCTTTCTTCCTCACTCTTAGTTGATTCCCTGTTACTGTAATCTCTTGTTAATAAATAAATGAAACTTTTCTGTTAAAATTACTGTGTGGTTTATTTCTTCTGATTGGACCCTAACTAACACACCACTCAAAGTAAGTTCTTTGTTCTATCAGCTCTACTCCACATTTTAATTTAGTACTTAAAAGGAACCAGTTAGCACCTAGGAACTGCGACTTGCCAAATGAATCCTATTTCTTGTGAAACTCATACTCTCTGGGTCTCAGATTCATCTCTTCTATGCCTCAGTGAGTTGAAGTTGAAGATTTCTTCCAGAATCTTCCAGAGTCTTTGCACCACCCTTGAACTCATATCTATTGAAGAGTTCTTACAAAACTAAGTATCAGAAGGCAGCATGAAAGCAACTTAAAACCAAAGGTGATTTTTAAAAAAGTAATAACATCTTGTGTTGATGTCTGGATGGATATTCAAAGTTCTGTCAGAGGACATACAAGCATTGGGGATTTGGGAGCATTCTTTAATATGTATACATTTAACTTTCAAAATAAATAGGACACCCTGTATTTCCTCCCCACCTCCACCTTTCTTACTGATTAGGTGGGAAAAAACAATAAAAAATAATGGTTACAATTGTGGCAATAGCACCTAACAATTCTTGAGCATCTACTATATACTACAGAATGTCTCAAAGTGCTTACATGCAATACCCAATTTGACTGTCCTTTGGAAATTAAAATGGCAGAGTAAAAATTTTAAAATAAGATTTTTGTCAGTTAAAAAAAATACTACAAGAAGGCATTCTACAGGTAGCAGCTAGATGACTTCTGTATCCTGATTATTTAATTACTGACCATCAAAATTATGAATTTTCCTTTTATAGAACTATAACCTATCATCTAGATCAAGAATTGGCATGTTTATTTCTGAAGAATGGTCTCCCAGACACTTAAGACCTCAGGAGGAGTTAAAACGGTATGCCTTATAAAAACTTCAGGAATGTTAATTTAAAGGCATGCTTATAAGACCCATTTTAAATGGTCATGATGTTTACTTACTTACTACAACACCGAATATCATTTGGTCAAAATTTTAATTTCTCAAACTATTTTTATTCAGTGCTCTCTTACCCTTTAAGATAGTCAATTTCCTCTTAATTCTCATATAATCCTTTTAGATAGGAACTTCAATGAGATAAGGTAGCCAATATCATATCTAATA
Source organism: Ursus americanus (assembly GCF_024610735.1). Lineage (NCBI taxonomy): Eukaryota > Metazoa > Chordata > Mammalia > Carnivora > Ursidae > Ursus > Ursus americanus. Next base: position 6,107,012 of record NC_142142.1, read on the forward strand.
AATAGAAAACTCAAAAACCACATTCAGGTCTGTCAGATCTCAAAACCTAAACTTTTGGCACTGTGCTGTTGAGAGTTTCTGGACTCTAGTTTTCCCACATATGCTAACATTTCAGATGAATGGAAATCTATTTTGACTATGTAGAGATAAAGAAAAAAAGGATGTGAAATCGCATGGCATGTTCCTGGGAACTATACAGTGTGGGCATTCTGTAAAGAATGATGGGCAACAACTTTACCCACACGACTAGGGTGCACAGGAGAAATCTTGCTTATTTTCTTTCTAAAACATCTGTCTTCTTCATATACATCTGCCAACTAATTACATGGAAAAACCGTAATGACAACAATTTAAAAACCACACTGAAATTAAAAACAAAACAAAAACAAAAACAAAAAACAAGATGAACTTTTGCAGCAGCTGGTCTAAGTCCAGTCCAATAATATTCTCTTTAGGTCCTTTTAGTGTCTCCTAGCTGGTCTCTCCTCCAGGCAGCATCTCTAAGTACAAGGTGTTCCCTTATATCCTGCCTCTACCTTGTTTCTTTTCCCTGCTCTTTTCTGGGTAGGAGATATGAGCTCCCTTTTTTGGGGGGGAGGGACGATCTCTCCCCACATCATATCTCATTTTTCCCTCAAAGAAGCTGAATAGCTAAGATTTAAAGAAAGCAGGAAATCTTCCCTGTAATATGATCAAACTCTATACTCCTTCTACTCAAAGCTGTTCAAAGATTAATTCAGTCTCTCTCTCTTTCTCTCTCTCTCCATAACACCTGAGACTCAAACCTATATTCTTCTAAAACATATCTAACACTACTTCTCTTTTCCCAGTGCTTGGACTCAGAGGCTGTAAATAAACTTTGCTCATGTGTATTTATGGAGGGGGGAGAAGTTATTTCTGTTATAAAATATTTGTTAAATAGATAAGAAACTGGGTGATAGGATGCATGGGTAACCAGATCTTATGGGCTGAATTGTGCCCCCCTAATTCATATGTTGAAAACCTAAACCCCATACCTCAGAATGTAACTGTATTTGGAGGTAAGGTATTTAGGAGACAATTAAGTTAAAATCAATCCTTTAGGGTTGGCCCTAAACTAATATGACTCATGTCTTTATAAGAAGAACAAGAGACATCAGAGATGTCATGCATAGAAGAAAGGTCATGTGAGAACACAGGGAGAAGATGGCCATCTGCACGCCACGGAAAGAGGCCTCAGAAGAAACCAAACCTGTTAACACCTTGATCTTGGACTTTGCTGGCCTCAAGAACTGTGAAAAAATAAATTTCTATTGTTAAAGCCACCCACTCTGTGGTATTTTGTTGTGGTGGTCCTAGCAAACTAACAAGAGGTAACTGTTATTTTGAAATGAATTCCAGGTTAAAGGGGAAGATGCATTTTTAATTATAGAGGGAATAAGAAGTTCTGGAATCAGAATTGAAAGCAAATCATAAAGACAAGGGTATTTGAAAATTCTTAGACTTTTGCGGTTGTCCCTAATGTTAGTTTCTGATTCTGCACTATAGGGCTAAGGTCCAGAAATCTGCATTTTAACAAGCGTTACAGGTGATTCTGATCCTGATTATCTGGGGACTCTGATTTGAGAAATACTGGTTCATAACACTCAAATGTGTCTACAATGTGCTTGACCAAAAATTAATGAAATGTGGCACAAGAGGAAGCCCAGAACTTTCTAAGGGGACCAATCAGGTCAATTAATTGGTCTTACATTTGGTGTGGGGATCTGGACATTCCTTAATATTTATACTTTTATATTCCTAAATTAGATTCAATAAGCTGGATACTAAGTAGGTGAGTAATGAAAACACTGAAATGGCCCTCCATTCCTCTCTCTAAAATCTCTTGCCCATCAGCTTTCAAAGTCTAAAAAATGGACGATTAACTCCTCATATCCCTGTATTGACTTGGTCTGACTCCTTTCCTCCCCTTTAGTGATGGGAGAAGCACTGAGTTAAAAAGTCCCTTTTAATGTTACATAACGTTATATATACCCACAATACACACCGTCACAGCTGATGTGTATAGCTATACAGTTATGATACATCATATAAAAAACACTATCAACAACACCCATTCTGCTTCCCTGAAGTTATGGAGTTGTTCAAAATTTCACGAGATTTTAAAAAGCTACCATGTGTAACATCTTCTGGGCTTCCCATGTAGATATCTCACAAGACTATTCTCTTCTCTTTCCCTTATCCCTGGGGTATAAGATAATGAGGTTCAGCTAGTCCTAGTAGAGAATTCATTAAAGATTCTTGAGAGAGTCTCAATGGGGGCCTCAGACAATTTCATAAAAATCAGGGAGTTCAAAATCCACCCTCCAGTCTCTCCATACGCCCAAGAGCCTCTAGTTTAAGCCTTCCTTCTCCCCTGTTCCAAGACCCGGAGGCTCTGGACCTAGCTTTGGTAGGTGAGACAGGTGTCTGCTGAGTTATGGAGCCAAGAGGAGGTCCCAGAAAGCTCAGCCTGAGATCTGGAGAGGGAGAGGATAGAAGGGTCTTTGGGCACAAGAAAGGCTATAGAGGGTGCCTGTGGACGTTGGTGACCACTGCAGTCAGATCTCACTGATCAAACCCAAGTCTGGTTTTAGCACTAGCTTAGCTAAGAGACAACAGCTTTCTCACACTCATTCATTTCCTTAATTTCCTGCCCAGAGAATTGCCTCATGTGTCGCAATGTAGGAGTATTACTGAGACCCAGGGAGACAGACAAATTAGGCAGACAAAACTGAGATGCAGGAATGAGGTGCGCTGTAGGTTGGTCTCTACCCCTTAGCATTAGACACAAGGTTAGCAGAATTAGGAGTCACTTCCAAGAAGCAGAGACAGAGGGGTAGGAAGTAGAATGATCTTCTGAAAGAAAAGCTTGTTTGTGACATGAAAGGACATTTTCTTGTGTGACCGCAGAGTCTGACTGATAGAATTAGAAGCAGCCATTGAGCTTGTCCAAACACCTCTAGGAAGTATTCTCCAAGAACAACTGCGAGCAGGCCATTTGTTAAATTTCCAACTCCCCTCTACCCTAGACAACTAACTGCTTTTTGAACTGGTCAGGAGCAACAAAATCCTCACCAAATCTGATAATGGCTACTCTGAAGGTCTTTAAATAAGCAGCTGTTAGAATAGTTACCTCACTAAGATCTCCCCAGCCAACAGGCTAAAGGTGATCTTTCCTAGGCAGATACCTTCTGCTTCACTATTCTGGATTTTCATTCTGGATTTTCTTTTATGTCCAGGTCCCTTCTTTCAATTTGTTCTAACTCTCTCTCTCTTTGATTCCTATTCTGCCCTATGTCTTTTAAAATGTGAAGCACAAACTCTGATTCCGGAGAGAGTCCATCTTGAGCCAAAAGAACGTGGGGGCACAAAGACTTTTGATATTTCTATCATTTGTCATTCAATCTTCACCTATTTCAGGCTGTCTCAGCTTAAAAAGCTGCCTAGATGTATTAACCCAAATGCTTCCAAATTTTCAGAATGCTCCTTGGAGCTCCAGAGTTTGAATTCCAGCTCTGTCAATGATTGACGGTATGACTTTATGCACATTACCAAATTCTGTAAGCCTCTCTCCTCTTTTGCAAATCAAGGTAATAATATTAACTTGCAAGGATTTTTTAAGATCTAAATATTATTTCTTTTGCAATGCGCCTAGTACAAAGTCTGGCAAATAGTAGATGTTCATCGGGTGTTATAAATAAACTTTTGTATTATTAAATAATGTATATTCTTTCTTCACTACCCTACTTCGTTTTCATGTCAAAAAATTTTCTGCCTTAAGTTTTGTGACTTATACTGTTAACCATCATCCAGCTTGCCTGTCCCTGACAGGTAAGTTTATCACAGGTCTTCTGAATTCACTTTGACGAATGATGTGGTGACCACTGACCATGGCCGAAGCAAAAGCTGAGGAACAACACACACGACCCAATCTGACCTTCAAGTGGACAGTGAGTTAATGACACTGGCTACTAATTTCACTAGTATTTGGAGTGAGGAAGAAAATGTCTACATATATATTTGTGTGTATGTCTCTAGTAAGTTTATTTATTAACTTAGCTAAAGAGCCAGCACTTTTTTGGAGGTCTGTTAAGCCCTTGACTTTAATGCTCGCTGCTTCTAGTTGAAAGTGAATTGTCATCTATGCAGGAAGAAAGTGTAATGGTTGTTGAGATCCTGGAATCTAGAGAAAAATCGGATCTTGGTGCAAATCCCATTTTGGCCATTTATTATATCTTTGATCTTAGGAATATTAATTTTCTCTAATCCTCTGTTTCTTCATCTGTAATATGGTACTATTGATAGAACTTTATTTACAAGATTTTTTTAAAGTGATAAAATATATACCAAGATAGTAACAGCTAACTAAATAAATTTAACTTTTATTCATGCATTAAAACATTAAAAAAAATGCTGAGTGCCTACTGTGTACCCAGGCACATTTTAAACACTGTCTTTACAGAAGTAAACAAAGCAAAGCCCTTGCCCTTTTTGAGCTCACATTCTAGTGGAATTATGAATTGGGAATCAGCAGATCACTGCTTTGAAAGTCAGGAGGCTTAAATTGGCATAAGACCTCTTCCCAGTGACTGTACTCTCCTGAGCCTTCATTTCCTAATCTAGAGAGGAATACATCCTACAAGCATTATTGCCTTCTATTCTGTGGACTCTCATGGACTCTGCCTTGCAATTGAGGGTGTAGCCATGGTTGATGGTTCAGTCTTTCCTCCCACCTAGGTTCATAGCAGTTAAATTCTAGATCTCTAGGGAATGCAGGTTACTGACAAGAGAATCAGAGCTTTGATATGGTACTTTAGCAGTCAAGAATAACTTTACAGACAGCCATTCATTCACTCTCTAGTTCTTACTGGAATTATGTGAGCTGAGTAGCACATATGAGCTGTCTGGATCAAGCTAGGCTTCCATAACTGGAGGATGAGATGAGAAGGTGAGTGAAGGACTCATCTGTTTCTAAGGTTAGCAATTATATGTGGCTGATTAAGTTAAGCAAAAGTAGAAAAGGAAGGAAGGAAGGAAGGAAGGAAGGAAGGAAGGAAGGAAGGAAGGGTGGGAGGAAGGAAGGAAGGAAGGAAGGAAGGGTGGGAGGAAGGAAGGAAGGAAGGAAGGAAGGAAGGAAGAAGGAAGGAAGGAAGGAAGGAAGGAAGGAAGGAAGGAAGGAAGGAAGGAAGAAAAAGAAAGAAAGAAAGAAAGAAAGAAAGAAAGAAAGAAAGAAAGAAAGAAAGAAAGAAAGAAAGAAAGAAAGAAAGAAAGAAAGAAAGGGAGGGAGGGAGGAAAGAGGGAAGGAAGGCAGGAAGGAAGGGAAGGAGGAAGGAAAGAAACGAGGAGGAGAGAAGGGAGAGAGGGGAGGGAGGGAGCAAGGATGGAAGGAAAGAGATAAAGGAATAGCAAAGGAAGCAAAGTAAGAGAAGGGAAAGGAAAAGATGTTGAAAGAAAGGTTGGAACATTAATGAGAGTCCTGGCAGAAAAGAGACAGGTGAGGAGTGTTTACTTAAAGATCTCCTCAAAAGTGGTAGGCAAAGTTAGGTATAACCAACAAGAATAGTTAAGATTCTCAGACCTCTTAGCTTGAAGGAGAGAGAAAGAAAAAAAAATTTCTAAAACAATGTTCAGAGGGAATAAGGGGCTAGAAGGAAATGACCTCTAGAAGAGCTGTATGGTTCTAGGTCTAGTTGATTCTAATTTGTTGTTTGGCTTGGTTTTTAATTTCTTCCCAGGTACAATCCGTAGCTTTTTCTGAATTCATTTCAAGAATTTGGAGGAAATCCAATTTTCCTCTTCCCTCCACACACAATGACTTTGGGATCCCTGGAAAGGAGCAGCAACATTTCTTCCACCTTTCTGCTGAGTGGCGTTCCTGGGCTGGAGCACATGCACGTCTGGATCTCCATCCCATTGTGCTTTATATACCTGGTTTCCATCCTGGGCAACTGTACAATCCTTTTTATCATTAAAACAGAGCCCTCACTCCATGAGCCTATGTACCTCTTCTTGTCCATGCTGGCTGTGACTGACCTGGGTCTGTCTCTTTGCACCCTCCCTACAGTGCTAGGCATCTTTTGGATTGGGGCACGAGATATTGGTCATGATGCCTGTTTTGCCCAGCTCTTTTTCATTCACTGCTTGTCCTTCCTGGAGTCTTCTGTGCTACTGTCCATGGCCTTTGACCGTTTTGTGGCCATTTGTCGCCCCTTGCACTATGCTTCCATTCTCACCAACACGGTCATTGGCAGGATTGGCCTGGCTTCCCTAGGCCGCAGTGTAGCACTCATTTTCCCATTGCCTTTTATGCTCAAAAGATTCCCCTATTGTGGCTCCCCAGTTCTCTCACATTCCTATTGTCTCCACCAGGAAGTGATGAAATTGGCCTGTGCAGACATCAAAGCCAACAGCATCTATGGCATGTTTGTCATTGTTTCAACAGTGGGTATAGACTCACTGCTCATTCTCTTCTCCTATGCTTTGATCCTGCGTACTGTGCTGTCCATTGCATCCAGGGATGAGAGATTCAAAGCTCTTAACACCTGTGTTTCCCACATATGTGCTGTGCTCCTCTTCTACACTCCCATGATTGGCTTGTCTGTCATCCACCGCTTTGGGAAGCAGGCACCTCATCTGGTCCAGGTGATCATGGGCTTTGTGTACCTCTTATTTCCTCCCCTATTGAACCCCATTGTCTACAGCGTGAAGACCAAACAGATCCGAGATCGTGTAACCCATGCATTTTGTTGCTAGCTGGGTTTAGTCTTAGAGGCACTAATTCCTTAAGTCTACCTTACTCCTCTCTCCTTTATAACATCCAATGTGCATGAAATGGAGGAGACTATTATTTATTTACTCAACAAATACATAAAGGAATGATCAAGAAGTCACAGCTCTTGCAGAATTATCTCTGCTCTGATGGGCGAAAACACAATGCAATATGACATGGCAGATTGCATTTTCCAAAAACAGCCACAGAGGTATTTCTAATCCTACATTCTCCTCCAGAAACTTGTCACTTCACCATCAAGAGATGGAGTCAAATTTTTTCTCTCCTTGTGACTGTGTAGGACTTTGTAACTGCCTCAATAAATTGAATGTTTTGTAAGTGACCTTGTAAGACTGCTGAGGCTAGGTCATAAAAGGTGATATGTTTTTCATCGATATACGCCTCCCCCCACTCTTTCTATCTCCCTCCTTTTCTACCTCTATTTCTATATCCATCTATATCTCTGTCTTACTCAATGCTTGCTTTTTGAACACAGCCACCATACCGCGAGGAAGCTGAGACCACATGGAGAAGCCACATGTAGATGTCCCAGCCAATAGACCAAGCTAAGGTCTCAGCCTTAGTTGGATCATTATCAACTACTAGTGAGTGAACAAATCTTCATATTATTCCAACCCCCATTTTTCCTGCCTTTCCAGGTGGTACCAAATAAAATAATCAATCCTACTCTGAACTTAACCCAAGCTGCAGATTTGCAAGTTCAATTAATGTTTGTTCACTTGTTTGTTTGTTTTTTAAGACACTAAATTTGGGAATGGTTTATTTATACAGTCATATGTTAATTGTGTTGCTCAAAGTAAAAAGAAGTTGAGATAGGAGCAAAAAGAGAAATATCTTCTTCCAGTTGGGGGAACAGAGCGTCAGGAAAGATTTCCTTGGGTTAACACGCCAGCTGTAAGGAACACATTGGAGTTTAGCAGTCAGACTGGAAAATTATGGTCTTATCTGAAGGAATAGAATGCGCAAACCTGAGTCAGAAGTGAGAGAGAGAATAATGCATCTAAAGAAATATCTGAAGTTGTCTTTGTTGTCATTGTACCCTAGCATGTCAGGAAAAAGTAGAGAACAGGGGGGTGGAGGAAGGGGAGGTGGTAAGTAGAAAGAGGTTGAGGCATTGACTATATCAAAAAGGTCATAAACCAATGAACCAAAAAGAGATAATCCCTATACCCTCTTATCTGTCCATTAATTACAATTTTGCCACCACTTTACCCAAGAAAAAAAAAAATCTTTGAAGACCTAAATGTGAGACCTGAAACCATAAAAATCCTAGAAGAGAGCACAGGCAATAATTCCTCTGACATCAGCCACAGCAACATTTTTCTAGATATATCTCCTGAGGCAAGGGAAATAAGAGCAAAGATAAACTATTGGGACTACATCAAAATTAAAAGCTTCTGCACAGAGAATGAAACAATCAACAAATTTAAAAGGCAACCTACTGAATGGGAGACAATATTTGCAAATGACGTATCTGATAAAGGGTTAATATCCAAATTATATAAAGAACTGATACAAATCAACACTCAAAAACCAAATAATCCAGTTAAGAAATGGGCAGAAGACATGAACAGACACTTCTCCAAAGAAGACATACAGATGGCCAGCAGACACATGAAAAGATGCTCAACATCACTCATTGTCAGGGAAATACAAATCAAAACTACAATGAGATATCACCTCACACTTGTCAGAATGGCTAAAATAAAAAATACAAGAAACGACAAGTGTTGGCAAGGATGTAGAGAAATAGGAACCCTCTTACAATATTGGTGGGAATGCAAGCTGGTGCAGCCACTGTGGAAAACAGTATAGAGGTTTCTCAAAAAGTTAAAAATAAAACTATTCTATAATCTAGTAATTGCACTACTGGGTATTTACCCTCAAAATACAAAAGCACTAATACAAAGTATAGAAACAACCTAAGTGTCGATCAATAGATGAATGGATTAAAGAAGATTTGAGACATATATATCATATTTATAATGGAATATTATTCAGCCATGAAAAAGAATGAAATCTTGCTCTTTGCAACAACATGAACCGAGCTAGAGAGTATAACGCTAAGTGAAATAAGACAAAGAAAGACAAATTCCATATGATTTTATTCATATGCATAATTTAAAAACAAAACAAACAAAACAAAGCAAAGGGGAGAAAAAAGAAGAGTGACAAATCAAGAAACAGACTCTTAACTATAGAGAACAAACTCATGGTTACCAGAGGTGAGATGGGTAGGGGAATGGGTGAAATAGGTGAAGGGGACTACAGAGTACATTTATTGTGATGTGCACTGAATAATGTATAGAATTGTTGAATCACTATATAATACACCTGAAACTAATATAACACTGTATGTTAACTATACTGGAATTAAAATAAAAATTTAATAAAAATTATCTTTTGAGGGGCGACTGGGTGGCACAGTGGTTAAGCGTTTGCGTTCGGCTCAGGGCGTGATCCTGGCGTTATGGGATCGAGCCCCACATCAGGCTCCTCCGCTACGAGCCTGCTTCTTCCTCTCCCACTCCCCCTGCTTGTGTTCCCTCTCTCTCTATCTCTGTTGAAAAAATCTTTTTAAAAAATTACCTTTTGAGTAATATATGTCAATATAGTATTTGTAATTTTGTCTTGGAGGTATCTGTGAGGAAAGCAAGTCCGGATAAAATGCTGCTAAGTAGGGTTCTGAACATCTAGCGGAAAGGCTGAGGATGTCACGTTCCTGCACCGCGCAGGATCAAGAAAGGGAGTGGCAAAGGACCAAAAATAAAACCTCTACTACAAGGTTTATGTGGAGTCAGTTCTCATTTGAAGTTGGACTTAATCTGAGGCCGTCTAGCACACCTGACATTTAACTCTTGACAGGTGATGCCTTCCCCAACCAGTGCCTCATTCTGTTTGACATAAGAAAGCTGTTTCTGCAATGATGGGGTATATGTGAACCTTGGGTGTTACATGTGGAAGATTCAAGGGTACTTATAAAAAGCAAATAGGATAAAGTAGAATATGTGTGTGAGTGTCATGGGTGGTTTGTGTTGGGTCTCTGTGTATACACAAAACTTCAGGAAAACCATAAAGCCACATGCCTCTACTTCTGTTGGTACCACTTTAAGTCTAATTGTCTCTTCTAACTGTTCTCCCACCTTCCAGTCTTTTCAGCTTTATTGAGGTATACTTGACAAATAAAACTTGTATATATTTAAGGTGTACAATGTGATGTTTTGATATATGAATTGTGAAATGATTATACAATCAAGAAAATTAATATATTCATCATATTCCATAGTCCATAATTTTTTTGTGTGTGATAAGAACACTTCAGATCGACTCTCTTGGGGCACCTGGGTGGCTCAGTCAGGGAACATCCACCTCTTGGTTTCAGCTCAGGTCACGTTCTCAGGGTTGTGGGATCCAGCCCCACGTTGGGCTCTGTGTTCAACGTGGAGTCTGCTGGAGATTCTCTCTCTCCCTCTCCCTCTGCCCCTACCCCTCCTTGTGCACACTCTCTCTTTCTGTCTTTAAATAAATAAATAAAATCTTTTTAAAAAAATATCAACTATCTTGGCAAATGTTAAGCATACAATACTGTATTATTAACTACAGTCACCATGCCATATATTAGATCTCCAGGAAGGAAGGATTGAAGATTACTTCCTGGTCTGAGTTTTGAAGAATTAAGTGTACAAGAGTTCTACTTAGTGAAATAAAGAATACTTGATAAGGAGCAGGCTTAAAGGGAGGAATTACTTAATTGCATTTTGAAGGTACTGAGCACCAGAGAGTGTAGCGGTGGTTAAGAACTCAAGCTCAGGAATAAATCAGCCTGAGATGAATCCAGATTACATCACTTACTAGCTGTGTATCCAGGAAAGTTTTTTTCACCCCTATAAGCTCCAACTTTCTCATCTGCCAAATAGGGATAGATAATAATACCTCCTAATGGGTTAATAGGGGAATAAGTGTACTAAGCTACCATATATTATGTAAAGCATTTGATACAATATGTGGTACTTAGGAAATGATCAATAATTGTGGAGTATTATTATTATCATTATTCTCATTAAAAAGTAGACTCAATTAGGCATTTGGATCTGTGGCTCCGGAACCTGGACGAGAAGGCCGTGGTGGGGAAATAGATTCATGACCTGGAATCATATATTAAACCTATGATAAGGCCAGACGACTCTCTCGTTTACCTCTCTCAAAGAAAATTTGGCACTGGAGTCATAAACTCACATCCCTGTGAAGGCCACCTAATAAGGTAAATGAGTGAAGAAAAATTGTGGAAGACCAATGGCAAGTAGTAGGGTATGATCTCTGGCAAACCGTCTTAGGGACATGACTACTCAGCTCCGGAATGCTGGGCTGATAGAACTAGATGTGCTGATTTTTAAAAAGAAAATAAAAATCAGGTCTCCTGCCCATTTTAAAATCAGATTTTTCTGGGGGTTTTCTTGATGCTAAGTTGTAGAAATTCTTTATATATTTTGGATATTAATCCCTTTTCAGACACATCATTTGTAAGTATCTTCTCCCGTTCAGTAGGTTGCCTTTTGGTTTATCGATGGTCTCCTTTGCTGTGCAAAAGCTTTTTATTTTGATGTAGTCCCAAGAGTTTATTTTTGCTTTTGTTTCCCTTACCTGAGAAGACATCTAGAAAAATGTTTCTACAGCTGATGTCAAAGAAATTCCTGTCTATGTTTTCTTCTAGGAGTTTTATGGTTTCAGGTCTCACATTTAGGTAATAATCCATTTTGAGTTTATCTTCGGGTATGGTGTAAGAAGGTGGTCCAGTTTCATTCTTCTGCACGTAGCTGTCCAGTTTTCCCAGCACCATTTATTGAAGAGACTGTTTTTTCCCCATTGGATATTCTTGCCTCCTTTGTCACAGATTAATTGACCATAAATCACTATGTAGTACACCTGAAACTAATGTGATGTTGTGGGTCAACTATTCTTAAAAAAAGATAGAGAATTAGAAATAATTGAGTATATTATTGAATATGAAGAGCACAAAGCCAAAATGTTGCTTTGGAAGAATACTTGATAAAACAGGAAAATAAATTCTTTACAATGTAACATAAAGAAGATCCAGTTTCTTCTGTAAAATTTCATGATTTTTAAAGGTTGAGAACTCGTTCAATTTTTAAATAATTCACAGTTATATGGAGGAAATAAAGCCTTATTCTGCAAGCTTTGTCCTGTGGACCACCACTTTGCACATCTGGCCTATCAATATCCCCTAACCAGCCAATGTCTTTCATTTGTTCTTTTTCATTTATATCCTGGAAGACGATGTAGCGTAACACTTTAGAACAAAGGCAAGTGGCCTCAAAGAGACCTGAGCCCAGTCCTCTGGCCTGCAATTTTAGTAATCGCTCAATTTCTCTAAGCCATGCATTTTGGACAAGAGTAATATCTACTTCAGGTATTTACCACAAAGATTGAATGAGATATTGTGCCTAATATATTTGGTACAGTATGGAACAAATAATACATCATCAATTAAGTGTATGTAATATATTTGCCTCTCACATATATGACCTAATCTCTCCAGAGCGCTAAATTAATCCATTTGAGATCTTATTCCCTCCCACCAATCTGACCACACATGAAAGAGGGTGAAATCCTAACACCTTCTTTCTCTTGTTGTTCATGGCTTCAATTCTTCCAGCTACCACACCCCTACAGTGCCTTCGCCTTTGGAAGGCCTAGAAGAGAGGCTTAGGTCTGACGTGTTCTTTAACCCAGGAAAAGTAATCCTCCTTTCTTCCAATTTCTCCCTTCTTTTATCCCATTGGATTTTTTTTCCCCGAAGTTTTGGGGGCTTGTAATATCTACTTTAATAAGTTGAAGTTAAGAATTAAAAGAAATGACTGTATGGAAATATTCTGAACTTCATTTATAACCATTTCAGTTATCATTTTGTTGTGTGGCCTTAAGAAAGGCCTTGCATTTTTCTGGGCTCTGTTTCTTTATCTGCAAATCAGAAACTTGCAGTCAATGAATTCCATGGCCCTTTCCATTTGTAAGAGTCTTTGTTCTCTGGCTGTTGTCTGTTTATCCTGTCCTGAGTTTTCATGGTACCCACAGCAAAGAGGTCCAGCTGTTTTCAGCCTCTTGACCCAGAGGTAAGGCAGAAAAAGACACAGCAACCAGGTCATGGCTGGGGGACTGGGGGTTCTTTAGGGCCATGGACTTTGTTCTTTACCCCAGTTGTAGTAAGAAAGAACAGGAGTGTTTTAAGTGAGTGTATGACGTAAGTTGTTTTACTAAAGGTCACTCTGGCTGCAAAGTGGAGAGCAAATTGGAGGGTGAGGTTGAAGGAAGGGCCCAAATTAGGAGCTGGTTAAAAAGTTCTTGCATGAAAGGATGGTGATGTGGATGAGGATTATGGCAGAAGAGATAGATCAGGAAAGATTGATAGATGGTTGGGAGCAAAACTTCTATGGGACTTCATGTCAGTTTGAATATGGAAAATAAAGTGAGAGAGTGGACACGGGTGTAAAAAATAGACTTGAGTTGAGAGAAATAATAGGGGAGGCAGTTCTTGACCTTTAACATAGCAGACAGTAAAGTTCTGGTAGACATTATAGGCTTTCCTTCAGGCTTGGCATGATTGTAGGACGGGAGCTGCCTGTGGAAATGATCACATGCTCTAATCTGTGGTGATTAACACGGTATAATTTCAGGCCTCTGTCCACAGAGATGCTCAGGATGTTTTTAAAGAATTTATTTCCTTGTTTTAAAGAGACAGAGAGAGAGAGGACACGTACGTGGGAAGGGGCAGAGCGAGAGGGGAGAGAAACTTTAGCAGACTTATTGCTGAGTTCAGAGCCTAATGCAGGGTTTGATCTCAGGACCCTGAGATCATGACCTGAGCTGAAACCAAGAGTGGGACGCTTAAACAACTGCGCTACCCAGGGGCCCCAAAATGCTCAGGGTTTTAAGCTTAGGAAATGAGCAGCGATTTTATTCAATGATGGTCACTCGAATTCACAAACTTACCAACAAATATTGAGTGCTTCTTTGTCCAAGTAGCTTTTAAGCAATAGGGATACAAAAATAAGTAAGACATACAGACATTTGTAGATCACAGGATTTACACTTTGGCAAAAGCAAACAACCTTTAAGTAATTACGAGTTAATGCTTGTTGAAATTACGTTGTAGAAATCAGTACACTGAGAGGGAACAAAATTCAAATATGAACTTATAATACTTGGAGCAGAAGGGTGTCAGCCAAGTATTAATAGAGGAAATATATTCCTACTGAATTGTTAAATGGGAGGAATTTTAAAGAGTTGAAGAAATGCATTTTTCTTAGCAGAATAATATTCCCTCTAAAGATTTCAGTCTCTTAATCCCTGAAATTTATTAAAAGATTATCATATCTGGCAAAAAACACTCTGTAGATGTAATTAAGTTTAGACACCTTGAGATAGGGAGAGTATCCTGGGTTGTCCAGGTGGGCACAATCTGATTACATGAATCCTCAAAAGCAGAGAACCTTTCCTAAGTTATGGTCAGGGGGAGATGAAACAATGGAAGAAGGGCACAGGAGATGTTATATTGCTGGTTTTGTGTACGGAGGAAGGGAGTCTTGAATCAAAAAATGCAGGTGGTCTCAGAAGCTGGAAAAACTCCCTAAAGAAATGCAGGCTAGCCAACACCTTGACCTCAGCCCAGTAAAAGTCATGTCAGACCTCTAACCTATAGAATTGTAAGAAAATAAATTTGTGTTGTTTCAAGCCATTAGTTTTATGATAATCTGTTTTACACAGCAATAAAAAACTAATACAGCATTCCTGACATATAGCACACCAAAGCAAAGGATTAGGTATAAGTAACAATGTAATATATTTATATTACCCCATTGAAGTATAAGGCAGAGTATTAACAGATAAAGTAGTAGATAAAAGTAGGTATTGAATAATGGAAAGCCTTTGTGCAAATATGGAGCCTTACCATGATCTTGTAATGTACTGGACATCTATTGAAGGATTTTAAGTGTGGTGACATTTACATTTTAAAAAGATCCTTCAAATAGTTCATCTCAACGTACAGTATGATAGGGTAATCCAAGGGGGAATTTTAAATCTGAACTAAAACAGCTGCAGGGGGAATCAGTGAGTGAAAAAAAAAATTGAGATAGCTTAATAAGGGAAGATCTTCACAGTTTGATGACTGAACCTTGTTTAAAATATATATATATTTACTTCCATGTCTACAACTAAGTATTATTGTCTTGCAAAGGAGGGCAATGCTATCTTTCTCATTGTGGCAGATAAACAGTTACGCCAGCCTCCTCTTTCAACATGTCTGTCTTCGAATATTCAGTCACACGTGTACGTACACTCATTGTTTAGTGGAATTTCCAAATTTCTTATAAATTATGCTTATTGTATAACAACAACAAAGACAACAACATAAAGCAACCTAAATGATTCTATTCCGTCTCTGCCCATTCCCAGAATCACTTCGTAGTGGGATTGTTGCTGCAGCCTGTCAATCCCCTCGTCATCTCTCTCAATATCAATCCATCTTGCTCATGCTTTCAGACATGCCATTCATAACATTTGAGTTATCACGTTAGCTGTTTGCTGTAGAGATTACATTGTCTCCCAAGTACCTCCTGCATTTAGACTTCTCCAAGCTTTTCTAGGTACTCCAAAATCTGGTTCACTCACACTATTCAAAATTATCCCTCACTATTTGCCAAATTATGCTCTTTATTCCAGCCAGACTAACATCCTTCATGGCTACTATGTACCTCGTCAGTTCATTTCTTCTTGATAGCATAGTGAGTGTACATTGTAAATATATAAATTTAATAAATGCTGCTTGAATAATAATCTCAATCTGTCCAATCGTATCCATTATTTAAGGGATGACTCAAACCCAACTGCTCCATTATATAGGGTTTTGTTTCAACTACTCAAAATATGAATTAATCCCCTGTGAATCGTATCATTTATCACCTGATTATTTCATCTTTCCTGTTCAATAATGTATTCCTGACTTTACTGTAAATTCTTTTCACTCTCCCACAGTCTTCCACTAGAAAGTAACCACTGTGGCACTGAAATAGGTGTCAATTCATACTTACCAGTTCATAATTTATTACTTCTATATTCAAATTTTTATCTCCTACATATGTTTAACAAGTTTCCCAAGACCTTTTCCCGGATTTGTCGAGTTTTTACACAATACACAATGGGGTTCATTAGGGGTGGCAATAACAAGAATATATCTGCAACAAGGATTACCACTAGAGGGCTTTTGTGCTTGGCAAAGCGGTGCATGGCAGCCAGGGTGATGATGGGTACATAGAAAATGAGCACAGCACAGATGTGGGAGACACAGGTATTGAGGGCCCTGAGCCTCTCTGCCAGAGATGCAATGCTGAGTACTGTTTTCAAGATCAGCATATATGACAGAAAAATTAATGCCAAGTCCAGCATGGTACAGAGAGCAACAAAGAAGCCATAGATAACATTGATCTTGTTGTCAGAGCAGGCCAGCTTCATGGTATCCTGATGTAGACAGTATGAGTGAGAAAGGAGATTCTTCTGACAATATTTTAATCTCCTTAGAGTGAAAGGGAATGGAAGCACTAAAAGAATGCTCCTGATGGCTAAAATCAACCCCATTTTAGCAACTCTGCTGCTAGTGAGGAGAGAACTGTATCTCAGGGGATTATGAATGGCAAGAAAGCGATCCAAAGACATAACTAGAAGCACTGAGGATTCCATGACAGTGAACCCATGGATGAAGAATTCTTGAGCAAAGCAGGCATTGGGTGAAATTCCCATGGAATTGAACAAGAAGATTCTCAGCATGGTAGGAAGGGAGGAGAAGGACAGGCCCGGGTCAGAGATGGCCAACAGGGCAAGGAGATAATACATGGGCTCATGAAGCGAGGGCTCTGTCTTAATGATAAAGAGAATGGTGCTGTTGCCCGTGATGGCAACCAGGTACATGAGGCAATGGGAATGGAGATCCAGATGTGGGCATGTTCCAGTCCTGGGATTCCAATGAGAAGAAAAAGCTGGACCTCAGAATTATTGAAAGCAGACATGAGTGGGAATAGGACCTTTTTAGCCAGATCTGAAATCACATAAATAAAAAGCAGTCACACTTTAGGATGAAATTCAGTGTTGTGGAGATAAGCAGCTCTTTTATATGCTATGCTCAGAAGCATATTTGGCATAATAGAAATAAAATGCAATTTTCAACATTAATCAAAAGTCCTTTAATATGTTTATGTTCTCCCACATGGGAATTTCACTTATAACAATTTATCCTATGGTGGTGATTTTCCAACACTTTTAGCCAAATATGAAAGCATCCTATAATAACAGAGCTGCTTTGCTTGAGTCAGTGATAGGCATTCAGAATCCTTCTCACTGTTTTCCAATGATCTTTAGTAGTCCTCTCATTGGCTTTATAACAAGATCCTGACTTCATGCAAAAACGTTTAAAAATAATAGTCTAAGAAAATAATCAAAGATCCCTGAAAATACCTACACTATGCTAAATAGGAAATGCTAGAAAATAAATGTATAGACTAATATGAGATGAAATAGTTCCTAGCTCAAGCATCTATGTACCACACTTCAGGTTATCATGTTATCATTCCAAGGGAAAGTACTGAAGCCATAAAATAGCATCAGGTGCGTGTTCATCATCTCTTTCCTGATCACATTATCTTCTATTTTATATTCATGACTGAATTAGTTAAAGAAATTCTAAATGAAAAACATCCAATCATTCAGTTTCTCCTTGTAAAGTAAAAATTTTAAATCCACGTGTATATTAAACTAAAGCCTCATTTGATTGTTAGGGTCTCTATTAAACAGTTCACAAATTATATTTTCCAAGGAAAAATATATAATGTTTCAACTTACTATGAATTTGTTGAGCTTCAGGATATCGCGATGTTGAATGACCAGCATAAACTGCTGGAGAAATACACATGTCTAGGATAACCATCATAAATCCCATCTATGTTTAGTAAGCCTAATGAATATATACATAAGCAAATGAAAATTATTAAATTAATAATTTCAATTGCAAAAAAATGGCAGACTTAAAAATGAAAGGAGAGCCAATAGGAGGTTAGAGTTTACATACAACGCCAACCTCACTTCACCATTTTTCGTAAGTTCAAATGGCAATAGAAGAAAAATTAGTCTTCAGTGGAAAATACAGGGGACCCTGGAAATTATTGGGTTCCTCTAAATTGAAGTCTGATTGTGGATTGATATTATATTTTGTAATTCTCTAGAGGATAAGTACAGAAAACATAATACATAACAAGCAGCCCTCTACCAACATATTTACTATTTTCTGGGCACTATCGATGCAGGTCTTTTTTGTCAGCTTGTAAACTGAGCTGAAAATGCTAGACTGGGAGCTCCTAAACAGTTTGACATGTCTTATTTATCTCCCGCCAGGGCAGTAAGCCTCATGTCAAGCCCAGAGGATGTATATTTTGAGGATGGTAGTAGATTTGCAAATACCATGAAAATCATTCTGTATCCAATCTGTCAGACTGACCAGTTAGCAAATTTTGTTCTGATCCTCTTCTTCAGGAGTCATAAGAGAAGTCCTCATTTCAAAAACACTTAATCTTTATTCCCTTTTCTTTTCCTCTTTGGCTGAGGAGTAGTGACTTAGGTCTTCCATGGAATACTTCTGTTGTACACCCTTCACCACAACAGTTTCTACGCTATTTCATAACGTACTGTTTTCATGTATCCCTCCGCAACCCAACCCCGCTACCACCATGTACAGTGACTCCTAAATATTGAAAGGCACAGCAGAGATTTTATTTATTTTCATGTATCTGTCATCAGCATAGTTTCTAGAACATAAAAGGCTCTCGGCCAAAGCACAAAAACTAAATGTGAGTGGAAAAAATGTAAGACATGTAAAATCATTTCTTTTCTTTTTTAAAAGATTTTATTTATTTATTTGAGAGAGAGAGAGAGAGGGTGATCGTGAGAGAGAGAACAAGCAGTGGAGAGAGGGAGAAACAGACTCCCCGCTGAGCAGAGAGCCTGATGTGGGGCTCAATCCCAGGACTCTGGGATCGTGACAGGAGCCAAAGGCAGACACTTAATCAACTGTGCCACCCAGGCGCCCCTAGAATCATTTCTTAATGCCCTCTCCTTTTCATCTCTACTAGTAACTAAGGGATATTTATGCTTGCTCTGCTCACCTATAATCTTAATGGTAAACTCGTTCTTACTCAGAGTATGCTTTTGGACATGGAGTATGAACTTCAGGAGAAATGGGTCATGAAAGTAGATGAGATCACCCAAGAAAAATGTATAAAATACAAATTTTAAATCTCAGAGTCCTGAGGAGAAGCAAGATCGTTGGGAACATCTTGTCCAAGAATATCCAGAGATCTGGGAGAAAAAACTAGCAGAGTGGGACACAGTGGCTATCAAAGGAAGACGGTATTTCAAGGATCATAGTCATTATGTCAAACATTGCTTAGACCTCTTAGCATTTCCATTTTTAAGGTACAAAAGAAGCCCTCAGATCAGATGCAATAGCACCCAGGTGTGAATCTCAGCTTGGCAACTTACCATCTGTGTGAATCTGGGGTAGCTGCTTAGGCCTCTAAGCAGATATATACACTCTTCTGTTAAATATGATAAACACAATAGCTATCTAAAACAGTTATTATGTAACTATTAAAACTCTGTGTACAAAATCGTCTGATATAGTCTTTAACATACGAAGATAATCAATAAATACCAACTACTAATAATTATTTCACCAAAATTTCCTAATCAATCATTCCACACATCAAGTTCTAGACTGACTGAAGAGGATTTTTTTCTATCTTTTTTTTTTTTAAAGATTTTATTTATTTATTTGACAGAGAGATAGATAGCCAGTGAGAGAGGGAACAGAAGCAGGGGGGAGTGGGGGAGGAAGAAGCAGGCTTCCAGCGGAGGAGCCTGATGTGGGGCTGGATCCCAGAACGCCGGGATCACGCCCTGAGCTGAAGGCAGACGCTTAACGACTGAGCCACCCAGGCGCCCCGATTTTTTTCTATCTTAATTGACAATACGATTCACTTTTATCCGTGATATTACCAAGTAAATGGGACCTTCTTAATACCAGCATAAATAAAATCCTTTCTAAATTTCAGGCAGGTACTCCCATCCACATTTCATTTACATACATACAACACACACACACACACACACACACACACACACACACACACCACTTCCTTTTCCTTTCCATAATCATTTCTTCAAATACAAACTGTTTAACAAAGCCCTAGCTTTAGGTTTACAAGTGGATTTTTCATTAATTGCACTTACCAAAACTAGATGCTCAATATGTCCCTGAAAGATAAAAGCAAGAACTTTCAACTTTGACTTCCGCTTTATCTAGATGTACCTACTTTTACTTCCCCCTGGGATATGGGCCTTTGGGAGGAATAGAGAAACAGCCTGCTCTCTGGGATCCCCAGTGAACTTACAGGACAAGGGGTGGGCCTAGTACCTTAACTCTTGGATACCCAAGAGCTCCAACAGGAGCTAGAGAGAAATTATGAGGCAAAACAATTGAAGAACTACTCAAGTGAGAGTTAAATGCGAGAAATCACACTGATAGAGGAAGCTTGAAGTGTAGCATTCATAGCAGTTGGGCAATACAGTTAAAAGAACAAGTTATTTGTAATCAAAATACTTTAGTTGACCACACCACTTTGCTTTCCTCACTTCAGTTTAATCATCCAGAAAATGGAGACAACACGCAAGTATCAAATATTTATGAAAGCACTTTACCAGGTAGAAAATCACTTACCGGTTATTCCAGTTCTTTCTTTGATCCATTTTTGGCAATTGTCATTAGATAAGCCTTGAAATAGGCATTTCTGTCATGCTTGTTAGATTTCCAACCAGGTATCCCCAAATTACATGCCTCCTACATTATATCTTGCCTACAGTAGAACTATTTTAAAGCTATCTCTTGTATTTTATTCATAACTTTCTAATTTTTTGAAAGTCCTACAGTGGTTTAATTCCTAAATTGATTAATAGTTACTCAAGGGGGGCGCCTGGGTGGCACAGCGGTTAAGCGTCTGCCTTCAGCTCAGGGCGTGATCCCGGCGTTATGGGATCGAGCCCCACATCAGGCTCCTCCGCTATGAGCCTGCTTCTTCCTCTCCCACTCCCCTGCTTGTGTTCCCTCTCTTGCTGGCTGTCTCTATCTCTGTCGAATAAAATAAAATAAAATCTTTTTAAAAAAATAGTTACTCAAGGCTACGAAGCAATATGAAAATTTGATAATTTAAGCATAAAGAAAATATATATATAATAATTAGCATACATGTATCTGAGAACAAAGATATAGAAAGTTAAGAGTAGCCCCACTTACATAACTTCCAGTGACTTGGGAATTTTGTTTCTCATTCCTGTGGTTTAGGCTCTGTTGGGCTGGAGGTCCTCATTCCCAGAGTGTGGGATATAGCAAGGGTACAATTAAAATTTAAACTATAGTTCCTGCCTACTAACTTTGATCTTCTCAAGCTCAAAGACCAGCAGACACAAAAAAGACGTCGTTAACCTGGCAGGGTAATTAATCCCTCATCAGGAAAAATTAAGGATGCTGCCAAACAGTGGGAGGGAAGAAAATGTTCAGTACCCAGATGGTTGGCTAGTTATCTCTTCATACTCTCCGGACAAATTTTGATGATGAATGAACAAGTGCAGCAGCCATACCCTGAGAAGAGCATGGTACCCAGAGGTCCATACCTTTTGGGAATAAGGATCTGGGTCACTCCACCATGAAATACACCTTGACAATAAAGGTACTAGCTGAGGGTGAGGGGAATATAGAAGGGGTGTTAGAGGTAGAAAATGATAAGATGAGTTGAGGCTTCAAGAGTACTGCAGGGAGTGGTGTCTGTTGTAGTTCATTCTCTAACCTTCTATATTATGTTCCTTCAGGCAAAGAAACCAACCCAAACACTGGAGGGGTATTCCAGACTGGGTGAATTTACTAGATGAAGCAGTTGGATATGAGTGGTGCTAGGGCAGACTCTAATAAATGCAGACAGCACTATTGCAGAACTGAGACACTCCCTCCCCAGCATCCAGGAGTATTCGCTGCTGTTGGAATATAACGGAGTCCTTCTGGAATTTTTCCGATCCAAATGAAGCTGCCTCACCCAAATTCCTGGCTGGTGGAGGAGATTTCATTCAGTGACTGGTTGATGCAGAAGCACATAAATCTTGCCTCTTTGCCTCAATTTGTGATCACTCTGAAGGGCTATTCCGTTTCAGAGTTTTCTGTAAGACCGACAAAGCCACCCGCTGCAACTGCCTTGAATTTTATTTTATTTTATTTAAATACAATTATCAAATTATCCTTCTAACCAATCAAGATTCTTCCATACTCCTATAGGCATTTTTACTGAAAGTCTACACACACACACACACACACACACACACACACACACACAGAGAGAGAGAGAGACAGAGAGAGAGAAAGAACAAAAAAGATATTCTTCATGCTAATCTTCATCTAAGAGTCTATTCTTGAATAAAACCTACCTTAAATAGAGTCAAACCAATAACTTCTGTAACAGATGGATTTTGGAGTTTCTTTTTTATGGAGAAGGTAAGTAAATGTATTTTATATGTTAAAGAATATCCATGGACATTTTTGAGACAGATAAATAATGTTAACAGAAGTCTATTTTCTCTTGTTAAAATGTCTATATTAACCAAAGCAATCTACACATTTAATGGAATCTCTATCAAAATACCACCAGCATTTTTCACAGAGCCAGAACAAACAATCCTAAAATTTGTATGGAACCACGAAAGACCCTGAATAGCCAAAGCAACCTTGAAAAAGAAAAGCTGGAGGTATCACAATGCCTGACGTCAAGCTACATTACAAAGCTGTAGTGGTCAAGACAGTATGGTACTGACACAAAAATAGACACATAGATCAGTGGAACAGAATAGAAAATTCAGAAACGGACCCTCAACCATATGGTCAGCTAATCTTTGACAAATCAGCTAATCTTTGACAAATGGTGTTGGGAAAACTGGACAATTACATGCAGAAGAATGAAACTGGATCACTTTCTTACACCATACACAAAAATAAATTCAAAATGGATGAAGACCTAAAAGTGAGACCCTAGGGGCGCCTGGGTGGCGCAGTCCTTAAGCGTCTGCCTTCGGCTCAGGACGTGATCCCAGCATTCTGGGATCAAGCCCCACATCAGGCTCCTCTGCTGAGAGCCTGCTTCTTCCTCTCCCACTCCCCCTGCTTGTGTTCCCTCTCTCGCTGGCTGTCTCTCTCTGTCAAATAAATAAATAAATAAATAAATAAATAAATAAATAAATAAAATCTAAAAAAAAAAAAAAAGTGAGACCCTAATGCATCAAAATCCTAGAGGAGAACACAGGCAGCAACCATTTTGACATTGGCCATAGCAACTTCTTACTAGATCTGTCTCCTGAGGCAAAGGAAATAAAAAATAAATAAATAAACTATTGGAACTTCATCAAAATAAAAAACTTCTGCACAGTGAAGAAAACAATCAACAAAACTAAAAGGCAAGCTACAGAATGGGAGAAGATATTCACAAATGACATATCTAATAAAGGATTAGTATCCAAGTAAACTCAACACCCCCAAAACAAATAATCCACTTTAAAAAATGGGCAGAAGACATGAATACACATGGGTTAAATATGGGTAATGCGATTAAGGAGTACATTTGTTGTAATGAGCACCAGGTGTTGTATGTAAGCATTGAATTACTAAATTGTATACCTGAAACCAATATTACACTGTATGTTCACTAACTGAAATTTAAATATTTAAAAAACATCTATTTTCTCCTTATTTTGAATAATATAATTCAGAGATTTATTTGTCCCTAATTAGAATGTGGAATAATTTTAAATACATTAATTTATGTAAAAAATGAGAATGTCCTGGACAGAATAAAAGTCATTATTTTCTATAGGGCAGTAAAAAGTAGTAGGGGTAAGAAAGTCTTAATAAACTGAAACCCAGACACATCACAGTCAAATACTGAAAAAAAAAAGAGAGACATATTAAAAGCAGAGAAGAAAGGATAATATGAAGAGAGAAACAATGGTAAAGAATGCTAAGATGGAAAGACAATAGAATTACATTTTGAAAGTACTGAAAGAAAAATTTGTCAACCTAGAATTCAACATTTGTCAAAATTATCTTTCAAAAAGAAAGCAAGATATATATATTTACAGATAAACAAAACCTTAGAAAATTCATAGCCATGAGACCTGCACGCAATAAATGCTAAAGAAAGTTTTCTAAGCTAAAGTAAAATAAAATTAGGTGGAAACTCAGATAAACAGGAAAGAATGAAGAATGCTCAAAAGAATGAACATGTAAGTAAACATAAAATATTTTTTATCTATTCTCAATTTCTGTACCTTATAGTTTACTTTTTAAAGTAAAAGAACTACAGTGTACTGAGGGATTTGTAACATAGGTAGAAATATGTACTTGGCAATAACTGCATACAATTTTAAAATGAGATAAATGTAAGTATACTTTAAAAGTTTTCCTAAATAAATAAAATCTTTAAAACAAAACAGGGGGTTGAAGCCTGTGTGGCTCAGTTGGTTAACTGTCTGCCTTTGGCTCATGGGATCCAACCCCATGTCCAGCTCCCTGCTCAGTGGGGAGTCTGCTTTTCCCTCCTCTGCTCATGCTCACTCTCTCTTTCTTTCTCTATCTCAAATAAATAAATAAAATCTTAAAAAAAAAAGTTTCTTGCATTACCTATGGGGAAGTATAATATTAATTTGATGTGGACTCTAGAAATTAAAAGTTTGCATACCATAATCCAAGGAGTGTCTACAAAAAACAAAACCCAAAAAGTGTAGCCAAAACCCAACTGAGGAAATAAAATAGAATACTGAGACATATGTGAATTGGTTTGATTTAAAGATTTTTAAAAAGTGTAAAGCTATATAACAGAGAAGAGAAAACAGATGGGACAATGAGGAAACAAATAAAACATGATAGACATAAAACTAAATGTATTAATAATTACATTAAATATAATGAGTTAAGACCACAATTACAAAATAGCACTAGTCACACTGGATTAAAAAACATGCCAATTATAAAAGTTGGGTATGAAATACAAAGACACAGATAAGTTGAGAGTAAAAAGATAGAAAAGATGTATCATGCCTATCAATATATATATGGTGAATGTGGCCATATTTATCAGAGCGTATGGAATTTAAAGCAAAACATAGCACCAAGAAAAAAGGAGACGTTGTTTCAATGATAAAAGGGTCAATTCATAAAGTCATAAAGTCATAACAACTTGAATGTTTATACATCTAATAGGAAAGCCTCAAAATACACAAAGAAAAAGTAACAACTAAAAAGAGAAATTCATAATCAGATTTGGAGATTTTAGTGCATCCTTGATTGTTACTTGGTCGCATGTATAGGTAAAAATCAGAAATTTGTGTCTTTCTATATGTAAATTACATTTCAATAATAAAGACAGGAAAAAAACACTTTCACTGATGATAAAAAAAAGTAGAAAAAACAAAGAAATGGTAAACCAAAAATAATATATCAATTAACTTGGAATTAAATGATTTCTTGGAGCCAACTGCTTTCCCTCACCTCTGGCACAGGCTCTCCTTGATATGTGCAGGTCTCCAAAATCTGTGGGACACCCCAGTCTGACCTTTTCACGGTCTTGTGGGAACCAATGGGTTAAAACTACGGTCCTGAACCAAGCCCTCTTTCAGGGATTTCTAGGAAATTTCTCAGGGAAATCATTTGTTTACAGAGGGTAGCAGAGCTGGAGGAATCGGTGTCCCATGAGTGCAAAACTCAGAACACTGCTCAGAGTCTGTGATCTCTAGATAAAGGTCTTAGTCAACAAATGTGGTACACTGAGGCTGAGAAGCCTGTAGCCTAAAGTCATTTCTGTTTCACTATGTGGTCAAATGGTAAGTGCAGTGGGGCCCTCACATAATTGTGCCTTATAATATGGCTTTGTATCCTGAAGTGTATCTGAAACGTGAGTGCCTGAAGAACTGGGTACTGTGCATAAGGTGACTGTGAATGAGGAGCACTGAATGGAAGCTGATATAAGGAGCGCTAAGAGGTGGGGAAAAAAATAAAATAAAATAAAAAAGATTGCAAAAGCAGGAGGGAAGGGAGGCAGCTTTTCTCAGAGCAATGTTTGCCTGACAAGAGAAGAATTTAACTTAAATTTGGAGAAGAAGCTATAAAAATTAAAATCTAGCCATCCACTGGCACTGTTCACTTTGCCCATCCATGGTTCATCTTAGAAAGCATCCAGTTGTTCATGCGGTTAGACAAATGCTAGACAGAGTGAGAGAGGGACTGGGAAATAGGAAAACCAGTCCGATGAAAGCATAAAATTTATCTGGCTAGATAAAAACAGAGAGGGAGACAAACCCTAAGGGACTCAACTATAGAGAACAAACTGAGGGTTGCTGGAGGGTAGGTGGGTGGGGGATGGGCTAAATGGGTGATGGGTATTAAGGAGGGCACTTGTGATGAGCACTGGGTGTTATATGTAAGTGATGAATCACTAAATTCTACTCCTGAAACTAATACTACACTACACGTTAACTAACTTGAATTTAAATTAAAAAAAAATTATCTGCCTAAGCAAAAAATGGGAAGGCAGATATCCCAAGTTGAATCAAGCCATGGGTAACAGGGTCTCAGCCGCTAGACTGGACTCACAGGGAGGGCTTTAGTCTTGGAAGAAAGGGAAGCTAAGATGACATTATGGTCTCAAGTTATTGGAAGAACTTTGGAACAGGGACCAGAGGACAACCTTGCTAAATTAAACGAGTCACAGGAGATTGGGAAAAAAGTAATATAAGGAGGAGTAGAAGGTAGTGCTTGGCTTCTGGAAGGAGAATAAGACACACTTAGGTCTGAATTCCAGTTTCATCCCTTACTAGCTGTTTCTGTCTTTCCTAATTCATAAAACAGTGATGGTAAGAGCACCTGCGTCATAGGGTTGCTCTAAGAATTAAATAAAATAATGGACATGAAGAGTTTAAGGCACCATTCATCTAAGAGGAAGCATTCCTGAATTTTAACTCATATTAGTAATAACATTTAGGACTCTCTCTCGAGAAAGTCAATTTTCTGAAGAAATATTTCAGTAATGTCTCTACATAAAGCACTTGAGAAACAAATGCATTGGGCCCTTTTTGGTGATAACTACTGTTGCAGGATTTCTCTGCCTTGAGTGCCAACGGTTCTTGGTCACGCCAGTTAGAAGAATAAAGAGGTAGACCACACGAAGAGTGGTGGGCAGCAAAGCAAAGCTTACTGAGCAATCGTACAAAACTCCCAAAGCGGGAGGGGACCTGGGAGGGTTGCCCTTGGAGTTTCTAAGTGTAGGGGTTTTTATGAGCTCTTTTGCAGAACTATCTTAAGCAATCAGGATGTGCTGAGGCCTGCCAATCAGAGCTTTGGTTCACGTATCTGTCTCCCTATTAGGTTAATGTCTATGCGCTGATGGCCTTTTTTGGGTGACATCTGGAGGCTTCTCTTAACTGCCCCTTGCCCATGATATTGACAAGTGCTTTGTGGTTAATTGCCTTATTTTAAGACATTTTGCAGAAATCATTTCTGCTAAGGCTGCAGAGCAGAATGCTAGTGTGGTCCTGTGTAAGCTGTAATGTAGGATGTTAGTGCTGTTTTACTCTAGCCGTCCTGACTCCATATTTCCTTGTTGGGGACCCTGGCCCTGAGTACCTAACTGTCCAACTAACTCCTAACTCTATTGCTGGTAGGTTTGTTTTGTTCCAGACTGATCAGGGCTTTGCCAGTAACTGTATCTTATCTTCAAAGTAATTCTGCTATTTTGCCATCTCCTGTTCATCAGTTGGGCGATGAGGCTTCACAGGTATTTATTTCCAAGTTCACATAAAAAGCTGAGCAAATATTTTGAAAGCAGAAATATCTACATGTAAAAATTATCTAAGACAATGTTTAACACATAGTAATAGTTCCCAATGCTTTCTTTTTTCCCCTGTTTTTAAAATATCTGCACTTCTTTTTCCCCCCTCAGCTTAAGAACCATCTCTCATCTTCCTCACCCCTTGATCTGGCTAAACAGGTACTGATTACATGCTTTCTGCCTTTGCTGTCTCACAGTTGGTTCTATTTGCTGGGTTTTGCTATCGACAATTTCTACTGGCCTTTTATTTCTCATCTGATGCAATTTTGTCAGAAACGAAATTGAAATGACTTATGTTGATGAAAAATAGCTGTGGAGGTAACACTATAGGGCATTGGAACTGGGATGCGATAAAGTTCAAGGCTTCACCCTTTCTTGCCATTCATATTACTTATTACCAACACTAATTTTTTGTCTTCCATCGGAATGCAATTTCCTTGTGATGTATTCAGTTTTTAAACTTATTAAGATGAGATAGGACGCATAGTATAAATGAAAAAGTTTGAATTCAAATGACATTGGTTCAAACTCTAAGCAGAAAGAGTTATGGGTCCCCAGAGAAAGAAAGGCAAGATGCTGCTTTCATGACACTAGAGATGTCTTTTTAGGACCCCAGCCATCTTCATGATCTACACACTACTTGCCCAAGTACACGTCTCTCGCAGAACTTCCTGCGTTGTCAGAATTACAAAGAAATGCAAAAACCTCAGTAGTTAAGGACTTTCAGGGAACAAAGGGAATAACACAAAAACCTACAGTCTCTATGAGGCCAGGAAATAGCCTAACCATATCAGAGAGGATCAATCAGTGATAAAATTCCTTGGGCTATTTCAAAACAGAGCAAGACCCTGCCTTCCTTACCCAAGATAAGGAGCCCAGTCAGTTCATACCAGCTCTCAGAGCCTGCGGGTAGTCCCGCCCCTCATTTGACAGTTACCTCTGCTTCATTATAATGTCAAAGTCTCTGCCCTAAAAGATGCACAAGCTTTGTTAACATAAGACAAGATGCTTGTGTGGGCCTGTTTTCTAAGTACTCCTGCACCACCTTATGCCTGCCTTTACAAGCAATGACAAAGCTCCCCTTTCTGAATATTCATCCGAAACCCTAGATAAAAGGAACCCACTCACCTCTGCTGGGGACTCACTGCTTTGGAAGTTATTCCCCACGATCTCATTTGCTGCAAATAGTTTCCTTTGTGTGACACTCCCCGTGGGGTGTCTCCGTCTGTAACTCACCAAGGAGCAAACGCACTGAGTTAAGGTTACAAAACCTCACGTCTGTTCATAAAAATACACATTTTTTCCCAAGAAATTAGTCTCTCTATGCTCCTGTCTTCAAATTTGTCAATCAGGAATAATAATACCATATGAGGATTAAATGAAATAACAAGTATAAAATATCCAGCACAATTCGATAAACCCTTCCTGTTTCCTTTTTTTCTCTTTCAATCACTCTATTGTTCTTCCTTTCTTCTCTAGACCTTAGAACATGGGGATAAAATGAAGTGTTTTATCTATCTGTCTTTCTATGAAGTGACTTATTTATGTACTTATTAATTACCTAATGACATACACAAAGATTAATAAATTATCTTGATAAGTGTATTTTTAAGTATTTTATTTATTGCCCTTAAGTTGAATTATTTTAATATTTTGTAAAGAATACACTTTTAAACTAATGCTAATCCCAAGATCTTCTGATAAAATGTTTTTTCAAAATATAAAAAAGACTTTACCTTAATAAATCCACTGATTTTGTCTTTAGAAGGTTATTTTTTTTCATTTATCTCACAAATATTTATTGAGGATTTGCTGTATGCCAGAGATAAACAAAGTGAAGTTAATATTTTAATTGGATTTAAGCAAGGAAATAGAACATGACCTAAGCAGCTGGGTATTCAGGGAAAGACTTTCTGAGGACGTGACTTCTGAGAAAGCTGTTAGTGCTGAGGAAAGGGCAAGTATAGTAGTGAGATGGCAAGCCTGCTGGAATGTTTGAGGATATTTAACAGAAAAATACGTAGGGGCATAAATGCTTTGTGAGTGAAAGGAATTAGTCACTGCAATATTGTGATTCATAATAAATGTATTTGGTCTTCATGCTTGTTTTTGGCACTGATTTCCCTTGGAATTTGCTGTGCGATGAGAGAGATAAAGTTGTCTTTTCTCATGTTAACGTGGTAACTTTTGGACCTCACCTAAAGTTGGGGACTGGTTTCAACCAGGTGACAAGAAGGTTGGCACTCTCAGTCTCATCCCCTGACCTCAGGGGAGGAGAGAGGAAGATGAACTAATTGAAAAGCTTGTGTTTCTGATTCTTAATAGGCAAGAGTGCTCTGGACAAAGCCCAAGCTTCTGAATTAAACCCTCCCTTCTCTAGGCAAAGGGGTAGA
This sequence comes from Ursus americanus, assembly GCF_024610735.1. Lineage (NCBI taxonomy): Eukaryota > Metazoa > Chordata > Mammalia > Carnivora > Ursidae > Ursus > Ursus americanus. The sequence goes on from NC_142142.1 coordinate 6,137,248, forward strand.
AACCAATATGCTCTATGTATCTTGCAACGCCATTGTCCCTGATTAAATTAATTCCATAAAGAAAGAGAAAACTCTCAAAGGTCCAGAGTGAGCTCAGTTGTCTATAAAAACAAACTATAGTTGTAGAACATCTATTTACCTTATGGTGTCAGGAAAAAAAAAAAAAAAAAGATCCAGAGAATACCAGTCTCCCTCATCACCAACATGCTATGTCTCTCACCTTGCCACCCACCATGGCTGGCCTATAGTCCAGTTGGCAGTGTCGCTTTGTGCTTATGAGAGTGTATGCTGGCCTGTAAAGCAAGTCTAAGAATCTCTCTCTCCTCCCATGCTCATGGATGCAGAGCACTGATATGGATTACTCATTTTAAAGAGCATTCTATCTGCTTCCATTCAAGAAAATGGGATTTTTCACTATACTATAGGAGAGGGTTAACAGTCAAGCACACAGGACCTATTTTCTATCCGTTCTTTGTACTTCTTCCTGTGGAAAGCTTGTGAGTAAGGTCAGCTTTCGAAGCTTGAGTCCTGGCCTGAAAAACATTTGGAGGAAAAGACTACAGAAATTGGAGAAACCACTTAGTATCTGCTCTCTTAAAATCTACTTCCGGCAGTTTCCAGTTTTGTTTTGTTTTGTTTTGTTTTGTTTTGTTTTGTTTTTAATTCTGGTCTCACTCTGGACCAAGCAAAAATTGTTATCTTATGGTTCAGCCTAACTGTATAAAATTTTTCATTGGATTGGGGGTGGGGAGGGGCAAATACTAATAGAAAAGGGGTAATTTATTTGCAGGTCACTGCTCTTTATGTGGGTGTTTTTTCTGAGGACTTTATGGAGAAATGTGATTGGTCAAGATAGTTCCTATATTTCTGGTTGTCCTTACCAATTAACATTATCTGACTCTATTATCAATAGCTTGTTCAGAAGAAACACTTCATTCTTTTATCTCTTGATATGAGTCTTGCAAAATTTCATTTTACGTCTCAGAGGAAAGTGCTGAAAGGAGGGAAATGTGCATAATAGACTTACGTTTGAAAGTGTCATTTCAGATCTGGGAATAAATACTTTACAGCTGATTCATCATGCACACTCTCAATTCCTCTAAAATTGAGATCACCACCTTCTTCCTGATTGGAATCCCAGGACTGGAACATGTTCATGTTTGGATCTCTGTCCCCATCTGCCTCATGTACCTGGTGGCCATCCTTGGCAATTTCACTATCCTCTTTGTGATCAGGACAGAGCCCTCACTCCACGCCCCCATGTACTATTTCCTCTCCATGCTGGCCGTCTCTGACCTGGGCCTCTCCCTCTCATCCCTCCCTACTATGCTGAGGATCTTTGTTTTCAATGCTACAGGAATTTCCCCAAATGCCTGCTTTGCTCAAGAATTCTTTATCCATGGATTTACAGATATGGAATCCTCAGTGCTCCTGGTCATGTCTTTTGACCGGTTTTTGGCCATACGCAACCCTCTGAGATATAGCTCTATCCTCACCAATGCCAGAGTTGCCAAAATGGGCCTGGTGTTTCTCATTAAAAGCATGCTCTTAGTGCTCCCATTTCCTTTCACTCTCCAAAAACTGACATATTGTAGGAAAAGCCTACTTTCTCACTCTTACTGTCTGCACCAGGACGTCATGAAGCTGGCCTGCTCTGACAACACGGTCAACTTTTTCTATGGTTTCTTCGTTGCCCTCTGTATGATGTCAGACAGTGTGTTCATTGCTGTGTCCTACATATTCATCCTGAAGACCGTGATGGGCATTGGATCCCATAAGGAGCGGCTCAAGGCCCTCAACACCTGTGTCTCCCACATCTGTGCTGTGCTCATCTTCTATGTGCCCATCATTGCTCTGGCCTCCATGCACCGTTTTGGCAAGCACAAGTCCCCAGTGGCCATGATCCTCATTGCTGACATTTTCTTGCTAGTACCACCTCTGATGAACCCTATTGTATACTGTGTGAAGACACGGCAAATTCGTAAGAAGGTTTGGGGAAAATTAGGTCTAAAATGAAGGTACGGGGAAAAGTAAGGCAAGGTGAGCCAAGATCAGAGAATAAAATAATATATTTCTAAGCAAAATATTATGGACATTTATTCTTATCTTCCTTAATCATTCCTGTAATCACTACAACATATGGGCTGGGCACTGAGGTCTGTGAGCCTAGGACTGACATGGGCATTGACAGGTAAGTATGGAATAGTTTTGCAATACTATTTTTTAAAGATTTTTATTGACTGATTGATTGATTGATTGATTTGACAGAGAGAGAGGGAGAAGTTTGGCAATACTATTAAAATCATGCATCAATACACTGATTTAGAATTTTAGTTACACTATTTATTACAGCACAAGGATAAATACACATGGGAGTAGAGCTTGTGCCCGCTTATAGTAAAGGAATACGAAAGGAACTGGAAGTGAAAGGACGTTACCCCAATCCAATTATGGATTTTCTTTCAGGCAGCCTCCAGACATAAACTTGTTGAGGGGTCTTCAGTCTATTTAATGCAAATCCTTGATTTCCCATTTAAGGAAAGAAGCGTATTGTCAAGTGCAAATCGGTTAAAAATTTCCTCTTTGCTCTTTCCTTAGTAACCAAATAGGGACAACCAGTGATTCTCTTTTATGTTAGAGCTTTCATAGCCTTGAAATATGGCAATAAGCCCTCTCATAACATTCTTTAAGACAGACCAGATTTTTCCTCCATATTACACAGGGTTCCAAGAAATTATAGTTACTAAAAGGAGAACAGAGGGACTCTTCTGCTATTGGTAGGAGATACGAAAGCTAGTAATTCAGTAATTTTTAAAACACTGATATGCTTTACTACTTTAAAATAATGGCTCTCATGTTTGTTTAAGCACTTGGTATTTTGAACTATGATATATTCAATAACACTAAACAAGCTAGAAGTAATTTCAAACTAGCAGAAAATATGACCATATGTTGAACAATATAAAATGATATTCATACATATATGGTTCCATTTTTTAAAAATAGTTGAATAAAGTAGATTGGCTATCTCAATATACTCTGTAAAATTCATTTGTTTCCAGCTTATCTTTTATTTGTGAGTACTTCAGAGCAGACAAAGGTATAAAATATGAAATTTAGAATAAGTCAACAAAAACCCTTACAAAGTTCGTACTGTGCATTGGGAAAAAAACTATTGGTAATCAATTTCAATGTTTTATTGCCTCAGTTGAACTCACAAATAATTAGTATTATTTGTTCCAAAGAACCATTTTGAAGAAGTTGTTCTCTGATGAATAAATATTCATGTACATTTTATGTCCCCGGGTGAGTTTAACTGAGTTCTTATTGTTCAATAGCTGACCCTACCTAGATGCCCATAGTTTAGTCAAGACAAACTTTTGGGCTTCCTCCCAGGTTATTTCCAATTATGTTATTAGTTCACCTGTCTTTCTTTCTTACTTACATTTTGTTTGCTTAAAGAAACTGGCTACATCAAATTTGTTGGCACATCTCCAGACTTGTACACTGTATATACATGACATCTGGACAGTAGTCTGACCCATTTCCCAACTTGTTTGGAAAAAAGGCACACATACAAAAAAAAAGCCTTTGACAACTCAGAATATGATAAAAAATTACAAGCACACAGAGCATCTAAAATGATTAAAAAAAAAAACAAACCTATTTCCCAAATCAGTAAGGAGTAACTATAAATTTTAAGTCAAAGAAGCCGCCCTGAAAAATGGTTCGTGTCCTGTTTAGCTACAAGAGAAAGCAAACAGGTTGTCATGAGAGAAACAAGGAAGAATATTTATCCTCCATTCTTTATTATTTGCCCTCCACCCAGAAATTCAGATCTTCACAGGACAGAAACTGCTCAAGTCATAAGGTATCAATAGATGTTTTCCTGGATCATAAGAGTGAATAGACTACAATCTGTTTTCCTCAATTATAATAGAGGTTTAATGCATTTCCAATTTGGCTTCCAGCAACATTTCATTGAGAATGTACCAAAATAATTCTAAAAACAGGTTTTCAAGTGTCAACTGGGAATAAAAGAAAAAAATAAATAGCAACTGTAATAAAGTTTCATCAGATAGCAACATTTATTAAACACCTATAAAACTGTATGTAGCTTGCTCAACAAATCAAGGGGAAGAACAAAGAAGGAGAATAAACACACTGCAATATGCTCTAAATGATATGAAAATAATATATAATCAAGGAATATCAGAACCTTATTGGAAATAGATTATTCAAATAATAGTGGTAGAAAAAATGACAACCTATTTTAGAAACCATGTTTGCATGTGATCTTTTATTACACACAAAAATAAACTAAGATAAATTAAGAATTAAGTACAAAGATAAGTTTTTTCAAGTTTCTGTTTAAATTCCAGTTAGTTAACATACAGTATAATCCGAAGTTCACCAGGTACCAGATATTGGTCTATCTACTTCCTTGGATAAACTCAATTAACTTCGGCAAGAACGTGGGAAGGTAGATTTTATTTCTTCCTCCCTGCTTCATGGATTAAGAAGCTACAGCTCTGAGAAGTTAAACAATTTTTCCAAAAACCCAGAACTATAAAGTGTTAGGATCTTGAATCTAAACCCAGATAGTACATTTCTAGAGCCTACAACCTCATGTACTACACCAGACTAACTGTTATTTTGCTTCTTTCTAGATTTAATAATTCACATTCTAGGAATCTAAGAACATAATCAGAGGTGTGACCAAATATTTACTTATAATGTATATCAAGGATTCTTGTCTATGATAAAAATACTGTAAACTACTGAAATATTAAGTAATAAATAACATAAACCATGATATACAAATAGTACTAAATATTGTTCACCTATGCAACACAGCATCGACAACTAAGTGGCATTTGCTAAGCATTGTATTAGATGTTAAGGATTAACTGAAACTTAAATTTAGACTTGCTATCAAGCTTACAGTCTGGTGGTGGGGAGATCAAGTAAGTAAATAATTAAATTCACTGAGCAAAGTATGGTGAGTTTAAGACACATATAAGAAAGCAAACAAAAGACTGGTAACTTGCCCATTTTAGCGGAGAATCAAAGGAGAGAGCTTCCTAGGGGAAGTAAAGTCTAATATAAAAATCTGATATATTATTAATAGAAAATGGTAAATAATATCAAGCAAATAAGTAAGATTTACATTTGAGTATACACTACTATCCCAGTTTATAAATATATGTGTGTGCAGGGGCGCCTGGCTGGCTCAGTCAGTTGAGAATTCAACTCTTGATTTTGGCTCAGGTCATGATCTCAGGGTCCTGGGATCAAGCCCTGAGTTAGACTCCATGCTCAACAGGAAATCTACTTGAGGATTCCCCCTCCTCCTCCCTCTACCCCTGCCCCCTGCACACACTCTCTCTCAAATAAAAAAAATAAATCTTAAGAAAAAAAGTATGTGGGGGGCGCCTGGGTGGCTCAGTCATTAAGCTTCTGCCTTCAGCCCAGGGCGTGATCCCGGGGTCCTAGAATCGAGCCCCACATCAGGCTCCCTGCTTGCTGGGAGCCTGCTTCTTCCTCTCCCACTCCCCCTGCCTGTGTTCCCTTTCTTGCTGGCTGTCCCTCTCTCTGTCAAATAAATAAATAAATAAATAAAATCTTTAAAAAAAAAGAAAAAGAAAAAGAAAAAGAAAAAAGTATGTGTGTGCAAATATGTAGGCTACTAGAAAAAGATTCAGTTATATATCATAAAATCTCTCATTATTAGGATTATGAATGATTTCTGTTATCTTTTTAATCACAAAATTTTAATTATATATAGTATATATAGGTTTGTATAATTATACATTTATAAGCAGACATTTATAATCAGAGATGACATTTATAATCAGGACAACCTCCAAATATATTAAATGCATTCCTTGAAATAACAACAAAACACAAATTCATGTCCTATTAACAATTGCTATGGGGATGAAGAACACTGACGAAAGTGTTTTTGGTATTGAGCAGGCGAGTTGCCTTTTGAGCCAGATATGAAAAGCACATTCGGAAGGATAAAAGATGAACACACACGCAGCAGACTGCCTTAAATATTGACCATCAGAAAGCTGGAGGAATGCTTGCACACTTCTACAACTGTTCAACTAAAACTCTTGGAATTCAGAATTTGCTATACTCTAAAAAGGCCCTAAGCCCTGGAGGCATTACCCTGTATTCAAGCACAGCTCTATTTCTGAAGTGAAATGTGCAGATATTCATTCAATGTGTAATAAATAATGACTATAAATACATTCGTATCAGTTTATGTTAGCTTTTACTGCCAATGAGTTTTGGCCCCAAACAGGAATTTTTTTTAAAAAAGTGTTTTCCCAGATGTTTTTAAATTCATGAATTGTAAATGGAGTTTGGGATCTACAAAGAAAAACTTTTAGAAAGTCTTCCAAAGAAGCAATTAAAGAGCCATTGGTAAGAACTGATGAAGAAAAGTCTGGATGGTTAGGGTAGGGTGTGGTCCGGCATGTCTCCTCTGCCCAGGTTGATCAGAGACTGGTATCTCTTGGTTTGGGCAAAGCAGAGTCACAATATTGTCAGTGCTTGAGCTGAACAATAGGCCAAGGCAAACACACCAGAGTTTGGAAGTGGTTTTTCCAGTCTGCCAGGAGTAGGAAGTTGATAGAGGGAGAGGAGACAGGTGGCTTAGATCTCCTGTGCTCAGGAGAGGAGACAGGTGCTTGGTTTCCTGTGCTGAGACATGAATTATCCTGAGTGGGACAAAGTTTCATAACTCTACGTAAAAGAAAACAGGAGAATTCCCCCAAAGCCCATCAACTCTCTAGTGAGGTTACTTCTTGACAAAACAAATATTGCTAAGAAAGGTAATCCAAAGATTTCCTACTAAGAAGCATCAAAGTCACTGTGCAATTCTACAATGACAAGTAAACCACGGAAGGTCAAGAAGCCCAACAGCTAGGTAAAAAATTAACTACCCAAGAAACAAGGGTAAAACAAGAGAAAAAAAGGCACCGTCCTCAGGCAGAGACAACATGGAAGAAGGGCTATGGAAACAGAATCAGAACTGTAATTAGAATATCTAGACAACGGGAAAAATCCACGAAAGTCAATATATGACTTTAGATATTGGACTCACTGGAGGTATAACAAGTAGCAATTAGTTCTGTAACTGCTTCTATTTTTACAAAGGAGAAAGAGGAGTCAAGAAAATATCATAGAGGTTCAGGGAGTGCATCTGGAGGGAGATGGGGCTCCCTAGAGGTGACTCTAGGAACTGAAACCAGTGTGCAAGAATTCCCTAGAGTTTTAAATTACAAATTGCAATGTGAATGTCCTTGCAAACAGGTAACTCTTCCATTTACCAGGTCAAGGAAACATCTGTGATGCCCCTTGGGAAATTTGACCACAGAAATAAATGATTTTTGGTCATCTGAATGCAGACATAAAATTATAGTCATTTATTTTTGGTCTAAGAATTATCATTTTTAAGCAGATAATTAAAACGTTCAACTAGAATAAAATTATCTTATTGTGTTTTTAGTGTGCACAGGAGTTCCTTGTAATTGTTTTAAATGTTTGCGGGGCAAGCACAATTAATTTGGTTTTGAACTGTAGTGTTGTGTTTTTGTTGTTTTGTTTTAACTCTTCAGTAAGTTTAGGGGAAGAGTATTCTCCTCTTTCAGCTCCAATGGTTTAGTTGAAACTGCCTTAGTGACCAAAATGTCTGAGGATGGCACAGACCCAAATCCATTTCCTGCTTAAACACAATTTATCTCCCCTTCAATCCCACCGTCCTCTACGACCCCTCACACTGGGGCCCCCTGAGCTCTTAAATTGGAGCAGCCGGAGCATAGCCCGGCGGATCGTCTTGGTCTTCAAGCTGTAAATGATAGGGTTCAGTACAGGAGGTAAGAGCAAGTAAACATTGGCCAGGATGCTACAGACCACTCTTGGGGTGGAGCTGAGAAGGCGGTGTGTAAAGGACAGGCTGATCCTTGGCACATAGAAAACAGTGACAGCACAGATGTGACAGACGCAAGTGCTCAGAGCTTTTTGCTGCTTCTTAGGGGCCACGATGCTCAAGACGGTTCGGAGAATCAGAATGTAGGAGAAAAGAATGAACAGTAAGTCAGTGCCAGTCAAGTAGAGCTGAAGAAACATGCCCAAAAAGTTGCTGATCCAGGGGTTGGAATATGTGTATCTGATCATATCAGGATGGTAGCAAAATGGGTGGGAAAGCTCTTTGCCTGAATGGAAAGATACATTCTTCAAGGCTAGAACCATGGGAAAGATGAAAATAACTTGCCGCAGGCAGATGACCAGTCCAATCACCAAGATTATCATGTCTGTGAAGACAATGGCATACTTCAGTGGGTTACAGATAGCCATAAAGCGGTCAAAGGCCATGGCTACCAGCACTGAGGACTCCAGGAAGGAGAAGCCATGCACAAAGAACATTTGAATGAGGCAAGCTTTCAAGCTAATCTCCCGGGCATGAAACCAGAGAACCCCAAGTACAGTGGGAAGGGTTGAGATGGTCAGACATAGATCAACAGTTGACAGCATGGAGAGGAAATAGTACATGGGCTTGTGGAGACTCCTCTCAACGATGATGACAAACAGAATCATGCTGTTTCCCAAGAGGGCAATGATGTAGAGACAGCAGACAGGGATGGAGATCCAGACGTGAGCAATTTCCAACCCAGGAAATGCAGTGAGTAGGAAGTTTGGCGAAGATGATGTGGTGTTATTGAAAATTACCATGGTGGATTGAGAACACATCCTGAAATGAGAGACACAAGGACAGTGTTTATCATACTGATCCTTTTTTCAAGCTCTAACTCTTTTTTAAACTCTTCCCAAATTACACAGTGGCTTCTCTATATTCAAAGCCCCCAGTCCAGTTATGGTACCTAGTGCATAACTCCACAGTATCTTGAATTTTTCTTGTCAGAACCTGGCCCCATTTTTCTTCCTCTGCCCTCTCCCAACTATAACCATCAATCTCTTTAGGCTCATCCCCACCCTACTGCCCAGACTAGTCCTGCGGCTTGAAGTAGGAAATGCATATAGGCTTATGTCATACACATGCAGACACACCAACAAAACAACAACAACCACAATTACAACTGATGGGTCTTTGCATTAAGTCTCCAAGCTGTATAAATTGCTTAAGAAACAATGGACAAGCACACGAGAGCCACTGGGCATGCGTGATAGCATACTCCATAATGTCCTTGCTAGAAGCAGGTCTGGGATATTGTATCCAGAGGTATTCTTGTACCTCTATCATCAACCACACCCTCCTAGTAGACTCTATTAGAAGTCTCCTTTTGGTATCAGAGTTTCTTTGCTCCTTTTCCTATGGTGGAATAGTCCCTATAATTTCTCCCTTCCCCACTCCACATGTGTATGGGACTTGAATTTATCTTGTTTTCTAATTCTGTTTCTCTGTGTACTTTTCCAGGTCTACTGAAATAACTAGGTCTACATCTTCTTTTCTTCATCTTACATCTTGGGATACTTGTTTCTACTCCTTTCCATGGATATTTAGCATGTGACTTTGGACCAACTCACTGTGAGTAGACTGCTCTAATGAATTCTGTGAAAAATTCCAAACAGTATTCGAGAATACATGATTCCAGGCATCTTAATCTAGGCAAAGTAGGTAAGCCTAGACAAAACTCCCACATGAAATTCATGGGAAGCACTCAGCAATATGTGATGAACGACTTTTTAAAAAGCACGGGTGGGATGGAAGTAGGGACTAATAACTAAAAGGGTATCACTCCAGGACATGGAAGGCTGAGGTGACATCACATATTGGAACATCAAGTAGTTCACTGAGTGAGAAAGTACATAGAATGGCAGCTGCATAGAAAAGAGAGAGATTGTTATAAAGGAGGCAGAGTCTGGAATCTGTATTTAAGATGACCATTGCAATTCTATTTAGGACTTGTTCACTGAGTGCCGGTGTCATCATCGCTGATTTTAAAATCTGTATGTATGGCATTTAATCATCAATGAAGAGCTAGCAAGGAATGATATACTCAGCCCATGTGTTGTGTGGATATGGCCAGCCATAAGTATTCTTATTTTTCAGTGTGTGGGTTTTCTATCTTGTATAGGAGTGGATGCAAGGAATTTGCTAGTACTAGGCCCTGTAAGTTGCTATATAAACATAAATATAAAGGATTGTTGGTTATTTTCTCCCCCTCCTCCAGGCTACTGAAGATGGTGACAGAAAGGACCACTTGTTACTCCAAAGGGGGAAAAAAGACTAGTTGCTTTTTCTGCTATAATATTTAATATTATTATATTATACATGGTTGGGAAAAAACACTAAGAATCAGGAAAACTAATGCCAAATGAAATATGTATTACAAACATTCTGAGTTATGTCAGCCATTTAGACTCTAAATGATTATTTTAATGTCAGTTACTCCTGATGGCCAGGGAAACAGAAGTGAATAAAGAACAGTATCTGCATTCAAAACTCCCTCAACTCTGTGGAATAAAGAGTGTGAGAAGCCAATGCAAAATATGAATGAAGGGCTATTACCACATGGGGACATAAGGGGAGACTAGCCAGACAGGAAAACAGAAGGCTGTTGAGATTTCTGTTTCATTCTTCTTCTCCTCAACCTGATGAACACAGATATTAAGAGTGAATCTCTAATCAACAACCATTATGTCATCACTGGTAAACTCATATGAGGGTACTTCAAGGTTGAGAGGTGCTGACCCCTTCCTGATCCTGCCAGAAATATCATAAGTGTGACCCATGGCAAGGGTGGTTAGAGACCTGGACTCAAGTCCTAGGTTCCTTTCAGTCTTCGCATCACTTCAGAAGACTTATAAGCATGCCTTCTGTCCTTAGGTTGGTTGATTTGAAATATTTAAGAATTGCTAATAATGTATTTGCAAACATTAATGTGAAGTAAATTGAATTTAATGTTGAATGTTTTCAATCATTCACCTAATAAAGCCACTGTTAAATTTTTTTCTAAAAAAGAGTGAATCTCCTCTGTGATAACCATCCAAGAATCTCTCTGCAACACCAAATCACTCAACCTATCGACTCTCCTTCAATAGGACTTTACATATAATTTTTTTTAATATAGCACTCAAATTCTATTGCTTGATCACATTTCTTTCTCCCTCTAGAATGCTGGCTCTCTGGTAATATAAAACATATGTGTTCATCTTTGTATTTTCTCTAGAGATAAGCTTAGTGATTGGTACATGATAAAAACTCAAATAATCTAATTTACATTAGATGTATTGATGGGTGGATAAATAAACGACAGATGATAGAGATATGGATAAAGAATAGGTGAGAGAAATATATATTGAGCCTGGAAGTTTTGAGGGAAGGAGGAACCCGAGGGAAATCATTTTCCCTAGCCACCAGGGAGACTAAGGAGAGTAATAGCCTCTCCCTGATTGGAAGAAGAAGGGTAGGTTAAGAAGAAAGGAGATGAATTAAGATCCTCTGTATACGTCAGCATTTACCAGCCATCTTATATATAATTTTATATAATCTCAGGAAAAATGGATACAGATGTTTTTCTCCTATTTTAAAGAAAGGAAATTGGCCTAGCAAGATAAAACAATAGATCAAAGGTAAAACAGATACAGATTCAAAATTCAAAACCAGATCTATTAACTCTAAGGTCTATTATTTTTCATTAAACCATAAACCATTTAGAGAAGCTGAGCTTATGAGAGAAGTTGAATAGTTGGACAATGTGATTTCTGTCTTTTAAAATATAAGAATTGTTTATACTCTGTTGTATATATATATATACATATATGTATATATGATTTAGAGGAGCAATAGAGATGAGAAATCAGTAAAAGAGAAAACAATGTCCTCATGGCTTATTTAAAGAAGAATATTTGGGGCATCCATGTGTGTTTAGAAATGTATGTGAACATTTATATGTTTATATTGTGTGTATCTCTATGTGCTGGTGTATGTAGAGAGGAGTTTTGGAATGGAAGAGTAATCTAGAGATAAGGTGACCACAAAGCAGGTACCCAGTTATCTTCTGTTCTTTGAATTGTATCTCATAAAGGACAAAAAGATGACACTGGATGATGTGAGGGGGTAGAAGGAGAGGAGACAGTGGCTCATTTTGCTGCTGGAGAACGTATTTCCTATGGAATGTAGATATGTGGACAGGAGAAGGAGAAGAGGGCTTTCTCTCTGGTTCAGTGAGCTAATATACTCTAGAACCAGTTGTAGGATAAAGTTCAGTGCCTCAGTTCATCAAGGTTTTTTCTGCACTGTCCACTAACCAGAAGAACAGGCTAGTGCTTTCTATTTTCATTTCTCCATATGACTGGCCAGAAGGTAATGTCTACCAATTCATATACAAAAGCCTAGATTAAATGACTTGGATAAGATCCACCCAACTCAATAATTTAGTGATCCACAGGTCAGTATCTCTGCTTTCAGGCATCAATAATGGTAAAAATCAATCCATGTTATCTACCAATCCCAAACCTTCTGGTCATTTCTCAACACTGAAATCTATTCTCTTCACAATATGGAACCTGCCCTGACAGCTCCAGCCTACGTTAACCAGAAATTTCGCCTCTGCTTCGCTTCATCACTTCATGCTTGGACCTTTCGTTTGATTCTTAATATTGAGGCATGGCTGACATTAGTTAGTCATTTATATAAGTAGATGTAATCTTCTTTATCTGCCTGGAAGGTGAGTTCCTCAAAAGTTTGGGCATTCTTGTTTTTCTTCTCTCAATGCTAGCTACTTAAGTAGGATCTGGAATAATAGGAAGCTTCAATTAGTAAGATTTGCTGACGGCCGAACAATCTTGTCCACAGGAAGAGAATTCTGAGTCTTATCTCCTTTTCTCTTTATCCTTCTGTTTCCGTCTGTCCTCTGTCTCCCTATCTCAGTTTTATCCAGGCTCCATCACACCCCTCCATTTCTTCACCCGAGCTGACATGTAGCTCCCATCATTCATTGCTCCTTCCCTCTTTCTCCTAGCATTTCTCACTCCTTAATTCCTTTGCTTCCCATCCCTTTCCATTTACACATGCTTCTTACCTGTTCACATCAGCAGAAAACACCACCAACTTCTCTTCAGTCCCATCACTGAGCAAGGACTAAATCTGCTCCCAAGAGTGGGGGCTTTATAGAAAAATTAGTGAAGTCACCAGGCAACAGGGAGCTATCTTTATTAGTGAGTGTACTGTGTGGAGCAAGAATTATGGGACCCATAAGAATATGTTCCTTTATAACAGCTCAGACGCATCTCCCTGACAGCTTCAAACCCTGCTCCCAGGCCCAGGCAAACTCCATATATCAGGAGCTGTAAACACAGTCCTGGCCCTGGGGGCTGACAGTAATGGGTATCTTCCAAAACTGCCTGCTTAGGTCCGATAACTACAACCATTCCTCTTCACCCTGCCTTAGGCTACAGAGTCTCAGCCAGGGAGGCTCCCTGAATGTCAGAGTAGGATCAGAAGAGTGCACATAAGTCCTCCAATACATACTATTCCTAACAGGTCTCATTGTGCCCTGGCCAGTCCCATGTCTCTCCTCTTACTCAGGAGCCCCTCCTAAGAAGCCAACCTATTCCATGAGTCACATTTGCAGCCCACCTACCCTTCTAAGCATAATTAAACTAGCACTTGATGAAGTCATGATACATGCTAAAAATTGCACTATACCCTTTAAATGCATTGCTGTATTTATTCATTATCAAGTTTACAGGTTAAGTGTTATTCTCCGTTGTTTCATAGATGAGAAAATTGAAACTCAGAAATTTTGAATAACTTTACCCATCTAAAAGTTAGCAAGTTACAGAGCTGGCATTCAAGTCCATGTCTATCCTACTCTAAAGTTCTTACTCTGTGCTATATTGCCTCCTATGGTCAACTGCTTCCACTATATTTTCAGAAAATACGGTTGTAATACATGGTCCTCAATCTATCCATTCTACAGATTGCTGGCTTCCCAACTGCATGCCCACATTTGGTTTAAGCCTCATTTTGAACAGAATCTACCTCTCCATAGTAGGCCGTGAATTAATAATTCCCACCATATATAATAATCCCTGACTTTTTAATTCTCCTTGAAACACTTTCCGGTCCATACTCTTATATCTTTATTGGGCACACTGAGGAAGATATCTATTCCAACGAGTATCTGAAGAGATTAAGTAGCTCCATAAAGTTATACAGTAAGTAATGTTCCTATTTACATGTAAATACCATCCCTTTCCCAGCAGCAAAAATGAATGACTCTGGAAATCTCAAATGAGACTTACTAATATTAAATGAAACAAAGACATTTGGAAGCATGAAATCAATCTTGATCAAGTACAGTTTTCACTCATTTGTTATTCAAAAAATATATATATTGAGTGTCCATCATATGTTCTGAACTACATTAAGTACTTGGGAAAGACCGAAATAAAGTTAAAAGGGTCCCTGTTCTTAAAAAGTATATAGACTAGCAGGGAAGATATACTATTAGTAAGTTATGGTACAGCATGAGAAACAGGAACATAAGTACAAAAGGCATGTCAGAAAAGCTTTTTGGACAAAAATGAAGTTGAAATTGAAATCTAACATATATGCAGGGGTTCCTATTCTTCCAGCTTATTGAGTGCACCTTGCTCTCATACTTTACCCGCCACTTTCTTTTTAAACTTTTTCTCTCTTGCTTCCAGGCTATTGAACATACACGCCTTATTTTTATAAAAAATACTCAAAGAACATATAAATAAACACAAAATGTAAAAGAACAGAAATGTCCTATGTTCAGCATTGAATCCCAGAGTGACTATAATGGAGCAAAAACAACCTGGGGATTTTTCTTGAAAAAATTGTTAATGACATACAATCAAACAGTGCTCAGCAATAAAAAGGAATAAACTAGCAATACACACCACAACATGCATGAACCTCACCTGTATCGCGCTAAGAAATACACACCACAACACGCATGAACCTCACCTGTATCACGCTAAGAAATACACACCACAACATGCATGAACCTCACCTGTATCGCGCTAAGAAGCCAGACATGGGAGACTACACAGTGCAGGGTCCACGACACTCAAAAAAGAGAATTGCAGGTGTGGAGAACAAATGAGTGCTTGTCAGGGATTGGGGATGGATACAAAGGGGTAACATGAGGGAATTTTGAACAGTGATATAGTTTTTCTATATCTTGATGTCACTGGTGGTTACCTGACTCTATGCATTTGTCAAAAGTTGATTAGAACCGTATACTAAAAAGACTGAATTTTATTGTATATAAACGCTGATAAGCTGTGGGGTGCCTGGCTGGCTCAGTTGCAAGAGCGTGTGACTCTCGATCTTGGGGTCATGACTTTAAGCCCCACAAGCATGTAGAGATAACTTAAAGAAATAAAACAAAAAAATGTTGATAAGCTGTTATATACCATTTTAAGGAGAATTCATATCTATCAAGCCACCTAAGATTGATTATTGCTTTCATCAAAATCATTATGCAAAGGTATATTATAACCCATTAGATTTACACTATTCAATATAGTAGCTTTTAGCTACATGTGACTATTTACATTTATATTTCAATTAATTAAAATAAAGTAAAACTTAAATATTCAGTTCCTTGTCTGTACTATCAAAGTTTAAAGTGTTCAATAGTATGTGTAGCTAGTGGTTATTGCATTAAACAACAGAGATTTAGAACATTTCCATCACTTCAGGAAACTCTATTGGACAGTGCTACATTTGATACTCTTCCATCACTTGATTGCATCTGCACGGAACACATAGATGCCATTAAGGGCCAATCCTGTCCCCACAGAACACTTGGACAATCCGCTGCCGGATCTGCTTGGTCCTAACACTGTATACGACAGGATTGAGCACAGGTGGGAGTAGCAGGTAGACATTGGCCATAAGAGTGTGTACTATTGGTGACAAGTGCTTCCCAAAGCGGTGAATCAGAGTCATGCCAATGAGAGGCACATAGAAGAGCAATACTGCACAGACATGAGAGAAGCAGGTGTTGAGAGCTTTGAGTCTCTGTTCTCGGGAAGCAATGCCCAGTACTGCCTGAAGGATTAGAAAGTAAGAAATCAAAAGGATCAAGGCATCCAGTACAATGATGAAGATCACAGCCAGCAGGCCATAGATGCTATTGACACGGGTGTCAGCGCAGGCAAGCCTCATGGCATCCTGATGGAGGCAGTATGCATGGGAAAGGATATTGGAGTGGCAGAAAGGTAGCCTTTTGATGAGAAAAGGTACAGGGAGCACTGCACCCACACTTCGTAGCAGGACTATTGCTCCAATCTTGCCGATGACTCCATGAGTGAGAATGGTAGCATAGTGCAAAGGGAAGCGAATAGCCACAAAGCGATCAAAGGCCATGGCAACCAGAACACCTGATTCCACTCCCCCAAAGGTATGGATAAAGAACATCTGAGTGATGCAGGCATCAAGGGTGATTGAGCGCCAGTTGAACCAGTGAACACTAATCATGGTGGGCATGGAAGAAAGTGAAAGGCTGAGGTCAGTGGCAGCTAGCATAGCCAGAAAATAATACATAGGTTCATGGAGACTTCGCTCAACCTTGATGACAACAAGGATGATGACATTACCTAAGAACGTGGTACTGCAAAGAAGGCAGAGGGCAAGGCCGTCCATAAGTCTTTCTCTGGCATTCCTGGAATCCCAGTCAAGGTGAAGGTCTGGTGGCTATCAGTAGTTTGGTTGAATGGTAACATAGTGGAATGAAGGTCTGACCGGGCAAAAAGAGAAGAATTCATTAAGTCAAACAGCTTCAGTTAGAATCAGTGGCTGTAAGTATTGAGATAGTAGCCATAAGAAGGAGTGACTTAAATATTATTCTAATACATTTATATTCACAATCTGATAGAGAAACTGATTGTCCTACCCCATGAGGCAATAAATCAGTGACCATCACATGCAAAAATACACTTAGGAGAAAGAAAAATGAAAAACTTCAATCAACGCCTGCACCCAGTGGGGATATAATTCATCCAGAAACATCAAGGAGTTAGCTGATTTGCTTCCCTGCTAAGGAAGAATTTTATATTGTACATTTATGTGGGTAATGAACACTGATGCCAATAACCAGAAAGGACGTGTAAGCGAGCAAAAATGTGACATAAAGGTTGTTCTTAAACACAGATATGCAGATGTGTGTATGTGTCTGTATCTTGACTGTGATCTTAAATTGTGGTGATTTAGACATTATGCTTGTTGGGACTCAATTTTTCCGCCTGCATGATGTGGGACAGAGGAAGAAAGATACTCTTCTAGAACTGTAAAGCTCTAACCTTCTGCATTCCTGGGAGTGTGTGGGTACTAAAAGGACCTGAGCTTGCAGCAGGTGATGGAGGGAGAAGTTACTCTGGCTGCCAAAAAAAACTTTAGAAGGACCCATTATGGCAGGCAGAATAAAGTCCTCCAAGGATGTTCACATCCTAATTCTTGAAAACTATGAATATGTTAGCTTACACAGCAAAAGAGATTTTGCAGATGTGATTAAAGCTAAGGATCTCAAAAGGAGAAGATTATCCTGGATTACCAAGGTAGGCCAAATCTAATCATGAGTCCTTAAAATTGAAGAAATTTCCCCAGCTGCGGAGAACCAGAGAGATAGAAGCATGAGAAAGACAGCATGACCGCTGAAGATGAAGGAAGGGGACTGAGAGCCAAGAAATGTTCATCCGCTGATCTATAAATTTTGTAATGTCTGGTTAACTGTGAAAACTGTCTCTCAAGATATTTATAAGCCATGGAATCTATTAATACGTTGCTAAGTTTATCTACCTACCCATATATTTGTTATATATATATATATATATATATATATATATATATATATATATATATATATATATATATATATATTTATTTATTTATTTAAGATTTTATTTATTTATTTATTTATTTATTTATTTATTTATTTATTTATTTAAGATTTTATTTATTTATTTGACAGAGAGAGAGAGAGAGAGATCACAAGTAGGCAGAGCGGCAGGCAGAGGCAGAGGGAGAAGCAGGCTCCCTGCTGAGCAGGAAGCCCGATGTGGGGCTCGGTCCCAGGACGCTAAGACCATGACCTGAGCCGAAGGCAGCTGCTTAACGGACTGAGCCACCCAGGCGCCCTATTAGTTATATATTTTGATCAAATTCTGTACTACCTAAATCTCTCCATCCCTCAGCCAGTTTAGCCCAACACTGAAAACTGGTGGCTTGCAGGTAGTGGCTGTTGCAATGCACAAGGTGGGAACTTCTAGGGATCTGTGCTCAGTGATCCTGCATTTAATTATGAATGCTTACTGTAAAGGATTTATTGGAAGCAGGTCCTAGATAAGCCGGAGATGAAAGAATGATATGCTAGTAGCAGTCAGGAGTAGTGAATATCAGGTAAGAGGAAGAAAAGAATAAGGATAATTGATTCCGAGGGACTAGAACCCCAAAGCAACACCACACTGACCATCTGAGGAGCTCAATCCCAACGACCAGCAGAGAGGAGGATTACAAACTAGGCTCTTCTATTTATTAATTTTTTAGAGAGAGAGCAAGGGAAGGAACAGAGGGAGAGAGAGAATCTTACACCCAGAGTGGAGCCCCACATGAGGCTTGATCTCACAACCCTGAGATCATGACCTGAGCCAAAAATCAAGAGTCAGAGCCTTACTCGATTGAACTACCCAGGCACCCCCAAACTAACCTCTTGATTCCGTAAGATCTAAAGAACTCATGAAGGGTTTTTCATGTTTAATTAATTTTTTGATTAATGGCTTCATATTTGTCAAATGCCTACTAAGTACTAGGCATGCTATGGTAATCAGAGGACCAAAGGAGCAACTTCTTTCCTTATCAAAGAACACATGAAAAACAAGAGCAGAACCAGGAGTGGAATGTGCTCCTGGGGTTAAATGAAGACATACTTTACAGGCAGGTCAGTATGTCCAGCTTGTTTCCCCAGCTGGACTCAGCCTAACTCTGTCTCTGTCAATGCCAGTGACAGACCATGGACAGAATCAAACCTGAAGTTTCCTCACAGCAAAAGGGCAGGAGCTTCTGTGGCTTATGGAGCATATGTGGCGATGGAGGTGGAGGAGAACATAGGTAACAAGAGTCTTTCTCTTCTTTCACTGTGGAACTACAGTTCAATGCTCTTTTCCACCCAGGCAGCCAAGTGGAAGAGCTGTTCTCCGGAGGACAGGACTGAGCATAATATAGTCTTTCTTAAAGTGTCTGAGCTGCAGGCTGAAGCACAGTTCTGGCCCTTTGGATTTGTCCTCTGTAGGAGCCATGGACTAGTCTTTCACCTGGGGAAGGAATATATTTGCTATTTGCCTAGAGCCTGGACTGAGGGAAGGGCACAAATTTGCAGGCTCTTGTTTCTCTAATTAGCCTTTGGTAGAAAGAATAACATACTCATTATTGAATTCTTTGTATGTACAGTTCAAATTGTTATTTCTATTGTAATGAAAAACATGAAGGAAGTGGAAAAATAATTCTTGCTGAAAAAATTCTTGCTGCAACTGAGGATTCTAGGCTCTTTATAGATATATAGAAATCATGAGCAATCGCTTTATACCATGATGTAGAGAAACAATGCAAAGGATAATGGGCGGGCAGTTTCAATTATTTTAGTACTTTAATAATAAAAAACTAATATTTATTAAATGCTTATTTATGCTCCAGCCTCTATTTTTAGCTCTTTACATATACTATCTCTTTTAATGACTAAAAAACTTTATTGGAATAGAACTGTTGTCAGTATGCATGAGTAAAAAAGAGTCAGAGAAGTTAATTAACTTGACTCAAATCCAAAAAATGAAACTTAAATCCAGGTGCTCGGAACATTATGCGATGAAGTTCTATTTAGTCCTATAGGAGATGATAAGCTTTTTGCCACAGGGACAACTTCTGCCATCAAATTCAAAGTCCAGACCAAAGAGTACGCTGGGCTTAACAGACCTGATCTCCTCCACTCAACCTCTCTGTCCTGACCTCTAAAGATTTCTCTATGAATTGTCCGTAACCACAGTCCCCTCCATTCTGTGAAAGCATCCTCAGAGAAAGCACTACCCAGGCCTCAGTTTGTTCCCCAACTCACCCAAAGCCTAGTCTAGGAGATGAGAGTCATTTCTGATGCTGGCCACCATAGCAGAACAGCCAGAGATTTAAAACCTGCAGCACTCTAATCCAGAATGCCCTCTGACGTGTTCCTCTACAGACAGAACATCAGTCTTCCTGGAGATATCCTGAGGGCCAACAGCTATATAATCTCAGGCTTCTGGGCATTTTGGCCTTCTCTGTCTTGATCTCAGAGGACCAAATTTTCCCTAATGCAAACCTGTGGTGGCAACCATCCAAATACAGACTGTCTCAGTCCCGTGTCAATGGCACCTCACTAGCTATACCAGAACGCAAATATACTTTCGTGCCTAGTCTTTACAATTCTCTCTAAAAGAGAGGAAGAGAGAGACAGAGACAGAGACAGGGGAGAGAGAGAGGAAGGAAGGAACGAAGGAAAGCAAGCAAGCAAGCAAAAAAGCCAGCAAGCAAGAAAGAAAAAAATGTAAAAGAAAAGTTCATTCATGTTTCCTCGTAGTTACTACTGTCTCATTCCTTCCTCAGCTTCATAGTAAAGCCTTTCAGCGTTTTGGTCTGTAGTCCTGTTTCCATGCACTTCCCATTCTCTCCTCAATTCACTTTCGTGAGAGTTCTTTACTTCACCACTGAAAGCATCTTTGCAGGTGTCTCCAATGGCCTGCTTATTGCTAAACCCAGAAAACATTCCTCACCTTTCTCTCCTTTTCAGCAGGATTCGAAACGGTGGAAAGTTGCCTCCATGTTGAGTTACTTTCATTTCTGATTTTTTTGTGTGTGACATCATGTTTTCCTCCTGCTTTAATTTCCCCTCTTGAATATCCTTTGATGGTTTATCTTCCTCCTACATCACTAAATGTTAGTGTGTCTCTTATTTGGTCTTTTACCCTGTACTTTAATCCCACTCTCACTGAGTGATGTTATTAAATTCTACTGATTTAATATCTCTATATGTCAATTACCCCCAAAAGCATATGTGCAGGCCTGAATTCTGTCTTTATCTCTAGACAATTCCTACTTGATAATTCCATGTGGATATCAAATAGGAAACTTAAAATTAGCATAGTGAAATACTGTAAAACAAAAACAAAACTTCTTCCTCTTTGCTTCTAGGTAATTTCAATAAATAACACTAACCATACCACAATCCACCCAGTTGCCCAAGTCAAAATTCCAGATCTTTTCTTACCCTCTTCCTTATATTTAACCCGCTACCAAGACCTATTGAGTCCAAACCAAAATATAGTTCACGTACGTCAAATTCCCTTCATCTTCGTTTCTACCGTGCCAGCAAAGTTACCATGACCTCTTGTAGAATAGAGAAATAGTCTCCTAACGATTTTTTAAAAATTTTCTCTCTTGTCTTGCTTTGTTACAGTATAATTTACAAATCATAGAATTGTTCCATTTTAAGTGTACAAATTGAAGAGTTTTAGTAAATTTATACAATTGTGAAACTATTACCCCAAAACAGTCTTAAAACTTCCATTACATAAAATGATTCCTTGATGGTGGTTGGAGGTCAGCCCTGGGCCTGTCTCCAGCTCCAAGAAACCACAGATATGCTCCCTATTTTTATAGTTTGCCTTTACTAGAAATTTCATATAAATGAAATCATAAAATATGTTGTCTTTTGTGTCTGGCTTCTCCCACTTAATATAATGTTTTGAGTTTTATCCATGCTGCTAAATATATTCATGGCTTGTTCCTTTTCCTTCCTGAGTAGTATGTCATTGTATGGGTAAAACATATTTATTTACTCATTTGGTAGTTGAAATACATTTGGGTTGTTTACCACTTTTGACTATTATGAATAATGTTGCTGCAAACATTAGCATATAGTCTTTGTATGGACATGTTTGGGCAGATATCTAGAAAAGGAATTACTGGGTAGTATGATAGGTGGTTCTCTAATTTGGAAGAAAATGTCCAACTGCTTGCGGCTGAACCATTTTATACTCACAACAGCAATGTATAAGAATTCTAGTTTAATGTGACTATTGATTTGGTTAGATTTTATCTGTCATGTTGATATTTGTTTTTTATATGTTTCAGTCTTTTTTTGGTTCGTTCTTTTCTCCTTTATTGTCTTCTATCATGTTAAAGATTTTTATTGTACCATTTTAATGGTTGACTGCTTTTTTTTTTTTTCAAAACTTTGACTATGCTGTTCGACTGCTTTCCAGTCTCCATTATTTTCCTGATAAAAAGTCAGGAATTATTTCAAGTTTTTTTAGCCTATAACTTGATTAGTCATTTTCTTCTGCCATTATCAGTCTAGGGCTTTTGGCAGTTTGATTATGATGTTTCTATGTGTTAGTATCTTTGTATTTATTCTAATTAAGGTTTCTTGAGCCTCTTAGACATGTGGACTTTTTGTTGTTGTTAAATACATAAAGTTTTTAACATTGTATCTTCAAATATTGATTCTGTTACTTTGCTTTCTTCTTCTGGACCTACCAATATACATATGTTGGTATGTCGATGTCCCCCACAAATATGAGACTGGTCATTTTTCTTCAATATTTTTCTCTATATTATTTGAACTTGAGACTTCTCTATTTGTCTTCAAGTTCACAGACTCCTTCTTCCACTTCCTCAAATCTGCTGAGTCCATGTATTGATCTTTTAAAATTTCAGTTTATTATAATTTTTTAAATTCTTTTGTTTCTTTCCTGTAATTTCCTTTCCTCTATGGAGTTTCCTTATTCATTCGATCATTTACCATTGTATTTTCTTTAATTACTTGAACATAATTTTCTTTAATTCTTTGAATGCATTTATAATAGATTCTTTGAATTATTTGTCTGCTAAAATCAACACGTGGGTCCTTTAGAAATCAGATTCTATTGTTTGCTGTTTTTCTTGATTATGGTTCAAGCTTTCCTATTTCTTTGAAAGTCTCAGAGGTTTTTTTTGAAAGCTAAATGTCTTAAATATTATAGCACAGCCACCCTAGGTTTTAATTGTTTTTCAAAGGGTTGCTGTGTTTTTGTTATTCTTTTCTTTTCTTTTTGTTAATTTTTAGTAACTTGTCTGAATTTAAACTGTGACACCCACATTCCCACAAGAAATCTCTCTTGCTAAGTGCAGCCACTGATGTGTCTTCTCAGATTATTTTTATTTCATTTTTCAGCCTGCCTTCCTATGAGTTGCCCATGTGTCTGTACATCTTGGTGACATGCCAACACACCTCAAGCCAGAAACACTTTGCTGATTGATCTGCATGATATTTGGGGAGCATACTTATTCAATTGGTTTCCAAACACCCAATTACTTTTACTTTCTAGCAGGTTTTCTTGGGTTTCACCAACATGTTTGTAGTTTCTTACAAAGCCAGCGTTGCATACAAAGCTATTTCACCCTTCCATGGCTGCAATTTCCAGGTTCTCCCGGTTAAATGACTCTCTGGAGCCCTAACTGCAAACTGAAACTGCCAGCATTGTGTTTATTTCCTACTAAGTTTGCCTCTTTTAGCTAACAGGCTCAGTTGTCTTTTCCCTCCACCTCAAGTTGAGGCCGCACTCTGGCAGCACAGCTGTTGGTTTTTTAGCTGAATCCGACCTGATAAAAACTACTTACAAAAAAAAAAAAAAAAGAAAAAAAAAATCAATGGTGAGAGAATGGTGTCCTTACCTGAAGCTATGGCGGAAACACCTTTTTCTGATGGAAAACATGACATTATGTTTGATGTTCATATAAATAATCAAGTAGAGGGTAAAAACTTTACGGTAAGGAAGAGAGGTAAGAAAAGGAAAGAAAGAAAAAAAGAAAGAGAAAGAAAGAAAGAAAGAAAGAAAGAAAGAAAGAAAGAAAGAAAGAAAGAAAGAAAGAAAGAAAGAGAAGAGAAAGAAAGAAAGAAAGAAAGAAAGAAAGAAAGAAAGAAAGAAAGAAAGAAAGAAAGAAAGAAAGAAAGAAAGAAAGAAAGAAAGAAAAACTTGCCGCAGTGATGTTCCCGAGTAGACACGGGAGAAGAATAGTGCAAAATTGGAAGAATCGGCTTTAGAAAAGAGCATGACTATTTCATCTAGCTTATATAAGGTAACTGAGAAGTCAGCATATATTTGACTCTCTTAGGTGAGTAAATGTAACTTAGGGCACTGGATATTGTTTTCTGATTGTTTCAGTTTTCTTAATGAAGTAGGAAGTGAAGTCAGCAACAAAGAATAAGGATCTGGGTAAGACGTAAGGGAGTGGGAGAAGAGTCATTAAGTATGATCGAAAGCACAGAAGGAGTTACGTGAGCTATTTGGTATGAGTCGACGGGGTTGTATGATTTCTTCTAGCACCCTGGGCTCTATAAGTTCAGATGGGGAGATGAGGGAATAGGCGAACTTAACCAGAAGAAGTCATTTATAATAGATGACAAGGAAATGTTGAATGAATAGGAGGTTTCATGACTTTCTCTAGATCAAACAACTGAAAATTAAACTTGGTTTTAAGCAAGGTATATCAGACTTCACAGACTCTATTTTCTGCTGAACTTTGCCATTTTGTATCTGGAAAGTTAGATCCTTGATAAAATAAAGTTCCAGATAATTAGGAAACTCTGATTGTTAGGATGATCTGGGAGTCTTCCTGGAAGAGGTTAGGCTACAAGCAACATCAGTTTCTATAGCTATGAATGAGGCAAATCATAATGTCCTCAGAGGAGTCAAGCCACCAGTTAAAAGACTCAGAAGGTTCGCAACAAGCACTTTGTGTGTATATTACTGTTTATAAAAGTACTTCAAAGAGATTGGGGAGCATTAGCACTCTCACAAACTTGAAAATCCTTAAGGGAAAAGAATTGGTCTTTTAACTCCTTACCCTTAATGGCTTGGGATGCTTAAAGATAGTTTAAAAAGAGTAAAAACTCATCTATAGAAATTATACATACACACACATCTCACATGTCGGATCATGTAAAACTATAAATATACAGATAATCATAGATTTCTAAACATAGTCCAAACTAATGTAAAAATACACAGAAACACTTATTAGAAAGCACTAGCTCTTAATGTTTATTGAATAGGTGGTTTCCTATAGGTTGTAAAACACACTGGGAAAGAAATTGGTTTAGAAATTAAAACTACATAAACTTCTACAATACATTCTCTAATGCGCCTGGAATAAAAGCATCATCATGAGAATTATTCATATCTGGCTTTAGTTTTCTGCTGTTATAATGTAAATATGCCTATGAAGGAAGAAAGATGAGATCAATGGGGCATGAAGAGGTGGTGGATAGGGTCTGTGGATAATTTAAGGACTCACCACACAAAAGCACACATTGATGGAATAACTAGCTGTTTATGTAATTTTGAGAATTACCTCAATGATGAAAAAGCATCATTACAGAAAAATTCATTAAAACAAATGAAAGAAATTATATTTAATACATTTAAATAACAGCCCAGGAAATCAAAGAATGCAACAAATTCAGAGAATTTTGTTCTCTAGGTTTCTGATGGAGGCCAGGCAAGCCTTCTCTCCATCCCAAAACAACAGTAGACCCCAGCCCTATTTCAGGGTACATCACAACACTATGCCATCATTGAGACTGAGACTGGTTTTGGAGTCAGAAGACCTGGACCAACATCTGGCTGAAATCCTAGAATTTATTTAGTGGTTCAACATGAGACAAACCTTTTTACATATTTATATTTATTTACATATTTAATATATTTATTACATATGTACAAGTATTATATATATACATAAATAATATGTGTGCATGTGTGTGTAAGAGACAAGTAGATCCTTCTTCAAACTTGGCTGACAGAGTGCAAATAAAATGAAGAAAAATTTGAGGTTTGTTGGCAAAAGAAAAGACAGTTTGACAGATGAAGGAAGAGTTTGGACTCCTTAGGGAAATCATGATGGAATAGCCCGGAGGCTAACAACACCCCTCAGGGATGTTTTCAGAGGAGTTGTGAAATTGTTATAGGGTTGTGATGGTTCCAGACACCACCAGAGGTTTGAGAAGTCTTCATAAGTGCTCTGTTTGCTAACCTCAGGAAAGGAAAGAAGCCAAATTAATTCTGAACTGGAGCACAGAGGTTGATACAGGTAATAAATTAATCTTAAAATATTTTTACATGACCCAGTGATGGGTATTAAGGAGGGCACGTATTACATGGAGCACTGGGTGTTATATGCAAATAATGAATCATGGAACACTACATCAAAAACTAAGGATGTACTGTATGATGACGTTAACATAACGTAATAAAATTTAAAAAACTAAAAAACAATCAAATCTTCCCTGTAAAAAATAAAATAAAATAAAATATTTTTACATGCCTTCTACATAGCAAGTGCTGTGTGGAATTATTTATGTACATTATTTCATTAGATCATCATAGAAATTCTGGTGAAGGAAGTGATAAGAGCAGATGACAAGAGTCTAGGTAAGAAAAGTTGGAAAAAAATAAGTGTACATGTTGTTATTAGGGACAGAAGAAGACATACTGTAGGGGAGAAACTAGTGCATGGAAAGAACGAAAGGGAGATCAGATGGAAGTATATGAATTGGGAACTAGAAAAAGAGGGTGCAGAACATTTAAGGAGAATGAAAAAGAGAAAGAAGAATAAAGATAGGAATGAGGAAAAAAGGAGATGAGGTAAAACACATTTGGATAAAGAAAAACAGTCAAAAGCACTAGAGACAAGAATCTGGGAGAACAAGAATCACTATTTCCATAGAACAGCCGTGCTCCCACAGGCTCTGGAGACTTGAAGAATATCAAAGGTTTTTCAAGTCTTTACAAGAAAAACATCCAGTAGGAATGAGCAAACTGGTTCTTCCAAGTGAAAGCCATCAGAATTGCTTGAGATGAGGGATGGGCAGACCCAAACACGTGAAGGACTCTCACTTAACATGGGAAGAATTAAAGAAGCCCCTTCCTCAAGGAGCAGCTAAAGGGTGAGATAGACAAGAAGTGTTTTGTTTAGATCTGAGCATTGTAATTTATTGTGAGAGGGGCCTGGAGTTTGTTCGCAACACGTAACACAACCTTCGTAAGTGGACTATGCGATCTCTCAAGGATTCCTCTATGTGTAAGAGACCAGAATCTGCAAAATAACTTCACAGTGCTGTCTCACAAACAGCAATTCAACTCACAGCAGCACAGGAGGCAGAAGGAGCAGAGAAGCCTACCTGGTCACGTGCATATGGCAAGTTCTTGAGATTTTTCTTTCTCCTTTCCCATAACAGGCACCTAGGAGAGAACAAAGACACCATGATATCTTTCAAAGGCTCTTCATCTAAGTTGTTCTTTTATCTGTGCCAATTTAGACAAAGAGATATTTCCCTTGGTTAATGATTTCCAAACCCACAGGCAAAAGATCAGGGAGGAGTTTGAGGATTTGTAAGACTTCTGAAAAAAAGAATGACATTCAATCATCCATATTAATTTATTTATTATTTCATTCCTACATTTAACACATTAACACAATAACACATATTATTTTATTCCTTCATTTAAGCAAATACTAATATATGCTTAATATGTGGTCTATTAAGTGATGAACATATAAATATTCCTTTCTTTTGGGGAGTTTAACTTCTAGCAGGCAAGAGAGACATTAAATAAATACTCATGCAATATTTAACTAATAATTCTCACTTAGGAGAAGGAAAAGCGCAGAATGTGAAAACAAGATATAATTTAAGGAAACTTAAACCACTCTGAGCATTTGGAAAAGGCTTACTTGGGAAGGATAGATAGGCTTTGACAGGCAAAGAGGAACTGTATGAGAGGTGGAGAAATGTGTAAGGAACAGGGGAGAACATATGTGGAAATCCTATATCAGAACGTATCTCAGTGGAATCCAGGAACTTAAACACTGCAACTTTGGCTGGACTGAAGAGACCAAAGGGGAGAGAAATTATGTGAGTTGGTGCAGGACACTAGATAGGAGTATGGGCTGAATACTGCTGTATCTTGAGGGCTAAGATAAAGAAATGAGACTCTGTTTTAGGTAAATAGAAGCCCTTAAAGGAGATTTTGCTTGTGATGAATAAATCATATTCCAAATCTAAAAAGTTTATTCAGGCTTCAGAATGAAGAATTACTGGCATGGGCACTACTAGATGGAGGGTGATCAGTGAGGAAGCCTGGGAGAAATGGGTTTTACTCTTTATTGACTGTATAAAAGACAGAGAGGGGATATTTAATTCATATGTTTTGGAGGCAAGTGTGAAATTGGTTAAATGTTGGTTTGATGAAGGAAGAGCTTTTAAGGATGGCCCCAAGTTTCTGGTACGTTAGGTGATTCTCAAAATAAAATCCTATAAGTGGTTACTCTCGTATCCTATGTGTGGTTGTTCCTGGGCCACCTTTATTACCTGTTGCTTGCTACTTTAAAATGAGATTATGGAAAACTATAAATTGTTAAAATGTGTGAAGATTAAATATTAATTTGAACAGTTTTATCACGAATGTGTTTATTTACAAATATAGGCCATTATGAATACAGTGACATAGATGCATAGGCATGTGGAAAAATGCACACACACATATATGTGTGCATATGAGACTGTATGTGCACACACACATACACACACACGCACACACAGATTTGTATGAATATGGGTTTGGGATGGCAGTGGAATTGTGTGCAGGCATTTGTGTGGAGTGGTGGTGTGAGCTTAGTGTTTTTTTGATTGTTTAGCAAACTGCTCTACACTATTAAGCCCTTGGGTGCCGCTGCTGCATCTCATGTGAT
This sequence comes from Ursus americanus, assembly GCF_024610735.1. Classification (NCBI taxonomy): domain Eukaryota; kingdom Metazoa; phylum Chordata; class Mammalia; order Carnivora; family Ursidae; genus Ursus; species Ursus americanus. The sequence goes on from NC_142142.1 coordinate 6,166,076, forward strand.
TGTCTAGGAAGCAAAAGGACGGAGTGATACCAAAAACCTCCTAGACGCTGTTTTTAACATAACTGCCCCCTCTGCTGTTCCTCTTCTGTATTCATAAAACCATTTACCTATCTTCTATGAAAATATATTTTCAACTTAGGAGCTGCAAGCTAAGTGGGAGAGTCCAGTCTCCCCCAACAGTGACAACATGGCAATGAACTCAAATGCATCACAACCCAGCCACCACAGTTTCATTTTGACAGGTATCCCTGGGATGCCAGATAAAAACGCATGGATGGCCTTTCCCCTGGGATTTCTCTACACACTAACTCTCGTGGGAAATGGTACCATCTTAGCTGTCATCAAGGTGGATGAAAGTCTCCATGAGCCTATGTACTACTTCCTCTCCATCTTGGCTGTCACTGATGTTAGTCTCTCCATGTCCACCTTGCCCTCCATGCTCAGCATCTTCTGGTTTAATGTCTTTGAGATTCCCTTTGATGCATGCATTACACAGATGTTTTTCATCCATGGATTTGGAGTGGTAGAATCAGGAGTACTAGTGGCCATGGCCTTCGACAGATTTGTGGCCATCCGAGACCCATTACGCTACGCTTCCATCCTCACTCATGGCATCATTGGAAAGATTGGAATAGCTGTCCTCACCCGGGCCGTCTGTGTGGTCTTCCCTGTGCCTTTCCTCATAAAGCGGCTACCCTTTTGCCATTCCAATGTCTTGTCTCATTCATACTGTCTCCACCAAGATGCAATGCGGCTAGCCTGTGCCAGCACCCGCATCAACAGTCTCTATGGCCTCATCATAGTCATCTTCACGTTGGGGCTGGATGCCCTCATCATTCTCTTTTCTTATGTGCTCATCCTGAAGACCGTGCTGGGCATTGCTTCCAGAGATGAAAGGCTCAAAGCCCTCAACACCTGCCTCTCTCACATCTGTGTTGTGCTCCTCTTCTATGTTCCTCTCATTGGTGTCACCATGATCCACAGATTTGGAAAGCATTTATCACCAGTAGTACACACACTCATGGCCAATATCTATCTGTTACTGCCCCCTGTACTCAATCCCATTGTCTATAGTGTGAAGACCAAGCAGATACGGAGGAGGATCACATACATGTTCCAGAGGAGAATGAACAGGGCCTAGGGAAATTGAGTCAAGTGTAAGATGCAGCAGTTTCAGCAGTTCCAAAGCAGCCAGGTTATGCACAGCTAGTAAAATGCAAGGGTGGGCAAGGCTTGTGGGTGACGATACAACACTGGTCATTCTTGTTCTGTATAAACTCCATTTCGAAATACATACATTTTGATATCTGGCGTCACATACAAAATCTAATTTAATTAAACCATAATTTTTCTTCTTTGAAACTAGAGATGAACATCAGTAATGATATAAATTATCACCTGCTTATCTAGATAACACTTATGAGTACTTACATAACATGAAGTAACATTCTTTCTTTAATCATCAGTTAAATAATAATTATATAAAGCAGAATTCTAGAAGCCCAGTACCACTACTGAAGGGTTGGGTCTCTGAGATATTGTTTTGTTTTGGTTTTTTTCTTTAAAATAGAGCAAAGAAAACTGTTATAGAATCAAATAGCATTTATGTTTTGGTATTTATTGAGTGAAGAGTACCAATGATAAAATTAAAACAGACACATCTATGGTTAATTTGCCCCCTTTCTTTTAAGGGGTAGCACTTCTTTACAGATTTATAATAGTCCTAGTTTTCTGCAACATGCTTAGTAGAATAATGGGTGTTCTGCCTCTACTCTTTTGACCCAGTATGAGTAAAGTCTATTTTATGGTGTACTAGAGATCCAACAAAATTTGACCAAGTAAAATTATTCCTGGGCATTTTATGAGGACAAGTGAAAACTTGCAGCACTGGGAAGAAGTTTAAGAAAGCAATGAGGGTGGTGGGTAGGGAGATGGGGTAATTGGGTAATGGGCATTAAGGAGGGCACTTGATGTAATAAGCACTGGGTGTTTCACGTGACTGGTAAATATCTAAATACTTACCCCTGAAACTAATAATATACTATATGTTAACTAAATTGGATTTAAATAACAATTTTAAAAAAGAAAGCAGTGAACACGTGTGAGGATGAGTATGTCAAATGCAATGTGCCTTTGCATTGATGCTAATACCTGTTTTAAGTATTTTATTAATTGTTACACAGCGAAGTTGCTAGGAGGATTACTTGTTCATTCAGTAAATATGCATTTAATCCTAATGAAATGCCAGTCATGATGCTAGACCTAGAAATACAGAGAAATATGTTCTAATTTACTGCTTAATCCTTGGCATATTTCTCTGCAAAGAAATATGTATACAAGTCAAGTAGGTATTACATTACAATATCACATTTATTAATACTAAAGAATAATGCTATCTGTCTTTATATACCTTTTTAAAAAAGATTTTATTTATTGAGAGAGAGAGAGAGCAAGCAAGGGGAGGGGGCAGAGGGGGAGAGAGAGAGAGAGAGAGAAAGAATCCCAAGGAGACTCCATGCTGAGCGAGGAGCCCCACACAGGGCTTTATCTCATGACCCTGAGATCATAACCTGAGCCAAAATCAAGAGTTGGACACTCAACTGACTGAGCCACCCAGGTGCCCTTGCAGCAATCTTTGAGAGTAGGTGTCAGCAACATTTTACATATGGGAAAATAAGATTTAGACTAGTTAAGTAACTTGCTCAAGTTAAACAGTTTCTAAGTGTCAGAACTAGATTCAAATTTAGATCTGTTTATTCTAAAGCCTGTGAATTGAGACTTCATCCATGTCTCAGGGTTTCCTAGGCTTGTAAGCAAATTCCATGAGGAGGGAATGAAGCAGTGATTCTAAAACAGCTGCATGAGAGATGAACTAGTAATCAATATTGCCAAAACCTTATGGAAGAATTTCAACTTGCCAAGATGAAAGTAAATGGGAAGTACTTGAAAATGGTTGGTTGGTACAGAATGCAAATATCAGCCAAGGCCCCAATATCAATGCTATCTAAATGGAAAAAATGAATCCCAAAAAGGACACTTTATAATCAATTGGCCTACAAGGAGAAAAAAATATATAACTTTGACCTGTATTTAAATTTTTCTCAGTCTCCAAAAATGTTTATTTTTCTCAATGTGTTACCATATACAATTATTGAATAAATAAATATAAAATATAAATATATTAGGGAGTGTCTCTTTGTTTTTTGTTTTGTTTTTTGTTTTTTTTTCCTTATACAGATACACAACCCAAAACTTGAAAACTACCACTCTAGACTAAGGATAAAAGACAACCACCATGAGAGGCTTTACAATGTTCACAAACTGTGATTACGGAGGCAATTAGCTGAAAGTGCCCTTTGAATAGCATTAGTCTTTGATTCTCTGGTGGGGCCATGAAGTGGCAAAATCAAAAGTCTAAATTCTTTACCAGCAATCGACACACATACTCCACATCTTCACTGTGCAATCCCTCCTCTGGCTCCTACAGTCTGGCTTTTGTGTCCATTAAAATATGAAAGGTATGTTTTCCATGGTTCAGATCTCTTTCTAACTAACTAATCAAGTATTTTCCCCCTCAATCCTCCCTCAGTTTAAATTATTTGGGCAAATTACAAATATTTACAGTCCCCTGCTTTTTAATCCCTTTGCTGATTTCACAACATCTCACCATATCTCCTACTTCTACCTCCTGCTTCCTCACCTGCCTTCACTTCTTCTTCTCCCGCAGGATGTGGGTATTTCTCAGTTTCCCCCATGTCACTCTGCTACCTCAGTAAATCTCTTCTGCCAAGATACCATTCACACTAACGGCTTTAAAATACAACCCAATGGATCTCTCTCTCCCTCTTCCTTCCCTCATGATCTAATTGTTCAATCTCAATTGTCTTTGCATAATCTCTATGTGGAGTCCATTTTTTAAGGTGTGTTTATTGATTTGAGAGAGAATGAGAGCATGGAAGGGGAGGAGCAGAGGGAGAAAGAGAATCTCGAGCAGAACGTGGAGCCAGATGTGGGGCTCCATCTCACAACTCTGAGATTATGACCTGAGCTGAAATCAAGAGTCGAAAGCTTAACCAACTGAGCCACCCAGGTGTCCCCACTCCTGTGGAGTTTTTTATACACCTCAGTTATCACACAATCTTTAACTCTTGCTCTTTCCAACAGTAATCACGTTCTAGTTCTTTCTTTAAATGTATAAACATGCTCCATTTATACAACATTCAAAAAATACTGACACAGGGGCGCCTGGGTAGCGCAGTCGTTAAAGCGTCTGCCTGCGGCTCAGGGCGTGAACCCGGAGTACTGGGATGAGTCCCACATCGGGCTCCTCCGCTGTGAGCCTGCTTCTTCCTCTCCCACTCCCCCTGCTGTGTTCCCTCTCTCACTGGCTGTCTCTCTGTCACATAAATAAATAAAATCTTTAAAAAAAAAAATACTGACACATATTCAGAAAGTCAATCCTTGATTCTTTGATTTGCATGTGTCATTGAAACCCATGGTAATCAGTCTGGTTTGGTCCTCTTGCCAAAGTAAGATACAGTTTTTTGGTCAGAATTATGGAGAGAACCTTTCTAAGGAGGAAGAAAACAGCACAGGAGACAATAAGTCAAACTATATGTTTAACTACCTCTTAAAATAAGCTGTCTTAGAAAAATTTAATTTGAAAATTTAATTTGATTAAGCTTACTACTTGTAAATGAAGGGTCTATCAGATGGAGTATGCCTGTTCAGAACCATTTTGGGGAGAACAGATTTATATACCACAGATATGGGAATGTTTGCATGAAAACCTAGGCTGCTAGGTTCATATCCTGGTTTATTTCATAGAGCTGTCAACTTGTCGTAGCCACAAACTGCCACGTGTTCATCAGTCATCATCTGTTAATATTTAGGGCACAGTTCAAATCTACCTTCAGACATGAACAATTAAACAGAAACAACATGCTATAAATTTGAAAATCAAATGAAATTCAAATTAATCTGTAACTACTGACCATACATACAAAACAATAAGATTTATATCCTCAAAAACAAACAAAGAAACGAAAAACACGTTGTACATGGACATGTTGACAGAAACACAGAGACTTAAGTTTCTCTGGCATGCAAACATTTCTCTGGCATGCAAACATTCTGAACACATTTGTTATTTTCAGTGTGGGAACAAAACTTTTCTTCCTCATATACCTACACTTGAGGACAGCTATGCTTGGCTGGAAAGGAGGAAGTAAACAGGAAGCTAGGTTTAATGAGAGGACCATGTGAAGAGAGAGAAAGGGAAAATAGACTGTTACCAGCTGCCATGAGAAGAAAACTGTGGAAACAGAGAAAAATTCTCAAAGAGAATTTCATGAGTATCAGTATGATTTTGCTCTGCAAAACCCCTTCATCACTCTCTTAAAAAAATCTACAATAAACACCTATGTTACTTCCCAAGAATGCAAGTTAGAGATGTAGTTCACAGTAGCAACAGTGGGGAAACTGGGCCAAGGATGTCCCTGATATGTAATGATAATAGAACATAATCTTTCATCCAGATATTTTCTCTTTAAGATTTCCTTTTTTTTTGGGGGCGCCTGGGTGGCACAGCGGTTAAGCACCTGCCTTCAGCTCAGGGCGTGATCCCGGCGTTATGGGATCGAGCCCCACATCAGGCTCCTCCGCTATGAGCCTGCTTCTTCCTCTCCTGCTCCCCCTGCTTGTGTTCCCTCTCTCGCTGGCTGTCTCTATCTCTGTCAAATAAATAAATAAAATCTTTAAAAAAAAAAAAGATTTCTTTTTTTTTTCATTTTAAAAACATTAGCATTTCAAAACAAGGTTAAAATAAAATAGATAAACAATTCCTCTTTATCTGTTACCTTAGCCTCCTTTATCCTGAAGCTTCTTTATTTTTTTTTTAAGATTTTATTTATTTATTTGACAGAGAGAGAGACAGCTAGTGAGAGAGGGAACACAAGCAGGGGGAGTGGGAGAGGAAGAAGCAGGCTCCCAGCAGAGCAGGGACCTCGATGCAGGGCTCTATCTCAGGACCCTGGGATCATGACCTGAGCCAAAGGCAGACGCTTAATGACTGAGCCACCCAGGTGCCCCCTATCCTGAAGCTTCTCTTAACATCTCCACTTTCAGTATGAACTATATCACATCTCAGACACTCTGCACTCAAAACAGTACTGAACAGGTTTGTTAGTCCATATATATTTGTTGACAGATTAGCTTTTGATTTTTATTAGCCGGCATCAGGTTTCCACCTGCCTCCCGCCCCAGCACCACCACACAGAACACTAACCACACTCTGACTAACATATCTGAAGACTTCAATCTGGGGGAATATATATATTTGGGGGGAGGCTTATTGTCTATCGGCCTTTGTTAGGAGTCCTCTCTTCCTTAAAACTTTCTCCTCTTTTTGTTACCGAAATGTCCCTAATCCATGTTCTCTTCTTACCTTCATTCCTCCTACCTAGTTCTTCTTTCTATTTTTAATCCCATAAATATCAATATATTTAGGGTTCTTTTACTTCTATCTCTGTTCTCATCCACTTACACTGGTTAAATGGTCATCTATATTCCATTGACTCTCAAATCATTATACCCAGTCTAGACTCCTCTCTTGAGCTTCAAGTCAGTGAGTTCAACTATTCATTGAACCTCTCATGAAATTCTCAGATTTAGTCTATCCAACACGGAACTCAACATCCTCCACAGAACAAATATGTGCATGAGCAAGTCTTTAGACGATCGCAGCCCTCAGAGGTCAGGCCACAGTCAGCCTTTGAACTGCCCAACGTGAAGCCTCATGGAGCAGACATGAGCTATTTCTATCAAGCTCTATCCAAATTGTAGATTAGTAAGCAAAATAAATGAGTGCTGTTATTTTAAGCCACGAGTTTTGAGGTGATCTGTTATGCAATAATGGATAATTGCAACAGATGTAGGGTATGCTGTAATAGACACTATAATGTGTGGCATTGGCTCTGGGGGAGGCAGCGCAGGTAAGATGGGAGGGCGTCAATGAGATCCTTAGGAAAGGCTTAAGGGTCTGGAGATGAGCGTTGGTGAAAGACTGAGGGAATTTTAGGACATTGTTAACAGAAGTCTAAAGGACCTCAAGGAGGCTGGCAGCAAGAGTTTAAAGGAAAATGTTCATAAAATTTGGAGAAAACGAGACCCTTGTCCTTGTTATGTTATGATGGAAAATTTGGCGACACTCTCACCTATGAAAATGTCGAAAATAGGAAATGCATCTAAAGGAATCAATGATTTGGATGAGAAGATGCACAGCAGATTGTTGAAGATGTTTTCTGGCTTCCTGCTGCCTAAAAAAAAAAAAAAAAAGAACTTCTTTGTTTTTAAGAAAATTTAGAGGAAATATAAATGAACCAGAATGTATTAGATTTGACAGCCCAACTATTTCACTCCCTCCCTCCAGTTATTAAATGTTTCTCAAATTAAAAAAAAATGGCTTCCAGGCAAAGATCAACTCTGGGATGGGACTACAAGAACTTTTAGCTAAATGTTAGAGTACGAGGGTGTCTGATAGAATTTTTTAAGACTGATAAAACCCCCCTCTATGGATTTTAAGGTTATGCTTTACAAATGTCCTCTGTTAAATAATAAGACCTCTAGGGATTTTAAAGACATTGTCCCAAAGCAGTTTCACCAGGAGCTTAAGGCAGAGAAAAACAGCTCAAAAAACATTGAGACTATGGCTTCTAGCTAATCAAGAGGATTATAAAGTTATTCAAAACAAACACATTAAGTTATTAAAGGGTTTTTTTCAGCTTAGGGAGAAGGGGCCAAAGACATAAAATTTTTAAAAGAGGCCTTTGAAACATCAAATGTCTCTGGGCAAGAAGTAGGCACAGGTAACTATTTTTGTGAAAAGGGAAGGTGACTTCGGGGGTAGAAAAAGGGCAGAGCCCAAATCCCTGAAGAATTCCTCTTAAGGAAGTAGTCTCACGTGTCCTGCTGTATTCAGAATCGCTGTGGACTAATGACTACTGTGTTCCTGCTGTTTTGCCCTGCTTGAATGAGTGTCTATAGCAAATGTTCTATGATCCCAGCATTGTACTGATCATGTGTGAAGCAGGTAATGTGCTTATCAAATACACAGGTGCTCACATTAAGAATCACACTTGACAAATTATGTCTAAGGAAGCATACCTGAGGAAACTCACCATCCCTGAACCTAATTTAGATGAGCTCCTTGGCCTAGAGCCTGAGTCTGATGCTGAAATTGTATGAAACCATTTTGTGGTCTTCAGAAGGGGTGAATGTATTTCACATGTGGGAAAATGTATATCATTTTTGACCAGAGGGCAGATTGTACCAATGTAAAACATAGCCCCTCGATTTTCAGACATGCTACCCATTGAAAGGTGGAGTCCATGTATGCTTCCCTTAAATCTGAATTCTGTACCTCCTTGATTCATAGAAGATGGCAGAAGTGCAGAAGTGATTTCATGCCAGTTTCTAGGCCATGACCTTACGAAACTGGCAGCTTCTAAGTTCTGTCTCTAGCATGTTTGCTCTTAGAATTGAGCTACCATGCATCTCATGGTAGCAAAACTCATTAGATTGAGAACTACATGGGTATTTTGTATTATGTCAATCAATAATGTTATCTTTACTGTTACTGTGCAAGAAGAAAAGAAATGATGCAAATTTATTGTCATTTTCATATATAGGTCTTCCCTCATTTTCTAAAATTGTAATTGTTAATAAAGATAGTAAGGATTACATCTAGTTTCAAATTTTAAACAGCTAGGTTTTATTCTAATTAGACTGCTGCATATTCCCCCAAGCTTAGTAATAAAGTTCACACTTTCTCAGGGTTACTCGCATTCTGGGCAAAAAATAACTCTGACACTTATGAGGGTGGGTACAGGTATATGTAACTTCACCTAGGTTTTAGAAGAAAAAGTATGCCCCCTTTCCTTAGCCCAACCGTCACACCATGTGAATGAGCTTGAGTTGTGTTTATATGATACCGTGTGTAATTATGCAAATATAGAGTGTGAATGAAGTTATGTAGATCTAAGAATACCTATCTTCATGAGGTTTCAAGTGTTAAAATTATATTGGTTTTTATCAGTTGTACAAATGAATGTGTCAATATTTGAGTGATAAGGTATGTGTGCATAGGTGTTCAGAGATGTGTGAATCTATTTCCATTGCTGTATAGAGGTGTGCATGTGTGTGTTTCTGTGTGGGCACGCATCTATTTGTATAAGTTTATGTGGAAGTACCTGCATGAATGAAAGTGGATACACATCCTTATTCATATCTCTATGTGTGCACTTTTCAAATGCCCACCAATGTATGGCATTCGTCTATGAAAATATGGATACAGAAGTGCGGTGACACCATGTCCCAAAGCCTGTTGCAATACACTTTGGAACCATTTACTACTATGGATTGCCTGTATTTCTTTCTACCTCTGCATAATGATTACTTAAGAGCTATTTTCTAAAGTAATGTATCTTTTCAATAGGACAGTAGATAGTGCTTTTTGAAAAGTATAGAGTGCTTGCCACGAGGGGTGACTGCACAGTGTCTAAGCATGAGTTCAAACAGAATCAGGAGATAAACTTGGAAGTGTGCCTATCAGTACACAAAGTCCTGCCTTTATTTCTCCATCTTCAACATTGGCCCCTACACTAATCTCCTATTGCTGCTGTAGCCAATTACCACAAACTTAATGGCTTAAAACAATACAAATTCATTCTCTTACCATTCCGGAAGCCAGAAATCTAAATTGAGTTTCAGCAGGCTAAAATCAAGGTGTCAACAGGGCTGTGTTTCCGGAGGTTCTAGGGAAACTTCATTTCTTCTCATTCCTTGATTTATAACCACTTCAAAGCTAACGACAACAAGTCAAGTCACCTCACATCACATCACTCTTGCACTGATGCTCTGCCTTCCTCTTCCACATTTAAAGGGCTCTTGTGATTACACTGGGCCCACCAATGTAATCTAGGGTAATCGCCACGTCTCAAAGTCATTTTATTAGCAACCTCAATCCCATCTGTAACCTTAATTTTCCCTTGCCATGTAACATAACATTCACATTATTCTATATACTACAGTCCCTGACTTTAAGAGACAAATGTGTACATCAGGAAGCTGGGGATGAAGCCAGGTTGAAAGACTTCATTATGTTGGAACTACTCCTTAAAGTTTTCCAACATTGCAAAGAGCAAAACTTGGGTTACTGAACATTGTAAGAGTCAGAGTCTATCAAGATTCTTGAGATGGGTATACAGAAACAAATTGGAATTACATTATGGCCCAATGAATGTGGCCTCCAGACTCTGATTATAGGATCTTGTCGTGGCACTAAAAGGATTAAGGTCATGTATCACCAAAGCGTGCTGACTGGGATGCCTGGGTGGCTCAGTTGGGTGAGCTTCCACCTTCAGCCCAGGTTATGATCCCAGGGTCCTGGGAACAAGTCCCACATCTGGCTCCTTGCTCAGTGGGGAGTCTGCTTCTCCCTCTCCCTGCTGCTACCCTCTGCTTGTGCACTCTCTCTCTCTGAAAAATAAATTAATAAAATCTTAAAAAAAAAAAGAAAGAAAAGTATGCTGACCTTGGGCCATCCTTAACTGAGAAAGTGGATAGCATGTCTTACCTTCCAGGTTACCTTATTGACACCTAGAAAGCATTCCTGTTTTTACTTGCCTTATCTCCACCATTAGACTATCTTTTTTTTTTCTTTTTTTTTGAAGTCTTGGACTTTGGGGGTTTCCTTTTTATTATGCCACTCTGTGCCTAATTCAAGCATGTAGGATAGATATTTTTAAATTAACTATGAAAAAATTAAGATGCGTCTTATTTTTTCTACTAAATCAGTATTTCTCAAATTGTATGTGGTAAGTTAATTTTGGGTTTTTTTTTTTAATTCAGTTCATCCCAGCTTATCCTCTCCCTGCCCCTCCACCTGGACCTGCACTTACTTCCCTCGTCACACCAGAAGCCACAATCACTCCCTATGGGCTCCAGGTATACCCTGTTTGCCTTCCTGGGAAATCCCACATTCTACCCACTCAGACCAGGAAAAAAAAAATTGCACCCATACAATTTTATTGTATTATATACAAAATTTTGTGCTTTGGTGGCACTGCAAAGTCAAATTGTTATACAAAATTTCAAACTTTCTCCCTTTCTGTACTTGTCTCATCATAGATAGGTAACAGACAGTGCATAACATTTTCCTTCAAAGGGATGCTGTGTTCACCAAACAAAATAACACGTAAAAGGCCCTGGCACTGTGTCTTTTGCTTAGTGGGCCGTCTATAAATACAAGTTCCCTTATTCCCTTATCTTTGATTTTCTTAGACACTCCTTATAATTGCACAGAACCTCATGTTTACAAACAGCTGTACTCATATGATTAAACTTAATTTCCTAACAACACTGGATGCCCAAGTAAGAGAACACCCAGTGTCACACATGGAAAAGCTAAACTTTACCCTTTATCTTTTGATCCCAACTTAGGCAACATAGTTGGCCCCTGCTCAATGGTACACATTTATATTCTTAATCCTAAAATTTGATTATTTTTTCTGATTCATGTTTTAATCATGTATTATCCCCAGGTGTTCTCTTATTCATTTAATGAATGTACTTCATTTCTCCCCTTTAAAGCGAATGGAGGTCATTCCTAATTCTTGAGTGATAATGTTAAATTAATTTGGTGAGCTTTAATTTAAAAGGCATTGAACTCATGGCCTTTTTGTGTTCAGAGGAGTTATTTAAAAATTGAATTAGTAATATTCCCTGCCTTCAGCTATTATATGCCAACCATAAATGCAGGGCTATAGGACAGTACATTGAACAGTTCCTGTAAATGTCACTGTTTTATACTAAGCAAAGAACAATTTAGTGCAGGAAAAGGAAAGTATGTTCTGAGAGAAGGGAAATCTCTTTTTGTCCAATTCAAATCACACAGAAAACATAAGAAATATAAACTTTTATTTCTCATGGTCATAATTGAGCCTTTACAGAATAGATTCCTCCTCTCTCAAACTGGCAGACCCTAACCTTCTGCAGTAATCTTGGTTTGAACAAATATTTGGATGATCTTCTTTCGAATCTCCTTGGTCTTCACAGTATAGACTATGGGGTTCAGCACAGGGGGTACAAGAAGGTAGGCATTAGCCATGAGGGCATGAGTCAGTGGTGAAAGGTGCCTTCCAAAGCGATGAATGACAGACACCCCAATGAGTGGAACATAGAAGATGAGTACAGCACAGATGTGTGAAACACAGGTGTTGAGTGCCTTCAGCCGGCCCTCCCCTGAGGCAATGGCCATTACTGTTCGGAGTATGAACACATAGGAGAGGAGGATGGAGAGGGAGTCAGAACCCTTTGTGAAAATGACAGCAATAAGGCCATAGAGACTGTTGACCCAGGTGCTGGCGCAGGCAAGGCGCATGACGTCTTGGTGGAGGCAGAAGGAGTGGGAGAGGATGTTGGAGCGGTAGAAGGGAAGTCTTTTGATGAGGAAAGGCACAGGGAAGACCACACAGACTGCCCTTGTCAAGATGACTGCTCCTGTTCTCCAGACCACACCATTGGTTAGGATGGTGCCATACCTGAGCGGGTTCCAGATGGCTACCACCCGATCAAAGGCCATGGCCACCAGCACGCCAGATTCAATGGCGGAGAAGGTGTGAATGAAGTACATCTGAACAAGGCAGGCATCAAAGGCAATGGGCTTAAAGTTAAACCAGAATATGCCTAGCATAGAGGGCAAAGTACAAAGGGCAAGCCCCATGTCTGTCAACGCCAGCATGCACAGAAAATAGTACATGGGGATATGCAGGGATGATTCAGACTTGATGGTAGAGATGATGACACCATTGCCAAAGAGGGCAATGACATATACAGCACCCAGTGGGAATGCCATCCAGTAATACTTTTGTTCAAGCCCTGGAATTCCAGTTAAGACAAAGTAAGGGTGTTGGAAGTGAGAGTGGTTATTATCTGCCATGAAGCCGGTGTGACACAGGCATGAGGAGGGTGCTTGTGGGATCCTGATGGGTGACTTCCTAAAAATACAGTGACGGGGATTAACGATATATTAGAATCTGACTTCCCTAGGAGTGAAACAATTTTATTTTCACATGGGTGGGGAGCATGTAAGAGAGGACTGAACCCTTGAAATTTCTACTCATGGTATATCCTGTTGAGGAAGCTTCTACTGGCCCAGGAGAAAAAGACTCATCCAGCTACAAATAAGTCATATTCACATTTACTTTTACATCTCATAATTTTTGAATAATTTGCCCTCTGCTCTTCAATTCTTGAATATTTTACCTTCAGGCTGTGTATCTCTGGTTGAACCATGCTCATGACGAATCAAAAATCACATTGTAATTGTTTTTGACATCTCCCAAAAGATCCTCTTTGAAAGATTTCTGATTCATATTTCCCTGGCTTTAGCCAGGACATTTTTCCTCTTTCTATCAAACATCCATTTCTTCCCATTGCTCTTATGAAAAAGAGCTAGCTATTGGTTCATATATCTGGGCTATTAGATTGCCAGCATACATTTCTTTCCAATAAACTGTTGTTTTAGTTTTTGTCTGTTTTAGTGATTTTTGAGAAATAAAATGCTGTATTTCTCAAATAATTGTAATAAAAGTGGAAATGAGAGAAAAGTTTAAGAGGTAGACAAATAGAGGGGAAAAGAAAATAAGGTAGAAGGAGGGAAAGAGAGAAGAGAAAAAGAATAAAAAGAGAAAAACAGGGAGATACCACCTCAAGTCCATTACAGTGGCTACCATCAAAAACCCAGAAAACATCGAGTACTGGTGAGGATGTAGACAAACTGGAACCCTTGTGCACTGCTGGTGGAAATGCAAAATGACAGAGCCACTATGGAAAACACTGATGGTTCCTCAAAAAATTAAATGTACAATTATCACATGATCCAGCAATTCCACTTCTAGGTATATACACAAAAGAACTGAAAGCAGGGTGTCGAAGAGGTATTTGTACACCCGCATTCATTAACAGCATTATTCACAATAGCTAAAATATGGAAGCAACCTAAGTATCAGTGGATTCATGGATAAGCAAAATGGGACTGGAGGAGATTATGCTAAGTGAAATAAGTCAAGCAGAGAAAGACAATTATCATATGGTTTCACTCATTTGTGGAACATAAGGAATAGCAGGGAGATCCTGTAGGAGAAGGAAGGGAAAAATGAAGGGGGGGGTAAACAGAGGGGGAAATGAACCAAGAGAGACTATGGACTCTGGGGAACAAACTGAGGGTTTTAGTGGGGAGAGGGATGGGGGGATGGGCTAGATCCGTGATGGGTATTAAGGAGGGCACATATTGCATGGAGCACTGGGTGTTATATGCAAACAATGAGTTATGAAACACTACATCAAAAACCAATGATGTACTGTATGGTCACTAACATATCATAAAAAAAAAAAAAGAATAGTTACCATCTTAAAATTTAGGAGGGTGGGAGTCATGGTGGCCATTTTCACTTAATATGCCTGACCTGCACACTAAGCCTGAAAGTTGAGCACAATTTTTAATGTGACAGGTGAACTTATTCTGACAGCTACTATATATTCTGAATTTCAAATAAATATAACACAATAAAATTTATTTAACATAAAAAAAGAAAAACAGAGATCCAAAGAGCAGCAGAAGTAAAAGTTGACTTATTTCACATTTTATTAATAATAAAAAAAAAAAACCCTGAAGCCTAGATAAAACAACTTACCCTGAGTCAAATACCTATTAGTAGCAAAGTGGGTAAGAGAGAGGGAATGGCACAGCCTTGCTGAGCAATTTTACAGTTAAGTTTGGGGAAGTTTGAGGGCTCAACTAGAGAAGACCAAGTCAAAATTAGATCTCTTGATCAAGATGCTTACTCCCTAATATGGGTCCTTAGATTTTGTTCTTTATCTATATTGCCCAGGAGGTAGAAAAGAGGAGGAATTCAAGTCTATCTCCTGAAGATTAGGCTTTTAGATCCCAAGTTCCTCCTTTGAAGGTTTAATCTAGCCCTGACCCTCCACTGTTCATACTGCCACATTTATGGAAAAACAGACCAAGTGTTCTGTATCTGCCCCAGGCTACCAGAAGCCAATGGCCTTGTTATAGATTCTAAATTGTAGGAGGAAATGAACAATAAAATAAAACTACAAAATTCTCTCTTGTGTGAGTAGCAGCAAACAAACAAACAAACAAAAAACATACTTCCACCTGCCTAGGGAAACTTCCAAGTTTCTAGGCAATCTAAGATATTTGTAGATGATAGAACAAGATTAGGATTGGCCTTTAAAAGAGAAGCTTACTCTTCATTATACCAGGATGAATGATAGGTACAGAGAATTCTATCAGAGAAACAGGAAGACAGAAAAACCCTCCTGATGTACAAATTAATTATAACCACACCTCACCTGATAGTAGAACCACAAACTCCCTTATCAAGGGAGAAATTCCCAAACTGCAATCATTTAGAGTTCTGAATGAAAGTAATTTTAAAAGTCCAATGTCTAACCAATAGAGAAACAGTTATTCAGTATTCTAGAGGTGACACGTATCTTCTACCTGCATTAGTTCCATTGACTGGGAGTTCCCTACATTTTAAGGCAATTCATTTATCACAGAGTATCAGCTATCTATCCACCTCTTAGAAAAAGGTAACCTATTCACCATGAGGTTAAAGAAGTCATCTTCACATCTTTCCCCTAAAGGTGTGAATGAGAAAGAGAGTAAGAACATAGCATGTACAGTGCTTGGGTTGGAGAAAAAAGGACAAAGGAAAGATAAAGGGACAGGAAAGAAGTGGTTGGGAGACAATTAGAAGCTTCAATGATGATATCTTAAAATATTCTGTTGATAAGCCAATTTTATCCTTTGATTTTGCTCTAAAACTTACCTGGTTGCTGAGAGTATCCCTAACGGGAAGAGGATCTTGAGCAGCCTAAAACTTGCCTGACAAAACCATTGCCACTACCCACATGAGGACTTTTATTTCTTGAACTGCTCCAAAAGTCCTCCTCCTACCATACCAAGGAGAGTTTCATGGATCAATGAGCAGGATTATTCCCTGGAGCTTCTGAGATTGAGGAGGTCTCCCCAGGGCTGGAAAATCACCTCCTAGATATTCATGTCCGGGATATGAGAGAGTATTGAGGAGGCTGGTAGAAAAAAGGTGCTTGTTTGTGTGTATGTGTGTGGAGGGTGTTAGTTTCAGAGGCTGCTTATTGCTCAATCATGGTCTCTCAGGGCCATCTTAGCCACCTCACTCTTTCCATGCCCTTAAATGAATGATAGTTGCCTTTATTTTTCTCAAACACAGCAAAACTAACAAACAAAAATATCCCAAGGAAAAGTGACTCCAAGATTTTCCCATTCTATTTTCCCATGAAATCTACAGTTGAAATGACACCCCTAGTGAATGAATTTTTCCTGATGTTTTATCTGCATCTTTCAGTTTTCAATATCAACCTTGTTAGTCTAGCCATGTGCTGTGCAAAAGGAAGGCAAGAGACCCTACAGGGAGTCATCAATCATACCTATCAGTCAAGAGACAATTAATGGGGCATAATATCCGGTTATCACCTTCAGATAATGCTACTATTCTTATCTGCCCTCTGAATATTAATAACATCAGCAGCAGCATTAATAACAAAAACATGGGATATTAATTCTGAGCACCATTAGTTATATGATTTATCACATTTGCTTTACACTTTCATCATCATAATCCTCATAAATCTTGACAGCTTTAAAACTCTTGTGGAGTTGCTATGGCAAGTATTATCATCCTCAAACTTCCAAAAAGAAAGGAGGATCACACCGTGAATTAGTCTAGATTGTTGATGTAACTACAATATTTTTTATTGTAGAAATGACTTATGATAGAAATAATAGAGTGGGGGTTCCTCACTGTTCAGTATGTTCCAGACTTCCTGAATCCTGAAGGTCAACATGACTAGATAAGGAAGAAATGCTCATATAGAATGAGTCTCCCAGACTAAGCTCTCTTAATCAATTACCATTTATCTACATGATAGTCCTACAGTAATTGAACATTAATACAGATTACTCTTCAATACCATAGACTTTCAAAGTGTTCAGTTCCTAAATCAAATAAAATTCATCTCTACATCATATGATCATTCTTTTAATACTGTTTGGGGTAATTAAGCTGTGGAATTACTCCACTTGTAATAATTTAACCTCTATATTCCACTGCTCATTACAAAGGTGACATCGTGCCGCTCAGTCACACTCTTACTCATATTTTTTATCTATATTGACAAATAGGGGTTTTGAGTAATTGAATCACTATAATTTTATTCCAATCTCTCAGCCAAAATGTTTTGTTGTTTGTTGGTTTTTGGTTGGTTGTTTTGGCTTGGTTGGGTTGGGTTTTTTACTTATATGGGTGATCATTTGTATCTCACATTGATTCTGATTTTTTTTTAAGATTTTACTTCATTTTGAGAGAGAGAGAGAGAGAGAGAGAGAGAGAGCATGAGCAGGGAGGGGCAGAGGGAGAGAGAGAATCCCAACCAGGCTCCACTCTCAGTGTGGAGCCCTACACAGGGCTCAATCTCATGACCTTGAGATCATGACCTGAGCCAAAATCAAGTCAGACACTTAACCAACTGAGCCACCCAGGCACCCCTGGATTCTGATTTCTTTTCTCTTTCTGTCTATATGTCAGCACAAATATAAAACTAAACAATTACTATCTCTCTTTTTAAATTTCAAACTCTTCGAAGCTGAAAATAGATGAAGGACACTAACTATGCAATAGGTCAGACTGTATGGTCCTATAGATTTAGAGAAACTATCTTCTATTAATTATTTTAATTTTCTTTAATTGGATACTAATACCATTCCTATCAAAAGCAATTTCAAATATTCACATTTCCAACCCCCTCCCACTTAATCTTTCTCCTGTAACATTTTATAGCAAAACCCTTTCCCTATTCATTCAAAAGAATTGTCATGATTTGCTCCAATCTTTTTCAGTACCTTACCCTCTCTTAGCAACTTCTTGAAATATATCCACACCTATCCTTTCTTTCCCAGAGGTCAAGTAAATTGCCTCTTTCCAGGTTTAATATTAACCCTACCTCAGTCCTAGAGTCTTTGACTCCATTTCCTACTTTACCTCTTGGTTTTCTCATTCAACTGTACATATAAGCAGATTCCTCCCAGATCTATATCTCTGGTCCTTGTGTCGAGTTTCAGACAGTTATATGTATCTGTCTGGTGGCCATCATCTTTACCTATGCATCACTCATATTCATCAAAATCAACAAATCCATAACATTACAAAGCAACTTTATGCTTTCTCCTCCATACTTTAACTGGCTATTTCTTTACTTTTTTTTTTTTAAGGATTTTATTTATTTACTTGACACAGAGAAAGAGAGCACAAGCAGGGGGAGCGGGAGAGGGAGAAGCAGTTTCCCCACCGAGCAGAGAGCCTGATGTAGGGCTCGATCCCAGGACCCTGGGATCATGACCTGAGCCAAAGGCAGACGCTCAACCAGCTGAGCCACACAGGCGCCCCTATTTCTTTACTTTTATATATCATGTAAATACAAAAATATAACTCATCCAATAAATAGTGAGTCCTGACATTTTTACCTCTTAAATACTTCTAATATTGTTCCTTTCTTTCTATATCTAACAATGTTATGTAATTCCACCCCTCTATTTCTCCTACATGGACTTCTTCAATAACATTCTAACTTTTTTTATTCACATAAAAATAAATTGCTTTGCTTATCTTGTTCTTTCCGGTTCCTTCTTTCTTTTAGCCATGTGTGAGAAATGAGGTTTCTCTTATCGTCAATTTCTTTAGAAAATATTACTCTAATAATATTTGGCACTAACCAAATTTGAACTGGACAGATGTCTTATTACATGTAGTTAAGTTATTTCATTGCCACATAAATTTGATTTTTTATGAAAGTCTTATGAAAAAATCATAATCATGAGAACCTGAAAATGCATTTGCAAATAATTTGTAACTCTGTATAATATATCTTGTTTTTCCTTAAGCAGTTTTCATAACATCAAGATAATTTTTAACATTCAAGCAAGTGTATATTTTCCCCAAAACAAATTCTTTCTTATTGACTCATTCTTACTACCTTTCTGAAGCATTTAAAAAAAGTGAATTACTAGAATTTGCCAAACACAAATGTTTCAATTCATGATCCAGGGCTATATATTGTATGACAAAGGTGATCAAAAGATATTTGTTGCATAAAAAAATGGAAGTGTAGAAGGACAGAAGAAAGGAAGAAAGGGAAAAAAACAGGAAATCAAGGGAAGATAATACAATGAGAAAATGGGAGAGAAAGAGAGAGGACATAAGAAAAGATGGAGGAGCCTTGAAAGGTAAATTTTAAAGAAACTGACAAATGCTCTTATGAGAGTTTACATTTCTTAACGGTTTTAAAATTTATATCTAATGAAATTTACTTCTTTTTGTGCAATTCTATGAAATCTGGCAAATGCATAGAGTCATGTAACCACCCCTTTAATTCAAATACAGAAAAGCTGCATGAAACCGAAACACTCCCCTATGTTACCCCTTGTAGTTGATCCCTTCCACCTACCACAAGCCCTCGGCAACTATTAATCTGTTGTTTGTATATAACTTTGGTTCACTAAATGGTATGTAATCTTTCAAACCTGACTTTTTCCATTTAATATAACGCATTTGATATTTATCCATGTTATTGCTAAACAGTGTGTCATTGTATGGATATAGGTGATATTCTGTTTATCCACTTGGTGGTTGAAGGAAGTTTCTTTGTAAATAAAGCTGTAATAAGCATTCACACATAGGTTTTTATATGTATGTAAATTTTTATTTCTCTTGTTTAAATAAATACCTAGAAGTGGCTATCCCAGGCATATCTTAAGTATGTGTCTAACTTTCTAAAAATTACCAGATTATTTTTCAAAGGGGTTGTACTGTTTTGTATTCCCATCACCAGTGTATGAGAATCCTAGCTGCTTTTGTTCCAACCAGCACCTTCAATTATCAATTTTTTTTGGTCATTCCTATAGCTGTATAGTGACATGTCATCATGCTGGTTTTAATGTATATTTTCTTAATGACTAATAATATTGAGCCTCTTTTTGTGTGTTTACTGCCATACATATGTCTTCTCTGGCGAAATGTCTATTCAAATATTTGGCCCATTATTTCCTATTGGGTTACTTTCTTTTCTTGTTGAATTTATAGTTTTTTAAAAATATATATTTTGACTAAAAAAAACCAACTTTGTTGTTTATGTGATTTGTGACTTCTCCCCCCAGTCTGTCTTGCTTTTTAATTCTCTTAACAGTGTCTTTCATAAAGCATTTTTTAAAAAAGATTTTATTTATTCATTTGACAGAGATAGAGACAGCCAGCGAGAGAGGGAACACAAGCAGGGGGAGTGGGAGAGGAAGAAGCAGGCTCATAGCGGAGGAGCCTGATGTGGGGCTCGATCCCATAACGCCGGGATCATGCCCTGAGCCGAAGGCAGACGCTTAACGACTGAGCCACCCAGGCGCCCCTCATAAAGCATTTTTATAAAAAGATATCTTATAAAAATATTTTTGAGGAAATACATATATATATATATATATATTGCTTTGAGTTGTGCTTTTGGTATCTAATGTAAGATTTATTTGCATACCAAAAAGCCTCAAAGACTTTCTCGTATTTTCTAGAAGTTTTATAGTATTATGATTTACATTTAGGTTTTTGTTTAAAAGTCAATTGAAATATTTTTGTAGGTCTATTTGTGGATTCCCTATACTGTTTTACGGATTTATGTGTCTATCCCTTTGCCAAAACCAAATCCTTCCAATTACTGTAGCTTTATAGGAAGCCTAGAAGTCAGGTATTGAGAGTCTTCAAACTTTCTCTTCTTTTTCAAAATTGTTTTGTCTATATTAGTTCCTTTGACTTTGCATATGCATTTATTTATAAGATTATTTATTTATTTATTTAGAGAGCACATGTGAGCAGGGGGAGGGGCAGAGGGAGAGGAAGAGAGAGAGAATCTCCAACAAACTCTGTATTGAGTGCGGAGCCCAACATGGGGCTCAATCCCCCAACTCTGAGATCATGACCCTGAGATCATGACCTGAGCAGAAAGTAGGATGTTGAACTGACTGAGCCACTCAGGTGCCCCTGCATATACATCTTAGAATCAACTTGTCTCTCTCTGCAAAAACATGGCTGGGATTGTGATTGGAATTGTATTAAATCTTTAAAACAATTTGGACAGAATTGATATCGTAAAAAGTGTTGAGTCCTGCAATTCATTTTCATCATTTATTTAGGTCATCTCTTATTTCTTTTTCTTAGCAATGCTTTATAGTTTTCAGCATAATAATCCTGCACAAATTTCATTAACTACATACCATGGTGTGTCATTTTGGTGCTATTATAAATGGTACTTTAACAAAATCTAATTACCCATTGCTAGTATGTAGAAATATCGTTGATTTATTTATATTGACCTTATATCCTGTCATCTTGCTAAACTTGCCTTTAAGTTTCTAGGACCTTCTCACAGATTTCTTGGAGGTTTTTAAATATAGACTGTCATGCTATCTGTGAATACACAGTTGTGTATTGATTCCTTTCCAGTCTATATCTCTATGCGTTCTGTATACCCTCATTGTATGGTGTAGGACTGCTACTACTATATTGCACAAGAATGATGACAGCATATACTCTTGCCTTTTTCCCCAATCTTGGGGAGAAGACATTAAGTCTTTCATCACTAATTACAATGTTAGTTATAGATGTCCTTTATAAAATCATGGAAGTTCCCCTTGTATTTTTAATTTGCTGAGAATTTTGGCCATGAAAATGTGTTGGAATCAACATGCCATTACTGGCTTTGGAGGTGGAGTAGACCTCATACAAGGATAAGAGCAGCCTCTAGGATATGAAAGCAACCCCCAGCTGACGGCCAGCAATTTAGAGAGCCTACAGACTGAGTCTGGTTTGCCTTTTCTATTTTTCCACTCTCTTGGGCTGGAGACACGTTCTTTCCTCGGCAGAAATATTGAATTTCATTGCCACGTAAACTTTTGGGAATACTAGCTAATTTGGGAGCAATGAGGTTACCTATATAGATTATGAAGGGGAGGAACAAATTTTCCTTTGTCCAAGGCTCTTCTTGCTGGACTAAGAATTAAATTTACATGAAACAGATCAACAGAAGAAAAACCCAAGTTTTTAGTAAGTGCACACAGGCCTAATAATGAAATTGAGACCCAAACAAATGATCAGGTCAGGCAGTTTTTATACATTTTAGACAAAGAGACAATAAATTTGTGAGAAATTGGCAGGATAAACAAAACAGGCATTTGGGAGCTTAAGTCAGTGAAATTTTCAGTACGTATTCGTAGTAAAAAAGTAAAAAAGTAAACAAGTAGTAAGGTTTATTTCTGCAGCTTTCTCAGCTTTAAAGTTTCTATCTTTGGTGATAAGGATGTCCTTTCACTTCTTAGTACGGGGAAGGTATCTTTCATATGGGAAATTTATTTCCTGCTTTCCGGGGTGACAGAAAAGTGTCTGAGTGTCCCTGCACTGGCTGTTTCCCAGGTAGTTTCAATTCAAAATAATCAATATGCCTTAGTGGTACATTTTGGGCAGGCTGCCGTTGGTGCCTACAAACGCTAGCAGAGCACATTTGCTTACTCTTTCCCTCCCAGTAAATGTTAAATAGTTGCTGAGTAGTGAGCTTGTATTGGTGGATATTAAATCTGAGAATCTGTCATGAAACTTAACTTGGATTATTGTTCTAATTGCTACATTTTTGTCTATATTTTGTCTACATTTTGTCTATATACAGTGGGCAAAAATTGTTTGCTGATCTTTTTTTTTTTTAGTTTTATTTAAATTCCAGTTAGTTAACATACAGTGTAATATTAGTTTCAAGTGTACAATACAGTGATACAACATTTACAAACAATACCCAGTGCTCATCAGAGCAAGTGCACTCCTTAATCCCCATCACCTATTTAACCCATCCCCCACCCACCTCCCATCTGGCGACCTTCAGTTTGTTCCCTATAGTTAAGAGCCTCTTCCTTGGTTTGCTTCTCTCTCTCTCTTTTTTCCCTATACTCATTTGTTTTCTTTCTTAAATTCCAGATATGAGTGAAATCATACGGTATTTGTCCTTCTCTGACAGACTTATTTCGCTGAGCATGATACTCTGGACTTTTTTTTTTTAAACAATCTTCTGCTCAAACCTCTGGGGTTTCTTCACAAATCAGAAATTTCCTTCTTGAGTCTCAGCCCAGGAAATTTAGGGTAAACATTGTTTCATAAGAACAGTAGAATCTAGATTGCTTAAGCAGCATTGTCTGTCACGACTGTCCATTTCAACTGACTTCTTCCTTCCTCATTGCTCTCTCTGGAAACTTCCACGAAGGACATCCCTGGTGACATCCTTGGTGACAATGGTCATGGAACAAAGCATATGTATAAGTTCTCAGGAATGGTCACTGTAACTTTTTTTTTTCCTTTGGCTTTTGTTCCTTTTCTTGAGAGCCTTTCACTCCTAGCATGCACAGGATATGGATTTTATTTGTTACCTAACTGAATGCTCCTACAAAGTAATTTTCAACCATTTGCTTCTGATGCCAGCATTTAAAAGCAAAGTGTGTCAAGCACTGTAACTTGTGTTGCTATTCACACCTTCCTTTCTGACCATGTGATGTGGCCAAACATGGTCCTGATGCTGACCATGCCATCACTTGCTCTGCTGTCTTACCCCTCCCAGAGAGCAAGAAACAATGTTGAAAGAAAGGGTGAGCCAAATGTTCTAGGACAGGAGAGCAGAAATGTACTTTATGTCCTTTCTTCTGCCTTTTTTACCTGGAAATATTTAATGACCTTGCCAAATTCCATAACTGGGCTTTGCTTTGCTATTAGTAAGAAGCTACTTTGTAGTCAAAAGAAACATGCATGCTCAGAAATGTAAACATTAAGCTATTTGATCTACGAATGTTTAGTTATCAAATTTGATTGATTCATTTTCCTGGCTTGCAGTGATCTTGCTTAAAATGTTTGTATGATAAATTTTAGATCGGTATTAATATGTCTTTCTATCAGTGACTTATTGGCTGCATCTCATGTTGAGGTCTACATTGTATAGTATGGAGGGAAAAATAAAAATATATTAAACCTCTAATTCTCTAGTTATTATGTCTCTAGTCTCTCTCATTGAACTGAGCAATCAGAAATAACAATCATCTGTATGAATATACTATACTATGTTTTTTCCCCCTTTAATACTAACTCTACTGTGGAGGTACCAATGAACTAAGAACAGGGCTTTGCGTCTTTTACAACTGTATCTGATGTTTATTTTGTTTTCTTTTGTTTTCATTTAACAGATATGGGCAATATTTTTAGAAGCCCTTCTAACCATGTCTGATCTGAAACTATGTGGCATAAATCTGTGAACATCTCTGACCTCTTCTTTTAATCTCAGGCTCCTTCCTTCTACTCCAAATAGAATGGCCACCTTCTTGTTCCTCGGCAATGCCCACGTTAGTCTTGCCTCACTGTCCGAGGACTTGCCTGGAACACATGTCCTCCATATCTCCACATGGCTACTGCATTCTCAGCATTTAGGTCTCAGCTTAAATATCAGCTTCAGAAATGTTACCCTTTCTGTGATATTTAGGCACTCTTCCTTTATGATCCCATGACCCTTTTCTGTTTGTTACATAGACTGTATATATACTGGCACTGTCTATCACTCTGTACTAGAAGGTAAGACCCATAAAAGAAGGGGTCTTACTTCCCTTGTTCACTACAGTAGCCTGGAATGCCTGGCATATATCAGGTGCTCAAAATTATTGGTTGAGAGAAAGCCATTTCGACAACAAAGAGGGGAGAGTAGAGAACTGAGATAGGCGTGCAATACAGTAAATAACAGGAGGTAGGCATGGTTCTGGCCACTTCACTTACGTTTTAACCCATTTCCTTTTCCTGATGAGGACACTGAAGCCCAGAGATGTGAAGTAGCTTGTCCACAGCCCTACAGCTACAAAGTGGCAAAGTGACGATTTTTACCTAGATGGTCTAAATTTGAAAGCCATAGCACCATACTGTGGACTCCTAAGACATAAAACTGAATGACACACATGTTGATTTGAGAAAAGGAGGGACCCGAGGATGGTTTAATTCTGTCCCTCTCTCCAACCTATTAAGCCAGATTCATTTATCACATGAATAAATGGCTATCCTGAATATCCAGGAAACCAGAGTGCAGATAGATATGGGGCCCTTCCTATGATTTAGAGGTCAGAGGAGAGGCAGCCCTGGATCCCAAGATGACAGAAGGATACAGAATGGTTCACTGAACTGATCAGGGAGCCTGAGACAGGACCTGGTTATGGAGTTGCGAGTGTTTGAGGTGCTAAGACTAACTTAGTCCAAGTCCTCAGCTCCATTCACCATGGGGTTAAACTTCGGTTGCAGAATTTGAGGGCAGCATCCAGGTCCAACAGATCACAGCTGCTGGAATTGCTGGAAGGAGCGTGAGGAGGGTAACCTGAGTCCAGGAGAAGTGTAGCTGTGCCCTGGGGATAGAGAGATTAAGGCACCATCTCCTGAATGGGAATAGTAGTAACAGGGATGAGCTGGGTAAACCCACGAGCTGGGATCTGGTTACCCAGGTCTGCTGCAGGGATTACAAGAACAAAAGCACCCTGTGAGCTCTCTGGGAGGGGAGGAGCAGTGGACAGCATGGCATACAATGAGGGTTTATGGAGATTTGGGCTGATTATGTCCACGGTGTGAAGGAAAAGCTACAAGCTGGCATGGGGAGTGGGTTGCCTGGCAATACACGATCCATCAGAAAACAGCCATCTATAAAGAACAAGAAATGGCAGGGAATGAGGAAGTGCAAAGTACAGAAGAGAGAGAAGGGAAGTGAAAGAAAGAGAGTGAGCCAAAATGACCGGGCCAGCGGAGTGAGGAGTCGGCTAGTCGTATTTCAGAGAGAGTTGACTTGATGGACAGCAGTGTGCACGTGGCCAGGGATGGGGACGAAACCACAGCAAACAAAAGAGACCATTCTATACCCCTGGTAGTCTTTGAATTGATTCAGGCCTTAGCCTGAGGATGCAAAGCAAAATGACTAAGTGATCTCTGCAGAGATGGAACCTGTGACCTTAGAGCCATTAGCACCATGTGGTACTCCACTGAGCTGAGGGCAATTAGTCAAAACAGAAACAAGCAACAAAACCAGAAGGTGTCCCTGTGGACTGAGCCTGGGGCACTCTCTGGGGCTCATTATCTGCTCTCTGAAAAAAAGGCTGGGGAGAGGTTGTGGTAATGGTCAAAGAGCAGACAGGCCAGAGTGAGACAGGACACCAGGACCTGTCAGGACTATGGGCTCAGGATTATATGGGGTCGAGGGGAACCTGTTTCACAGGCTATGAGGACAGGACTGAATGTTAGGGATGGAGGGACTCTTCCATTCCTGCTGCAGCTCAAAGGTCATCATGGTGCTTCCTCTGGGTAGAACAAACAGCCCTTAACTAACCACAGCATTCTCACTGAGGCTCCCCATGGGGTTCAGGCAACAAGAGGCTGGACACCTGTGCTCACCTTTCTTGTATCCCACACCCCACCCACTTCCCCAGATGGGGTACAACAAGGGTTGCATAAAGAGTACCCCTGAGTCAGTCTATGAGAACACCAAAGTGTGTAAGGGTCGCGAGGAGAACCAAGTGTGGTGAGTGAACTGCAAAAGGGAGAAGCAGGTGTGGGGAGGGACAATAAGACTCAGGGTGAGAGTGATAAAATAAATGGGGAGAGGGCACTAAGTGGGGAGATGAAACAAGAAAGAAAGGAAAGAGGAGGGAGAAATAGATGTGGCAGTTTCTGTTTCTGAGCCTGAAAGGACAGAAGGGAGATAGGGCAAAGAATTTGACTATTCTCAGAAAGTTACTTCAATTTTTGAAGAGTTGGAAGGTAGGTTGGGGCTGGAGGATTGGGACAGAGCAGGTGGAGAGATCAGAAAAGCATGGTGCCCTTTGTAGAAGGGAGCGAGCCATGGGTCTCAGAATCTGGGCAGTGAGACACATTTTTATCTAAGCTGACTTTTTAAAACAGCTCATAGAATTCAACAAACTTATTTTATGTCTAATGGAAAGATGTTATTATAGGGGTAAAAAGTACAAAAGATAGTTCTCGTCTTCAAATAGCTCACAGAGCAGTAGGAAGGCATGGGAAGAGTTCTGGTACCACGTTCGCTTATGCGAGAGGGGTGCACAGAGTAATAGAAGAGGGAGTGATT
Source organism: Ursus americanus (assembly GCF_024610735.1). Taxonomy (NCBI): domain Eukaryota; kingdom Metazoa; phylum Chordata; class Mammalia; order Carnivora; family Ursidae; genus Ursus; species Ursus americanus. The sequence goes on from NC_142142.1 coordinate 6,193,427, forward strand.
CACTGGGAGGGAGCAATACAATAGAGGCCTGTGGGAGCTGGTAGCATCTGAGTTCTAGTAAGAAAAAGTCATTTCCTGAGATGGAAAACTGGAAAGAAGGGAGAGGTAATCGTAGGTGCAAAGCCAAGGATTATGACCGAGCATGCAGTCTATTTGGAATTGGGACTGAGTATTTAACAACATACGTTAGAATTAGGAAGTCATGTGGAGAAGACTTTGCTGACCAAATAAAACACAGAGGGACATCTTCAAATTGCACAGTGCAGTTTTAAGTTTACTGGTGGCCAAAACCTCTGGATGGTGGAATTTGGGGCACCTTAAAAATTCAGGGGTGGTATCTTCTGTCCCCCATATATGGCCTGGTTTTTTGCTCACTTTGCCCAATAATAGCCTGCCAGGGTCCTTTGTTACCAGGTTCTTCAGGGCAAAGCTCTATCTCCCCAGTAAAGACACAGAATGAGAAATAATCTGAATGTAGGGAGCAGCAGAACCGAGCATTGCCTTATATTCCAACTATCCACCAAGATTTGAGACTAAGAATACGGGAGGTTATTTTCTAAATTTGGGTCTTATAACTTCCCTAATCATTCCTCTTCCCTAGACTGTTTTATTCCTCCCTTCCACATGCTATGCTTGTTTTCCTTATGCCCCTGATGTGCATAGGTCTCTTACCATATCAATATTCCATAATGTACCTGCTTTGATCTCATACTTTGTTAAGTGGTGATCCATGGGATATGCCACCTGTTTCCAGTGGATTCCTTGGTGCTCGGCACTAAAGATATCTCTTTTTTTAATAATATTTTTTATTATGTTATGTTAGTCACCATACAGTATATCCTTAGTTTTTGATGTAGTGTTCCATGATTCATTATTTGCATATAACACTAAGGATATCTCTTTCAGTACAGTCCAGGTTAATCTGGAGACAAAAGGGGGCCTCTCAGGATATGGAGGGGCAATTATTGCCTTGGAGACAAATCCGCTCTCTTAGACATTTCTTCCTGCTCTATTTTATCCCATAGGGGCCAACTCCTAGGGAGCCGATGCTATAAAGCCTCACACATTGGCCACTTCTCGAACGCATCCTAATACTGCTGCATTCACCTGCCACCAAAGACCCTGTCTGACATACAGTCTTCGATGCTGGTCTGGTAAATAGCAGGGAGAATTGTGGTGAGGGCCCTAACTGCCACGACTAGGTCTAGGACCCAAATGTAAAGTGAGCTAATTTGCCCGTAATACTCTGCTATCTCTATGTGGCTGCTCGGAGCTCTCCATGACACCAGCATCAAATCTGCCCTATAACCAAATATCCTATGTTCCATTTGTCTTTCAGATGGAAGGGAGCTAATCTGGTAATGAATGAAACTTTTGCTCTCTCCCAAAAAACATCATCCAGTATTTACATACATGTTGTGGTGACAATGTCCCCACTTTTAGGTTTGAATCATAGAATTAAATCTATAGAGAGCAAGGTTTCAGTTTGAGAAAAAGGGAGCTTCCTTATCTTTGTAGCAATATATCAGATATTTGAAGTAAAATAAGGATGCCTAATCGAGTGATGTGAGATGTGACTCAGGATGTGTGTTTACGATGCCCTGCATTTCTGACATATATAGATGTATGTATGTGGCTGCGTATAGAAGGGACGTTTGTGAACATCTGATGAATACGTGTGTATGTGAGGAGATAAAGGCTACTCATTAGCAGCATATGTGTGTTTTGGAGAATGACTGAACCTTTAAATTTACCTGTCTGTGATTGCGGGAGGTGGCAAAAGATGGATTAGGAGCATTTGTGGAGATGAGTGCATATGTGATAACATGCATGCAGCTACAGGCACTTTGGCTTCTACCTGCCTGCTCACCTAGACATGCGTTTCTATCGGTAGGTATTCAGCAGGGCTTCTATCTCAGGGAATGAGCATTTGCATATTTCTGCACGCTTAATGTATGTATAAGTTATATTCTTGTTTGAATGCCTGTTAATTTGATATGCATCTGCCTCAAAAATATCTCTGTCCGTGAATATAAACCTTCTTTACGTGTTTCTGCATATCAAGGTGGATAAGTGTGTGTTTCTGTGTGTGTATGTGTGTGTGTGTGAATGCATGCATATATGTCTATGTCACGTGTGGGAATACACATCGACGACAAAACGTGAGGACATTTTGTGTTTGAATAGTGTAAATGGCAGAAAGTACATGTGCTTCTTGGATGCTGGTTAGGAATATATGAGAGCACTTTGAAAATTCTGAGAAGTGAACCTGTCAAATATGAAGTCCCCATGTGGAGCTTTAAATATTCCCACAAAAGCCTCATAGGCTTTTGTCAACATGCATCTATCCCAGACTTTTTCTGTTTTGCCTTCTATCAAGTCTACCCACTACCCGGCCTGTTTTTATTGAGCAGGAATGTTCTGAACGGGTACGATTCAGCAGGAGCCTCTGTGCTCCCATCGCAAGCCCAGCCACTCAAAAGCAGCGCCATCTAGGGGTCACTTCAGGCAGAGGCAGAGACTGCAAGACAGTGGGGTCTAGAAATCATTGAGAAGAAAGGACTCCACTGAAGAGAAGAATAACATTTTGGAGAAACTTCATATGAGGTGTACGGACATGAGGGGTGGATGGGAAGATTTTGAGCAAGGTGCCAGTGTATGGAATAACACAACTAAGTGGGCATTTCAGAAAGAGGGATCGAATCCAGGAGAAAATTTAGAGAAAAAGAACTGCAAATGTGTATAATGGAAGTATAAAAGGTTTATGAAGCATATTTATGTGAAGTTTAATATAAACCAAGAACTGGATTCACAACAATGAATAAAGAACCACCTCTTTATTGGTTCCATTGAGGAAGGCACAGAAATATTAATAATTGAGAATGATAAGGACTGTATTAGAGAATGTGCTACCGTGTGATAGGAGAGGGTAAATAATCTGTCCCCAGAGCCTGTTTGAGAAAAGACTCTCAGCAGGGTTCAGAGAAGAGAGGAACAATGTCTGAGTTGGAACTTCATGATATATATGAGAGAGGAGGACATTGTACTTATAAAATGTATTTTTTGGTACGTGTGAAAATTAATGATATCTGAGGAATCACAGTAGCCCTGGAAGACTAAAACGCATGTGGCGAAGTAGAACAGAAATGAGTTAGGTAGCAAAGGTTGTTTGGCGCCAGATGGTGAAGTGGTTTCTATGACCAAAAAGGGTGTGGTCTTTATTTTAAAGCAGTGGAAAATCAGTTGCTTTAAAGGAAAGATGCCACAGCCACATTATCAGATTGCAAATTAGAAATAACACTGTGACATCTACGTGGAGGAAGGTTTGGAAGGCAGAAGAACTGGCAGCAGGGAAACTTTAGCAAAACCCAAAACACTGCTGATGAGTAAAGTGGATACAGAAGAAAAGTTTGAGATGAGACAATGGAGTTATACTAAGTATTAGATAGTAACTCATTGATATGAGAATCTACCTTTCCCAGAAAAAATGGTGTTGGGGTTAAGGCCAAAGTCATTTTTGAATCCTATCTTCAATATTAGTCCCCTTGCTCCAGCCATTACTACTTTAATCCAATCAAGTAATGCAAATCTGTCCAGGACTTCTAGGCACTTATATACAAATGTAGCTATCTGGGGGATAGCATTAGGAGAATTTTAAAACATGTATGCTACCATAATGGATAAATCATTACGCGTATTTTTAATTTAACAATATATTTTCATTCTTAACCATTGAGACTACTATGCACCATGACCATTTCTCTGATTAATTAGTTACCAGAATTAATATGAGAATTATGAAGAACTCTATTCTACTTATGTTCTCCTGTCGCAAACAAAAATATTTTATGTCTCTTCATGCATATGGGTCTTTCTCTCTGATAGATCAAGAACTAGAATTGCCAAATTAAGTTAATTTCTTATTTTGATGAAATGTACCAAATTGCTCCCAAAGAGCTCCAAAATTTTACAATTGACAGCCTTGATTAAGAGCAGTCTTTTAGTACCTTTTCCAGCATATAATTTTATCAAATTTTATGATTTTATCCTACATGACAGGTAAAAAAATGTTTCATCATTTTATAAATATGTATTCTCTTAGTAACCAACTACATTTCTTTAGCATTTATATATATTCTTTTTTTGGAGTAAGATTTTATTTATTTATTTGAGAAAGTGCCAAGAGAGAGCACAAGCAGTGGGAGGAGCAGAGGGAGAGGGAGAAGCAGACCCCCTGCTGTGCAGAGAGCCTGCCACGGGAGTGGATCTCAGGACTCAGGACGCCAGAATCATGACCTGAGCTGAGAGCAGACGCTTAACGGACTGAGCCACCCAGGAGCCCCAGATATACATTCTTATATAAAATCACACCTCATATTTTGCTAGATTTTACATCAGATTGCCCATCTCTGTCTTATTTATTTGTAGTTCCTTATATTCCAAATTTAAACTTTTTCAGTAATATAAGTTGCAAATGTTGTCCCATTCTGGGACACTCTGTCCCATTCTTTCCCTTATCTTTCAACTGCTATATAGTACCATTGTTATGAGAATTTGTTGTTGTTGTTGTGATTTTTTTGTTGTTGTTCTAAGAACACTTAACATGAAATCTAACCTCTCAACATAATTTTAAGTTGTTAACTAGAGGCACAATGCTGTACAGAAGATCTATAGAATTTTTTCATCTTACATAACTGAAATTTCATACTCTTTGAGCAGTCTTTCCTTGTCTCCCCCCACCTCAGATCCTGGAAGCCACCATTCTCATCTCTGTTTCTATAAGTTTGACTAGTCATACGTCATACAAGGGGAATCATGCGGTATTTGTCCTTCTGTAACAAGGTTTATTTCACTTTGCATAATGTCCTCCAGATCCGTCCGCAGTGCAGCAGATGGCAGGATTTCCTGCATTTCCAAAGCTGAATAACATTTCATTGTATGTATACATCACTTTTCTTTATCCATTCATCCACTGATGGACATTTAGGTAATTTCCATTTCTTAGCTATCGTGAAGAAGCTGCGGTGCACATGGGAGTGCAGATTTCCTTTAAGATTCTGATTTCAATTCTTTTGAACCTACACCCAGAAGCAGGATCGCTGGATCATATGATAATTCTATTTTTAATTTTTTGAGGAAGCACCATACTGTTTTCCATGCTGGCTGCACCATTTTACATAACTAGCCAGACCAAGTTATAAGGGTTCCAATTACTCCACCGTGACCAACTCATTATTACTTTTTTTCTAATAGTCATCCTAACTACCAGGTGTGAGGTGATATCTAATTATGGTTTTGATGTGCATTTCCCTGATGATTAGTGATGTTGAGCATCTTTCTATATACCTGTTGGCCATTTGTATGTATTCTTTAGAAAAGTGTCTACTTAGTTTTTTTGCCTTTTAAAAATTGATTTGTTTTTTGTTATCGAGTTGTAGGAGTTTCTTATATATTTTAGATATTAAACCCTTATCAGATACAGTTTATAAACATTTTCTCCTATTATGAGGGCTGGCTTCTCACTCTGTTGACTGTTTCCTTTGCTGTGCAGAAGTTTTAAGTGTGAAGCAGTTTCATTTGTCGAATTTTCCTTTGTTATTTGTGCTTTTGTATCATATAGAAGAAATTACTTCAAGGGGTGCCTAGGTGGCTCAGTTGGTTAAGTGTCAGAGCCTTGGTTTCCCCTCAGGTCATGAACTCAGGGTCCTGAGATCCAGCCCCACGGCGGGCTTCCCACTCAGCAGGGAGTCTGCTACCCCTCTCTCTCTCCCACTCCTTTTCCTTCTGCCTCTCTCCCCTCTCCTGTACTCTCTCTCTAAAATAAATAAATAAATCTTTAGAAAATGAAAACAAATTGCTGTCAATTCCAATGTCATAAAGCTTTTCCATTATGTTTTCTTCTACAGTTCCAGTTATGTTTAAATCTTTAATCCATTTTTAATTGATTTTTTCAATTGGTATGGTATAAGAAACAAGCACATAGCATTAACACATAAACTTTAGGATAAGCTTAGCCTTTTCTACGAAAGGCCCTGGCCCTTTGTTAGGGATACTGTTGAAACCACAGGTAATTTGGGGGATACTTGAGAGATACCGAAATATTCTGTATTCATAAATATTTTAACTATATCGACTATCTTGAGTCTTCCAATCCATAAATGTGGAAGGTCTCTCCATTTATTTGGAGCTTCTTTAATTTCTCTCAGCATTGTTTCATAGTTGTCAGTGTACAATAGTGTACTTTTTCTTAAATTTATTCCTATTTTAAAATTTTTGATGCTATTGTGAATAAAATTTTCTTAATTTTATTCTCAGATTGTTCACAGCTATTTATAAACACACAATTGATATTTTATCTTGACTTCATATCCAGCGACCCTGTGGAACTCATTGATTAATTTTAGAACTATTTTTTATGGATTCCTTAGAATTTTCTACATACAGGTTCATGCCATCTGTGAATAACAATCATTTTATAACTTCCTTGCCGAAGTGGACATTTCAATTTGTTTTCTTTCATGCATTACCTAGAATCCTCACTATAATGTTGAATACAAGTGGCAAAAGCAGATAACTTTTCCTTTTTCTAAATCTTAAAGGCAAGTATGATGTTAGCTGTAGGTTTATTCACAGATGCCCTTTATCAGATTGAGGAGTTCCTTTCTATTTCTATTTTGTGAAGAGCTTTTACATGAATGAGTAGAGGATTTTGATGAACTCTTTTATTGTGTCTATTGAGATGACCATGAAGTTTTTGGTTTTTATTCTATTAATAAAGCATATTACAGTCACTGATTTTGAAATGTAAAACCAACCTTATTATGAGATAAATCGCACTTTATCAAAGTATATAATTCTTTTTAGATGTTGTTGAATTTTATTTGCTATTATGTTAATACTTTGTATGTATTCACTGCAGAGATATGTATCTATAGTTTGCTGTGATGTCTTTGTCTAGCTTTAGAATCAAGGACACACTATAATCCTAGCATGAGTTGGATTTTTTATATATGTACTTTTAACAACATAGATTTATTCCTCAGAGTCTGAAGTCTGGGGTGTCCAAATTTTAGATTCCAGCGAATTGATTCCTGGTCAGAAGCCTTTTCTTATCTCACAGAAGGACAACTTCTTACTCTATCCTCATCTGGCAGAGAGAGCTCTGGTCCTTCACCTCCTCATAAAATCACTAATTCTACCATGGGGACTAGAATGAGGTGGATTTTTAAAAACTCTCCCCTATTTAAAAAAAAAACTCTTGAGAAACATTTAATATTAGTTCTTATGCTGATTTTTGATGTAATTCACCAATGAAGCCATCTGAGCCTGGGGTTTCTTTGTAGAAACATTTTAAATTAGTAATTGCATTTCTTTATTTATTATAGGTCTGTTCAGAGTTCCTATTTCTCCTTGAGTCAGTTTGGTAATTTATTATTATTTATTTGGTAATTTATTATTATTTTTGGTGATTTATTATTATTTTTGGTGATTTAGTATTATTTCAATTTTGTTTATCTTTTCAAAGAACAAATTTTGGTTTCATGAATTTTCTCTGTTGTTTTCAATTTTCCATTTTATTGATCCTTCCCTAATTACATCACCTGTACCTACTTTGGGTTTTGATTGGTCTTTATTTTACAACTACTTAAGGTACAAGACAAGGTGATTGATTTGAGACCTTTTCTGATCTAGGCTCTAACTGTACACGATAGTATTGGTATGTTCTGTTTTCTATTTTATGTAATTCAAAATAGTTTTTAATTTCCCTGGCTATCTCTTCTTTAACCCATCGATTATTTAAAAGTGTGTTGCTTAAAGTCCATGTTCCTTACTATTAGAGATCTCTAAATTAGTCCCATTGTACCCAGAAAGATACTTTGTATGATTTAGTGTTTTAAAGTTTATTGAGGCTTATTTTGTCACCCAGACTATAGTCTATCATACACAATGTTGTGTATTCTATAAATGTCATTTTTGATTCATAATGTTGTTCAAGATTTCTATTTCTTTGCTGTTTTTCTAATTGTCTCATTAATGAGAAGGGGATATCAAAATCTCCAACTGATAGTGTCGAATCATTTATTTCTTCTTTTAATTTTGTCAGTTTTCTTTCATGTATTTTAGGACTCTAGTGTTATTGCATGTGCGTTTATACATGTCTATCTTCCTGATATTTCTCTTTATTTCACTATGAAATATCTCTGTCTCATAATAGTTCTTGCCTTGAAGACTTGTTCGTCAATACTGGTATAGCCACTCTAGCTATCTAGTTGTTGTTTCTATGGTATATGTTTTCCCATCTTTTTACTCTCAACTTATATACTTTAGCATCTACAGTATGACCCCAATGTGCAGAGTATAGTTATTCCTTGCTTTCTTTATCCTAACAGTGTCTACTTTTTGTGAGGAGTGTTTAGTCCTTTACTTTGTAACTGATGTTATGGCTGGAAATCCATCTGCCAGTTCACTAGAACTCCCTATGAAATACCCAGCTAGTCCGCTGATCCATGGCTCACCCCAAAGACGGCCACAACCTCAAGCTAGTAGAGCCTCGGGCCTCCCCACTGGCCTGCCACCAACATCACCACACTGACCTACAAGCTCCAAATCAAAGAAGCCAGCTCAGGCAGTGGAACAAAGCTGTCAGCTGTCCCTGTGTTACCACTGCTGACAGGACTGGAGGCAGTGGGGATAACGAGGGCAGCCCCAGCCAGAATGCCAATAACGTAGGAGTTATTTCCCAAAGTTCTATAGCTTTCATGAACGGGCTGATGTTTCTGATGGCTTTCAGGGTGTTAACATGGTATTATTACTATTATTTTTTTTTAAAGATTTTATTCATTTATTTGACAGAGATAGAGACAGCCAGCGAGAGAGGGAACACAAGCAGGGGGAGTGGGAGAGGAAGAAGCAGGCTCCCAGCAGAGGAGCCTGATGTGGGGCTCGATCCCATAACGCCGGGATCACGCCCTGAGCCGAAGGCAGACGCTTAACCGCTGTGCCACCCAGGCGCCCCTAACATGGTATTATTGAGAGATTTACTAGTTTTGCAGTTGCTTTTCAGGAGAGGGATTTTCAACCCCCTCATTCAATCATGCTACAAATGAGTATCTGTTCCTATTGAATCCATTTTTTTAAGAAGGGGGAGAAGGGCAAGGCAGAGGGAGAGAGAAATCTTAAGCAGGCTCCACGCTCAGCTCAGAGCTTAGGCGGGACTCCATCTCATGACCCTGACTGAGATTGTGACCTGAGCCAAATTCGAGATTCAGGTGCTTAACCAACTGAGCCACCCAGGCGCCCCTCTTCATTCCTTTCTTAATGCTTTCTGTTCGATTGATTAAGATCTTTGTTTCATTTACTTTCCCTTATACTTTGAAAGTTTAACATTTAATTTTAAAATATTTAACTTGATATTTTTATCATATATACATTGAGAATTTAGTAATAAATATTTAGATTTAATTTACATCCACATTATTCCCCTAAGAACATAACTTAGCATGTCTTTGTTTTTCTTTTCCCCACATCACAATTTCATTGTCCTTTGTCTGGAATTTCAGTTCTAACTTTTTTGGGCATTTGACTGAGTGAAGGAGATAAGACTATAGTGTGTGCTCGGTCCTTCTTGTTGAAAGTAGAAAAACTATTTGGACATTATATGTGAAGTGAGGTTAATTGTGGGGCTTTTATTTTGGGAAATTGGTGAGTGGTGATATCACCACCTGACTTAGGGAATCAAGATATATTCCCTTTTTACTTTTTTTCTTGTGTCATTGTTGTAATTTCTCTACCACCGTCTCCTGAGGAAACTGGAAGAGGTTTTAAGATGCATTTGTGAAGATCTGTTCTCTATTATATGAGTTTTAAATAAATGGGAGTGGGGCACCTGAGTGGCTCAGTGGTTTAAGCATCTGCCTTCAGCTCAGATCATAATCCCAGGGTCCTGGGATAGAGCCCCACTTTGGGCTCCCTGCTGAGCAGGCAGTCTGTTTCTCCCTATCCCTTGGCCCCTCCCCCAGCCCCTGCTTTCTCTCTCTTTCTCTCAAAAATAAAATGAAACAAAATAAAATAAAATGTAAAACAAAATAAAAATAAATGGGACATAAGAGTAGAGATTTCCAGGGTGAGATGAATATACAATGATCTAGGGGGATATATTTGTGATTCATCAGTTTACAGAATTTAGTTAATGTCACAAGAGTACGTACGACCACTGAAGAAAAAGAAGAGACCCAAAAAAAGATCCCTCAAAAATGCCAAGATGTACCTTGGGCAGGATGCAGCAAGGAGAACTGAGCAGTTAACTTCTACCAGGTAGAGTTAAGAAGAAAAGGAGAAACTGGATTTATAACAGCCACAGGTCATTGAAAAATACATTAGTTTAGGAAATATGAGTGCCCCTTGCTTTAGTACACAAGGGGTATTTGGTGACTTTAATGAGACCACTTAAAGTCCCCTGAAATGTGAGTGTGTTGAGGCAATATGGAAGTCAGAATGTCTGGGGGTGAGGGGAGCCAAAATGGTATTTATAGGAGTATAGACCCTCTTACAGGTGTTTGCCATTGATGGCGGGACATGAGTTTGGAAAAAGCTTCAAGAAAAGGCAAGGTTAAAGGAAAGTGGGGAAACAATTTAGGACGAGGAACAGATTTAAGGACAGCTTTAGAAAAACTGCCAAGACCAGAGATGAGCATGGCATACATAGTAGAATGTACGTGTATGCCGGGAAGGGAGGGAATGTGTAAGCGTGTGTGTGCTGGGACTGGGGAAGGAGGAGGCAGGCTGTTTTAGATAGCATCATGCAAAGGTGTCAAAATGGTAAGTAAATCTTTCCAATTAGTTTTCAGGTTCCAGAGTTCAAAGTGGGATCCAAGCTATGTCAACATTCCCCATGCAGGCAGCCCCTGATAACACTTCAATGGCCCCCACCTTCTTGTTGGTGGGCATGCCAGGTCTGTCAGCTGTACCCTCCTGGTGGACGATACCACTCATCACCATCTACCTTCTCTCTGCCCTGGGCAACGGTACTATCCTCTGGGTCATTGCCCTCGATCCCACCTTGCACCGCCCAATGTACTTCTTCCTCTTCCTGCTGAGTGTATCTGATGTTGGCTTGGCCACGGCCCTGATGCCCACCCTGCTGGGGCTTGCCTTTGCTGGCGTTCGTGCTGTCCCTGCCTCAGCTTGCCTCCTACAGATGTTCTTTGTCCACGTCTTTTCTGTCATGGAGTCCTCTGTTTTGCTCGCCATGGCCTTAGATCGAGCACTAGCTATCTGCCGCCCTCTCCACTACCCAACGCTCCTCACCAATGATGTCCTTGGCAAGATTGGTGTGGCTATCACTTTCCGATGCCTGGGTCTCCACCTGCCCCTGCCATTCCTCCTGGCCCACATGCCCTACTGCCACCCTCAGATTCTGACCCATTCTTACTGCCTGCACCCAGATATAGCCCATTTGGCCTGCCCAGGAGCTTGGAGTGCAGTCTACAGCCTCTTGGTGGTTCTGTCAGCCATGGGATTAGACCCCCTGCTGATTTTCTTCTCCTATGGCCTAATTGGCAGGGTGTTGCAAGGTTTTGGACCCAAGGAGGATCGCTGGAAGGCTGCTCAAACCTGTGCTGCCCACCTCTCTGCTGTGCTCCTCTTCTATGTGCCCATGATCCTCCTGGCCCTCATTGACCGTCTCAGGGTGCCAGTACCTCAGCCTGCCCATACTCTTCTCTCCTATGTCCACTTCCTGCTTCCTCCACTGATAAACCCGATTCTCTATAGTGTCAAGATGAAGGAGATTCGAGAGAGAATACTCAAGAGGTTACAGTCCAAGAAGGTGGGTTGGGCTCAATGAGGAGGAGGCCCCTCCACATTTGGTGGCTCAAGGCTACCTGGTACTAAGGTTTCCATGACAAGAACTCAGTTCACCATGCATGAAATGGTGACTCGGGTACACACAAGCACATATACATGGATGCCCACTGTCCTTGCAAGCGTGCATGTGGACATTTAGGAAAGCTTACAGGTTCCAGAGAATGGCAGTGGTCTCTCCACTGTTTCACTACAGATCCATGGCATAGAGAGGCCAGGATCTAGGTCTTGTCCCAACCTTCCAAGCGTGTCTTGGTGGTTGTTTTGTGTTTGTTAATTTCCCTACCACATCTACACCCCAATAACTGAGGAAACTCTAGGAGTTAAACAGCAACACAGCAGAGAAACAAGAAGACTGAAACATCTGATGGCATTCAACGTGTATGTACATCGTTTTACAGACCTTTTCATGGATTGTAATATATGTCATGTATACAATCACATATCATTGATCTATTAGTGTAGCCTCATAGTCTGACTTAGTTCATATGGTATAAAGTGATCCCCCTCTCATAAAACAAACAAGAGCTCTGGAATCCAAACAAGAATTACATTATTTTTATAGATTAAATGTAAGAGAATCAACATTTATGATGATAAGCTTTCACATCCAAGAATATATGATAGATGTTTCACTTTTTAACACTGTTTAAATTTTTTTCAATAAAATTATTTGCATTAAATTTATTTCTATAATTTTAAAATGTATATTTTGTAGCTTTTATAAATAAAATATATCCCTGTTTCTATTTCCACATACATATTGTTTGATTGAGAAAAAACATTTCTATCTTGCATTAATATGTATTTTACCAAATTATTGTATGAATTATTGTAGATTTTTATTTTTGGATTTTATTTGCATTTAGCAAAAGTAAGTAAAAATAGATGACTGGTAATTTTTCCCTACTATTCACACAATGTATTTCATTTAATTTATTGGACTATGAAAAATTAAAAGTGACCATTCAGATCTTGATTTTGAAACGGAAATGGCATTAATGTTTCACCTGTTAGAACAACAGTTGGTTGCTAGATCTCTGGGAAAACTTTCAAGATTTAAAAAATATATATGTATTCTAATTTTATTGATTTTTAATAAGCTTACTTAATGAATCCTACTAAGTGTTTTTTTCAGCACCCAGTAATATAATTATCTGCTGTTTTTTTAAGGATTTATTCATTTATTTGAAAGAGAGAGCATGCACAGGAGTGGGGGGGCGGGGCAGAAGGAGAGGGAGAGAGACAATCCCACACAGATTCCCCACTGAGCACGAAGCCCCATCTGGGCGAGGCAGAAAATTGGAGAAAAGAGGCTTATAATTTGATTGTGAAAATTGATTTTCCACATTCCAATATATATATATTGGAGACAGACAAAAGTGTGTGTGTATACATACACACAGAGCATTAAAAAAAGTAATACAAATTCTTAACCTTGATGTACTTATTCCAGCATCCGTCTGGGATTGTAATGGAATTATATGGCCTGATTATGTCTATCCTACATCCTCCCAGCATTCCTTGAATCCATCTGCATCATTCTGAGTTAAAAATTCCTTGATCTCTAGATCCAGAAATGGCTTTAAGGTCATCAGGAGGAAAAGCAGCTGGAACTAGAAAAACGACAACAACAACGACAAAAACAACTGGTGTTTTATTTTGTTTTGTTTTCTTTTGTTTTTTCGGGGAGCAAGGCAGTGAGTACTCTGCCCCTAGAAGGACTAAATTTAGGTAAAAGGAAAATTTACCGAAGAAAATTTAGGTAAAATATTAAATGAAATGATTATCCTCTTCCTCTCTTTCTTTCTCCAATTCAAATTACTTCCCCAGCCCTCCTCCTCCATTTCTTCCCTTCCCTTATTTCTCTTTTTTATTTACTGCTAATATCATAATTTTAACGTAAAAAGCTATGAATTTCACAATGAAAATGCTCCTTATAAAAGGAGTTGCTCTCAACGGCCCTCTCTGAGGCCACTTCTACATGCTTTATATGCTTGTGGAAATTCCCCCATTGTCCTGGAGCTACCTCCATCCTTTCAAAAATCCTTGGCCCATGGAAACCTTTTTCTGACCCATTTCTCTTCTCTGAGGTTAAAAAAAAAATAAAGAAATCGAATTTGGTAACTATGCCACCCTAACTGATTTATGGAATTAAATGGGGAACTAAAGTTTGCACCAGAAAAGAACAGAGTGGCTTTTCAGTTTGACGGGAGAGATGGCTCAGACCTCACTTGGAGACAACCAGCCTTCTGTCAACCTACAACCTCTCCTGGTGAGAACATCAGGGTTTGAGATATTGTCATGACTCAGCTTCTCCGAGTGTACCACTTCAAAACTTTTGGCCTTATTGTCCAGACATTGTTGCAACAACCAGACCCATGGCTCATTGGCTGGCTCCACAAAGGGAGCACATGATAACCTCTTGCCTTAGGCCAGCACTGTGTTCCTCTTGCTTTTTGCCCCAGGGCTGACACGAGGCATGACACATTCTCAGGTATTCACTTGGTATTCATACATGTGAAAAAGTATGGGGGAATTAACAACTCATAGGATAAATATTGACCAATGGTAAATAAGGTCCAATGAATAAAGATTTCCCTCCTTATTTTCCTGGATGGACTACCATGAGATATATTTGATAAGGCTTCAGAGTTGGGTCTGCAGGGATGGTCCAATAGTCACCCATAAAGGTGACGGGCTCATTATTTATTTACCATCTCTCAGCTCCAAATTCCTTTTTGCTTGTCTATGATGATGGTGTTGGACTCTGTAATGTCAATACTTTTCTTTTGTCACCTGACATGATGTTAAGACTCGTCAGTGGAAGGCAGTGGAGGAACACTGGAGGGAGAAGAGTTTGTTGACGGACTCCCACAGAATATGCTATTTTTCCATTGCTTGGCACTGTGCACTTTCTTCAGTACTCGGTTCTAGCAGTGCAGAGTTTCCTCCATTATTAACCACTGAGCTTCTTCTCCGGTCTTCACTGGATCAACAGGGACATAACCAGAGGCCCAGACAGTATGTAGCAGCACTCTAGCTCAGGGAACATCTCCTACCTCATCACTTAAGCACTGTAGAGGAAGAAGAAGAAGGAAAAGAAGAAGAAGAAGAAGAAGAAGAAGAAGAAGAAGAAGAAGAAGAAGAAGAAGAAGAAGAAGAAGAAGAAGGAGAAGAAGAAGAGGAGGAGGAGGAGGAGGAGGAGGAAGAAGAAGAAGAAGAAGAAGAAGAAGAAGAAGAAGAAGAAGAAGAAGAAGAAGAAGAAGACAACTACTATGAAGACTAGGAGGAAGTGGAGGTGGAGAAGGAGAGGACAAGAAAGAAGAGGAAGGTGAGGGGGAGGTAGGAAAGAAGGAGAGGATGGGGGCAAGAGCGGAAGGGGAGAAGGAGGAGAAAAAGGAAGAAGAGAGAGCGGAGGATAGCCTGGCACTTTGTTCTACTTTCCTAATACCAAATGTTTAACTTACCAAGGCTAAAGAAAGCAGACAAAGAAAAAGAAATTGCAACTAGAGACAAATCCAAAATTACAATATCAGCCTGATCCCCAAAATAATAAAACCTTGAATCTTTCCTGTATACTTAGACTCCCTAAAAGAACAGTTCTATACCAGATTTTTGTTATGGTGATATCTTAAAATAAATCCTGACCTTTGTGAACATGATGATAGCAATTCACCATAAACAGATTACTGTAAACCTAATAGTCATGGTAATCTATTGTGTGATTTGTTCCCCTATAAATGTATGTTAGGTTGCGGAATTTGTGAGGCATAGCTTCTGAAGTCTGACAGCTTTGAACTCTACAAATAAATTCTCACTTTCTTTTTTCAAATACTTGTTTTTCTCAAAACTTCATTTGACATATCATACATCAGGGAACACTGAGAAAAAAGTAAGAGAAAACCAGCAAGGACCTAGATGGAGAGTTAGAGGAAGCTGGGCATAAGCTTAGCTGCTCAGGCTGAGTGAGGAGGGCCTTCCAGCTTCATCAAGTTTCAAAAAGAACTATGGCGAGACCTCCATCTGGAAGTCCTCCTGCCACACATAGACCAATGGAATAGAACAGAGAACCCAGAAATGGACCCTCGGCTCTTTGGGCAACTAATCTTTGATAAAGCAGGAAAAAACAACCAGTGGAAAAAAGACAGTCTCTTCAATAAATGGTGCTGGGAAAATTGGACAGCTACATGCAAAAGAATGAAACTTGACCACTCTCTCACACCATACACAAAAATAAACTCCAAATGGATGAAAGACCTTGATGTGAGACAGGAATCCATCAAAATTCTAGAGGAGAACATAGGCAGCAACCTCTACAGCATCAGCCAAAGCAACTTTTTCATGACACATTTCCAAAAGCAAGAGAAATAAAAGATAAAATGAATTTATGGGACTTCATCAAGATAAAAAGCTTCTGCACAGCCAAGGAAACAGTCAAAAAAACTAAGAGGCAGCCCACGGAATGGGAGAAGATATTTGCAAATGACACTACAGATAAAAGACTGGTATCCAAGATCTACAAAGAACTTCTCAAACTCAATACACGAGAAACAGATAAACAAATCAAGAAATGGGCAGAAGATATGAACAGACACATTTCCAATGAAGACATACAAATGGCTAACAGACACATGAAAAAATGTTCAAAATCATTAGCCATCAGGGAAATTCAAATCAAAACCACACTGAGATACTACCTTACGCCAGTTAGAATGGCAAAAATAGACAAGGCAAGAAACAACAATTGTTGGAGAGGATGTGGAGAAAGGGGATACCTCCTACATTGTTGGTGGGAATGCAAGCTGGTACAGCCACTCTAGAAAACAGTACGGAGGTCCCTTAAAAAGTTAAAAATTGAGCTACCCTATGACGCAGGCATTGCACTACTGGGTATCTACCCCAAAGATACAGACGTAGTGAAGAGAAGGGCCATATGCACCCCAATGTTCATAGCAGCAATGTCCACAATAGCTAAATCGTGGAAGGAGCCGAGATGCCCTTCAACAGATGACTGGATTAAGAAGTTGCAGTCCATATATACAATGGAATATTACTCAGCTATCAGAAAGAACGAATTCTCAACATTTGCTGCAACATGGACGGCACTGGAGGAGATAATGCTAAGTGAAATAAGTCAAGCAGAGAAAGACAACTATCATATGATTTCTCTCATCTATGGAACATAAGAACTAGGAAGATCGGTAGGGGAAGAAAGGGATAAAGAAAGAGGGGTAATCAGAAGGGGGAATGAAACATGAGAGACTATGGACTATGAGAAACAAACTGAGGGCCTCAGAGGGGAGGGGGGTGGGGGAATGGGATAGACCGGTGATGGGTAGTAAGGAGGGCACGTATTGCATGGTGCACTGGGTGTTATACGCAACTAATGAATCCTCAAACTTTATATTGGAAACCGGGGATGTACTGTATGGTGACTAACATAATATAATAAAAAATCATTAAAAAAAAAAAAAGAAGAAGTGGGAGTGCCTCAGAACCAGAGCTACCTAGGTACATATGAAAGCACCAACAGATTGTCCGCACCTCTTCAAACCCACACATTTTGCCTATACACACCCATCTATCTACACACTGATGTAGCATTTCACACTATCAGCTTTGGAGCTCAGCATATGTACACAGTGTATGCAGTGCCCTTGTACTCACAGAGCCAAGTTATTCCAATTAATATGCATACTTAATGCAAATGGTTATTCACACCTACACAAACACATTATACACGTTTTATATATATATATATATATATATGTTATACCATTCACATTCAAATCCAGGCCTTACACACACGTCTATTAATACATCTCTCAAATACAGCAACAAACATATCAACACACTTTCACACTATATAAAGTATCTCAATGGTAAATAAACGTACTCTGGGCTAACAAAAAATACATGCATACAGATAAACTCACAATTGAGTATTCTCCACAACACACATTCTTGCCCATGCCCTCAATTCCCCAGCCTTTGCATTTGTGTATACAGTGGAGAGAGGAAAGTTAGGGGTTAATGCTTCCAGCTTTAGTCTCTAGTCTCAGAGGAAGCCAGAGATTGAGGCAGGGGGGCCTACCAGGAGGGTTAGAACTCATGCTTGGGGAAGGGAAAGGCCAGACTTGAACAGGTCTTTAAATAGGTCCTAATCTACAGTCTCTGCTAAAAGCTGAATCACAGGAGCCACGTAGAGCTGCTCATGGTCAGAGATGAAGGAGAGCTCAAGGTGAGTGGTTTTCTTGTAGCTTAGTCATGTCTGCATTTCCCAGAGAAGAGTGGGACTCACAGAGACTCCAAGTAGCTGGAAGACAAGGCAAGTTACACTGCGCAGAATGGCCTGACTCACCGGGGGCTCCAGGTCCAGAGATCCCTGACTGCTGGATTTCCTTCAGAGATGGGGAGAAGATTCACTGCTTACACTGTGTCCTCCATGGAAATTCTAGAAAAGTAGGAAGGCTGCGTCCACACAATCCCTCCATGATGGACACTGGATCTGAATCCTACCCTGCTCCAGCATTATTGCTCTAAGCCTGGGTTTTAGACACCCCAAAGTGAGAAAATGGTCTAAATGTCCCTGCAACTATTCCTTAGCAAGCTCTCAGCGCATTTTTTCCTTTACCCCTCAGGCCTGAGCAACACAGATAACCTGATAGACGTAACTATCTCCACGTAATGGTGGAGTAATTGAAGGCCAACAGAGCCAGTGGTACCAGCATGGATTCAAACCCACACTCACAGATGAAAGCTGAGCTCCATCAGTGTGAGAACAGTGTTCTTTCCTTTTTTTTTTTTTTTTTAAGATTTTATTTATTCATTTGTCAGAGAGAGAGACAGAGCACAAGCAGGGGGAGCAGCTGACAGAGGGAGAAGCAGGCTCCCCATTTAGCAAGAAGCCTGATGCGATACTTGATCCCAGGACCCTGGGACTGTGACCTGAGCAGAAGGCAGACACTTAACCGACTGAGCCACCCAGGCATGCTGAAAATATCATTCTTTTAACCATATTTTCTGAACCAAAAGCTTTGCCAAGTTCTCACAAGTTAGATTATACATTTACAGAAGAGAAAAATCGACTCTGAAGTTCAGTGTGTGATCACCCCAGTGATAATGTTGAAAAAGATGACTTAATTCCTTCTTTCAGTAAGCACTAGGCTCACTAGAGGTCTAGGCCATAGACAGCAGGGACGACATACTTAAAAGCAGTGTAAGGGGGAAGGAATGTTGGGCAAGAAGGGAAATTGTTCTTCTTTTCCGACACTTGAGGGTTGCACATATCCCTCCCTCCACCCAGCAGCAAGTTGATAACATGTGCCTGCCTCAGAAATAGGATTGAAAAACTCACACACTTCACAAAATGAGCCAAGATTGGTACACTCCCTGTCCACTCCACATGACTGGGAGCCTTCACTCTGCACTGGCTGAGTGCATAAGTCTGAGGGGAAAAAAGGCAAGGAGTATGGAGAACAGGTGAGTTTCTCATTAAGGCTCATGGGCAGAAACTTGTGAGAGTTAAAAACAATTAAATGTAAATGCTTATGGTGTTATATTTACAAAAATGCAACCTCTTCCACAATTAATTGAAGAGATTATTGTGCACGTTGAGAAATGACAGGTTTAGCAGGAATCTTCACCAGTACCCAGGGCAAGAATGAAGATGCTCTAAGTATGTTTTCCAGGTGCCCGTGAGCCTCAGTGACCATGTCCTCAAAAATGGAGGGTGACAAACAGGAGGCAGAAGGGAGGGAGAGAGGAAGACTCCGGTTCAAACAACACATATAACTGGAAGAACAGGCCGGGCAGGAGCAGATAAAACTAGAGCCTTCGACCCCAGGTAATGTGTGTGTCTGAATTTTCACTGCAACCTGGATAGGAATATTTGTTTTGAGCAAACCTGTAGCTATTAACCAGGTAGGATATGAAAGCCTCCAATGTAGAGCAAGATTTGTAAAGTCTGAGCCCCATATCTCTCACAATGTTATAATGCTAGGGAAAATCAGAAAGAGGTTAGATCTACTTGGGATCTCGAAGAAACTCTAATTTTTAGGAACCATTAGGTCTGGTTGAATGAAACACTTGTTAGTCCCAACAGGTGATTTGTTATGGGAGATTTGAAAAGATACTCCTTTTATCTGGTGCTTCTCTTATGGAGGAGACTCAATCAAAGATTCAGGTCAACTGAGATGAAAGAGTGAAAAGGTGCCTTTAAGAACCAGGTAAGCTTCTGTGTCATGGACTCCTAGGGAGGTGACAGTCACCAGAGGGATCCAACAAGATCGACCATGTAAAGCAAGTATAGGCAGAGGAGGGCATTCAGGTCTTTCACGGGCCAGCACAGCAGACTCTAGTATGAGAATTATGAATAACTCTCTTGTGGCCATGGTGCCAAAGTAGTGTCTACAAGGTTTCTCCAACGATTTTAAGACATGGCTAAGCAGTTAAAAAGTCCATTGCCACTGAACAATGTCATTTATTTGTTATTTGCTCCAGGAAATGTTTATTAAACCCCTATACTGTGCCAAGCACAGAGGTGCTAGGCATGGTGCACTGTTCAGGGTTCACCTCATGAAAATTTACCATCAGGACAGGATTTAGAAAACTATCGCCTGCAGACCAAATCCAGCTTCCAGACTGTTATTATAAACATAATTGTATTGGCATTCAGCCACACTCACACATTTCTGTATTGACTGTGGCTGCTCTCAGGTTACAGGGGCGAAACTGAGTAGTGCAACAGAGGATGTATAGCCCACAAAGCCTAAAATATGTATAATCTGACCTGTTACACTAAAAAGTTTGCTGGACTCTAATCTAGAGGACATACACTAAAGATAATAGGTTTAATTACAGGTGTACAATCATCAGTCCGTTATCCTCCAGCCCAAATTCTCCTGTTACTCCTAGAGGCAAAGCTAACGCAACATCACTACATACCTTGCTATGAGCCTTTAAGCCAAAGTGTTTTCCAAACTGGCTTCCTACCCTGAAAAGCTGCCCAAGTGGCTTAAACGAAGGGCTGGAAAGAACCTATGGGAAAGGTTAAACAAGTCAGTTAGTTCTGAAGGATAGGAGGGCAAGAATGACTATTACTGACATTATTTGTCAGGATACTTTTCCCTTAGCAGATTCTACGTTCAAGGAAAATATTGATTCTTCAACAAAAATCACACTTGCAGCTAGTATGCTTTGATTCCATTTTGAATGACATAAATATGAATGAGAAATAAAGAGTAGCATCACTTTATGTGCAAAAATCTATTTATTAAAACAGTTGAAATTCTTCCAGTTTACTGTTAAGCCCAATTGCCCTATTATTCAGTTGAACCCTTCAAAATGTAAAAAATAGTAATAATTACTTATTTGATTATTATCACCTACAGAGAGTAGATTACAATGGAGAACAAGTAACCATTCTGTGATGCTGGCCTCAGGAAATACCTCTTCACATCCTCTATTCTTCATCCTACTTGGGATCCCAGGACTTGAGAATTACCACTTTTGGATTGCCTTTCCTCTCTGTGCCATGTATCTTGTGGCTATAGTTGGCAATATCATTGTCCTTCATGTAGTCCGAACTGACCACACTCTGCATGAGCCCATGTACCTCTTTCTAGCCATGCTGGCTATCACTGATCTGACCCTCTCCTCTTCCACCCAACCTAAAATGCTGGCTATACTCTGGTTTCATGCTCATGAGATTGAATACCATGCCTGCCTCATCCAGGTGTTCTTCATCCACGCCTTTTCTTCTGTGGAGTCTGGGCTGCTCATGGCTATGGCCTTGGACCGTTATGTGGCTATCTGCTTCCCACTTCACCACTCTACTATTCTGACCCCAGCTATGGTGGGTAAACTGGGAGCAGCTGTGATGATGAGAGGGTTGCTGTGGGTGAGTCCCTTCTGCTTCATGGTCTCCGGGATGCCCTTCTGCCCTAACCACGTCATTCCCCAGTCATACTGTGAGCACATGGCTGTGCTGAAGCTGGTGTGTGCAGATACTAGAGTCAATCGTGTGTATGGGCTCTTTGTGGCTTTCTCTGTGGCTAGCTTTGATATCATTGTCATCAGTATATCCTATGTGATGATTCTGAGAACTGTTCTGAGGTTGCCCTCTGATGAAGCCCGGCTCAAGGCTTTTGGCACATGTGCTTCCCATATCTGTGTCATCTTAGCTCTTTATATCCCAGCCCTCTTTACCTTCCTCACCCACCGCTTTGGACATAATGTGCCTCGAGTGGTACATATCATGTTTGCTAATCTCTATCTACTGGGACCTCCCATGCTCAACCCCATCATCTATGGAGTTAGAACCAAGCAGATCAGGGACAGGGTTATTCAGGGATGTTGTGGAAAAGATCCGTGAGCCAAGGGTCATGGGATCACAACCAACCCCACTCCGACTGATCTGGGATCATAGCATATTAGCACAAAGTCATCTTGTGATATGAACAGATAAAGATGTGGTCCATATATACAATTGAATATTATTCAGCAATCAGAAAGGATGAATACCCAACGTTTGCATCGACATGGACGGAACTGGAGTGGATTATGCTAAGTAAAATAAGTCAAGCATCGAAAGACAGTTACTATGTGGTTTCACTCATACATAGAAGATAAGGAATAGAGTGGAGGACCACAGGGTAAGGGAGAGAAAACTGAATAGGAAGGAATCAGAGAGGGAGACAACCATGAGACACTCTGGACTCTGCATTACAGAACTGAAGGTTACAGAAGGGAGGGGGAGAGTGGATGGGGTAACCAGGTGTTGGGTATTAAGGAGTACACATGTTGCAATGAGCACTGGGTGTTATATGGAACTAATGAATCGTTGAACACTACAACGAAAACTTATGATGTACTATATGCTGATTAACTTAACATAATAAAAAAGTCACGTCTGTGAACAAAAGGCCCAGAGGTTAGCAACCCTACAGAACAAAAAGAATAATATTCAAAATGTCCAGAACAAGAGATCTCTGAGAGATGTGACTGATCATAAATCCTGAGTTGACTAATATTTCTCATCATGATGAAACAGTAAAAAATATGTCCACAATTCAAATCAGTGAAGATTTAAACAGAATGCCATCTTCCACAGACCACTAAGTTGAAAATGATTTTTACCCTGCCAGGACAAGTCTAAGTTGCTATACCTTGTTTAAAAGGACATTAGAACTTTCCATTGAAATGTATTATAAAGTACATGTAATTTTCCATCTTGGAATCTCTTTATTAAAATAGAATTTGTGGGGGAAAAGTACAAAGACATGTATAGATTCATTATTTATACAACCCAAAACAGGAAAATACATGTCTTGATCTATATGAAGAATGAGCAATTGAATATTAAGTATCATTTAACTAGTGTATTTGCAAAACACATGTAAAGATGTGAAAAATGATCAAGATATAATATTTAAAAAAAGAAAAAAAACATCTGTCCATAAGGATGATACCAATTCTAAAAAGAGATACATAGGCATAGAAGAAGATTCTGGGACTACATCTAAATGCTAATAAATTGCAACTCAATACTGAGACTTGTGGTATTTTAATTTTCTTTTTGCACTTTCATATATTTTTAAAACTTATCCTTCATTGAGGAAGTAATTTTAGTATGGGAAAAAAATAATTCAGACATGAACAGAAGTGTACAAAAAAAGGTTAATTCAGTGCCAAAGCCTAGGGAAATGGAGTAGGCAAGCAGAGAAGATGAAGGCTCCAGAATACAGCAAGTTCCAGAAAAGCTTGAAAATCTCCATGAAAATTGCTGCCAGAATCACAATATTTTGAGACTGGTAACAGGGAGCATTTGGTAGGCTGAGTGTTGGTTTTTCCTTCCAGAAATTGCCTGTTCCCTGATGACAATGGATTGCACAATGAAGAAGTTTTGGGAAAAAATGGAAAAGGAGATTCTCTTCTGAAGATAGTTGTATTGTTAACGGTAATGAGAAATTCACTAGAAATCTGAGGATTTCTCAATATTTAATTTCATTTTCAATTAAAATGTTAAGCTGTTTTAGAAAACTATATTTGTTATGATTTTTTCAACTTTATTGTGGCGTACTTACACAAAAAGGTGCATATGTTTGATGTATGCATTTTGGTGACTTTGGACATATGCATACACACATGATAGCATCACCACAAACAAAGTAAAATCATCTATCACAATTACTGCATCTGTGCATTTATCCTCCTTCACCACTCTCCTGTCAAAAACAACAGTGGAGAAGATTCTAGAACTAAGGGACTTATGTTACCAAAACAAACATCAGATGAAGGTGCTTGAAGAGTTAATCAGGAACATGCTTGCTTCTCCCAGGAGAAACAGCTAGAGGAGCCTAAAAGTGTCCCCAGAAATGAATGGCTACTCTGAAGGAGCATTTTCAAGATTTCCAGATATTAGAGATGCAAAGGGATCCTGATCCTGTTCTCAGCAAATCAGTTAATGACTGTGAGTCCCTCTTTTTTCTTTTTAAAATCAGCTTTGTTGCTGTTTAACTTGTGACACTAAAATGTAAATATTTTAACCCATACTTTAAAGAGTTCTGACACAGGCATGCCTCTGTAGCTACCAGCCCGATTCAGACACAGAACATTTCCCTCACTTCATAAAGGTACCTTTTTGCCTCTCTGGAGTCAATCACCCCTCTCCACCCCGGCCAGGAAAACCCTGAGTTGATGTCTTTCACTATAGATTAATTGTTCTCTTACTGCCACTTTTGTAAATAAAAGAATAAATAATACATTCTTTTGAGTCCCGTGTCTTTCATTCAGTATAAAGTTTTTCAAATTCAGCCGTATGTTGCATGTATGATAAGTAGGTCATTTCCTGCTAATTCTGAGCAGTGTACTCTATTTTTTCAACATACCCATTGAGGTATTACCATACCAACTGTTACCGTTTTCCTTTGCTTCAGCCCTTCTAGCCTACTTCCAAACATATCCACTTCTTATCTGTCTAGAGCTTTGCTCTATATCTTCCCACTTCCCACAGTTGTTATTTTCTAGAACATTCTACGCTCCTCTCAACAACCCTTAGGTCTCACCTAATACCCTCCTTATCAGTGAGATGTTTCTTAACTTATGTATGTCAACTAGTTCTTACTCCCTGTAATTTTCTTTCAACACAAATATTTGATTTCCTCCCTCCCTTAACACAATGTGTAATTATTTAAATTACTTATTCACCATCTGTTCCTCTGTCTGGAATATAACTTCCATAAAAGTATAGCACAGGTATTCACTATTCTATCCCCAAACCAGGCTACTCCAAAAAACTACTTACAGGAATGAATGCTTAAATGATTATATGGGGCTGGTATGACCATCACAACAATTCCACTGCTGACCACAGGATGGCATGTGCAGGTCCATTATGGCCTCCATCCTGCCAAATGGGACACCAGACTTTTCAGTCCTAGGGCCTCATTTCATTATTCCCATGGAAACTCTGAAGGATGTTGTTTGTCAAAGCAGATAAATTTGATATATGAAAAACAATTCATCCCCCATTTACTTCTTTTTATTAACAAATATAAACTATTTGGAATATTTCAAATTTTGAGTCAATAAATACCAATTGGGTGATTATGTTGCTCTAAACATTCTGTAAGAGGATGGGAATAGCATGGAGAACAAGAGAGACTGGCAATCAGAGGACCTAGTCAGTAAGAAATGAGCAAAAAAGCACACTGGATACCTACACTCTCAGTTCCAAAAGGAAAACTCATTCCTTAAGCCATGCAGCTCTGTCCTGCTTAGAAGTATCCTTAAAATCTAATCTGTCTGATATGAGAATTGCTACCCCAGCTTTCTTTTGAGATCCATTGGCATGAAAAATGGTTTTCCATCCCTTCACTTTCAGTCTGGATGCATCTTTAGGTACAAGATGAGTCTCTTGTAGACAGCAAATGGATGGGTCATGTCTTATTATCCAATCCGCAACCCTGTGGCATTTTATGGGAGCATTTAGGCCATTCACATTGAGAGTGATTATGGAGAGATGTGATTTTAATGATTTAATGTTGCCTGTGAAGTATTGTTTCTATAGATTGTAAATTTCTGTTCTGTATCACTCTTGGGGCCTTTTTACTTTTATAGAACCCCCCTTAATATCTCCTGTAGGTCTGGTTTGGTGGTTACGAATTCCTTCAGTTTCTGCCGATCCTGGAAAGTCCTTATCTCTCCATCAATTCTGAGTGACAGCCTTGCTGGATAAAGGATTATTGGCTGCATTTCTTCTCAGATAGAGCTTTGAAAATACCCTGCCAACCCTTCCTAGCTTGCCAGGTCTCTGTGACAGGTCTGATGTTATTCTGATATTTTTCCATCTCTATGTAAGGATTTTCTTCCCCTGGCCACTTTCAATACTGTATCCTTGGATCTAATATTTGCAAAATGCACTATGATGTGACGTGGTGTAGGTCTGTTCTCATTGACCTTGGGAGGGGTCCTCTCTGCTTCCTGGACACGAATGCTTGTTTCCTTTGCCAGATTAGGGAAGTTCTCAGCTACAATTTGTTCAAATATCTCTTCTAGACCTCTCTCTTTCTCTACCCCCTTGGGATGCCAATGATTCTGACATTGGAACGTTTCATTGAGTCAGTAATCTCCCGTAATCTACATTCTTGAGATTGGATTTTTTTGAGGCAAGTTTCTGTTTTAACTTTCTCTTCTACCATCCCATCCTCCAATTCACTAATTCATCCTTCTGCCTCATTTACCCTGGCTGTCAGAGTGTCTAGTTTAGACTGCATTTGATTCATAGCATTTTTAATTTCTGCCAGACTCGCTCTCATTTCTGCCCTTAGAGATTCTATATTCTCGTTAATATTTTCATTAATAGTTTTTTCAAGCCTACCCATCATCTTGACCATCATTACTCTGAACTCCATTTCTGACAATTTGGTTATATCCATATCCATCAATTCTGTGGCAGAGGCCACAGACTCATTATCTTTTCTTTGCTGGGGGGGGGATTTTTCCTTCTACTCATTCTGATGAGGAGAGGTTGTGGGGATGCCCAGAGCCCAAGTTATTGACCAGGACACAGGCAGTGTGCACTTGTTTTATAGGGACCTTAGGGATGTCGGCTTCCTGATATAAATGACATTTTTGATTCATAATGTTCAAGATTTCTGTTTCTTTGCTGTTTTTCTGTCTAATTGTCTAATTAATGAGAATGGGATATCAAAATCTCCAACTAATACTGTTGAATCATTTATTTCTTCTTTCAATTTTGTCAGTTTTCTTTCATGTACTTTAGGAATCTAGTGTTATTCCATGTGCATTTATACATGTCTATCTTTCTGATATTTCTCCTCATTTCACTATGAAATATCTTTGTCTCATAATATTTCCTGTCTTGAAGACTTATTCATCAATACTGGTATAGCCACTCTAGCTATCTTATAGTTGTTGTTTGTATGGTATATGTTTTCCCACCTTTTTACTTTCAACTTATATACTTTAGCATCTACAGTATGACTCCAATGTGCAGAGTATAGTTATTCCTTGCTTTCTTTATCCTAACAGTGTCTACTTTTTGTGAGGAGTGTTTAGTCCTTTACTTTGTAACTGATGTTATGGCTGGAAATCCATCTGCCAGTTCACTAGAACTCCCTATGAAATACCCAGCTAGTCCGCTGATCCATGGCTCACCCCAAAGACGGCCACAACCTCAAGCTAGTAGAGCCTTGGGCCTCCCCACTGACCTGCCACCAACATCAGGCTGCCCCTGACCTACAAGCTCCAAATCAAAGAAGCCAGCTCAGGCAGTGGAACAAAGCTGTCAGCTGTCCCTGTGTTACCACTGCTGACAGGACTGGAGGCAGTGGGGATAACGAGGGCAGCCCCAGCCACAATGCCAATAACATGGGAGTTATTTCCCAAAGTTCTATAGTTTTCATGAACGGGCTGATGTTTCTGATGGCTTTCAGGGTATTAACATGGTGTTATTGAGAGATTTACCAGTTTTGCAGTTTCTTTTCAGAGGAGGGTTTTTCAACCCCCTCACTCAATCACGCTACAATTGAGTATCTGCTCCTATTCATTCTATTTATTTAAGAGGGGGGAGAGGGGCAAGGCAGAGGGAGAGAAAAATCTTAAGCAGGCTCCACGCCCAGCTCAGAGCCTACATGGGACTCCAACCCACAACCCTGACTGAGATTGTGACCTGAACCAAACTCAAGATTCAGGTGCTTAACCAACTGAGCCACCCAAGCGCCCCTCTTCATTCCTTTCTTAATGCTTTCTGTTTGATTGATTAAGACCTTTGTTTCATTTACTTTCCCTTATACTTTGAAAGTTTAACATTTAATTTGAAAATATTTAACTTGATATTTTTAGCATATATACATTGAGAATTTTGTAATAAGTGTTTAGATTTAATTTATATCTACATTATTCCCCTACGAACATAACTTAGCATGTTTTTGTTTTTCTTTACCCCATACCACAATTTCATAGTCCTTTTGACTAGAATTTCAGTTCTAACTTTTTTGGGCATTTGACTGAGTGAAGGAGATAAGACTATAGTGTGTGCTCAGTCCTTCTTGTTGAAAGTAGAAAAACTATTTGGACATTATATGTGAAGTGAGGTTAATTGTGGGGCTTTTATTTTGGGAAACTGGTGAGTGGTGATATCACCAACTGACTTAGGGAATCACGGTATGTTCCCTTTTTGTTTTTTTTCTTGTGTCATTGTTGCAATTTTCCTACCACTGTCTCCTAACTGAGGAAACTGGAAGAGGTTTTAAGATGCATTAGTAAAGATCTCTTCTGTATTTGAGTTTAAAATAAATGGGACAGGGGCACCTGAGTGGCTCAGTAGTTTAAGCATCTGCCTTTAGCTCAGATTATAATCCAAGGACCCTGGGATAAGTCCCATTTCGGGCTCCCTTCTCAGCAGGCAGTCTGTTTCTCCCTCTCCCTTGTCCCCTCTCCCTGCCCGTGCTTTCTCTCTCTCTCTCTCTCAAATAAAATAAAATAAAATAAAATAAAATAAAATAAAAATAAATGGGACGTAAGAGTAGAGATTTCCAGGGTGAGATGAATATACAATGATCTAGGGGGATATATTTGTGATTCATCAGTTTACAGAATTTAGTTAATGTCACAAGAGTACGTAAGACCACTGAAGAAAAAGAAGAGACCCAAATAAAGATCCCTCAAAAATGCCAAGATGTACCTTGGGCAGGACGCAGCAAGGTGAACTGAGCAGTTAACTTCTGACAGGTAGTTAAAAAGAAAAGGAGAAACTGGATTTATAATAGCCAAAGGTCATTGAAAAATACATTAGTTTAGGAAATATGAGTGCCCCTTGCTTTAGTACACAAGGGGTATTTGGTGACTTTAATGAGACCGCTTAAAGTCACCTGAAATGTGAGTGTGTTGAGGCAGCACGGAAGTCAGAATGTCTGGGGATGAGGGGAGCCAAAATGGTATTTATAGGACTATAGATCCCCTCACAGGTATTTGCCATTGATGGTGGGACATGAGTTAGGAAAAAGCTTCATGAAAAGGCAAGGTTAAAGGAAAGTGGGGAAACAATTTAGGACGAGGAACAGATTTAAGGACAGCTTTAGAAATACTGCCAAGACCAGAGATGAGCATGGCATACATAGTAGAATGTACGTGTATGCCGGGAAGGGAGGGAATGTGTAAGCGTGTGTGTGCTGGGACTGGGGAAGGAGGAGGCAGGCTGTTTTAGATAGCATCATGCAAAGGTGTCAAAATGGTAAGTAAATCTTTCCAATCAGTTTTCAGGTTCCAGAGTTCAAAGTGGGATCCAAGCTATGTCAACATTCCCCATGCAGGCAGCCCCTGATAACACTTCAATGGCCCCCACCTTCTTGTTGGTGGGCATGCCAGGTCTGTCAGCTGTACCCTCCTGGTGGACGATACCACTCATCACCATCTACCTTCTCTCTGCCCTGGGCAACGGTACTATCCTCTGGGTCATTGCCCTCGATCCCACCTTGCACCGCCCAATGTACTTCTTCCTCTTCCTGCTGAATGTGTCTGATGTTGGCTTGGCCACGGCCCTGATGCCCACCCTGCTGGGGCTTGCCTTTGCTGGCGTTCGTGCTGTCCCTGCCTCAGCTTGCCTCCTACAGATGTTCTTTGTCCACGTCTTTTCTGTCATGGAGTCCTCTGTTTTGCTCGCCATGGCCTTAGATCGAGCACTAGCTATCTGCCGCCCTCTCCACTACCCAACGCTCCTCACCAATGATGTCCTTGGCAAGATTGGTGTGGCTATCACTTTCCGATGCCTGGATCTCCACCTGCCCCTGCCATTCCTCCTTGCCCACATGCCCTACTGCCACCCTCAGATTCTGACCCATTCTTACTGCCTGCACCCAGATATAGCCCCTTTGGCCTGCCCAGGAGCTTGGAGAGCAGCTGTAGCCTCTTGGTGGTTCTGTCAGCCATGGGATTAGACCCCCTGCTGATTTTCTTCTCCTATGGCCTAATTGGCAGGGTGTTGCAAGGTTTTGGACCCAGGGAGGATCGCTGGAAGGCTGCTCAAACCTGTGCTGCCCACCTCTCTGCTGTGCTCCTCTTCTACGTGCCCATGATCCTCCTGGCCCTCATTGACCGTCTCAGGGTGCCAGTACCTCAGCCTGCCCATACTCTTCTCTCCTATGTCCACTTCCTGCTTCCTCCACTGATAAACCCGATTCTCTATAGTGTCAAGATGAAGGAGATTCGAGAGAGAATACTCAAGAGGTTACAGTCCAAGAAGGTGGGTTGGGCTCAGTGATGAGGAGGCCCCTCCACATTTGGTGGCTCAAGGCTAACTGGTACTAAGGTTTCCATGACAAGAACTCAGTTTACCATGCATGAAATGGTGACTCGGGTACACATAAGCACATATACATGGATGCCCACTGTCCTTGCAAGCGTGCATGTGGACATTAAGGAAAGCTTACAAGCTCCAGAGAATGGCAGTGGTCTCTACACTGTTTCACTACAGATCCATGGCATAGAGAGGCCAGGATCTAGGTCTTGTCCCATCCTTCCAAGTGTGTCTTGGTGGTTGTTTTGTGTTTGTTAATTTCATCACCACATCTACACCCTAATAACTGGGAAAACTCCAGGAGTTGAACAGCAACACAGCAGAGAAACGAGAAGACTGAAACATCTGATGGCACTCTACGTGTGTGTACATCGTTTTACAGACCTTTTCAAGGATTGTAATATAGATGTGTCATGTATACAATCACATATCATTGATCTATTAGTGTAGCCTCATAGTCTGACTTAGTTCATATGGTATAAAGTGCTCCCCCTCTCATAAAACAAACAAGAGCTCTGGAATCCAAACAAGAATTACATTATTTTTATAGATTAAATGTAAGAGAATCAACATTTATGATGATAAGCTTTCACATCCAAGAATATATGATAGATGTTTCACTTATTAACACCTTTTAAAAATTTTTCAATAAAATTATTCATGTTTATTTTATTTCTATAGTTTTAAAATATATGCATTTGTTGCTCTTATAAATAAATATTTCTCTATTTCTATTTCCACATACATAATGTTTGATTGAGACAAACATTTCTATCTTGCCTTCATATATATTTTACCAAATTATCATATGAATTATAAAAGATTTTTATTTTTGGATTTTATTTGTGTGTAGCATATATAAGTAAAAATAGGTGACTTCTAATTTTTCCTTACTATTCACACAACATATTTCATTTTACTTTATTTAATTTATTGGACTATGAAAGATTAAGAGTAAAAGTGAACTTTCAAATCTTGTTTTTGAAACAGAAGTGGCATTAATGTTTCATCTGCTAGAACAATGGTTGGCTGCTAGATCTCTGGGTAAACTTTCAAGATTTCAATAATGTATATGTATTCCAATTTTATTGATTTTTAATAAGCTTACTTGATGAATCCTATTAAGTGTTTTTACAGCCCCCAGTAATATGATTATCTGCTATTTTTTTAAGGATTTATTCATTTATTTAAGAGAGAGAGCATGCACAGGAGTGGGGTGAGGGGCAGAAGGAGAGAAAGAGACAATCCCAAGCAGATTCCCCACTGAGCACGAACTCCCACCTCGGTCAGGCAGAAAATTGGAGAAAAGAGGCTTATAATTAATTTGATCCTGAAAATTGATTTTCCACTTTCCAATATATATATATAGGCGATTGAGAAAAGTGTGTGTATATCTATATCTATATCTATATCTATATCTATATCTATATCTACACACAGAGCATTAAATAAAGTAATATAAATTCTTAACCTTGATATACTTAATCCAGCATCTGTCCGGGATTGTAATGGAATTATATGATCCGATCATGTCTATGCTACATCCTCCCAGCATTCCGTGACATCTATCTGCATCATTCTGAGTTGAACATTCCTTGATCTCTAGATCCACAAATGGCTTTAATGTCACCAGGAGGAAAAGCAGTTGGAACTAGAAAAACAACAACAACAACAACTGGTGTTTTATTTTGTTTGTTTTTTCAGGGAGCAAGGCAGTGAGAACTCTGCCCCTAGAAGGACTAAATATACGTAAAAGGAAAATTTACCTAAGAAAATTTAGGTAAAATATTAAATGAAATGATTATCCTCTTCCTCTCTTTCTTTCTCCAATTCAAATTGCTTCCCCAGCCCCCCTCCTCCATTTCTTCCCTTCCATCATTCCTCTTTTTTATTTACTGCTAATATTATAATTTTAACGTAAAAAGCTATGAATTTCACAATGAAAATGCTCCTTATAAAAGGAGTTGCTCTCAACGGCTCTCTGAGGCCACTTCTACATGCTTTATATGCTTGTGGAAATTCCCCCATTGTCCTGGAGCTACCTCCATCCTTTCAAAACCCTTGGCCCATGGAAACCTTTTTCTGACCCATTTCTCTTCTCTGAGGTTAAAAAAAAAAGTAAAGAAATCGAATTTGGTAACTATGCCACCCTAACTGATTTATGGAGTTAAATGGGGAACTAAAGTTTGCACCAGAAAAGAACAGAGTGGCTTTTCAGTTTGACGGGAGAGATGGCTCAGACCTCACTTGGAGACAACCAGCCTTCTGTCAACCTACAACCTCTCCTGGTGAGAACATCAGGGTTTGAGATATTGTCATGACTCAGCTTCTCCGAGTGTACCACTTCAAAACTTTTGGCCTTATTGTCCAGACATTGTTGCAACAACCAGACCCATGGCTCATTGGCTGGCTCCACAAAGGGAGCACATGATAATCGTTGCCTTAGGCCTGCACTGTGCTCCTCTTACTTCTTGCCCCAGGGCTGACACGAGGCATGACACATTCTCAGGTATTCACTTGGTATTCATACATGTGAGGAAGTATGGGGGAATTCGCAACTCAAAGGATAAACATTGACCAATGGTAAATGAGGTCCAATGGATAAAGGTTTCCCTCCTTATTTTCCTGGACTATCATGAGATATATTTGATAAGGCTTCAGAGTTGGGTCTGCAGGAATGGTCCATAGTCGCCCATAAAGGTGATGAGCTCATTATTTATTTACCATCTCTCAGCTCCAATTTCCTTTTTTGCCTGTCTATGATGATGGTGTTGGACTCTGTAATGTCAATACTTTTCTTTTGTCACCTGACATGATGTTAAGACTCATCAGTGGAAGGCAGAGGAGGAACACTGGAGGGAGAAGAGTTTTCTCTTCCTGGTTTCTGTGTGCTTTGTTGACGGACTCCCACAGAATATGCTATTTTTCATTGCTTGGCACTGTGCGCTTTCTTCAGTACTTGGTTCTAGCAGTGCAGAGCTTCCTCCATTATTACCCACTGAGCTTGTTCTCCGGTCTTCACTGGATCAACAGGGACATAACCAGAGGCTCAGACCATATGTAGTAGCACTCTAGCTCAGGGAACATCTCCTACCTCATCTCTTTAGCACTGGGTCTGTATATATAAATCAGGCAGCACAGGGCTAGCCATCTAGCAAACTGGCCCCCCAACCCTCATCTCAAAAAGGGAGCCTGGAGCTATCCCGGCCTGAGCCTTACATGCAAATGTATTATACTTTTACAATGAGCACTCTCTCCATATACCACTTCCATCAGTGCCCAGCAGCCATAAGCTTGTCTGGCACCCGGAGCTCAGAGACTTGGCACCTTCCTTGGCACTCCCAGAGGGCAGATTGTTTTGTAAGCTTCACCAATAGACACCTTAGTAACTTCACGGGCTTAAAATTTAATTTAAAAAGTAAATTTGTCCATTTACAAATGTACTTGTTCATTGAGGAAAGGAGAATACCCCAATTCCTTGAGGACTATTGGACATAGGATATCATCTCGCACTGATGATAGGAAACTGAACATTCCATCATGTTCTTTTTTGATTAAAGTATGAGATTATTGGGGCAAGATGATTAATGGAATTATGGATAAATTTTATCTCACAGTGAACACAATGATATTCATACCTGTGGTTATTCCAAAAGGCCTAAGTATCTAATTGGTTATATCACAATTATGATCTGGGAAAACTTCATATTATCACATTGGTGAAGTTGGAACCATTACAGTAGGAAAGACAAAGTACAAAGTCAAAGCACAAATAAAGTTTGTGAATAGTTGTCCCAGAATCCCATGACACTTGTCACTGTTTTATAGATGCCTCTCCATTAATTCCCAAACATGGCCTCAGTGAAAGTTATGATATGTTACTGGAAGAGAAGGACAATATTCGGGCTTGGCTTTTGAATGGATTGCTGGGCAAGTTGGTACTAACCAGAAGTAGAATACAGTGGTACAACAGCCTCACACATCAGGGGATTCAAAAAAAAAAAAAAAAAAAAAAAAATAATAATAATAATAATAATAATAATAAGAGTGAAGGAAAATTCCCATAATGGACGGTGCCCTTGGTTGTTAACTTTGTGTGGAAACAGAGGTTGCCTGACGTATGTGGATATGCATGGACTTCTGTACTTTGCTGAAAGCCTTGTCAGCGAATGGAACTAGCAAACTTGAAAGAAGAGAGATAAGGAAGTCAATAGATGTATGTGAAATACATACTGAAGTGGACACGGAGGGTGAAAATCTTTGTATCTCATGCTAATATCCACCAAACAGTACCCACCTCAGAGGAGAAACTCAATAATCAATAGAAAGAAGCTACGTGTAAATATCAGCAAGCTTTGGCTATGCTACTGCTGACCCAGTGGGCCCACAGATGGAGTCATAATGGCAGAGATATACAGATAAAACATGAGCCAAAAGTATGAGTTCCCCTTCATCAAGGTTAATTTGAGGAAACATTGTGTAATCCTCACTCCTGGGTGGTTAGTAATGCTATGACCAACTTTTAATGTTCACTAACAGCAGCAGGAACCAATCCCGAGCATTTGATACGGCACTTTGTATGTACATCAGATATATTCCTACACATAAGAAAGGACAAACTAACTACCTATATACGATCCAATGTTGAATTACATTGATACGCTTAGAAGATATACTCTATAGAATGACTATTTTTGCAGTTAATTAAGAATTTTAAGAAGAAAAAATCAAATTCATTAAATTGCAATTTGGATATCATTCAGAAAAGAACAACTGGTTTATTAACAAAGTTTCCTACATTAAAATCTGGACTTGTTGAATTGTATGAAGTCTGAATGAACACTTTATTCAGGTCTCATACTACTTGCAAATATGAATAGCTGTTTACATACATCATCTGAATTTACCTTGAAAATAAAACATGATTTACGTGATACTAATATGGACTTAGTGACAAGGAAACTAAGCAAATATCACACAATCTGTAAGATACTTAGTTTAGGTTATTGGAATATTATCAAGGCCCTCTGGGGACAATTACCCCATTCTACTGAAGCACACATTCATAAATGGCTTTCTCTCTACTCTGAGATGACTAGAGATTAAATTTGTTGCTGCTTCTGAATGAAGACCTTGACAATAGCCTTTCGAATCTGCTTAGTCTTCACACTGTAGATGATGGGGTTGAGCACAGGAGGGATGAGAAGGAAGACGTTGGCCATGATGGTGTGGACAAATGGAGGTGCTGAATGGCCGTAGCGATGGACAAGAGACAAGCTGATGAGGGGGATGTAGAAGATGGCAACAGCACTAATGTGGGATATGCAGGTGTTGAAGGCTTTTTGCCGCCCCTCTGAGGAGGCAATGCTGAGAACAGATCGTATGATCAGCACATAGGAGAGCAAGATGCAAGGGCAATCAAATCCTGTTGTGGAGAAAAGGGCAAACAGACCGAGGATGCTGTTGATTCTGTTGTCTGTACATGAGAGTTGAATGAGATCAACATGGTAGCAGTAAGAATGTGAAAGGACCACAGCCCTGCAGAAGGACAGCTTCTTAACAAAGAGCACCACTGGTAACATGACAGCAGTGTTCCTTATCAATATGCTCATCCCAATCTGGGCAATCCTGGCATTGGTGAGGATGGTGGTGTATCTCAGCGGATCACAGATGGCTACAAAACGATCAAAGGCCATGGCCAGCAGAACCCCAGACTCCATGAAAGTAAATCCATGGAGAAAGAACATCTGGGCAATGCAGGCATTTAAGGTGATTTCTCGAGCTTCGAACCAGAAGACACCAAGGGTAGTGGAAAGCGTGCACAGGGATAAGCTCAGGTCTGTGGCTGAAAGCATAGAGAGGAAGTAATACATGGGCTCATGGAGGTTCCGCTCACGAAGGACCACAAATAGGATCATGCTGTTCCCAGAGAGGGCGATGACATACAGGAGACAAAAAGGGATGGAGATCCAAACCTGGGCTGCTCTCAGGCCTGGGATACCCGTCAGGAAGAAGTTCAGAGGTTGAGCATTGGAATTATTGAGGGGTAGCATATGAGGGACTGAGAAGACAGGGATATTTGAATAATTGAACAGAACACATAATAAATATATAGCTATCACTTAGAATATCTTGCTGGCACTCTCATGTTCATTGAATTACTACTGCTGATCCTCTAAGAACATTAGTTTTTTCTGAGCTTTCTAGTACTGAACACTTCTTTCCATGCCTCTCCTCAGTTATTGAAAACAGAGGACTCCTGAATTATGTCTCAAATTTGCCTCAAATTATGCCTCAAAATTATACATCAAATTTTCTTAAGTCTGTAATTTTCTTTGGTGACAAAAACATCACAATTAAGTCATCCCTGCCTGTAAATGTTCCCAGTAGAATATTTAAACAAAATAAGCAAATTGGTTTCCAGCATTTTTTACTGAAGTATAATTAATATACAGTGTTATATTTCTTTCAGGTATACAATATAATAATATAATGATTTTCAGTGTTTTTTGAAAATAAATTACTAATCATGAAATAAAGCATTGAAAAAATCAAGTCACATTTGAAATGTGGGTATTATTAGTTTTTCCTGGGAAATATTCAGAAGAATGCCAAAGACATCCACAAGACACATATGTTTATATATGTGAAGTCAAGGTGGTCCAAAGAACCACCCTAACAAAAGTAATTATAACTCCCATTTGTTGAAAGTTCTCTGTGTTATTGACATTTTATATGCATTATGTAATTTCATCCATACACCAACTCTAGGAGGTAGATAGTAGTATATTTTGCATATGAAGAAACTAAGACTCAAAAGTTAATCGCCCAAGGTTACCTTTATAAAGCACTACCTAACTGTTGAGAGAAACCATACATAACACAAAGTTGGAGAAAGAAAGAGAGAAAGAGAGAGTAAAGAAGGAAGGAAGGGATGGAGGGAGGGAGGAATTGAGAGACAGTGAGGAGAGGGAGGGAGGAAGGAAGGAAACGAAGGAAGAAAGAAAGAGAGATAGAAATGCAAACACTGCTATTATTTTAACATAATGCAGTAAGCATCACATTTCCATAAATAGTATAGGCTGCTCCTGAAACACAAAGAACCATAATGGCCATCCTTTCTTGAACATAAACCAGTCTTCATATCCATAATCTCACCAAATCATCACAATCCTCCAATGAAATACAAACAGTTGTTATCCCCAATATTTTTATGAGGAAACTGATGTCCAAAGTGATTAAGTAATTTCCCCAAATAATCAGAACAGCTGCGGTCAGAACCTGCATGTATGACTCCAACGCCTTCGTTCAACAAAGCTGAGGAATCATAGGAGGAATCTCTAAACCAGTCTGACAAAATGTCCCTGCCAAACATTTTTCAGGTTTGTGCCTTCCAGAGACACATTTTTTTCTTTCTTTCCTTCTTTTTTTTTTTTTTTTTTGTGGTCAATGTGGCATCTCTGGAGTAGAGTCTTAAGTTTCAGGTGTTAATTCCCTATGAATAATGTTAACATGGCGCTCTTTAGGTTTCTGGGGAAAGGAATTTTATCATCCATAGTCTGTGTGTGCAAAGGGCCAGAGAATCAGGTGTCCAGGCTACACCCACTATGAAAAATAACAGCAAAATAGAATTGATAGACTCGCTTGACTCATTTTGGTGATCCTCTCATTTATCCAACACTGACCTATTATGCTGAGGATACTTGCTTCCTGGAAATTTTCTCTCCTCATGTATTGGCACTGGTCTCTAGTACTTGTCTCCCACCACTCAGCAATTTCTCTGGCTTCTTACCCCACATCCAAAGAACTTCAACTTTGGAATCCTTCAGGCATCTGCCCTTTGCCCATTCTCAAGTCATTTAAATAATTATCTTGCCCACTCTCACAGTTTCATCTTTCACCTATTTAGTGAAAAATTGCAAATAGATATCTGAAGGCAGCTGTGGTTTCCAGGTTCTTAAAGCTTAGAACTTCCTTCTGAACGTTGCCATACTTGCTTCTCACGAGTAAATCAAATTCAATATTTCAAAACCAAATGGATCATTTCCCCCCTTTAAATGTTCTTACTCCTATATATTCTGACTAAGCGTATAATTTGCATAAAAATTAACCAATTCTCTACATTCGATCTCTGGGAGTTGCCTGTACACTTACGTCTTTCCCAATCAATCACCACATCCCCCTGCTCAAACTCTAATGACTTTCTTCTTCCACCTCTTCTTTATTTAAGCACAAAATAATCTCTTTCAAATCTTCATACTGTATAACCTAGTCTATTAATTAACCTACAAATAATAATAATGTATTAAAATATAAATGACAAGGGCTCCAAAGCAATAACCACATCCATTTATTAAGCATCTTCACTATGCCAGAAAAATAAGAATGAGAAAAACAATTCCTTAAATGGAATAAAAATGAGAAAACCACATATGAGAATCTGTAGGGCAAGACACTGGAGTGCATGTGCAGTCTGAAGGATGTACATTTATTAGAAAACAAGGATGTAAACCACTTTTTTTTTCAATATAAGATGCTAGGAAAATGTTTAAATAAATGTGAGAAAAAGCAATTAACAAAAATTAAGAGCAGCAATGAATGAGTTAACAAGAAAACCAAAGTTGATTACTTACAAATATGTGAACTTTTTTCAAGAGTGGTCAAAAAAATTTTAGAAAAAGGTGATTAACTGCATGAGGAATGAAAGAGAAAGCAAAAGTATGGAGAAACAAAACTTTAAATATATCAGAATCGTATGCATAACAATATATTTGGCAACAGATAGAAAATGGACAACTTTATAAAAAAACATCAATCACCAAACTAGTTCAAGAAATCAAATCCAGCAGAGAGGAAATGTCAATGATGGGGAAAGCTCCCACAACCAAATCTGAAGAAACAAAAAGTAGAGTTTTTCTATCTTTCACAGATACTAGTAGAGTGGAAAAGAGAGAATTCAGCCCCACAGCAAGGATCATTTGGAAAAGCCCGGAGACAGTTTTGGTTGTCACAACTGGGAAGGGAGTGCCACTGGCATCTAGTGGGTTGATGCCAGGCATGCTTACATCCTAAAATACACAAGACAACAAAAAACTATCCAGCCCAGGATGTTAACAGGGCTGAGGTTGAAAAGTCCGATTCTCGAACATAAAAACAGATGGAAAGCTAGTCATCTAATTACTTAGGATGACACATGCAAACATCATAAATAACTTTTTAGCAAGTCAGATGTAACTGTGCTTTTAAAGAATATTGCACTTTGAAACAGTGGACTTTCTCTTATGAATAAAAGAATTACTCACATAGAAAATCTACTAGTGATATGGCTATACCCACAGATTAGGGAGGAAAAACCTGATCAAGAGATGAGGAAAGAATCAGAAAACTCAAGGGCAATTCAAGATGAAATTCTTAATATTTAGGAAGGAAATGAGCTCCTGAATGAAAGACATTTTCTAGAAATCTGGAGCAAACATATTAACTGGTGACCTACAAAATGAATTTCTATTAAATTCAGTAAGACATACAGATATCCACTCACACAACTACTATACTACATTCTATGGAAAAGTCTTAGGAAATATGAAAAGACAAGTAAATGGGAGTGTTACTTTAGCAAAGCAATTTTTCAAAGTCTATATTTAGGTTTTAATGAATTTTTTACCTTAAATATCTAAAAGAACAAACTGCAAACACTTAAAACAGGGTTCACCAAAGTGACACATAGATCGATACTGCAAATTAATAGCTTTTCCTCTTCATAAGAATTAAGCACTGAGAAAATTTTCTAAAAACAATTGGACTTATTTACAATAGCCATAAAACTATAAACTGTATTGTCATAACACAATGTCTGTGTTTGGCAGGAAAAGAAGAGGTCTCTAAAAATTTATTGAAGAACATAAAGTCCTTTCTTTCTTTCTTGAAGATAGGAATATTCAATAATGAAAAGATATGAATTATGCCATGAATATTTTCATAAATTAAAGCATTATCAATCAATAACACACAAGAGTTCTTAATGGGTAGTGATAGGTGGATCCTAAAATG
Organism: Ursus americanus; assembly: GCF_024610735.1. Classification (NCBI taxonomy): domain Eukaryota; kingdom Metazoa; phylum Chordata; class Mammalia; order Carnivora; family Ursidae; genus Ursus; species Ursus americanus. The sequence goes on from NC_142142.1 coordinate 6,234,162, forward strand.
TATTAGGTACCATAAATATGCAAATATATTCAGTATAATATTGAAAATGACAAAGAGAGGGGACTTGCCCTTTGATATATCAAAATGTAATATGAAGTTATTATAATAACAAAGTATAATATTGTCAAAAGTTTAAAAATATGCACAAGTAGAGCTCCAAAGAATAATATAATCAAGTAAAATTTTATAAATGAAAAAAGTTCAACTTCAGGAATTATATCAATATAATTAATGACAATAAAAAATGAAAGAGTCATTAAAAAAATAATAAAAATAAAAATATATATCCCCAGAAAAAAATAGCATTTCAAAAAAATGTGTGAATGAGGGTAAAGAATGCGATGACAGTGCCATCTTATATCACTAGAAAAAAGAAATGATATGTGATAAATAAAGTTTGGTCAATTGGCTAACAATTTATAAAAATATTAAAATATGCATATTTTACACAGATCCTTGCATTTGGGTAAGAATTTCAAGGTAAAACAAAATGCCTACAATATTTTTAGAATAAGTAAGAGAAAGTGCATTTATGACGTTTTTAGTAAAAGCCTTCTTTTTTTGATGAAATTAAAGCCATTCGGTAAAATATTGATAGAAAACACTGCATCATATTTAATTAGTACTGATTGCAAAAGATGACGGGGAACAAAATAAAATTCCAGCATATCATACAAGAGGAGGCCAAGACCAGAGAATGCTGCTGCATGCACCTCAAACTAGATTCTGTGTCTGTTGTTTGTTTGCTGACAGTCTGTGTTTTCATGGATGATGAGGGAGTTGGGAAGAGGAAACATAAGTAGATTTCTGTGTCCAGAGGTTTTGACATGGTGGACACTGGGATGTATTATTCTGGTCCAGTAGCATAATTAAGATGAAGCTGGGTGTCTTTACTCCTGCGTTGATGGGAGGTAGGATCCTGATGACCCATTCCTATTTAAGATGCCTCATCTGTAAACCTTGAACTTTAAAAATATCCCTGATCTGCCTATTTCCAGTTTGTCTGTGATGATTGGTCAAATATCAAAATGTATTTGAAATACTTCTTTCTAAATATAAATGGCTTCTGTAAAGACAGCTATCAGAAAGCTCAGACTACCAGGATCCTGTAAAAAGGTGGTGCTGTTGTTAAGTGAAATAACTCAAAAAGCTTATTTTCTAGCCAATGGGGATATAGAAATCAGTCAAACTTAAAAGCTGAGTGAAACAATAAAATTTCCAATAAATGTCAAATTTGGGCCACACAGAATCACAACAATTCACTCCATTTCCTTGACATAGCTGTTTTTCTCTTGGAAATAAATACTTGTTTACAGACTTGTTGCTGATATCTCACTTAATTTCCACAACATTCAGCTTTTGCCTGCCACTCTGCACCACTCTTCCCATGATCTGTACTCTTCTACCTCTGGTTTGCAGTCCTGTGCTTCTCAGTACCTGCCCTGCTCCACGCCTCCCTCTGCTCCATTCCTTCCTGGCTCTCCAGATTAGTTCTCCACAGTCCCTCTCCCTGGTCTGCTCTTTCTGCTCCTGGCATCTTACCTGGCTCCCAGCAGAGGGAAAGTTGCCCTTCCCACTCACTGCCCGGCCATGTATGCATGTAGATAGCTCTTGGACCTGGGCTTCTATAAGGAGCTCAGCATGTAACCCAGCCCTGTAGCCAAGAGACCCCTGGGGCTTAGAGATAATATAATCAGATGAGCACCATGATTCTAGGTGTAAGGACTAGGAGCCTAGGAGGCTCATCCCACTGGACTGAAGCGGGTCTAAATAATATGCTTACCACCTCTCTTTTAATTATTTTTAAAATTATGTTTAGGGGCGCCTGGGTGGCACAGCGGTTAAGCATCTGCCTTCAGCTCAGGGCGTGATCCTGGCGATCCGGGATCGAGCCCCACATCAGGCTCTTGCGCTATGAGCCTGCTTCTTCCTCGCCCACTCCCCCTGCTTGTGTTCCCTCTCTCGCTGGCTGTCTCTATCTCTGTTGAATAAATAAATAAAATCTTAAAAAAAAATAAAAATAAAATTATGTTTAATGTTTAATTACTTAAATTTTAATGATTTAAATATTTATAATATTTTTCAATAAACACAAACATTATTCCCTCCATTACCCTTTATTTTATTTATTTTCTTCATATTATGTTCAATTAGCCAACATACAGTACATCGTTAGTTTTTGATGTAGTGTTCAACGATTCATTAGTTGCATATAACACCCAGTGCTCATCACATGTGCCCTCCTTAATACCCATCACCCAGTTACCCCATCCCCCCACCTTCTGTTGCCTTCCCATCTGTTACCTTCTGTTACCTTCAGTTTGTTTCCCAGAGTCCAGGGTCTCCCACGCTTTGTCTCCCTCTCTCATTTCTTCCCGTTCAGTTCTCCCTCCCTTCCCCTGTGGTCCTCTGCACTATTCCCTGTGTTCCACATATGAGTGAAACCTTAGGATAATTGTCTTTCTGTGCTTGACATATTTCACTTAGCATAATCATTACCTTTAGGTCCTATTTACTGCCGTGTAGGCTGTGGGTAGGAAATACCCTCACACTTCCTCCTTCTCTCCTTTCCCAAATTCAGTTGCCTACAGCATAGTATTTGCCTGGAAAAGGCATATAAATTTACATACAGTCTTGTAGCTATGATTAAATAGTACATATTCACGTTTCAGTTGTTTGAACCTTAAAGCAAATAAATTTTGATTGAAATAGGATTAAATACACATTACTCAACACAGAATCTAGACTACAGGTGTGACTAAAAAAAGAATGGCATAGCATCTTATATCACTAACACATATTCATCAACATAAAATCAATTCTTTCCTTTTCCACGGATTCAATTGCCCATAATTCTGTCCAATTTCTACTTAATTTACACTGCACCATGGTTTTCTAGGACAACTTTCTGTTTCTCTGAAATTCAAATCATCTTCCATTTTGCAAGGCTTTAATACATTCTGCACTTCTATAAGGCATATGGGATTGCTGCTTTCCTGGGATTACTATACACGGCACCCCTGAATAATTTCCACATGTAATTGATTGGCAAGTGGGTATTTATTTTATTTTGCTGAAGGACATACTCTGGTTTTACTCAGAAAAAAAAGGATGCATGGGCGCCTGGGTGGCTCAGTCCATTAAGCCTCTGCCTTTTGCTCAGTTCATGATCCCAGGATCCTAGGATCCAGTTCTGCATCAGGATCCCTGCTAGGTGGGGAGTCTGCTTCTCCCTCTCCCTCTGCTGCGCTCTCCCTGTCTCTCTCTCTCTCTCCCTCTCACTGTCTCAAATAAGTAAAATCTTCAAAGAAAAATAAAAGGATGAGGAAATGATAAATTTTCTTTGTTCCTGTCTAAAAAATTATTTTGGCTTTTACACTTTATTGATGGATTGGATGTATACAGAATTGTTAGGCTGTAATACTATCTCTGAACATTTTAAGGTTCAGTTTAATATAGTGGATAAAACTAGAAATAAAATTCTGGTTCTATCTACATACCCTGTAAAAACTTAACTCCTCAGTGCCTTGGTTTCTCTACCTGAAAAATGTTGATACCTATTTCATTGGATTGTTGTAAAGAATCAGTAATTCAGTAGGTTTTCAACCATTAGAATACAACTTAGCAGGTAGAAACAATTAATCAAATCTCACCTATTCACAGCTAGGCATCTGTAAGCCAAAACTGAACTTTCTTGCCTTTTTTGGTAGGTCATCTTTTCCCTACTCTAATGCATTAGGCTCCACTTTTTTATTTTTGGTACCTTGAAATTCCACCGTATTGTTTCTATATATATCTTTTGTTTTTGTTCTTCCTTCTTTTTCCTTCTTTGCTCAGTAGCATTCAATTGGATGATGTAGCAAATTTGTTTAACCTCCAGCTGACAGATTTGATTTCACTTCTTAGCTATTTCACATCTTAGCTATTAGACAGCTACTACAAACATTCTTTGACATTTTTCGTGCATAAATTAAAAAAAATAATTTGTGGTATGAACTAGAAATGGAGTTTCTAGGCCAAAAAGATGCTCAACTTTATTAGAAATTGCCAAAGGTTCCGGAAGTGGCTGTGCTCAGTGTCCGAGGGGCCCAATCGACCCACAATTTGCCACTACTTTCTGTTATCAAACTATTTTATTTTAGTTATGTTTATAGGTTTGCATTGGTATCTCATTCTGCTTTGATTTTTTATTTCTTTATGAATAATAATGTGAGCACCTTTCCATATGTCTGTTAGCCATTCATCCACTGCTTTTGTGAAGTGCCTTTGGAAACCATTTGCTTAAGATTTTAATGAGTTACTTGTCTTTCCATTAATTGATTGTGGGACTTTATTTTTCATTATATGCATTGTGAATATTTTCACCATCTGTGACTTGACTTTTCAAATTTATAATGCACCTTTCGAAATTGATGTTTTTTACTTCGATGAAGTTCAATCATTGATTTTCGTAGACTAAGAAATCTTTGCTTTCCTCAAGTTTATTACAATATTATTCTATTTTTTCTTTTAGAATCTTTAGCTTTCAAATTCAGTCTAATATTACAATTCAAATAAAGATTTTTCACACTGAGATAGGAATTCAGGTTCATACTGTTTTCATAGAGACAATTAGCTCAGCACCATGACATTTTTCTGTCCCTGAATTGCATTGATCTCTGTTGAAAATTAACTGTGCTTGGAGCTATTTCTGCTTTCTTTATCATTTCTCAATATTGTATTGATCTATCTTTACACAAATACAAGGTCACCCTAAGATATGCAAGACACTGTAGGATCCCTATCTAAATAGATAACATATAATTAGGGAAACAAAGAGATAATTTGTTAATTCAATTTAATCAAACTATATTTAACAATTAATTACATAAACAATTTAATTAAAATTACATTTAATAATCCACTGGCTCATGTGGAATACAATTATTTATAGATGAAAAATTAAAATAATGGATGAAAATATATTTATTGTTGTATTAGGTTCCTAAGGCTGTCAGAAGAAAGTACCACAAACTGAATAGCTTAAACAACAGAAACGTACTGAATCATAGTTCTGGAGCTTAGAAGGCCAGGATTAAGGTATCATCCAGGTTGGTTTCTTGTGTTGGCTATGAAGGTAAATCTGTTCAATGCCTCTCCCCTGCCTTCTGGTGGTTTGCTGGAACTCTGGGCTATAGACACATCATCTACATCTGTGCCTTCATGTCCTCATGGCATTCCATCTCTCTTATGTTTCTGTGTCAAATTTGCCCTTTTTATATGGATACCAGTCATACTGGAGTAGGGCCCACCCTACTCCACTATGACTACATCTTAACTAACTACATCTTTAATGACCTTATTTCTAAATAAGGTCATATTCTGAGGTACTGGGGATTACAGCTTCAACGAATGAATTTGGGGTGGGGGGACACAATTCAACTCCTAACAATCACCCAATCAGTGCACATACATTGTCTTGTCTTTTTTCAGTGTCTGGGTCCTTCCCTACAATGTGACATCAGCAAGGTTCTCCCTGAAGTTTGAGGAAGCAGAGCATAGACCTAATTATTTCCCCTTTACCCAGATTTGAATGTGGTAATGAACCCTGCATGGTGAAGTGACTGGCAGGGAGAGCACCTTGTTCAGGTGAGTAAGAAATGAGGCAGGAAAAAGCCATCTGGTATTACACCTTCAGAAGTCAAATAGAAGGAGGTTTCCTCCTCAACACCACGGTGGGAAGTTCTGCTTCCTGAGGAGATGCAGAAAGTAACAAAAGATTTTCACTATAATTAGGGCACAAAGTATGAACAATACACTTAGGCAGGGAGGTCAGTTAATATAATTTCCTAACACCATGTCTCAGCACAATGAAAGTGAGAGAAATGTGAAAGTAGTTGGAATTGTTTGAAAGCTCAGGTAAAGTCAGTCACCATGAACTTGCAATGGCTCCAATCTGATAAATTGTGTTGCTGCTTCTGGTTTTTGCTCAGTGGTATCGGGGTAGCAAGAGACAATGACACTGGTAGCTGTGATGGATAGATAGTTATTGAGGTTATTTACATGAGTATGGTTGAAATGATGAGCTATGAGGACTACGTTTCATAGACAAGAACTGTAAAGAAAAGTGGGCTGAAAGGATTGGAAAAAAATATATAAAGTGTTGGAAGGAACTGATGATGTAGAAAACATCGAATGAGTTTTAAAAACAACTAGAAAGATAGGATGGTATAGTTAGAGTGAGATGCTCAGAAATTCAGAGATTGAGTAGCACCGAGTTATGATAAGTTCACGATATGTCCGTAAGTGACTGGCTATCAACTATGGGGATAAAGGTCAATACAACTGAGAATATAGGAGCTATGAAGATATGAATGTGGATGAGCTCTCAACAGAGTTTCATTGAAGTGTCCCAGGATTATCAGGTCAATATCCTCAACAATGTCTTCTTCCACCAAAACTTCCTTTCCATTTTCTCTGTCTCTCCCCTCATAACCCTATAAAACGTAAATCACATTGGTGTGACTAGAAGACTATAGCAATCATCTTAACTAGCCTCTCAATACAGCTCACAAATCTTTGCATGTTCTACTGGAGCCTGGGGTTTAGAGAAGGGCTGTGAACAAGGTGCCCAAGTCCTCAATCCATCCTGCAGAGATACCAGCTTTGGAAAGACACAAACAATGAGGAGAACTTTAGGAGGGTAAATGAAGAAAGGACTGATCTGTTAATGCTTCCAGCTTTAGTCTCTAGTCTCAGAGGAAGCCAGAGATTGAGGCAGGGGGGCCTACCAGAGGGGGAGAACTCATCCTTGGGGAAGGGAAAGGCCAGACTTGAACAGGTCTTTAAATAGGTCCTAATCTACAGTCTCTGCTAAAAGCTGAATCACAGGAGCCAGTTAGAGCTGCTCATGGTCAGAGATGAAGGAGAGCTCAAGGTCAGTGGTTTCCTTGTAACCTAGTCATGTCTGCATTTCCCAGAGAAGAGTGGGACTCACAGAGGCTCCAAGTAGCTGGAAGACAAGGCAAGTTACACTGCGCAGAATGGCCTAACTCACTGGGGGCTAAAGGATCAGAGATCCCTGACTGCTGGATTTCCTTCGGAGACAGGGAGAAGATTCACTGCTTACACTGTGTCCTCCATGGATATTCTAGAAAAGTAGGAAGGCTGCATCCACCCAATCCCTCCATGAAGGACACTGGATCTGAATCCTACCCTGCTCCAGCATTATTGCTCTATGCCTGGGTTTTAGACACCCCAAAGTGAGAAAATGGTCTAAATGTCCCTGAAACTATTCCTTAGCATGCTCTCAGCCCATTTTATTCTTTACCCCTTCAGGCCTGAGCAACACAGATAACGTGATAGACATAACTATCTCCACTTAATGGTGGAGTAATTGAAGGCCAACAGAGCCAGTGGTACCAGCATGGATTCACCCACACTCACAGATGAAAGCTGAGCTCCATCAGTGTGAGAACGGCATTCTTATAAACATATTTTCTGATCCAAAGGCTATGCCAAGTTCTCACAAGTTAGATTATACATTTACAGAAGAGAAAAATCAACTCTGAAGACCAGTGTGTGATCACCCCAGTGATAATGTTGAAAAAGATGACTTAATTCCTTCTGTCAGTATGCACTAGGCTCACTAGAGATCTAGCCCATAGACAGCAGGGACAGGGACATATTTAAAAGCAGGGAAAGGGGGAAGGAATATTGGGCAAGAAGGGAAATTATATTGATCTTCTTTTCCTACTCTTGAGGGAACGCACATAACCCTCCTTCCACCCAGCAGCAAGTTGATAACTTGTACCTCCCTCCAAAATATGATTGAAAACCTCACACAGTTCACAAAACGATCCAAGATTGGTTAATTCCCTGTCTACTCCACATGACTTAGAGCCTTCTCTCAGCACAGGCTGAGTGCATAAGTCTGAGGGTAAAAAAGGCAAGGGAATTGCTGATAGTAAGGACACCAGATTCAATGGGGTTGTAGGTATAGAGAAGAAAGAAAGGTACCTGTCAAGAACCCCCATCTCCTACTTCAGATATGGGTCCCAGGTCACCACATGAGAGAGACACCACTCCAAAAGGAGTGTGAAGACAGGTGAGTTCCCCATTAAGCCTCATGGACAGAGACTTTGTGAGAGTTAAAAACAATTAAATGTAAATGCTTATGGTGTTATATTTACAAAAATGCAATGTCTTCCGCAATTAATGGAAGAGATTATTGTGCACGTGGAGAAATTGTAGGTTTAGCAGGAATCTTCACCAGTACCCAGTGCAAGAATGAAGATGGTCTAAGTATGTTTTCCAGGTGCCCGTGAGCCTCAGTAACCATGTCCTCAAAAATGGAGGGTGACAAACAGGAGGCAGAAGGGAGGGAGAGAGGAAGACTCCGGTTCAAACAGCACATATAACTGGAAGAACAAGCCGGGCAGGAGCAGATAAAACTAGAGCCTTCGACCCCAGGTAATGTGTGTGTCTGAATTTTCACCGCAACCTGGATAGGAGTATTTGATTTGAGCGAACCTGTAGCTATTATCAAGGTAGGATAGGAAAGCCTCCAATGTAGAGCAAGATTTGTAAAGTCTGAGCCCCATATCTCTCATAATGTTATAATGCTAGGGAAAATCAGAAAGAGGTTAGATCTACTTGGGATCTCAAAGAAACTCTAATTTTTAGGAACCATTAGGTCTGGTTGAATGAAACAGTTGTTAGTCCCAACAGGTGATTTGTTATGGGAGATTTGAAAAGATACTCCTTTTATCTGGTGCTTCTCTTATGGAGGAGACTCAATCAAAGATTCAGGTCAACTGAGATGAAAGAGTGGAAAGGTGCCTTTAAGAACCAGGTAAGCTTCTGTGTCATAGACTCCTAGGGAGGTGACAGTCACCAGAGGGATCCAACAAGATCGACCATGTAAAGCAAGTATAGGCAGAGGAGGGCATTCAGGTCTTTCACGGGCCAGCACAGCAGACTCTAGTATGAGAATTATGAATAACTCTCTTGTGGCCATGGTGCCAAAGTAGTGTCTACAAGGTATCTCCAATGATTTTAAGACATGGCTAAGCAGTTAAAAAGTCCTTTTCCACCAAACAACGTCATTTATTTGTTATTTGCTCCAGCAAATGTTTATTAAACCCCTATACTGTGCCAAGCACAGAGGTGCTAGGCATGGTGCACTGTTCAGGGTTCACCTCATGAAAATTTACCATCAGGACAGGATTTAGAAAACTATCGCCTGCAGACCAAATCCAGCTTCCAGACTGTTATTATAAACATAATTGTATTGGCATTCGTCCACACTCACACATTTCTGTATTGACTGTGGCTGCTCTCAGGCTACAGGGGCGAAACTGAGTAGTGCAACAGAGGATGTATAGCCCACAAAGCCTAAAATATGTATAATCTGACCTGTTACAGAAAAAAGTTTGCTGATCTCTAACCTAGGAGGACATTCACTAAAGATAATAGGTTTAATTACAGGTGTACAATCATCAGTCCGTTATCCTCCAGCCCAAATTCTCCTGTTACTCCTAGAGGCAAAGCTAATGCAACATCACTACATACCTTGCTATGAGCCTTTAAGCCAAAGTGTTTTCCAAACTGGCTTCCTACCCTGAAAAGCTGCCTAAGTGGCTTAAACGAAGGGCTGGAAAGAACCTATGGGAAAGGTTAAACAAGTCAGTTAGTTCTGAAGGATAGGAGGGCAAGAATGACTATTACTGACATTATTTGTCAGGATAGTTTTCCCTTAGCAGATTCTACTTTCAAGGAAAATATTGATTCTTCAACAAAAATCACACTTGCAGCTAGTATGCTTTGGTTCCATTTTGAATGACATAAATATGAATGAAGAATAAAGAGTAACATCACTTTATGTGCAAAAATCTATTTATTAAAACAGTTGAAATTCTTCCAGTTTACTGTTAAGCCCAATTGCCCTATTATTCAGTTGAACCTTTCAAAATGTAAAAAGTAGTAACAATTACTTATTTGATTATTATCACCTATAGAGAGTAGATTACAATGGCGAACAAGTTAACCATTCTGTGATGCTGGCCTCAGGAAATACCTCTTCACATCCTCTATTCTTCATCCTACTTGGGATCCCAGGACTTGAGAATTACCACTTTTGGATTGCCTTTCCTCTCTGTGCCATGTATCTTGTGGCTATAGTTGGCAATATCATTGTCCTTCATGTAGTCCGAACTGACCACACTCTGCATGAGCCCATGTACCTCTTTCTAGCCATGCTGGCTATCACTGATCTGACCCTCTCCTCTTCCACCCAACCTAAAATGCTGGCTATACTCTGGTTTCATGCTCATGAGATTGAATACCATGCCTGCCTCATCCAGGTGTTCTTCATCCACGCCTTTTCTTCTGTGGAGTCTGGGCTACTCATGGCTATGGCCTTGGACCGTTATGTGGCTATCTGCTTCCCACTCCACCACTCTACTATCCTGACCCCAGCTATGGTGGGTAAACTGGGAGCGGCTGTGATGATGAGAGGGTTGCTGTGGGTGAGTCCCTTCTGCTTCATGGTCTCCGGGATGCCCTTCTGCCCCAACCACGTCATTCCCCAGTCATACTGTGAGCACATGGCTGTGCTGAAGCTGGTGTGTGCAGATACTAGAGTCAATCGTGCATATGGGCTCTCTGGGGCCTTCTTTGTGGTTGGCTTTGATATCATTGTCATCAGTATATCCTATGTGATGATTCTGAGAACTGTTCTGAGGTTGCCCTCTGATGAAGCCCGGCTCAAGGCTTTTGGCACATGTGCTTCCCATATCTGTGTCATCTTGGCTTTTTATATCCCAGCCCTCTTTACCTTCCTCACCCACCGCTTTGGACGTCATGTGCCCCGAGTGGTACATATCATGTTCGCTAATTTCTATCTACTGGTACCTCCCATGCTCAACCCCATTATCTACGGAGTTAGAACCAAGCAGATCAGGGACAGGGTTATTCAAGGATGTTGTGGAAAAGATCCCTGAGCCAAGGGTCACAACCAACCCCACTGCCCCACTGATGTGGGATCATCGCATATTAGCATAATGTCATCTCTGTGATTCGAATGGATAAAGATGCGGTCCATATATAAAATAGAATATTACTCAGGCATCAGAATGGATGAATACCCACCATTTGCATCGACATGGATGGAACTGTAGTGGATTATGCCAAGTGAAATAAGTAAAGCATCAAAAGTTACCATATGGTTTCACTCATATATGGAACATAAGGAATAGAGTGGAGGACCACAGGGGAAAGGAGGAAAACTGAATAGGAAGAAATCAGAGAGGGAGACAACCATGAGAGACTCTGGACTCTGTGTTACAGAGCTGAGGGTTACAGAAGGGAGTGGGGTAGCCGTGAGCTGGTATTAAGGAGCGCACATGTTGCTATGAGCACTGGGTGTTATATGCAACTAATGAATCTCTGAACACTACAACAAAACTTATGATGTAGTATATGCTGGCTAACTTAACATAATAAAAAAGTCATGTCTTGGGAACAAAAGCCCAGAAGTTAGCAACCCTACAGAAAAAAAGGGACAATTTTCAAAACGTCCAGAACAAGAGATCTCTAAGAGATGTGATTGATCATAAATCCTGATTTGACCAATGTTTCTCATCATAAGGAAAGAGTAAAAAGTATGTCTACCATTCAAATCAGTGAAGATTTGAACAGAATGCCATCTTCCACAGACCACTAAGTTGAAAATGATTTTTACCCTGCCAGGACAAGTCTAAGTTGCTATACCTTGTTAAAAAGGACATTAGAACTTTCCACCAAAATATTTATAAAATACATTCATTTTTCTATCTTGGAATCTCTTTATTAAAATAGAATTTGTGGGGGAAAAGTACAAAGACATGCATAGATTCATTATTTATAAAACCAAAACCAGGAAAATACATTTCTTGATCTATATGAAGAATGAGCAATTGATTATCATATATCATTTAACTAGTGTATTTGCAAAGAACATGTAAAGATGTGAAAATGATCAATACATAATAGTATGGAAAAAAGAAAAAGAACGTCTGCCCTTAATAGTATGGAAAAAAGAAAACGACGTCTGCCCATAAGGATGATACCAATTCTAAAAAGAAATACATAAGCATAGAAAAAGATTATGGGAATACATCTAAATACTAATAAATTGCAACTCAATTCTGAGACTTGTGGTATTTTAATTTTCTTTTTGCACTTTCATGTATTTTTAAAAATTATCCTTCATTGAGGAAGTAACTTCAGTATGAGAAAAAACAAATTCAAACAAGAACAGAAGTGTACAAAAAGGTTAATTCAACGCCAAAGCCTAGGGGAATGGAGTAGGCAGTCATAGAGGATGAAGGAGTCCAGAATACAGCAAATTCCAAAAAAGCTTGAAAATTTCCATGAAAATTGCTGCCAGAATCACAACATTTTGAGACTGGTAACAGGGAGCATTTGGTAGGGTGAGTGTTGGTCTCTCCTTCCAGAAATTGCCTGTTCCCTGATGGCAATGGATTGTACAATGAAGAAGTTTTGGAAAAAAAGTGGAAAAGGAGATTCTCTTCTGAAGATAGTTATATTGTATGATTAAAGGTAGTGAGAAAGTCACTAGAACTTTGAGGATTTGTCAAAATTTAATTTCCTTTTCAATTAAAACGTTAAGCTCTTTTAGAAAACTATATACTTTCTGATTTTTTCACTTTATTGTGGCGTACTTACACAAAAAGGTGCATATGTTTGATGTATGCATTTTGATGACTTTGGACATATGCATACACACGTGATAGCATCACCACAAACAAGGCAAAACCATCTATCACATTTACTGCATCTGTGTATTTATCCTCCTTCACCACTCTCCTCTCAAAGCCAACAGTGAAGAAGATTCTAGAACTCAGGCTCTTATGTTACTAAAACCAACATCAGATGGAGGTGCTTGAAGAGTTAATCAGGAACATGTTTGCTTCTCCCAGGAGAAACAGCTAGAGGAGCCTAAAAGTGTCCCCAGAAATGAATGGCTACTCTGAAGGAGCATTTTCAAGATTTCCAAATATTAGAGATGCAAAGGGATCCTGATCCTGTTCTCAGCAAATCAGTTAATGATTGTGAGTCCCTCTTTTTTTCTCTTAAAATAAGCTTTGTTGCTGTATAACTTGTGACAATAAAATGTAAATATTTTAACCCACACTTTGAAGAGTTCTGACACATGCATGCCTCTGTAGCTACCAGCCTGATTCAGACACAGAACATTTCCCTCACTTCATAAAAGGTTCTCGTGTCTCTCTGGGGTCAATCACCCCCTCTCCACCCCAGCCAGGAAAACCCTGAGCTGATGTCTTTCACTACAGATTAATTTTTCTCTCACTGCCGCTTTTGTAAATAAAAGAATAAATAATACATTCTTTTGAGTCCCGTGTCTTTCATTCAGTATAAAGTTTTTCAGATTCAGCCTTACTGTTGCATGTATGATAAGTAGGTCATTTCCTGTTAATTCTGAGCAGTATACTCTATTTTTTCAATGTACCCATTGAGGTATTGTTACCATACTAATTGTTACCTTTTTCCCTTGCTTCAGCCCTTCTAGCCTTCTTCCAAACATATCCACTTCTTATCTCTCTAGAGCTTTGCTCTAATTCTTCCCACTTCACTCAGTTGTTATTTTCTAGAACACTCTACGCTCCTCTCAACATCCCTTAGGTTTCAATGAATACACTCCTTATCAGTGACATGTTTCTTAACCAACACAACTATTTGATTTCCTCCCTCTCTTAACACAATGTGTAATTATTTAAATTACTTCTTCACCATCTGTTCCTCTGTCTGGAATATAACTTCCATAAAAGTATAGCACAGGCATACACTATTCTATCTCCAAACCAGGCTCACTACAAAAAACTACTTACAGGAATGAATGGTTAAATGTTTACATGGGGCTGGTATGACCATCACAACAATTCCACTGCTGACCACAGGATGACATGTGCAGGTCCGTTTTGGCCTACATCCTGCCAAATAGGACACCAAACTTTTCAGTCCTAGGGCTTCATTTCATTATTCCCATGGAAACTCTGAAGGATGTTGTTTGTCAAAGAAGATAAATTTGATAAATGAAAAACAATTCGTCCCTCATACACTTCTTTTTATTAACAAATATAAACTATTTGGAGTATTTCAAATGTCGAGTCAAGAAATACCGATTGGGGGATTATGTTGCCCCAAACGTTCTGTAAGAAGATGGGAATAGCATGGAGAACAAGAGAGACTGGCAATCAGAGAAGCTAGTTAGTAAGAAATGAGCAAAACAAGCACACTGGATACCTACAATCCCAGCTTCAATAGTAAAATTCATTCCTTAGGCCGTGCAGCTCTGTCCTGGTTAGAAGTAGCCTTAAATATTCTGAATCAGTGGAAATAGATGATTGCCTCCATTCCAACCTGAAGAACCAGTGGACAGTGGGTCCAGGACATCACATCTGTAAGTAATTTCAGCATCTCTGTATTCATTTCCAAAAACTCTCAAGGGTGTCCTTTGAGTGAGGGATCGGATTTCCCATTTGTGAGATGGGCAGAGTCATCTCTTCTCTTCTCTTGGGGAGCACACACCTCTAGGTGACCTACTGACTAGGAGAGGCCAGGCAGAACTGAACAAAAGCAGGTCAGCTTCTCCTGGATTTTGAACATTACTCAGAGCCCATCTATGCCGTCTGGCCTCAATTCTGGAGAAACTTCAAGAGGAGAATAATGTATCATCAGTATTGTGTATTCTGCACAGAGCGAAACACCTTGTTATTAGTACGATGGCATTTTACACCAAAATTCAACAAGCATTTCTTCATCACTTACTATGAGCCAGTACTGCATTTGTTGCTGTGGTTATGTACATTACAAGTTCATAGTTCATGCTACATACCTCTCCTCCAAGCTCTCACAGCACCTGCTACAATCTGCTATTGTCACACTTTTATACCCTGATGATATGATGGTGTGTTGACTATTGATTCTCAGTCTGCCACTCCTGAAGTCACTAACTAGTCCTGTCTAGCTTTTGAGGCTAAAACTCCCACGGTCAGAGAAAGAAGAAAGGGCCAAGGAGATATGATGCCTCACTTTGCAGAGCCTTCACCTCATCCCCATCCCAGGTAAACCTGGAGTCTCAGTCTTTGGGTTCCCATATTCAAGCGTCTACCTTAGGTACAGACCATAGCAGAAAGATGTAGGATTCACTAGTTTCTGGAAGCCCTCCAAATACTAGCCTGATATTTCTTACAGGGCTTTGATCCCCGTAGGTGCCTATGTACACGTAGGTAAAATTATCTGGTTCCATTTTGTATATGAGGAAACAGAAACCACATAATCTAAGTAACATCCTGGGGTATATTTAGGAGCCAGCATATATAGAAGAGCCAAAAAATGGGGGTGGAGGGGGAAGAAACAAGCTAAGAAATTAAAAAACAGATCTCCAAGGTAGGAATTGACCCTTTCTAAGAAATCAGCTATAGGTCTTAGGCTTACAAATAAAGAGCTATGGATTATACAACTGTAAAGAGGAATTTACATGATAATCCATATTATTGATGCCCCTGGAGTTGTACAAAACTACACCCTAGGGGAAGATTTAAAAAGAAATCTGTGCCCATTTCTTGAATGTGGCAGCTTCATTTTAAACCTCTCATGTTTAAAAGAGGATTCATGGTAGAGGCGAGGGGATAGAGTCTGGATACCTGTGCAACAGGCTCCCCATTTCAACTGGCTTCCTGAGTGGAGTAGAAAGGGCTCCATGGGTGTCCTAACCTGATCTGCAGTAGTGGTCCTCTTACCACCAGGAACAGAGCAGTAAAACAACACAGGGACTGCAGCAGGAATGGGCAAGCCAGACATCAGAAAGGAAAGATCTTTGAGGGTAGAGAAAACGTGGCTCTGGAAAAGGAATGGAGATGTCCAGCATGGGACAGTATAGACTCTGGCTCAGTTGGGTTGGTGGCCTTAGTGTTCAAGCCAGTTTTCTGGAATCCACATGGGAGAGGCAGTCATTCATTCATTGTTTTAATCATTCAGTAACTTTTCAATAGTGACTTTTCTGTGTGTCTTCCATCTTACTACTCCTCAACAGCTACGTTTTTATTGTCTTCCAACTGCTTGAGTTTTCTTGAGGACAGACGCCAAATCATTCTTACTGTTGCATGCCCAACACTCAGCAGTCTGCAATGGGGCAACGCTTCAATATTTGTTAAATGAACAAACAAGGGAATGATGAATACTGCATTCTGAAAAGGTCTCATGTAGGATTCTAAAAAAAACTATTTCATATAAACCATTTTAGGGGTTGTCTGGGAGCTCTCACTTTCATAAGGCACATAAACACATGA
Organism: Ursus americanus; assembly: GCF_024610735.1. NCBI lineage: Eukaryota > Metazoa > Chordata > Mammalia > Carnivora > Ursidae > Ursus > Ursus americanus. Next base: position 6,250,517 of record NC_142142.1, read on the forward strand.
ATCTAAACTGCAGTATTGGGTTACTGACTCACTGGTAATAGCAATGCTTCAAGGAGAAGCTACTGAAGAAACTAGCCCTGAGGCATCATCCCTTGCCCTGAATCATGGCCAGCTATTGGAAAAGTCAGAGGCCTGTCCTGGCAGCACTCCACAAGAAGCCAGATGAAACCAGACAGGCCCAAGATAAGAAGGCCAGAGACCCTGACCAAGTAAGGGAGAAAAGGCACTAAGCCTTGCTCCTAAGAAATCCCCTCCCCAAGAAATAAATATTCCACTCCCTAGTCAACAGCTGTCAATAAAAGACAGATGCCAAAACCCTGAGTTGCACAGCTGTCCCTTGAGCTTCCCACTTTCACAGCTCCGCAGTGTGCTCTCTCTTTCACAAGCTCTTCACTTAACACTGATGAAGTCGTAGAATATAGGTGAATTTCAGTGGGGTGGATTCTGGAGACGATGACCAATAATGAATTCTTGAGGCGTCTTTGGTGCAAAATTGTTTATTAAAGCACAGGGACAGGACCCTTGGGCAGAAAGAGCTGCGATGCAGTTGTGAGGGGTGACTGATTATATACTATGGGGTTGGGGGAGGTAAGGAAAAAGGGAGGCTGAGAAAGCCCTTTCATATTTCAAAAAAGACTCGCAGGACATTGGAGGCTCCACCATCTTCAAGCCAAGGCTGTCCACACTATCACTGTGTCCTTATCAATGAGCTGCAGATACCTTCACATGTCAAAGAAGACTCGCAGGATATCGGAGGTCCCGCTTATTGTCAAGCCAAGGCTGTTTACACTATCACCGTGTCCGTGTCCCTATCAATGAGCTTCAGGTCCTTTCCTTAGTTTTAGGGCAGCCAGGAGTGCTGAGGAATGTTGCATACATGGGGGGGGTGGAGGGTGTCAGCTTCTGCTTTGTCTTCAGCCAGCCTTCTATTCCCTCATCAACACCACTCAACCACTGTGTCAGCTCAGTCCTTGAATTCTTTTCCTGCGACAAGACTAAGACCTTCCCCCACTCTCACCCCTGCAAAATCCTGGGGACAGGCTAGACAGAGGCCTCAAGGTCCAGGGGTAGCCCCAGTCCAACAAGAAACACAAGAAGGATGGGCATGACTCTGAAGTTACGTCTCCCTCTTTCTCTGTCTCTCTCTCTCCCTCTAAAACGCTAATCCTAATCCGAGATCAAATCCCAGTTGTGTATGAGGGTATACCACACCAACAAGCAATTCTCAGGACATTAGCAGTGTACCCCACAATTCTGGAGATAACATCAGATTCCACAACTAAGAGTTCAGTCTTACAAGAATGTACCTCCCACCCCACTTGAGATACCAATCACAAGAACACAGTGTTCCCTATGCTTCTAACATAGTGGCTATAAATCAGAGGTTCCCGTGATCCACTCCTGGGGTTTGATTAATATGCTAAGGAAACACACAGAAGTCAGGGAAGCATTGCACTTAGGAGAATACCAGTTTATTGTAAGGATCTAACTCAGGCACAGCCAGATAGAAGAAATGCCTAGGGCAAGGGATTGGAAAAGGGCATGGAACTTCTATGCCCTCTCCATTGTGCTATGCTCCCAGTCTCCTTATGTTGTTCACCAATGCAGAATCTCAGGGAACCTTGTCCTCCTGGGGTTTTTATGGAGCCTCTATTACATACCCATGATTGACTGCTTAAGTCGTTGGCCATGGGCAACTAGTTCAGCCTCCTGCCCCTCAATCCATCCTGGGAGGTCTGGGTGGAACTGAAAACTTCAACTCTTTAATCACCAGGGTGGTTGTGGGGCAACCTGGGGCAACCAGCCCTGATCCCTGGAGTGGGTGGGAGGGTGGTCCAAAGGTCACCTCATTAACATAACAAAAGACACCTAATGGCTCTTATCACTTGAGAAATGCTTCTAGAGTTCCATGTCTTATGTTTAAATCTTTAATTCATTTTAAATTGATTTTTATGTATGGTATAAGATACAAGCACAATTTAATTATTTTGCATATGGATATCAGCTTTTCCAGCCCCAGTTTTTAAGGAGACCTTCCACTCCTCCTTGCATATTCCTATCATCCTCACTGAAGATCAGTAGACATATATACATGAGCTCATTTCCAGGCTATCTTATTTTATAGGTCTGTATGTTTGTCTTTATGTCCTGTCTTGACTGTAAGTTTTGAAGTTGGGTAGTGTAACTTCCCAACCTTCTTTTTTCTCTTCCCAAATCATTTTGGCTCTTCTAGTTCCATAGCATTTCCATATAAATTTTAGGATCAGCTTATCAGTTTCTACAGAAAGCCTCTGGCCCTTTGTTAGGGATATTGTTGAAACTACGGGTAATTTGGGGGATACTTGAGAGATACCGAAATATTCTGTATTCATAAATATTTTAACTATATCGACTATCTTGAGTCTTCCAATCCATAAATGTGGAAGGACTCTCCATTTATTTGGAGCTTCTTTAATTTCTCTCAGCATTGTTTCATAGTTTTCAGTGTACAATAGTCAATCTTCTGTTAAATTTATTCCTAGTTAAAGATTTTTGATGCTATTGTGAATAAAATTTTCTTAATTTTATTCTCAGATTGTTCACAGCTATTTATAAACGTACAATTGATATTTGTATCTTGACTTCATATCCAGCGACCCTGTGAAACTCACTGATTAATTTTTGGACTATTTTTTATGGATTCCTTAGAATTTTCTACATATAGGTTCATGCCCTCTGTGAATAACAATCATTTTATAACTTCCTTGCCGAAGTGGGCATTTTAATTTGTTTTCTTTCATGCATTACCTAGAATCCTCACTATAATGTTGAATACAAGTGGCAAAAGCAGATAACTTTTCCTATTTCTAAATCTTAAAGGCAAGTATGATATTAGCTGTAGGTTTATTCACAGATGCCCTTATTATGAGATAAATCGCACTTTATCAAAGTACATAATTCTTTTTAGATGTTGTTGAATTTTATTTGCTATTACCTTAATACTTCGTATGTCTCTTCACTGCAGAGATATGTATCTATAGTTTTCTGTGATGTCTTTGTCTAGCTTTAGAATCAAGGACACACTATAATCCTAGCATGAGTTGGATTTTTTATATATGTACTTTTAACAACATAGATTTATTCCTCAGAGTCTGAAGTCTGGGGTGTCCAAATTTTAGATTCCAGCGAATTGATTCCTGGTCAGAAGCCTTTTCTTATCTCACAGAAGGACAACTTCTTACTCTATCCTCATCTGGCAGAGAGAGCTCTGGTCCTTCACCTCCTCATAAAATCACTAATTCCACCATGGGGACTAGAATGAGTTGGATTTTTAAAAACTCTCCCCTATTTAAAAAAAAAAAAAAACTCTTGAGAAACATTTAATATTAGTTCTTATGCTGATTTTTGATGTAATTCATCAATGAAGCCATCTGAGCCTGGGGCTTCTTTGTAGAAACATTTTAAATTAGTAATTGCATTTCTTTATTTATTATAGGTCTGTTCAGAGTTCCTATTTCTCCTTGAGTCAGTTTGGTAATTTATTATTATTTATTTGGTAATTTATTATTATTTTTGGTGATTTATTATTTTTGGTGATTTAGTATTATTGCAATTTTGTTTATCTTTTCAAAGAACAAATTTTGGTTTCATGGATTTTCTCTGTTGTTTTCAATTTTCCATTTTATTGATCCTTACCTATTACATTACCTGTACCTACTTTGGGTTTTGACTGTTCTTCGTTTTAAGGTAAAAGCTCAGGTGATTGATTTGAGACCTTCTTTTCCAATCTAGGCATACCAATGTATAAATCTCTCTCAAAGCACTCCTCTAAGTGTACATGATAGTTTGGGTATGTTCTGTTTTCTATTTTATGTAATTCAAAATAGTTTTTAATTTCCCTGGCTACCTCTTCTTTAACCCATTGATTATTTAAAAGTGTGTTGCTTAAAGTCCATGTTCCTTACTATTAGAGATCTCTAAATTAGTCCCATTGTACCCAGAAACATACTTTGTATGATTTAGTGTTTTAAAGTTTATTGAGGCTAATTTTGTCACAATGTTGTGTATTCTATAAATGTCATTTTTGATTCATAATGTTGTTCAAGATTTCTGTTTCTTTGCTGTTTTTCTGTCTCATTGTCTCATTAATGAGAAGGGGATATCGAAATCTCCAACTGATAATGTTGAATCATTTATTTCTTATTTTAATTTTGTCAGTTTTCTTTCATGTATTTTAGGACTCTAGTGTTATTGCATGTGCGTTTATACATGTCTATCTTCCTGATATTTCTCTTTATTTCACTATGAAATATCTCTGTCTCATAATAGTTCTTGCCTTGAAGACTTGTTCGTCAATACTGGTATAGCCACTCTAGCTATCTAGTTGTTGTTTCTATGGTATATGTTTTCCCATCTTTTTACTCTCAACTTATATACTTTAGCATCTACAGTATGACCCCAATGTGCAGAGTATAGTTATTCCTTGCTTTCTTTATCCTAACAGTGTCTACTTTTTGTGAGGAGTGTTTAGTCCTTTACTTTGTAACTGATGTTATGGCTGGAAATCCATCTGCCAGTTCACTAGAACTCCCTATGAAATACCCAGCTAGTCCGCTGATCCATGGCTCACCCCAAAGACGGTCACAACCTCAAGCTAGTAGAGCCTTGGGCCTCCCCACTGGCCTACCACCAACATCACCACACTGACCTACAAGCTCCAAATCAAAGAAGCCAGCTCAGGCAGTGGAACAAAGCTGTCAGCTGTCCCTGTGTTACCACTGCTGACAGGACTGGAGGCAGTGGGGATAATGAGGGCAGCTCCAGCCAGAATGCCAATAACGTGGGAGTTATTTCCCAAAGTTCTATAGCTTTCATGAATGGGCTGATGTTTCTGATGGCTTTCCATTATGTTAACATGGTATTATTGAGAGATTTACTAGTTTTGCAGTTGCTTTTCAGGGCAGGGTTTTTCAACCCTCTCACTCAATCATGCTACAGTTGAGTTATCTGTTCCTATCCATTCTATTTTTTTAAGAGGGGGAAAAGGGGCAAGGCACAGGGAGAGAGAAACCTTAAGCAGGCTCCACTCCCAGCTCAGAGCCTACAGGGGATTCCATCTCACAACCCTGACTGAGATTGTGACCTGAGCCAAACTCAAGATTCAGGTGCTTAACCAACTGAGCCACCAAGGCGCCCCTCTTCATTCCTTTCTTAATGCTTTCTGTTCGATTGATTAAGATCTTTGTTTCATTTACTTTCCCTTATACTTTGAAAGTTTAACATTTATTTTTATAATATTTAACTTGATATTTTTAGGATATATACATTGAGAATTTTGTAATAAGTATTTAGATTTAATTTACGTCTACATTATTCCCCTAAGAACATAATTTAGCATGTCTTTGTTTTTCTTTACCCCATACCACAATTTCATAGTCCTTTTGACTAGAACTTCAGTTCTAACTTTTTTGGACATTTGACTGAGGGAAGGAGATAAGACTATAGTGTGTGCTCAGTCCTTCTTGTTGAAAGTAGAAAAACTATTTGGACATTATATGTGAAGTGAGGTTAATTGTGGGGCTTTTATTTTGGGAAACTGGTGAGTGGTGATATCACCAACTGACTTAGGGAATCAGGTATGTTACCTTTTTGCTTTTTTTCTTGTGTCGTTGTTGCAATTTTCCTACCACTGTCTCCTAACTGAGGAAACTGGAAGAGGTTTTAAGATGTATTTGTGAAGATCTCTTCTGTATTATTTGAGTTTAAAATAAATGGGACAGGGGCACCTGAGTGGCTCAGTTGGTTAAGCATCTGCCTTCAGCTCAGATTATAATCCAAGGGTACTGGGATAAGTCCCATTTCAGGCTCCCTTCTCAGCAGGCAGTCTGTTTCTCCCTCTCCCTTGTCCCCTCCCCCTGCCCATGCTTTCTTTCTCTCCCTCTCTCTCTCTCTCTCTCTCTCAAATAAAATAAAATAACATAAAAATAAATGGGACATAAGAGTAGAGATTTCCAGGGTGAGATGAATATACAATGATCTAGGGGGATATATTTGTGATTCATCAGTTTACAGAATTTAGTTAATGTCACGAGAGTACATAAGACCACTGAAGAAAAAGAAGAGACCCAAATAAAGATCCCTCAAAAATGCCAAGATGTACCTTGGGCAGGAAACAGCAAGGTGAACTGAGCAGTTAACTTCTACCAGGTAGAGTTAAGAAGAAAAGGAGAAACTGGATTTATAACAGCCACAGGTCATTGAAAAATACATTAGTTTGGGAAATATGAGTGCCCCTTGCTTTAGTACTCAAGGGGTATTTGGTGACTTTAATGAGAACACTTAAAGTCCCCTGAAATGTGAGTGTGTTGAGGCAGCACGGAAGTCAGAATGTCTGGGGGTGAGGGGAGCTGAAACGGTATTTAAGGGGTATAGACCCCCTCGCAGGTGTTTGCCATTGATGGTGGGACATGAGTTTGTGAAAAGCTTCAAGAAGGGGCAAGGTTAAAGGAAAGTGGGGAGACAATTTAGGGAGAGGAACAGATTTAAGGACAGCTTTAGAAAAACTGCCAAGACCAGAGATGAGCATGGCATAGAGAGTAGAATGTACGTGTATGCCGGGAAGGGAGGGAATGTGTAAGCGTGTGTGTGCTGGGGTTGGGGAAGGGGGAGGCAGGCTGTTTTAGATAGCATCATGCAAAGGTGTCAAAATAGTAAGTAAGTCTTTCCAATCAGTTTTCAGGTTCCAGAGTTCAAAGTGGGATCCAAGCTATGTCAACATTCCCCATGCAGGCAGCCCCTGATAACACTTCAATGGCCCCCACCTTCTTGTTGGTGGGCATGCCAGGTCTGTCAGCTGTACCCTCCTGGTGGACGATACCACTCATCACCATCTACCTTCTCTCTGCCCTGGGCAACGGTACTATCCTCTGGGTCATTGTCCTCGATCCCACCTTGCACCGCCCAATGTACTTCTTCCTCTTCCTGCTGAATGTGTCTGATGTTGGCTTGGCCACGGCCCTGATGCCCACCCTGCTGGGTCTTGCCTTTGCTGGCGTTCGTCCCTGCCTCAGCTTGCCTCCTACAGATGTTCTTTGTCCACGTCTTTTCTGTCATGGAGTCCTCTGTTTTGATCGCCATGGCCTTAGATTAAGCACTAGCCATCTGCCGCCCTCTCCACTACCCAACGCTCCTCACCAATGATGCCCTTGGCAAGATTGGTGTGGCTATTGCTTTCTGATGCCTGGATCTCCACCTGCCCCTGCCATTCCTCCTTGCCCACATGCCCTACTGCCACCCCCAGATTCTGACCCATTCTTATTGCCTGCACCCAGATATAGCCCATTTGGCCTGCCTGGGAGCTTGGAGTGCAGCCTACAGCCTCTTGGTGGTTCTGTCAGCTATGGGATTAGACCCCCTGCTGATTTTCTTCTCCTATGGCCTAATTGGCAGGGTGTTGCAAGGTTTTGGACCCAGAGAGGATCGCTGGAAGGCTGCTCAAACCTGTGCTGCCCACCTCTCTGCTGTGCTCCTCTTCTACGTGCCCATGATCGTCCTGGCCCTCATTGACCGTCTCAGGGTGCCAGTACCTCAGCCTGCCCATACTCTTCTCTCCTATGTCCACTTCCTGCTTCCTCCACTGATAAACCCGATTCTCTATAGTGTCAAGATGAAGGAGATTCGAGAGAGAATACTCAAGAGGTTACAGTCCAAGAAGGTGGGTTGGGCTCAATGAGGAGGAGGCCCCTCCACATTTGGTGGCTCAAGGCTACCTGGTACTAAGGTTTCCATGACAAGAACTCAGTTTACCATGCATGAAATGGTGACTCGGGTACACTTAAGCACATATACATGGATGCCCACTGTCCTTGCAAGCGTGCATGTGGACATTAAGGAAAGCTTACAGGTTCCAGAGGTTGGCAGTGGTCTCTCCACTGTTTCACTACAGATCCATGGCATAGAGAGGCCAGGATCTAGGTCTTGTCCCAACCTTCCAAGTGTGTCTTGGTGGTGGTTTTGTATTTGTTAATTTCCCCACTACTTCTATACCCCAATAACTGAGGAAACTCTAGGAGTTAAACAGCAACACAGCAGATAAACGAGAAGACCGAAACATCTGATGGCATTCAACGTGTGTGTACATCGTTTTACAGACCTTTTCATGGATTGTAATATATGTCATGTATACAATCACATATCATTGATCTATTAGTGTAGCCTCATAGTCTGACTTAGTTCATATGGGATAAAGTGATTCCCCTCTCATAAAACAAACAAGAGCTTTGGAATCCAAACAAGAATTACATTATTTTTATAGATTAAATGTAAGAGAATCAACATTTATGATGATAAGCATTCACATCCAAGAATATATGATAGATGTTTCACTTATTAACACTTTAAAATATTTTCAATAAAATTATTCGGGTTTAATTTATTTCTATAGTTTTAGAATGTATGATTTTGTTGCTCTTATAAATAAAATATTTCCCTATTTCTATTTCCACATACATAATGCTTGATTGAGACAAACATTTCCATCTTGCATTTATATATATTTTACCAAATTATCATATGAATTATAAAAGATTTTTATTTTTGGATTTTATATGTGTTTAGCATATATAAGTAAAAATAGGTGAATGATAACTTTTCCCTACTATTCCCACAATGTATTTCATTTTACTTTATTTAATTTATTGGACTATGAAAGATTAAAAGTAAAAGTGAACTTTCAAATCTTGTTTTTGAAACAGAAGTGGCATTAATATTTCATCTGCTAGAACAATGGTTGGCTGCTAGATCTCTGGGTAAACTTCCAAGATTTCAATAATATATATGTATTCCAATTTTATTGATTTTTAATAGGCCTACTTGATGAATCCTATTACGTGCTTTTTTAGCACCCACTAATATAATTATCTGCTTTTTAAAAAAAGATTTATTTATTTATTTGAGAGAGAGAGAGAGCATGCACACGAGTGGGGGGAAGAGCAGAGGAAGAGGGAGAGAGACAATCCCATGCAGACTCCCCACTGAGCACGAAGCCCCACTTGGGGCTGAATTCCAGGACCCCCAGGTTATAACCTGAGCCAAAACCAAGAGCTAATAGTTTAACAGATTGAGCCACCAGATGTCCCTATAATTGTCTGCTTTAATGTGTTGTTCAATTTCTGATATTGAAACATCTTTGTTTTCTTGTGACTGTAGAAGAAGGGCATTTTAAATGAAAAGTAGCAAATTGAATCCACCTAGTGCTAAATGAGAACACAGAGTGATCTATCAGGATATATTTCAGGAAGGCAGGAACAGTTATATCCTCATCTTATACCAAGCTTCTCTGTAAGGCATATTATAGATCCTCTTATTAAACTAGATAATTAGTCTCTCAATTTCACAAATGAGAATACTGAGACTGAGAATTTAAGAAGGCTTGAAGTACATAAAATTAGTTGCAAAGGCAGCCTTTATTTCGAATTTGCTTAATCCAAAGCCCCAGCTACAAAATACTCCTTTAAAATTGTTGAATGGAGAAACAGCCTAGTCTTGAGGCCACAGGAATGAGGTCTCTGAGGAACCCCGCTTTTCCCAAATTTAACCCTTTTTCCTCCCTAGTACACCCACCTCTAGCTTCTCATTTATTTACTGAGAGTGGAGTGATGTAAACAGAGTTGTAAGTCACATAGGCCTAGTTTTGAATTCTCACTTCACTACTTTCTGTGTAATTTGTCAACAGTTGTTCTTATGTTTACAGAACAGGTATAACAAGGATTGCATGAAATCAAGTCCCTTCTCAGACTGTGATGATGGGGACTTCTCAGTGGGTTCCTACTATTTCCATGTGAGAATGTACACCAAGTATTACCATACCTTCCTACTTTCAAGATAACTTGTAAATCTCTATTTTTATATGAATTCATCTAAATGCTATCTTGTCTAAACACGTTTGTCTGAAGATCATATTTGGATTTTATGGCTTTTAAAAAGATTAACATAGTAATCCATACAATGCAGAGAGAAGGAATTATTTTTTCATTTCAAAGTACATATGAAACCTATCATAATACACAACACATAGAAAGGAACTTTCTCAAGACCACATAGCCAGAAAATGGCAGAGCTGAAACCAGAGGACTGGTTTCCTGGTTGAGTCTAGAGCCTTTTCCCTCCTCTAACCACCTCCCTGGCAGGACTAAGGTATCATAACAGAAGGTTTAGAGCACATGTTATCCCTGATAGGGCCATTTTACTCTTTCTTCTCTAGGTTGGTTTCTAAACCCCCAGTCTGGAGCTACATTATATCCTATTACGTAGCAGTAATCCTGGACTCTGATCCCTTAAGTAAAGATGGCATAGTCCTCACAACTCCTAAAGCTTCTTTGTTGATACTATCTCATTAGGATATCCTTGGGGCACTCTAATCTGTCTCCATTTATAATGCCAGGAAGTGACAGGTGGGTCCAGGGAGGCTCCGATAAGAAAGTTGTCTGGCCACAGTGATGCCAATTCTGTGTTGTGGCTTGACAGTTGCTGGTACCTAATGGTATTATGGGCTGCCCTAAATCCCCTGGCTCTCACGAAGGGCCCTTACATTCCCTGTCAATGTTAGCTCCTGGTAAGAGGTGTAAAAAGTGCAGAGGTAAGTCAAGTCTAGGTGATGACCGCCCTGATTCACCCCTGAATCTCCACCCCAGCAAAACTCCAGACTATTCTCTTACTTCAAACTGATATACATCTACCAAGCACATACTCTGAACAAGGTATTTAGTCGTAAGGAGATTTTTAAAGTTGAATAAGTCACAACTCTTTCCTTGTGGAAATTCATAATGCAGTCAGTGGGAGAGACATATGTATGATAAGAGAGATGCCTCTGGGTCTCCATCCATCGTGCCCCAAGGACTCAGCCCCTTGCCTTTACTAGAAATGCTGCCAAATCCCAATGACGACCTGTAATTTCCTCCTACAGTTTTCCCCCAATTTGGCTTCAGCAGAAAACACACTCTCTAGGTTTCCCCTTTCACATTGCCCCCCTCTAGTTTTCTTTCCCAAACATTAATGTACATACCAATCGTCTAAGATCTTGGTAAAATGCAGGTTCTCCCTTAATAGGCTTGCAGCAGGGCATGAGATTCTGCAATTCTAGTTACTATCCAGGTGATGCTTTTGCTGCTGAGCAGTGTACCACACTTTGAGTAACAAGGAAGAGGACATATTTAAACCAACTTAGACACATGAAGGGCTTAATGTAAATCACAAAAACGAATCAAATAAGGAAAGCAAATACAAAGATGCTAAGTGGCTCCAGAACCTTGCAGAGCTCCCCCAGTCACAGTTTGGGGCCACTGATCATAGTTCTTCCTTAAAAGCCTCTCTGGATTCTTGCTCTTCATTCATACCCAAAGATAGATGCCATCAATTCCCCAAACAATAACAAAAGGATTCCTGCCTACTCTCTGAAAGGCAGGCCTCCTCTTCCTTTAAAAGCAGATATGCTGTGGTATATTAGATCCCCTTTAGGGATTAATTGATTGATTGACTAATTAATTAATGTCACTTAAGGACCATGAAGTAAAAGGAAATATCTCCTCTTTGAAAGAAATATTGCCCTTCTCCTGAAACAATTTATTATAGAGAAAATGGACCTTCCATCTCTGCCCCATCATTTAGACTTAAGACTCAGTTTTTCCAGGACTTTTACTCTAATCTGCCGAGTTTTTACACAATACACAATGGGATTCATCAAAGGCGGTACCAACAAGAACGCATCAGCTATCAGAATCATAGCCAAAGGGGATTTCTCCTTAGCAAAGCGATGCATGGTAGCCAAGGTGATGATGGGCACGTAGAAGATGAGCACAGCACAGATGTGGGACACGCAGGTATTAAGAGCTTTAAGTCGCTCCCCATGGGATGCAATACCCAATACAGTCTTCAGGATGAAGACATAGGAAACCACGATGAACACACTGTCTGACATCATGCAGAGTGCGACGAACAGACCATAGTAAAAGTTAACCCTATTGTCAGAGCAGGCCAGTTTCATGACATCCTGGTGGAGGCAGTAGGAGTGTGAGAGCAGGCGTTTCTTACAGTACCTGAGTCTCTTCAAAGTGAAAGGAAGAGGAAGAACTAGTAGAACGCTTTTGATAGCAAATGCCAGTCCGATATGCAAAACTCTGGAGCTGGTAAGAATGGAGCTATACCTCAGGGGGGTGCGAATGGCTAGAAAGCGATCAAAGGACATGATCAGAAGCACTGAGGATTCCATGTCTGTGAATCCATGGATGAAAAATTCCTGGGAAATACATGCATCAGCAGAAATCTCCATGGCATTGAACAAGAAGATCTTCAGCATGGACGGAAGAGAAGAGAAAGACAAGCCCAGGTCAGATAGGGCCAGCATGGAGAGGAAGTAGTACATGGGCTCATGCAAGGAAGGCTCTGTCTTGATGGCAAATAGGATGGTGCAGTTGCCCAGGATGGCCAGGAGGTACATGAAGCAGACGGGGATGGAGATCCAAATGGGCACACGCTCAAGCCCTGGGATCCCAATCAACAGGAAGGTGGAGATTTCAACTTCTGACGTATTGAGAGAAAACATCACAGGTAGTTCTCTCCTTTATATGCTCCTGGTAAATAAGTAACATCAACAACAAACAAATAAATTAAATGTAAATTAAATATAAATTAAATATAGCTCATAAAGCAATAATGGAATATCTTTTTCTATGTAAAGAGCAATACAGAGTATATTTAAGCAGGTTCTTCATGATATTTAAGACCTTCATACTCTTCAAGTCTACCTTCACTCCCTGATATACTTCTAAACAACGCAATAGCTTGGAAGCAACAAGGTGTTTCGATAAACTTTGTTATTAAAACTACACTTTTTGAGATTTATGCATCAAGGAAATTAAGTTGGAGTACATTGCAATCTGGAAAAACTATAACATCCTGAATGTGGTCCTTGGTCATATACTCATAACAGTGCTATAGTAGTAGGAGTTAAAGGAGGCCTCTTACATTATTGTTCATGGTACATGTGTGGAAAATAGAACACTGATCTACCACAGAGTTTGACAAACTAATATGCAGAGCCAAATTCAACCCATGCCTTGTTTTTGTACAATCTATGAGAGTATTAAAAATATTTTTAAAGAGTGTAAAAGGAGAAGAAAAAGCATATATGACAGAGACAAATATGAAAAGTCTAAAATATTTATTTCTGGCCATTTACAGAAAACGTTTCTTGACCCCTGTACTAGAAAATTATGCATCCAAGCACAAGCACACAGACACGAACAATCACACCATAATGAGTATGGTGGGCATGGAGTATGGGTCAAAGGGAGCTCCACATTTAAGAATAATGTTTTATTTTTCATTTAAAAAAAATTCAAGTCACATGAAGCAAACACACAAATGTTTTAAATTTTCCCAAAAGAATTGTGAAAACACAGGGCAATGCTCTGAACTTTGCTATATTCTTTTAATTCTTCCCCTCCAAACTGTCTTACACAACACTACTCCCAGAACCATACCACCGAGAGATCTCCAGGACCAAGCACTATTTGCCAGCACATCACTGCAGCCTGAGGCAGTCGGAGTGACCACAGCATGTCAGGAAGCAAAGGAAGCATTCCTCTGATACCAGTTATCATCCCCTGGGTGGTGAGCTGCCAGCTAGTACACCATAATAAGTGATGAGAAGGGAACGCCAGGCACAAGCATGGGTCCATTTGTGGGGAGCTAAGGAGTATTTCTTGCCAAGGGTAGAGAAAGAGGGAGTTGCATCCAGATGGAAGAATTTACAGGGTGAAGGGTGGAACTAGAGAGCAGTGAAGAAGGGGATAACAGTTACTAGCTCTTCTCTCTGCTGCCAAATGTTTGAAGGACCTTTGCCTCAACTTGAGTCAAGATAGAGACTATGACAACTGTGGTACTTAGGGTGTGTCATATGGAGAAGTGATGAGGCCAGATGAGGAGAACATATTGCAGTACTGAGCAACCATTTTGTCTCAGTCTTGCATATGTGGGGAGTATTTCCTTGAGGTGAAACACATACCACAGCTGCCATTTGTAGGTGCTTGAAATACATTGTTTCCATGCAATTGCTACTGGTCCAGCTCAGAATGGCCATAGTTCTTGCCCTCCTTTCCCTGGTCTTGGATTCCTTTGCCATCGCTCTTGGCTGTTCAGTGTCTACCCTTTAGATTGGTGACCAATTCATGTTCTTCTCTCCAGTATTGGGGCTTATTCCTGCTCGTGTTCTTGGTGCCAGCATCACTCACACCCTGAGTAGCTCTCCTTTTCATAGCTCTTGGCCAGAAAAAACCCCAATAGTGCCGCTGACACTCTGCCCTTGTCAGGGATGCGGGATTCAGAGGGAGAAAAGTGATAATACACTTTTTATCCATTCTTATTCAAAAGTCTCCTCAAAATGGTCATTTCTAAGATTCCATGTGTGAGTTCTTTTTGACAAGCTACCTACCTGACTCAGGTACTAAAGAAATGACTTACTATTGACAACATTGTCTTTTCAACTGTGTTCATCATGCAAATACAAAGATGTACCCCATCCCACATATGTTCCCTATGCTTTTCAGCTTTCAGTGCTGTCCAAATGCAGTTTGATTCCTTAGGCTGGACAACCCATGAAGCATTTTTACCTCTAGCTTTCTCAAAGGCATAAGATTGATCTCTATAAATTTCAGAGTTTTCATTAGGAAACACAAAATAGTCTTAGGAAAATTCAAGAGTCTCTAGGACACCTACCAAGCTCCCGGGTTCCGTATCCCAGAGTAAGGGTGAAAAGATTTCAAATTCTTCAGGTTCTGTAACTTCTCTGTGCTAGCACCATGTTGGGAATCCCTATTCTTGTATATACCCTCATACTCTTTCCTAGCATAGGTATATCCCCCTGAGAATTAACAGGCACTAATCCCCTGGGACCAATGACTCTCTAACTTCATCATGGTCTGTCAATAACAGGCTCTCCTAAGAAATGCAGAGAGCAGTCTCTGACTCACACTCGCAGATTTAATTAACTCTTGAGATCCTGTTCCTACCTCAGGTTCAGGCTTTGAGGAGAGCCTGTCTCAGACATTGGTAAGGTGGCCTATATCCAACTATGGCTCCAAGAGTAAGTGTATGCCTTACTAGACTCAATCTAAGACTATCACAGACCTTATGTGGAATGCTGCCCACAGATATCTTCTGTTTGATCATCACAACATTGACTTTTATTTTAAGTGTGAGTGGATTTAGGTAGGTCACAAGCTTTCAAATTTATCATTGACTCCTCCTCTTCTTCATTCTTATATCCAGTCCCTTCATATTTATTGGCCAGTGAAGGCATTTCATCTCATAAAACAGAAAGGAAAGTCCACAATCACAAGCATTTTTGACCCCTGATGTCAGAAGTATCAGTTTTAATTAAGCCCTCAACTTTGAAAATTGGAAATAAATAAAAATTATAATTCTGGTGGCACATTTAGGAAGACATGGTTTTCAGAGACAGAACAGAAAATAAGATTTAGTTAAACACCTTCACCCTGAAACAAAGTAACAACCGATAAATGAACCAATTTACATAAGCCTACAATGATCCCTTGGTCTTTAGGTTAATATAAAAGGTGATGTCTAGAGGTAAGAGCTACAGTAATCAGTATAGGTGAGGTAGAAAATTGGAGAAAAGAGGCCTATAATTTGATTGTGAAAATCAGTTTTAAATATATATACATATATATATATATATACATATATATATACATATATATATGTATATATATGAGAGAAAAGTGTGTGTATACACACACACACACACACACACAGAGCATTAAATAAAGTAATACAAATTCTTAACCTTGATATACTTAATCCAGCATCTGTCTGGGATCATAATGGAAATATATGGCCTGATCATGTCTATGCTACATCCTCCCAGCATTCCTTGACATATTCCCATCATTCTGAGTTGAACATTCCTTGATCTCTAGATCCAGAAATGGCTTCAGTGTCACCAGGAGGAAAAGCAGCTGGAACTAGACAAACAACAACGACAACAACAACAACTGGTGTTTTGTTTTCTTTTGTATTCTCTTATCAGGGAGTAAGGCAGTGAGAACTCTGCCCCTAGAAGGGCTAAATTTAGCTAAAAGGAAAATTTACCTAAGAAAATTTAGGTAAAATATTAAATAAAATGATTATCCTCTTCCACTTTTCCTTTTGCCAATTCAAATTGCTTCCCCAGCCCCTTCTCCTCCATTTCTTCCCTTCCATCATTCCTCTTTTTTGTTTACTGCTAATATTATAATTTTAACGTAAAAAGCTATGAATTTCACAATGAAAATACTCCTTATAAAAGGAGTTGTTCTCAACGGCTCTCTCTGAGGCCACTTCTACATGCTTTATATGCTTGTGGAAATTCCCCCATTGTCCTGGAGCTACCTCCATCCTTTCAAAACCCTTGGCCCATGGAAACCTTTTTCTGACCCATTTCTCTTCTCTGAGGTTAAAAAAAAAAGTAAAGAAATCGAATTTGGTAACTATGCCACCCTCACTGATTTATGGAGTTAAATGGGGAACTAAAGTTTGCACCAGAAAAGAACAGAGTGGCTTTTCAGTTTGACGGGAGAGATGGCTCAGACCTCACTTGGAGACAACCAGCCTTCTGTCAACCTACAACCTCTCCTGGTGAGAACATCAGGGTTTGAGATATTGTCATGACTCAGTGTCTCCGAGTGTACCACTTCAAATCTTTTGGCCTTATTGTCCAGTCATTGCTGCAACAACCAGACCCATGGCTCATTGGCTGGCTCCACAAAGGGAGCACATGATAACCTCTTGCCTTAGGCCTGCACTGTGCTCCTCTTGCTTCTTGCCCCAGGGCTGACACTGAGGCATGACACATTCTCAGGTATTCACTTGGTATTCATACATGTGAGGAAGTATGGGGGAATTAACAACTCATAGGATAAACATGGACCAATGGTAAATGACATCCAATGGATAAAGATTTCCCTCCTTATTTTCCTGGATGGACTATTATGAGATATATTTGATAAGGCTTTGGAGTTGGGTCTGCAGGAATGGTCCATAGTCACCCATAAAGGTGATGGGCTCATTATTTATTTACCATCTCTCAGCTCCAAATTCCTTTTTACCCATTTTATGACGATGGTGTTGGACCCTGTAATGTAAATACTTTTGTTTTGTCAGCTGACAGTATGTTAAGACTTGTCAGTGGAAGGCAGTGGAGGAACACTGAAGGGAGAAGAGTTTGCTCTTCCTGGTTTCTGTGTGCTTTGTTGGCTGGACTCCCACAGAACATGCTATTTTTCCATTGCGTGGCACTGTGTGCTTTCTTTAGTACTCAGTTCCAGCCAGCAGTGCCCAGTAGCCATAAGCTTGTCTGGCACCCGGAGCTCAGAGACTTGGCACCTTTCTTGGCACACCCAGAGGGCAGATTGTTTTGCAAACTTCACCAATAGACACCTTAGTAACTTCACGGGCTTAAAATTTAATTTAAAAAGTAAATTTGTCCATTTACAAATGTACTTGTTCATTGAGGAAAGGAGAATACCCCAATTCCTTGAGGACTATTGGACATGGAATATGATCTTGCACTGATAATACGCAACCAAACATTCCATCATGTTCTTTTTTGATTAAAGTATGAGATTATTGGGGCAAGATGATTGATGGAATTATGGATAAACTTTATCTCACAATGAACACAATGATTTTCATACCTATGGTTATTCCAAGAGGCCTAAGTCACTAATTGGTTATATCACAATTATGATCTGGGAAAACTTCATATTATCACATCTGTGAAGTTGGAACCATTACAGTAGGAAAGACAAAGTACAAAGTCAAAGTAAGCACAAATAAAGTTTGTGAATAGTTGTTCCAGAATCCCATGACACTTGTCACTGTTTTATAGATGCCTCTCCATTAACCTTCATGGCCTCAATGAAGGTTCTGATAAGTTACTGGAAGAGAACGAAAATATTTGGGCTTGGTTTATGGATGGATTGCTGGGGAAGTTGGTACTAACCAGAAGTAGAATACAGTGGTACAACAGCCTCACACATCAGGGGACTCAAAAAATAAAAAAAAAATAAGAGTGAAGGAGTGAAGGAAAATTCCCATAATGGACGGTGCCCTTGGTTGTTAACTTTGTGTGGAAACAGAGGTTGCCTGACGTATGTGGATATGCATGGACTTCTGTACTTTGCTGAAAGCCTTGTCAGTGAATGGAACTAGCAAACTTGAAAGAAGAGAGATAAGGAAGTCGATAGATGTATGTGAAATACATACTGAAGTGGACACGGAGGGTGAAAATCTTTGTATCTCATGCTAATATCCACCAAACAGTACCCACCTCAGAGGAGAAACTCAATAATCAATAGAAAGAAGCTACGTGTAAATATCAGCAAGCTTTGGCTATGCTACTGCTGACCCAGTGGGCCCACAGATGGAGTCATAATGGCAGAGATATACAGATAAAACATGAGCCAAAAGTATGAGTTCCCTTTCATCAAGGTTAATTTGAGGTAACATTGTGTAATCCTCACTCCTGGGTGGTTAGTGATGCTATGACCAACTTTTAATGTTCACTAACAGCAGCAGGAACCGATCCTGAGCATTTGATACGGCATTTTGTATGTACATCAGATATGTTCCTACACATAAGAAAGGACAAACTAACTACCTATATAGGATCCAATGTTGAATTACATTGATACTCTTAGAAGATATACTCTATAGAATGACTATTTTTGCAGTTAATTAAGAATTTTAAGAAGAAAAAATCAAATTCATTAAATTGCAATTTGGATATCATTCAGAAAAGAACAACTGGTTTATTAACAAAGTTTCCTACATTAAATCTGGACTTTTTGAATTGTATGCAGTCTGAATGAATACTTTATTCAGGTCTCATACTACTTGCAAATATGAATACTTGTTTACATACATCATCTCAATTTACACTGAAAACAAAACATAATTTAGGTGATATTAATATGAACTTAGTGACAAGGAAACTAAGCAAATATCACACAATCTGTAAGATACTTAGTTTAACGTTGGAAGACAATCTAGGCCCTTTGGGGGCAATTACCCCATTCTACTGAAGCACTCATTCATATATGGCTTTCTCTCTACTCTGAGATGACTAGAGATTAAATTTGTTGCTGCTTCTGAATTAAGACCTTGACAATAGCCTTTCGAATCTGCTTAGTCTTCACACTGTAGATGATGGGGTTGAGCACAGGAGGGATGAGAAGGAAGACGTTGGCCATGACGGTGTGGACAAATGGAGGTGCTGAATGGCCGTAGCGACGGACAAGAGACAAGCTGATGAGGGGAATGTAGAAGATGGCAACAGCACTAATGTGGGATATGCAGGTGTTGAAGGCTTTTTGCCGCCCCTCTGAGGAGGCAATGCTGAGAACAGATCGGATGATCAGCACATAGGAGAGCAAGATGCAAGGGCAATCAAACCCTGTTGTAGAGAAAATTGCAAACAGACCGAGGATGTTGTTGATTCTGTTGTCTGTACATGAGAGTTGAATGAGATCAACATGGTAGCAGTAAGAATGTGAAAGGACCACAGCCCTGCAGAAGGACAGCTTCTTAACAAAGAGCACCACTGGTAACATGACAGCAGTGTTCCTTATCAATATGCTCATCCCAATCTGGGCAATCCTGGCATTGGTGAGGATGGTGGTGTATCTCAGCGGATCACAGATGGCTACAAAACGATCAAAGGCCATGGCCAGCAGAACCCCAGACTCCATGAAAGTAAATCCATGGAGAAAGAACATCTGGGCAATGCAGGCATTTAAGGTGATTTCTCGAGCTTCGAACCAGAAGACACCAAGGGTAGTGGAAAGCGTGCACAGGGATAAGCTCAGGTCTGTGGCTGAAAGCATAGAGAGGAAGTAATACATGGGCTCATGGAGGTTCCGCTCACGAAGGACCACAAATAGGATCATGCTGTTCCCAGAGAGGGCGATGACATACAGGAGACAAAAAGGGATGGAGATCCAAACCTGGGCTGCTCTCAGGCCTGGGATACCCGTCAGGAAGAAGTTCAGAGGTTGAGCATTGGAATTATTGAGGGGTAGCATATGAGGGACTGAGAAGACAGGGATATTTGAATAATTGAACAGAACACATAATAAGTATATAGCTATCACTTAGAATATCTTGCTGGCACTCTCATGTTCATTGAATTACTACTGCTGATCCTCTAAGAACATTAGTTTTTTCTGAGCTTTCTAGTACTGAACACTTCTTTCCATGCCTCTCCTCAGTTATTGAAAACAGAGGACTCCTGAATTATGTCTCAAATTTGCCTCAAATTATGCCTCAAAAGTATACATCAAATTTTCTTAAGTCTGTAATTTTCTTTGGTGACAAAAACATCACAATTAAGTCATCCCTGCCTGTAAATGTTCCCAGTAGAATATTTAAACAAAATAAGCAAATTGGTTTCCAGCATTTTTTACTGAAGTATAATTAATATACAGTGTTATATTTCTTTCAGGTATACAATATAATAATATAATGATTTTCAGTGTTTTTTGAAAATAAATTACTAATCATGAAATAAAGCATTGAAAAAATCAAGTCACATTTGAAATGTGGGTATTATTAGTTTTTCCTGGGAAATATTCAGAAGAATGCCAAAGACATCCACAAGACACATATGTTTATATATGTGAAGTCAAGGTGGTCCAAAGAACCACCCTAACAAAAGTAATTATAACTCCCATTTGTTGAAAGTTCTCTGTGTTATTGACATTTTATATGCATTATGTAATTTCATCCATACACCAACTCTAGGAGGTAGATAGTAGTATATTTTGCATATGAAGAAACTAAGACTCAAAAGTTAATCGCCCAAGGTTACCTTTATAAAGCACTACCTAACTGTTGAGAGAAACCATACATAACACAAAGTTGGAGAAAGAAAGAGAGAAAGAGAGAGTAAAGAAGGAAGGAAGGGATGGAGGGAGGGAGGAATTGAGAGACAGTGAGGAGAGGGAGGGAGGAAGGAAGGAAATGAAGGAAGAAAGAAAGAGAGATAGAAATGCAAACACTGCTATTATTTTAACATAATGCAGTAAGCATCACATTTCCATAAATAGTATAGGCTGCTCCTGAAACACAAAGAACCATAATGGCCATCCTTTCTTGAACATAAACCAGTCTTCATATCCATAATCTCACCAAATCATCACAATCCTCCAATGAAATACAAACAGTTGTTATCCCCAATATTTTTATGAGGAAACTGATGTCCAAAGTGATTAAGTAATTTCCCCAAATAATCAGAACAGCTGCGGTCAGAACCTGCATGTATGACTCCAACGCCTTCGTTCAACAAAGCTGAGGAATCATAGGAGGAATCTCTAAACCAGTCTGACAAAATGTCCCTGCCAAACATTTTTCAGGTTTGTGCCTTCCAGAGACACATTTTTTTCTTTCTTTCCTTCTTTTTTCTTTTTTTTTTTTGTGGTCAATGTGGCATCTCTGGAGTAGAGTCTTAAGTTTCAGGTGTTAATTCCCTATGAATAATGTTAACATGGCGCTCTTTAGGTTTCTGGGGAAAGGAATTTTATCATCCATAGTCTGTGTGTGCAAAGGGCCAGAGAATCAGGTGTCCAGGCTACACCCACTATGAAAAATAACAGCAAAATAGAATTGATAGACTCGCTTGACTCATTTTGGTGATCCTCTCATTTATCCAACACTGACCTATTATGCTGAGGATACTTGCTTCCTGGAAATTTTCTCTCCTCATGTATTGGCACTGGTCTCTAGTACTTGTCTCCCACCACTCAGCAATTTCTCTCTCTGGCTTCTTACCCCACATCCAAAGAACTTTAACTTTGGAATCCTTCAGGCATCTGCCCTTTGCCCATTCTCAAGTCATTTAAATAATTATCTTGCCCACTCTCACAGTTTCATCTTTCACCTATTTAGTGAAAAATTTCAAATAGATATCTGAAGGCAGCTGTGGTTTCCAGGTTCTTAAAGCTTAGAACTTCCTTCTGAACGTTCCCATACTTGCTTCTCACAAGTAAATCAAATTCAATATTTCAAAACCAAATGGATCATTTCCCCCCTTTAAATGTTCTTACTCCTATATATTCTGACTAAGTGTATAATTTGCATAAAAATTAACCAATTCTCTACATTCGATCTCTGGGAGTTGCCTGTACACTTACGTCTTTCCCAATCAATCACCACATCCCCCTGCTCAAACTCTAATGACTTTCTTCTTCCACCTCTTCTTTATTTAAGCACAAAATAATCTCTTTCAAATCTTCATACTGTATAACCTAGTCTATTAATTAACCTACAAATAATAATAATGTATTAAAATATAAATGACAAGGGCTCCAAAGCAATAACCACATCCATTTATTAAGCATCTTCACTATGCCAGAAAAATAAGAATGAGAAAAACAATTCCTTAAATGGAATAAAAATGAGAAAACCACACACGAGAATCTGTAGGGCAAGACACTGGAGTGCATGTGCAGCCTGAAGGATGTACATTTATTAGAAAACAAGGGTGTAAACCACTTTTTTTTCCAATATAAGATGCTAGGAAAATGTTTAAATAAATGTGAGAAAAAGCAATTAACAAAAATTAAGAGCAGCAATGAATGAGTTAACAAGAAAACCAAAGTTGATTACTTAAAAATATGTGGACTTTTTTCAAGAGTGGTCAAAAAAATTTTAGAAAAAGGTGATTAACTGCATGAGGAATGAAAGAGAAAGCAAAAGTATGGAGAAACAAAACTTTAAATATATCAGAATCGTATGCATAACAATATATTTGGCAACAGATAGAAAATGGACAACTTTATAAAAAAACATCAATCACCAAACTAGTTCAAGAAATCAAATCCAGCAGAGAGGAAATGTCAATGATGGGGAAAGCTCCCACAACCAAATTTGAAGAAACAAAAAGTGGAGTATTTTTATCTTTCACAGATACTAGTAGAGTGGAAAAGAGAGAATTCAGCCCCCAGAGCAAGGATCATTTGGAAAAGCCCGGAGACAGTTGTGGTTGTCACAACTGAGGAGGGAGTGCCACTGGCATCTAGTGGGTTGATGCCAGGCATGCTTACATCCTAAAATACACAAGACAACAAAGAACTATCCAGCCCAGGATGTTAACAGGGCTGAGGTTGAAAAGTCCGATTCTCGAACATAAAAACAGATGGAAAGCTAGTCATCTAATTACTTAGGATGACACATGCAAACATCATAAATAACTTTTTAGCAAGTCAGATGTAACTGTGCTTTTAAAGAATATTGCACTTTGAAACAGTGGACTTTGTCTTATGAATAAAAGAATTACTCACATAGAAAATCTACTAGTGGTATGGCTATACCCAAAGATTAGGGAGGAAAAACCTGATCCAGAGATGAGGAAAGAATCAGAAAACTCAAGGGCAATTCAAGATGAAATTCTTAATATTTAGGAAGGAAATGAGCTCCTGAATGAAAGACATTTTCTAGAAATTTGGAGCAAACATATTACCTGGTGACCTACAAAAAGAATTTCTATTAAATTCAGTAAGACATACAGATATCCACTCACACAACTACTATACTACATTCTATGGAAAAGTCTTAGGAAATACGAAAAGACAAGTAAATGAGAGTGTTACTTTGGAAAAGCAATTTTTCAAAGTCTTTATTTAGGTTTTAATGGATTCTTTACCTTAAATATCTAAAAGAACAAACTGCAAACACTTAAAACAGGGTTCACCAAAGTGACCACACAGATCAATACCGAAAATTAATAGCTTTTCCTCTTCATAAGAATTAAGCACTGAGAAAATTTTCTAAAAACAGTTGGACTTATTTACAATAGCCATAAAACTATAAACTGTAATGTCATAACACAATGTCTGTGTTTGGCAGGAAAAGAAGAGGTCTCTAAAAATTTATTGAAGAACATAAAGTCCTTTCTTTCTTTCTTGAAGATAGGAATATTCAATAGTGAAAAGATATGAATTATGCCATGAATGTTCTTATAAATTAAAGCATTATCAGTCAATAACACACAAGAGTTTTTAATGGGTAGTGATAGATGGATCCTAAAATGTATTAGGTACCATAAATATGCAAATATATTCAGTATAATATTGAAAATGACAAAGAGAGGGGACTTGCCCTTTGATATATCAAAATGTAATATGAAGTTATTATAATAACAAAGTATAATATTGTCAAAAGTTTAAAAATATGCACAAGTAGAGCTCCAAAGGATAATATAATCAAGTAAAATTTCATAAATGAAAAAAGTTCAACTTCAGGAATTATTTCAATATAATTAATGACAAAAAAAATTGAGAGTCATTAAAAAATAATAAAAATAAAAACATATATCCCCAGAAAAAAATAGCATTTCAAAAAAATGTGTGAATGAGGGTAAAGAATATGATGACAAGGGCGCCTGGGTGGCACAGCGGGTTAAGCGTCTGCCTTCGGCTCAGGGCGTGATCCCAGCGTTATGGGATCGAGCCCCACATCAGGCTCCTCTGCTATGAGCCTGCTTCTTCCTCTCCCACTCCCCCTGCTTGTGTTCCCTCTCTCGCTGGCTGTCTCTCTCTGTCAAATAAATAAATAAAATCTTAAAAAAAAAAAAAAGAATATGATGACAATGCCATCTTATATCACTAGAAAAAAGAAATGATATGTGATAAATAATGTTTGGTCAATTGGCTAACAACTAATAAAAATATTAAAATATCCCTATTTTACACAGATTGCTGCATCTGAGTTAAGAATTTCAAGGTAAAACAAAATGCCTACAATATTTTTAGAATAAGTAAGAGAAAGTGCATTTACGACTTTTTTAGCAAAAGCCTTCTATTTAAGATGAAATTAAACCCATTCGGTAAAATATTGATAGAAAACACTGCATCATATTTAATTACTATTGATTGCAAAAGATGCCGGTGAACAAATTAAAAGTACAGCATATCATACATGCTTTAGGAGGCCAAAAACAAAGAATGCTGCTGCATGCACCTCAAACTAGATTCTGTGTCTGTTGTTTGTTTGCTGACAGTCTGTGTTTTCATGGATGATGAGGGAGTTGGGAAGAGGAAACATAAGTAGATTTCTGTGTCCAGAGGTTTTGACATGGTGGACACTGGGATGTATTATTCCGGTCCAGTAGCATAATAAAGATGAAGCTGGGTGTCTTTACTCCTGCGTTGATGGGAGGTAGGATCCTGATGACCCATTCCTATTTAAGATGCCTCATCTGTAAACCTTGAACTTTAAAAATATCCCTGATCTGCCTATTTCCAGTTTGTCTGTGATGATTGGTCAAATATCAAAATGTATTTGAAATACTTCTTTCTAAATATAAATGGCTTCTGTAAAGACAGCTATCAGAAAGCTCAGACTACCAGGATCCTGTAAAAAGGTGGTGCTGTTGTTAAGTGAAATAACTCAAAAAGCTTATTTTCTAGCCAATGGGGATATAGAAATCAGTCAAACTTAAAAGCTGAGTGAAACAATAAAATTTCCAATAAATGTCAAATTTGGGCCACACAGAATCACAACAATTCACTCCATTTCCTTGACATAGCTGTTTTTCTCTTGGAAATAAATACTTGTTTACAGACTTGTTGCTGATATCTCACTTAATTTCCACAACATTCAGCTTTTGCCTGCCACTCTGCACCACTCTTCCCATGATCTGTACTCTTCTACCTCTGGTTTGCAGTCCTGTGCTTCTCAGTACCTGCCCTGCTCCACGCCTCCCTCTGCTCCATTCCTTCCTGGCTCTCCAGATTAGTTCTCCACAGTCCCTCTCCCTGGTCTGCTCTTTCTGCTCCTGGCATCTTACCTGGCTCCCAGCAGAGGGAAAGTTGCCCTTCCCACTCACTGCCCGGCCATGTATGCATGTAGATAGCTCTTGGACCTGGGCTTCTATAAGGAGCTCAGCATGTAACCCAGCCCTGTAGCCAAGAGACCCCTGGGGCTTAGAGATAATATAATCAGATGAGCACCATGATTCTAGGTGTAAGGACTAGGAGCCTAGGAGGCTCATCCCACTGGACTGAAGCGGGTCTAAATAATATGCTTACCACCTCTCTTTTAATTATTTTTAAAATTATGTTTAGGGGCGCCTGGGTGGCACAGCGGTTAAGCATCTGCCTTCAGCTCAGGGCGTGATCCTGGCGATCCGGGATCGAGCCCCACATCAGGCTCTTGCGCTATGAGCCTGCTTCTTCCTCGCCCACTCCCCCTGCTTGTGTTCCCTCTCTCGCTGGCTGTCTCTATCTCTGTTGAATAAATAAATAAAATCTTAAAAAAAAATAAAAATAAAATTATGTTTAATGTTTAATTACTTAAATTTTAATGATTTAAATATTTATAATATTTTTCAATAAACACAAACATTCTTTATTCCCTCCATTACCCTTTATTTTATTTATTTTCTTCATATTATGTTCAATTAGCCAACATATAGTACATCGTTAGTTTTTGATGTAGTGTTCAACGATTCATTAGTTGCATATAACACCCAGTGCTCATCACATGTGCCCTCCTTAATACCCATCACCCAGTTACCCCATCCCCCCACCTTCTGTTGCCTTCCCATCTGTTACCTTCTGTTACCTTCAGTTTGTTTCCCAGAGTCCAGGGTCTCCCACGCTTTGTCTCCCTCTCTCATTTCTTCCCGTTCAGTTTTCCCTCCCTTCCCCTATGGTCCTCTGCACTATTCCCTGTGTTCCACATATGAGTGAAACCTTAGGATAATTGTCTTTCTCTGCTTGACATATTTCACTTAGCATAATCATTACCTTTAGGTCCTATTTACTGCCGTGTAGGCTGTGGGTAGGAAATACCCTCACACTTCCTCCTTCTCTCCTTTCCCAAATTCAGTTGCCTACAGCATAGTATTTGCCTGGAAAAGGCATATAAATTTACATACAGTCTTGTAGCTATGATTAAATAGTACATATTCACGTTTCAGTTGTTTGAACCTTAAAGCAAATAAATTTTGATTGAAATAGGATTAAATACACATTACTCAACACAGAATCTAGACTACAGGTGTGACTAAAAAAAGAATGGCATAGCATCTTATATCACTAACACATATTCATCAACATAAAATCAATTCTTTCCTTTTCCACGGATTCAATTGCCCATAATTCTGTCCAATTTCTATTTAATTTACACTGCAGCATGGTTTTCTAGGACAACTTTCTGTTTCTCTGAAATTCAAATCACCTTCCATTTTGCAAGGCTTTAATACATTCTGCACTTCTATAAGGCATATGGGATTGCTGCTTTCCTGGGATTACTATACACGGCACCCCTGAATAATTTCCACTTGTAATTGATTGGCAAGTGGGTATTTATTTTATTTTGCTGAAGGACATACTCTGGTTTTACTCAGAAAAAAAAGGATGCATGGGCGCCTGGGTGGCTCAGTCCCTTAAGCCTCTGCCTTTTGCTCAGTTCATGATCCCAGGATCCTAGGATCCAGTTCTGCATCAGGATCCCTGCTAGGTGGGGAGTCTGCTTCTCCCTCTCCCTCTGCTGCGCTCTCCCTGTCTCTCTCTCTCTCTCCCTCTCACTGTCTCAAATAAGTAAAATCTTCAAAGAAAAATAAAAGGATGAGGAAATGATAAATTTTCTTTGTTCCTGTCTAAAAAATTATTTTGGCTTTTACACTTTATTGATGGATTGGATGTATACAGAATTGTTAGGCTGTAATACTATCTCTGAACATTTTAAGGTTCAGTTTAATATAGTGGATAAAACTAGAAATAAAATTCTGGTTCTATCTACATACCCTGTAAAAACTTAACTCCTCAGTGCCTTGGTTTCTCTACCTGAAAAATGTTGATACCTATTTCATTGGATTGTTGTAAAGAATCAGTAATTCAGTAGGTTTTCAACCATTAGAATACAACTTAGCAGGTAGAAACAATTAATCAAATCTCACCTATTCACAGCTAGGCATCTGTAAGCCAAAACTGAACTTTCTTGCCTTTTTTGGTAGGTCATCTTTTCCCTACTCTAATGCATTAGGCTCCACTTTTTTATTTTTGGTACCTTGAAATTCCACCGTATTGTTTCTATATATATCTTTTGTTTTTGTTCTTCCTTCTTTTTCCTTCTTTGCTCAGTAGCATTCAATTGGATGATGTAGCAAATTTGTTTAACCTCCAGCTGACAGATTTGATTTCACTTCTTAGCTATTTCACATCTTAGCTATTAGACAGCTACTACAAACATTCTTTGACATTTTTCGTGCATAAATTAAAAAAAATAATTTGTGGTATGAACTAGAAATGGAGTTTCTAGGCCAAAAAGATGCTCACCTTTATTAGAAATTGCCAAAGGTTCCGGAAGTGGCTGTGCTCAGTGTCCGAGGGGCCCAATCGACCCACAATTTGCCACTATTTTCTGTTATCAAAGAATTTTATTTTAGTTATATTAATAGGTTTGCATTGGTATCTCATTCTGCTTTGATTTTTTATTTCTTTATGAATAATAATGTGAGCACCTTTCCATATGTCTGTTAGCCATTCATCCACTGCTTTTGTGAAGTGCCTTTGGAAACCATATGCTTAAGATTTTAATGAGTTACTTGTCTTTCCATTAATTGATTGTGGGACTTTATTTTTCAGTTATATGCATTGTGAATATTTTCTCCATCTGTGACTTGACTTTTCAAATTTATAATGCATCTTTCGAAACTGATGTTTTTTACTTTGATGAAGTTCAATCATTGATTTTCCTCTTTTATAGCTGTGTTTTTTGTAGACTAAAAAAATCTTTGATTTCCTCAAGTTCATTACAATATTATTCTATTTTTTCTTTTAGGATTTTTATGCTTTCAGCTTTCAAATTTAGTCTAATATTACAATTCAAATACAGATTTTTCACACTGAGATAGGATTTCAGGTTCATTCAGTTTTTATAGAGACAATTAGTTTAGCACCATGACATTTTTCTGTCCCTGAATTGCATTGATCTCTGTTGAAAATTAACTGTGCTTGGAGCTATTTCTGCTTTCTTTATCATTTCTCAATATTGTATTGATCTATAAATACAAGGTCACCCTAAGATATGCAAGACACTGTAGGATCCCTATCTAAATAGATAGCATATAATTAGGTAAACAAATAGAAAATCTGTTAATTCAATTTAATCAAACTATATTTAACAATTAATTACAAAACAATTTAATTAAAATTACATTTAATAATCCACTGGCTCATGTGGAATACAATTATTTATAGATGAAAAATTAAAATAATGGATGAAAATATATTTATTGTTGTATTACGTTCCTAAGGCTGTCAGAAAAACGTATCACAAACTGAATAGCTTAAACAACAGAAATGTATTGAATCATAGTTCTGGAGCTTAGAAGGCTAGGATTAAAGTATCATCCAGATTGGTTTCTTGTGTTGGCTATGAAGGTAAATCTGTTCAATGCCTCTCCCCTGCCTTCTGGTGGTTTGCTGGAACTCTGGCTTGTAGACACAGCATCTACATCTGTGCCTTCATGTCCTCATGGCATTCCATCTCTCTTACGTTTCCGTGTCAAATTTGCCCTTTTTATATGGATACCAGTCATACTGGAGTAAGGCCCACCTACTCCACTATGACTACATCTTAACTAACTACATCTTTAATAACCTTATTTCTAAATAAGGTCATATTCTGAGGTACTGGGGATTACAGCTTCAACATATGAATTTGGGGGTGGGGGGATACAATTCAACTCCTAACAATCACCCAATCAGTGCACATACGTTGTCTTGTCTTTTTGCAGTGTCTGGCTCCTTCCCTACAATGTGGACATCAGCAAGGTTCTCCCTGAAGTTTGAGGAAGCAGAGCATAGACCTAATTATTTCCCCTTTACCCAGATTTGAATGTGGTAATGAACCCTGCATGGTGAAGTGACTGGCAGGGAGAGCACCTTGTTCAGGTGAGTAAGAAATGAGGCAGGAAAAAGCCATCTGGTATTACACCTTCAGAAGTCAAATAGAAGGAGGTTTCCTCCTCAACACCATGGTGGGAAGTTCTGCTTCCTGAGGAGATGCAGAAAGTAACAAAAGATTTTCACTATGATTAGGGCACAGAGTATGAACAATATACTTAGGCAGGGAGGTCAGTTATTATAGTTTCCTAACACCATGTCTCAGCACAATGAAAGTGAGAGAAATGTGAAAGTAGTTGGAATTGTTTGAAAGCTCAGGTAAAGTCAGTCACCATGAACTTGCAATGGCTCCAATCTGATAAATTGTGTTGCTGCTTCTGGTTTTTGCTAAGTGGTATCAGGGTAGCAAGAGACAATGACACTGGTAGCTGTGATGCATAGATAGTTATTGAGGTTATTTACATGAGTATGGTTGAAATGATGAGCTATGAGGACTAGGTTTCATAGACAAGAACTGTAAAAGAAAAGAGGGCTGAAAGGATTGGAAAAAAATATATAAAGGGTTGGAAGGAATTGATGATGTAGAAAACATCGAATGAGTTTTAAAAACAACTAGAAAGATAGGATGGTATAGTTAGAGTGAGATGCTCAGAAATTCAGAGATTGAGTAGCTCTGAGTTATAATAAGGTTCACGACATGTCCATAAGTGACTGACTATCTACTATGGGGATAAAGGTCAATACAACTGAGGATATAGGAGCTACGAAGCTACGAATGTGGATGAGCTTTCAACATAGTTTCATTGAAGTGTCCCAGGATTATCAGGTCAATATCCTCAACAATGTCTTCTTCCACCAAAACTTCCTTTCCATTTTCTCTGTCTCTCCCCTCACAACCCTATAAAACATAAATCACATTGGTGTGACTAGAAGACTATAGCAACCAATCTTAACTAGTCTCTCAATACAGCTCACAAATCTTTGCATGTTCTACTGGAGCCTGGGGTTTAGAGAAGGGCTGTGAACAAGGTGCCCAAGTCCTCAATCCATCCTGCAGAGATACCAGCTTTGGAAAGACACAAACAATGAGGAGAACTTTAGGAGGGTAAATGAAGAAAGGACTGATCTGTCTGCTGCACACTCATTTCAGCAAGCCATGCCCACTTTAACTTGAAAAAGAGTGTGACTGGCCTCATAAGTAACTTCCACAAGACCTTGGATGTCATGTCTGTTTGGAGCCACTATGGCATTTGGGACTGTGGAAGATGCAAGGGATGAGAAAACTCAGGTCCTATCCTTAGACACCACATCTCATTTGGGGAGAAAAGTTCCTCCATGAAGAAGAAGGAGAAGAAGGAGGAGAGGGAGAAGGAGAAGGAGAAGGAGAAGGAGAAGGAGAAGGAGAAGGAGAAGGAGAAGAAGAAGAAGAAGAAGAAGAAGAAGAAGAAGGAGACAACAATGATGACTAGGAGAAGAGCAGGTGGAGAAGGAGAGGACAAGAAAGAAGAGGAAGGTGAGGGGGAGGTAGGAAAGAAGGAGAGGTTGGGGACAAGAGGGGAAGGGGAGAAGGAGGAGAAAGAGGAAGAAGAGAGAGAGGAGGAGAGCCTGGCACTTTTATCTACTTTGCAAATACCAAATGTTTAACTTACCAAGGCTAAAAGAAGCAGACAAAGAAAAAGAAATTGCAACTAGAGACAAATCCAAAATTACAATATCAGCTTGAGCCCCCAAATAATAAAACCTTGAATCTTTTCTTTAAACATGGACTCCTTAACAAAAATAGTTCTATCCCAGATTTTTGTTATGGTGATATCTTAAAATAAATCCTGACCTTTGTGAAGAGGATAATGGCAATTCACCATAAACAGATTACTGTAAGTCTAATAGTTATGGTGACCTATTTTGTGATTTGTTCCACTATAAATGTATGTTAGGTTGTGGAATTTGTGAGGCATAGCTTCTGAAGTCTGACAGCTTTAAACTATACAAATAAATCCCCACTTTCTTTTTTTAAATAATTGTTTTTCTCAAACCTTCATTTGACATATCATACATCAGGGAACACTTGAAAAAAGAAGTAAGAGAAAACCAGCAAGGACCTAGATGGAGAGTGAGAGGAAGCTGGGCATAAGCTTAGCTGTTCAGGCTGAGTGAGGAGGGCCTTCCAGCTTCACCAAGTTTCAAAAAGAACTATGGCGAGACCTCCATCTGGAAGTCCTCTTGCCTCTCCTGATAGGAAGTGGGAGGGCCTCAGGACCAGAGCTACTTAGGTACATATGAAAGCACCAACAGATTGTCCGCACTTCTTCAAACCCACACATTTTGCCTATACACACCCGTCTATCTACACACTGATATAGCATTTCACACTATCAGCTTTGGAGCTCAGCATATGTACACAGTGTACGCAGTGCTCTTGTACTCACAGAGCCAAGTTATTCCAATTAATATGTATACTTAATGCAAATGGTTATTCACACCTACACAAACACGTTATACACAGACCATTCACATTCAAATCCAGGCCTTATACACATGTCTATTAACACATCTCTCAAATGCTCACAGCAACAAACATATCAACACACCTTCACACTATATAAAGTATCTCAATGGTAAATAAACATACTCTGGACTAACAAAAAATACATGCATACAGATAAGCTCACAATTAAGTATTCTCCACAACACACATGCTTTCCCATGCACTCAATTCCCCAGCCTTTGCTTTTATGTATACAGAGAGAGGCAAGTTAGGGGTTAATGCTTCCAGCTTTAGACTCTTGTCTCAGAGGAAGCCAGAGATTGAGGCAGGGGGGCCTACCAGGAGGGGGAGAACTCATGCTTGGGGAAGGGAAAGGCCAGACTTGAACAGGTCTTTAAATAGGTCCTAATCTACAGTCTCTGCTAAAAGCTGAATCACAGGAGCCACGTAGAGCTGCTCATGGTCAGAGATGAAGGAGAGCTCAAGGTGAGTGGTTTCCTTGTAGCCTAGTCATCTCCCCATTTCTCAGAGAAGAGTGGGACTCACAGAGACTCCAAGTAGCTGGAAGACAAGGCAAGTTACACTGCGCAGAATGGCCTGACTCACTGGGGGCTCCAGGTCCAGAGATCCCTGACTGCTGGATTTCCTTCAGAGATGGGGAGAAGATTCACAGCTCACACTGTGTCCTCCATGGAAATTCTAGAAAAGTAGGAAGGCTGCGTCCACACAATCCCTCCATGAAGAACACTGGATCTGAATCCTACCCTGCTCCAGCATTATTGCTCTATGCCTGGGTTTTAGACACCCCAAAGTGAGAAAATGCTCTAAATTTCCCTGAAACTATTCCTTAGCAAGCTCTCAGCCCATTTTATCCTTTACCCCTCAGGCCTGAGCAACACAGATAACGTGATAGACGTAACTATCTCCACGTAATGGTGGAGTAATTGAAGGCCAACAGAGCCAGTGGTACCAGCATGGATTCAAACCCACACTCACAGATGAAAGCTGAGCTCCATCAGTGTGAGAACAGTGTTCTTTCTTTCTTTCTTTCTTTCTTTCTTTCTTTCTTTCTTTCTTTCTTTCTAAGATTTTATTTATTCATTTGTCAGAGAGAGAGAGAGAGAGCACAAGCAGGGGGAGCAGCTGACAGAGGGAGAAGCAAGCTCCCGACTGAGCAAGAAGCCTGATGCAATACTTGATCACAGGACCCTGGGACTGTGACCTGAGCAGAAGGCAGACACTTAACCGACTGAGCCACCCAGGCATGCTGAGAACATAATTCTTTTAACCATATTTTCTGAACCAAAAGCTATGCCAAGTTCTCACAAGTTACATTGTACTTTGGAGAACAGAAAAATCGACTCTGAAGTTCAGTGTGTGATCAACCTAGAGATAATGTTGAAAAAGATGACTTAATTCCTTCTGTCAGGGACAGAGACATATTTAAAAGCATGAAAAGGGGGAAGGATTGTAGGGCAAGAAGGGAAATTGCTCTTCTTTTCCACCTCTTGAGGGAATGCATATATCCCTCCCTCCACCCAGCAGCAAGTTGATAACATGTGCCTGCCTCAGAAATAGGATTGCAAACCTCACATACTTCATAAAAATGATCCAAGATTGGTAAACTCCCAGTCCACTCCACATGACTGGGAGCCTTCACTCTGCACTGCCTGAGTGCGTACGTCTGAGGGAAAAAAGGCAAGGGAATTGCTGATAGTGAGGACACCAGATTCGATTCCGTTGTAGATATAGAGAAGAAAGAAAGGCACCTGTTAAGGGACCCCATCTCCTACTTCACATACGGGTCCCAGGCATCTGAGAAGAGTTGCCACCCCACAAGGAGTATGGAGTACAGGTGAGTTCCTCATTAATGCTCATGGGCAGAAACTTATGAGAGTTAAAAACAATAAAATGTAAATGCTTATGGTGTTATTTTTACAAAAATGCAATGTCTTCCACAATTAATTGAAGAGATTATTGTGCACTTTGAGAAACGACAGGTTTAGCAGGAATCTTCACCAGTACCCAGTGCAAGAATGAAGATGGTCTAAGTATGTTTTCCAGGTGCCCATGATCCTCAGTGACCATGTCCTCACAAATGGAGGGTGACAAACAGGAGGCAGAAGGGAGGGAGAGAGGAAGACTCCGGTTCAAACAGCACATATAACTGGAAGAACAGGCCGGGCAGGAGCAGATAAAACTAGAGCCCTCGACCCCAGGTAATGTGTGTGTCTGAATTTTCACCACGACCTGGATAGGAATATTTGTTTTGAGCAAACCTGTAGCTATTATCAAGGTAGGATAGGAAAGCTTCCAATGTAGAGCAAGATTTGTAAAGTCTGAGCCCCATATCTCTCATAATGTTATAATGCTAGGGAAAATCAGAAAGAGGTCAGGTCTATTTGGGATCTCGAAAAAACTCTAATTTTTAGGAACCATTAGGTCTGGTTGAATGAAACACTTGTTAGTCCCAACAGGTGATTTGTTATGGGAGATTTGAAAAGATACTCCTTTTATCTGGTGCTTCTCTTATGGAGGACACTCAATCAAAGATTCAGGTCAACTGAGATGAAATAGTGAAAAGGTGCCTTTAAGAACCAGGTAAGCTTCTGTGTCATGGACTCCTAGGGAGGTGACAGTCACCAGAGGGATCCAACAAGATCGACCATGTAAAGCAAGTATAGGCAGAGGAGGGCATTCAGGTCTTTCACGGGCCAGCACAAGCCAACTCCAGCATGAGAATTATGAATAACTCTCTTGTGGCCATGGAACCAAAGTGGTGTCTAAAAGGTTTCTCCAACGATGTTAAGACATGGCTAAGCAATTAAAAAGTCCTTTTCCACCGAACAATGTCATTTATTTGTTATTTGCTCCAGCAAATGTTTATTAAACCCCTATTCTGTGCCAAGCACATAGGTGCTAGGCATGGTGCACTGTTCAGGGTTCACCTCATGAAAATTTACCATCAGGATAGGATTTAGAAAACTATCGCCTGCAGACCAAATCCAGCTTCCAGACTGTTATTATAAACATAATTGTATTGGCATTCAGCCACACCACACATTTCTGTATTGACTGTGGCTGCTCTCAGGCTACAGGGGTGAAACTGAGTAGTGCAACAGAGGCTGTATAGCCCACAAAGCCTAAAATATGTATAATCTGACCTGTTACAGAAAAAAGTTTGCTGATCTCTAACCTAGGAGGACATTCACTAAAGATAATAGCTTTAATTACAGGTGTACAAACATCAGTCCGTTATCCTCCAGCCCAAATTCTCCTGTTACTCCTAGAGGCGAAGCTAACTCAACATCACTACATACCTTGCTATTAGCCTTTAAGCCAAAGTGTTTTCCAAACTGGCTTCCTACCCTGAAAAGCTGCCTAAGTGGCTTAAACGAAGGGCTGGAAAGAACCTATGGGAAAGGTTAAACAAGTCAGTTAGTTCTGAAGGATAGGAAGGCAAGAATGACTATTACTGACATTATTTGTCAGGATAGTTTTCCCTTAGCAGATTCTACTTTCAAGGAAAATATTGATTCTTCAACAAAAATCACACTTGCAGCTAGTATGCTTTGATTCCATTTTGAATGCCATAAATATGAATGAGGAATAAAGAGTAACATCACTTTATGTGCAAAAATCTATTTATTAAAACAGTTGAAATTCTTCCAGTTTACTGTTAAGCCCAATTGCCCTATTATTCAGTTGAACCTTTCAAAATGTAAAAAATAGTAACAATTACTTGATTATTATCACCTACAGAGAGTAGATTACAATGGCGAACAAGTTAACCATTCTGTGATGCTGGCCTCAGGAAATACCTCTTCACATCCTCTATTCTTCATCCTACTTGGGATCCCAGGACTTGAGAATTACCACTTTTGGATTGCCTTTCCTCTCTGTGCCATGTATCTTGTGGCTATAGTTGGCAATATCATTGTCCTTCATGTAGTCCGAACTGACCACACTCTGCATGAGCCCATGTACCTCTTTCTAGCCATGCTGGCTATCACTGATCTGACCCTCTCCTCTTCCACCCAACCTAAAATGCTGGCTATACTCTGGTTTCATGCTCATGAGATTGAATACCATGCCTGCCTCATCCAGGTGTTCTTCATCCACGCCTTTTCTTCTGTGGAGTCTGGGCTGCTCATGGCTATGGCCTTGGACCGTTATGTGGCTATCTGCTTCCCACTCCACCACTCTACTATCCTGACCCCAGCTATGGTGGGTAAACTGGGAGCGGCAGTGATGATGAGAGGGTTGCTGTGGGTGAGTCCCTTCTGCTTCATGGTCTCCGGGATGCCCTTCTGCCCCAACCACGTCATTCCCCAGTCATACTGTGAGCACATGGCTGTGCTGAAGCTGGTGTGTGCAGATACTAGAGTCAATCGTACATATGGGCTCTCTGGGGCCTTCTCTGTGGCTGGTTTTGATATCATTGTCATCAGTATATCCTATGTGATGATTCTGAGAACTGTTCTGAGGTTGCCCTCTGATGAAGCCCGGCTCAAAGCTTTTGGCACATGTGCTTCCCATATCTGTGTCATCTTAGCTCTTTATATCCCAGCCCTCTTTACCTTCCTCACCCACCGCTTTGGACATCATGTGCCTCGAGTGGTACATATCATGTTTGCTAATATCTATCTACTGGTACCTCCCATGCTCAACCCCATCATCTATGGAGTTAGAACCAAGCAGATCAGGGACAGGGTTATTCAAGAATGTTGTGGAAAAGATCCCCGAGTCAAAGGTCATGGGATCACAACCAACCCCACTGCCACTGATCTGGGATCATAGCATATTAGCACAAAGTCATCTTGTGATACGGACGGATAAAGATGTGGTCCATATATACAATCGAATATTATTCAGCAATCAGAATGGATGAATACCCACCGTTTGCATCGACATGGATGGAACTGGAGTGGATTATGCTAAGTAAAA
Organism: Ursus americanus; assembly: GCF_024610735.1. NCBI lineage: Eukaryota > Metazoa > Chordata > Mammalia > Carnivora > Ursidae > Ursus > Ursus americanus. Next base: position 6,287,894 of record NC_142142.1, read on the forward strand.
TAAGTCAAGCATCGAAAGACAGTTACCATATGGTTTCACTCATATGTAGAACATAATGTATAGAGTAGAGGACCACAGGGTAAGGGAGGGAAAACTGAATAGGAAGAAATCAGAGAGGGAGACAACCATGAGAGACTCTGGACTCTATGTTACAGAACTGAAGGTTACAGAAGGGAGGGGGGTTTCGGGATGGGGTAACTAGGTGTTGGGTATTAAGGAGCACACATGTTGCGATGAGCACTGGGTGTTATATGCAACTAATGAATCGTTGAACACTACAACAAAAACTTATGATGTACTATATGCTGGCTAACTTAACATAATAAAAAAGTCATGTCTGTGAACAAAAGGCCCAGAGGTTAGCAACCCTACAGAACAAAAAGAATAATTTTCAAAATGCCCAGAACAAGAGATCTCTGAGAGATGTGACTGATCATAAATCCTGAGTTGACTAATGTTTCTCATCATGATGAAACAGTAAAAAATATGTCCACCATTCAAATCAGTGAAGATTTAAACAGAATGCCATCTTCCACAGACCACTAAGTTGAAAATGATTTTTACCCTGCCAGGACAAGTCTAAGTTGCTATACCTTGTTAAAAAGGACATTAGAACTTTTCACCGAAATATATTATAAAGTACATGTATTTTTCCATCTTGGAATCTCTTTATTAAAATAGAATTTGTGGGGGGAAAGTATAAAGACATGTATAGATTCATTATTTATACAACCCAAAACAGAAAAATACATGTCTTGATCTATATGAAGAATGAGCAATTGCATATTATGTATCATTTAACTAGTGTATTTGCAAAACGCATGTAAAGATGTGAAAAATGACCAAGATATAATATTAAAGAAAAAAGAAAAATAACATCTCCCCATAAGGACAATACCAATTCTAAAAAGAGATACATAGGCTTAGAAAAAGATTCTGGGACTACATCTAAATGCTAATGAATTCCAACTCAATACTGAGACTTGTGGTATTTTAATTTTCTTTTTGCACTTTCATATATTTTTAAAACTTATCCTTCATTGAGGAAGTAATTTTAATATGAGAAAAAAATAATTCAGACATGAACAGAAGTGTACAAAAAAGGTTAATTCAGTGCCAAAGCCTAGGGAAATGGAGGAGGCAAGCAGAGAAGATGAAGGACTCCAGAATACAGCAAGTTCCAGAAAAGCTTGAAAATCTCCATGAAAATTGCTGCCAGAATCACAACTTTTTGAGACTGGTAACAGGGAGCATTTGGTAGGCTGAGTGTTGGTTTTTCCTTCCAGAAATTGCCTGTTCCCTGATGGCAATGGATTGCACAATGAAGAATTTTGGAAAAAAATGGAAAAGGAGATTCTCTTCTGAAGATAATTGTATTGTTAATGGTACTGAGAAATTCACTAGAAATCTGAGGATTTGTCAATATTTAATTTCATTTTCAATTAAAATGTTAAGCTGTTTTAGAAAACTATATTTGTTATGATTTTTTCAACTTTATTGTGGCGTACTTACACAAAAAGGTGCATATGTTTGATGTATGCATTTTGGTGACTTTGGACATATGCATACACACATGATAGCATCACCACAAACAAAGTAAAATCATCTATCACAATTACTGCATCTGTGTATTTATCCTCCTTCACCACTCTCCTGTCAAAACCAACAGTGAAGAAAATTCTAGAACTAAGGGACTTATGTTACTAAAACCAACATCAGATGAAGGTGCTTGAAGAGTTAATCAGGAACATGTTTGCTTCTCCCAGGAGAAACAGCTAGAGGAGCCTAAAAGTGTCCCCAGAAATGAATGGCTACTCTGAAGGAGCATTTTCAAGATTTCCAGATATTAGAGATGCAAAGGGATCCTGATCCTGTTCTCAGCAAATCAGTTAATGACTGTGAGTCCCTCTTTTTTCTTTTTAAAATCAGCTTTGTTGCTGTTTAACTTGTGACAATAAAATGTAAATATTTTAACCCATACTTTAAAGAGTTCTGACACATGCATGCCTCTGTAGCTACCAGCCTGATTCAGACACAGAACATTTCCCTCACTTCATAAAGGTACCTTTTTGCCTCTCTGGAGTCAATCACCCCTCTCCACCCCGGCCAGGAAAACCCTGAGTTAATGTCTTTCACTATAGATTAATTGTTCTCTTACTGCCACTTTTGTAAATAAAAGAATAAATAATACATTCTTTTGAGTCCCGTGTCTTTCATTCAGTATAAAGTTTTTCAAATTTAGCCGTACGTTGCATGTATGATAAGTAAGTCATTTCCTGCTAATTCTGAGCAGTGTACTCTATTTTTTCAACATACCCATTGAGGTATTACCATACCAACTGTTACCGTTTTCCTTTGCTTCAGCCCTTCTAGCCTACTTCCAAACATATCCACTTCTTATCTGTCTAGACCTTTGCTCTATATCTTCCCACTTCCCACAGTTGTTATTTTCTAGAACATTCTACGCTCCTCTCAACAACCCTTAGGTCTCACCTAATACCTTCCTTATCAGTGAGATGTTTCTTAACTTATGTATGTCAACTAGTTCTTACTCCCTGTAATTTTCTTTCAACGCAAATATTTGATTTCCTCCCTCCCTTAACACAATGTGTAATTATTTAAATTACTTATTCACCATCTGTTCCTCTGTCTGGAATATAACTTCCATAAAAGTATAGCACAGGTATTCACTATTCTATCCCCAAACCAGGCTACTCCAAAAAACTACTTACAGGAATGAATGCTTAAATGATTATATGGGGCTGGTATGACCGTCACAACAATTCCACTGCTGACCACAGGATGGCATGTGCAGGTCCATTATGGCCTCCATCCTGCCAAATGGGACACCAGATTTTTCAGTCCTAGGGCCTCATTTCATTATTCCCATGGAAACTCTAAAGGATGTTGTTTGTCAAAGCAGATAAATTTGATATATGAAAAACAATTCATCCCCCATTTACTTCTTTTTATTAACAAATATAAACTATTTGGAATATTTCAAATGTCGAGTCAAGAAATACCTATTGGGCGATTATGTTTCTCTAAACATTCTGTAAGAGGATGGGAATAGCATGGAGAACAAGAGAGACTGGCAATCAGAGACCTAGTCAGTAAGAAATGAGCAAAACAAGCACACTGGATACCTACAATATCAGTACAAAAGGAAAACTCATTCCTTAAGCCATGCAGCTCTGTCCTGGTTAGAAGTATTCTTAAAATCAAATCTGTCTGATATGAGAATTACAACCCCAGCTTTCTTTTGAGGTCCATTGGCATGAAAAATGGTTTTCCATCTCTTCACTTTCAGTCTGGATGCATCTTTAGGTACAAGATGAGTCTCTTGTAGACAGCAAATGGATGGGTCATGTCTTATTATCCAATCTGCAACCCTGTGGCACTTTATGGGAGCATTTAGGCCATTCACATTGAGAGTGATTATGGAGAGATATGATTGGAGAGATAGTTGTTGAGGTTATTCACATGAGTATGGTTGAAATGATGAGCTATGAGGACTAGGTTTCATAGACAAGAACTGTAAAAGAAAAGAGGGCTGAAAGGATTGGAAAAAAATATATAAAGTGTTGGAAGGAACTGATGATGTAGAAAACATGGAATGAGTTTTAAAAACAACTAGAAAGATAGGATGGTATAGTTAGAGTGAGATGCTCAGAAATTCAGAGATTGAGTAGCTCTGAGTTATGACAAGGTTCACGACATGTCCGTAAGTGACTGACTATCAACTATGGGGATAAAGGTCAATACAACGGACGATATAGGAGCTATGAAGGTATGAATGTGGATGAGCTCTCGACAGAGTTTCATTGAAGTGTCCCAGGATTATCAGGTCAATATGCTCAACAATGTCTTCTTCCACCAAAACTTCCTTTCCATTTTCTCTGTCTCTCCCCTCACAACCCTATAAAACGTAAATCACATTGGTGTGACTAGAAGACTATAGCAATCAATCTTAACTAGTCTCTCAATACAGCTCACAAATCTTTGCATGTTCTACTGGAGCCTGGGGTTTAGAGAAGGGCTGTGAACAAGGTACCCAAGTCCTCAATCCATCCTGCAGAGATACCAGCTTTGGAAAGACACAAACAATGAGGAGAACTTTAGGAGGGTAAATGAAGAAAGGACTGATCTGTCTGCTGCACACTCATTTCAGCAAGCCATGCCCACTTTAACTTGAAAAAGAGTGTGACTGGCCTCATAAGTAACTTCCACAAGACCTTGGATGTCATGTCTGTTTGGAGCCACTATGGCATTTGGGACTGTGGAAGATGCAAGGGATGAGAAAACTCAGGTCCTATCCTTAGACACCACATCTCATTTGGGGAGAAAAGTTCCTCCATGAAGAAGAAGGAGAAGAAGGAGGAGAGGGAGAAGGAGAAGGAGAAGGAGAAGGAGAAGGAGAAGAAGAAGAAGAAGAAGAAGAAGAAGAAGAAGAAGAAGACAACAATGATGACTAGGAGAAGAGCAGGTGGAGAAGGAGAGGACAAGAAAGAAGAGGAAGGTGAGGGGGAGGTAGGAAAGAAGGAGAGGATGGGGGCAAGAGGGGAAGGGGAGAAGGAGGAGAAAAAGCAAGAAAAGAGAGAGGAGGAGAGCCTGGCACTTTTATCTACTTTCCTAATACCAAATGTTTAACTTACCAAGGCTAAAGGAAGCAGACAAAGAAAAAGAAATTGCAACTAGAGACAAATCCAAAATTACAGTATCAGCCTGATCCCCAAAATAATAAAACCTTGAATCTTTCCTGTATACTTAGACTCCCTAATAAAAACAGTTCTATCCCAGATTTTTGTTATGGTGATATCTTAACATAAATCCTGACCTTTGTGAACATGATGATGGCATTCACCATAAAGAGATTACTGTAAACCTAATAGTCATGGTAACCTTTTGTGTGATTTTTTTTCCCCTATAAATGTATGTTGGGTTGTGGATTTTGTGAGCTTGGCTTCTGAAGTCTGACAGCTTTGAACTCCACAAATAAATCCTCATTTAAAAAAAAAAAATACTTGTTTTTCAAACCTTCATTTGACATATCATACATCAGGGAACACTGAGAAAAAAGAAAAAAGAAAAAACCAGCAAGGACCTGGATGGAGTGTGAGAGGAAGCTGGGCATAAGCTTAGCTGCTCAGGCTGAGTGAGGAGGGCCTTCCAGCTTCACCAAGTTTCAAAAAGAACTATGGCGAGACCTCCATCTGGAAGTCCTCCTGCCTCTTCTGATAGGAAGTGGGAGGGCCTCAGAACCAGAGCTACCTAGGTACATATGAAAGCACCAACAGATTGTCCACACCTCTTCAAACCCACACATTTTGCCTATACACACCTGTCTATCTACACACTGATGTAGCATTTCACACTATCAGCTTTGGAGCTCAGCATATGTACACAGTGTATGCAGTGCCCTTGTACTCACAGAGCCAAGTTATTCCAATTAATATGCATACTTAATGCAAATGGTTATTCACACCTACACAAACACGTTATACACATACCATTCACATTCAAATCCAGGCCTTACACACACGTCTATTAATACATCTCTCAAATACAGCAACAAACATATCAACACACTTTCACACTATATAAAGTATCTCAATGGGAAATAAACATACTCTGGACTAACAAAAAATACATGCATACATATAAGCTCACAATTGAGTATTCTCCACAACACACATGCTTTCCCATGCACTCAATTCCCCAGCCTTTGCTTTTATGTATACAGAGAGAGGCAAGTTAGGGGTTAATGCTTACAGCTTTAGTCTCTAGTCTCAGAGGAAGCCAGAGATTGAGGCAGGGGGGCCTACCAGGAGGGGGAGAACTCATGCTTGGGGAAGGGAAAGGCCAGACTTGAACACGTCTTTAAATAGGTCCTAATCTACAGTCTCTGCTAAAAGCTGAATCACAGGAGCCAGTTAGAGCTGCTCATGGTCAGAGATGAAGGAGAGCTCAAGGTGAGTGATTTGCTTGTACCCTAGTCATCTCTGTGTTTCCCAGAGAAAAGTTGGACTCACGGAGGCTCCAAGTAGCTGGAAGACAAGGCAAGTTACATTGTGCAGAATGGCTTGACTCACTGGGGCCTCCAGGTCCAGAGATCCCTGACTGCTGGATTTCCTTCGGAGACTGGGAGAAGATTTACTGCTCACACTGTGTCCTCCATGGAAATTCTAGAAAAGTAGGAAGGCTGCGTCCACACAATCCCTCCATGATGGACACTGGATCTGAATCCTACCCTGCTCCAGCATTATTGCTCTATGCCTGGGTTTTAGACACCCCAAGGTGAGAAAATGGTCTAAATGTCCCTGAACTATTCCTTAGCAAGCTCTCAGCTCATTTTCTCCTTGACCCTTCAGGTGTGAGCAACACAGCTAACCTGACAGATATAACTATCTCCACTTAATGGTGGAGTAATTGAAGGCCAACAGAGCCAGTGGTACCAGCATGGATTCACCCACACTCACAGGTGAAAGCTGAGCTCCATCAGTGTGAGAACAGCATTCTTATAACCATATTTTCTGATCCAAAGGCTATGCCAAGTTCTCACAAGTTAGATTATACATTTACAGAAGAGAAAAATCAACTCTGAAGACCAGTGTGTGATCACCCCAGTGATAATGTTGAAAAAGATGACTTAATTCCTTCTGTCAGTAAGCACTAGGCTCACTAGAGGTCTAGCCCATGTGGGGCAGCAACAAGGACATATTGAAAAGCAGGAAAAGGGGGAAGGAATGTTGGGCAAGAAGGGAAATTGCTCTTCTTTTCCTACTCTTGAGGGAATTCATATACCCCGCCCTCCACCCAGCAGCAAGTTGATAACATGTGCCTGCCTCAGAAATAGGATTGAAAACCTCACACACTTCACAAAATGATCCAAGATTGGTAAATTCCCAGTCCACTCCACATGACTGGGAGCCTTCACTCTGCACTGGCCGAGTGCATAAGTCTGAGGGGAAGAAAGGCAAGGGAATTGCTGTTACTGAGGACACCAGATTCGATTCGGTTGTATGGAAGAAAGAAAGGCACCTGTTAAGGGACCCCATCTCCTACTTCAGAAACGGGTCCTAGGTCACCACCTGAGAAGAGTTGCCACCCCACAAGGAGTATGGAGTACAGGTGAGTTCCTCATTATGGCTCATGGGCAGAAAACTTGTGAGAGTTAAAAACAATAAAATGTAAATACTTATGGTGTTATATTTACAAAAATGCAATGTCTTCCACAACTAATTAAGGAGATTATTATGCACTTTGAGAAATTGCAGGTTTAGCAGGCATCTCACCAGTACCCAGTGCAAGAATGAAGATGGTCTCAGCATGTTTTCCAGGTGCCCATGAGCCTCAGTGACCATGTCCTCACAAATGGAGGGTGACAAACAGGAAGCAGAAGGGAGGGAGAGAGGAAGACTCCGGTTCAAACAGCACATATAACTGGAAGAACAGGCCGGGCAGGAGCAGATAAAACTAGAGCCCTCGACCCCAGGTAATGTGTGTGTCTGAATTTTCACCATGACCTGGATAGGAATATTTGTTTTGAGCGAACCTGTAGCTATTATCAAGGTAGGATAGGAAAGCCTCCAATGTAGAGCAAGATTTGTAAAGTCTGAGCCCCATATCTCTCACAATGTTATAAAGCTAGGGAAAATCAGAAAGAGGTTAGGTCTATTTGGGATCTCGAAGAAACCCTTTTTAGGAACCATTACGCCTGGATGAATGAAACATTCGTTAGTCCCAACAGGTGATTTGTTATGGGAAGAGATACTCTTCTTGTCTGGGTGCTTCTGTTATGGAGGAGACTCAAACAAAGATTCAGGTCAACTGAGATGAAATAGTGAAAAGGTGCCTTTAAGAACCAGGTAAGCTTCTGTGTCATGGACTCCTAGGGAGGTGACAGTCACCAGAGGGATCCAACAAGATCGACCATGTAAAGCAAGTATAGGCAGAGGAGGGCATTCAGGTCTTTCACGGGCCAGCACAGCAGACTCTAGCATGAGAATTATGTATAACTCTCCTGTGGCCGTGGTGCCAAAGTAGTGTCTAAAGGTTTCTCCAACAATGTTAAGATTTGGCTAAGCAGTGAAAAAGTCCATTGCCACTGAACAACGACATTTATGTGTTATTGGCTTCAGCAAATGTTTATTAAACCCTTATTCTGTGCCAAGCACAGAGGTGCTAGGCATGGTGCACTTTTCAGGGTTCCCCTCATGAAAATTTACCATCAGGACAGGAATTTGAAAACTATAGCCTGCAGACCAGATCCAGCTTGCAGGCTATTTTTATAAATAAAATTGTATTGGAATGTAGCCCCACTCACACATTTCTGTATTGACTGTGGCTGCTCTCAAGCTACAGGGGCGAAACTGACTAGTCACAACGGAGGCTGTATAGTGCACAAAGCCTAAAATATGTATGATCTCACCTTTTACAAAAAAGTTTGCTGACCTCTGATCTAGGAGGACATACGCTAAAGATAATAGGTTTAATTACAGGTGTACAATTGTCAGTTATCCTCTAGCCCAAATTCTCCTGTTACTTCTAGAGTCAGAGCTAACTCAACATCACTACATACCTTGCTATGAGCCTTTAAGCCAAAGCGGCTTCCAAACTGGCTTCCTACCCTGAAAAGTAGCCTAAGTGGCTTAAACAAAGGGCTGAAAAGAACCTATGGGAAAGGTTAAACAAGTTAGTTAGTTCTGAAGGATAGGAGGGCAAGAATGACTTATTACTGACATTATTTCTCAGGTTAGTTTTCCCTTACCAGATTCGATTTTCAAGGAAAATATTGATTCTTTGACAAAAATCGCACTTGCAGCTAGTATGCTTTGATTCCATTTTGAATGACATAAATATGAATGAGGAATAAAGAGTAGCATCACTTTATGTGCAAAAATCTATTTATTAAAACAGTTAAAATTATTCCTTTAACATTAAACCTTTTTACTCTATTATTAAATTGCTCTTTCCAAAAGAGTATAAATAATAATATTCATTTGATTATTATCACCTATATAGAGTACATACCTTCTCAGGGGAGAACAATATAACCATTCTATGATGCTGGCTTCAGAGAATAGCTCTTCACAACCTGCGTCCTTCATCCTACTTGGGATCCCAGGACTTGAGAATTACCACTTTTGGATTGCCTTTCCTCTCTGTGCCATGTATCTTGTGGCTATAGTTGGCAATATCATTGTCCTTCATATAGTCCGAATGGACCACACTCTGCATGAGCCCATGTACCTCTTTCTAGCCATGCTGGCTATCACTGATCTGACCCTCTCCTCTTCCACCCAACCTAAAATGCTGGCTGTACTCTGGTTTCATGCTCATGAGATTGAATACCATGCCTGCCTCATCCAGGTGTTCTTCATCCACGCCTTTTCTTCTGTGGAGTCTGGGCTGCTCATGGCTATGGCCTTGGACCGTTATGTGGCTATCTGCTTCCCACTCCACCACTCTACTATCCTGACCCCAGCTATGGTGGGGAAACTGGGAGCAGCTGTGATGATGAGAGGGTTGCTGTGGGTGAGTCCCTTCTGCTTCATGGTCTCCGGGATGCCCTTCTGCCCCAACCATGTCATTCCCCAGTCCTACTGTGAGCACATGGCTGTGCTGAAGCTGGTGTGTGCAGATACTAGAGTCAATCGTGCATATGGGCTCTTTGTGGCCTTCTCTGTGGCTGGCTTTGATATCATTGTCATCAGTATATCCTATGTGATGATTCTGAGAACTGTTCTGAGGTTGCCCTCTGATGAAGCCCGGCTCAAGGCTTTTGGCACATGTGCTTCCCATATCTGTGTCATCTTAGCTTTTTATATCCCAGCCCTCTTTACCTTCCTCACCCACCGCTTTGGACATCATGTGCCCCGAGTGGTACATATCATGTTTGCTAATCTCTATCTACTGGTACCTCCCATGCTCAACCCCATCATCTATGGAGTTAGAACCAAGCAGATCAGGGACAGGGTTATTCAAGGATGTTGTGGAAAAGATCCCTGAGCCAAGGGTCATGGAATCACAACCAACCCCACTGCCCCACTCTCCTGACACATCACATATCAGAACAAAGTCATCTCTGCGACAAAAGGCCAGAGATTAGCAACCTTGCAGAACAAAAGGAACAATTTTCAAAATGCCCAGAACAAGAGCTTTCTGACATGTGATTGATCATAAATACTGAGTTGACTAATCTTCATCATCACAAGAAAACTGTAAAAAGATATGTCCACCTATCATATAAATGAAGATTTGTACAGAATGCCAATGTCCACAGACCACTAAGTTGAAAATGATTTTTACCCTGCCAGGACAAGTCTAAGTTGATATACCTTGCTAAAAAGGAGATTAGAACTTTCCACCAAAAGAATTATAAAGTATCGGGGCGCCTGGGTGGCACAGCGGTTAAGCGTCTGCCTTCAGCTCAGGGCGTGATCTCGGCGTTATGGGATCGGGCCCCACATCAGGCTCCTCTGCTATGAGCCTGCTTCTTCCTCTCCCACTCCCCCTGCTTGTGTTCCTTCTCTAGCTGGCTGTCTCTATCTCTGTCAAATAAATAAATAAAATCTTTAAAAAAAAAAGAATCATAAAGTACATGTATTTTTCCCATCTTGGAATCACTTCATAAAAATAGTATTTGTGGGAAATGAAGTACAAAGGCATGTATAGATTCATTAATAGAAAAAGATTCCGGGAATATATCTAAATGCTAATAAATTGCAACTCAATACTGAGACTTGTGGTATTTTAATTTTCTTTTTTTTTTTTTTTAAAGATTTTATTTATTTATTCGACAGAGATAGAGACAGCCAGCGAGAGAGGGAACACAAGCAGGGGGAGTGGGAGAGGAAGAAGCAGGCTCATAGCAGAAGAGCCTGATGTGGGGCTCGATCCCAGATCGCCGGGATCACGCCCTGAGCCGAAGGCAGACGCCCAACGGCTGTGCCACCCAGGCGCCCCGGTATTTTAATTTTCTTTTTGCACTTTCATGTATTTTAAAAAACTATCCTTGATTGAGAAAGTAATTTTAGTATGAGAAAAAACAAATTCAGACAAGAACAGAAGTGTACAGAAAAGGTTAATTCAGTGCCAAAGCCTAGGGGAATAGAGTAGGCAATCGGACAGGATGAAGGACTCCAGAATACAGCAAGTTCCAGAAAAGCTTGAAAATCTCCATGAAAATTGCTGCCAGAATCACAACATTTTGAGACTGGTAACAGGGAGCATTTGGTAGGGTGAGTGTTGGTCTCTCCTTCCAGAAATTGCCTGTTCCCTGATGACAATGGACTGCACAATGAAGAAGTTTTGGAAAAAAAGTGAAAAAGGAAATTCTCTTCTGAGGATAGGTGTATAATTAAAGGTAGTGAGAAAGTCACTAGAAGTTTGAGGATTTGTCAATATTTAATTCCCTTTTCAATTAAAATGTTAAGCTGTTTTAGAAAATTATATATTTTCTGATTTTTTCAACTTTATTGTGGCGTACTTACACAAAAAGGTGCATATGTTTGATGTATGCATTTTGATGACTTTGGACATATGCATACACATATGATAGCATCACCACAAACAAGGCAAAACCATCTATCACATTTACTGCATCTGTGTATTTGTCCTCCTTCACCACTCTCCTGTCAAAGCCAGCAGTAAGGAAGATTCTAGAACTCAGGCTCTTATGTTACTAAAGCCAACATCAGATGGAGGTGCTTCAAGAGTTAATCGGGAACGTGTTGCTTCTCCCAGGAGAAACAGCTAGAGGAGCCTAAAAGTGTCCCCAGAAATGAATGGCTACTCTGAAGGAGCATTTTCATGATTTCCAAATATTAGAGATGCAAAGGGATCCTGATCCTGTTCTCAGCAAATCAGTTACCGATTGGGAGTCCCTCTTTTTTTCTCTTAAAATAAGCTTTGTTGCTGTTTAACTTGTGACAATAAAATGTAAATATTTTAACCCACACTTTGAAGAGTTCTGACACATGCCTCCCTCTGTAGCTACCAGCCCGATTCAGACACAGAACATTTCCCTCACTTCATAAAAGGTTCTCATGTCTCTCTGGGGTCAATCACCCCCTCTCCACCCCAGCCAGGAAAACCCTGAGCTAATGTCTTTCACTATAGATTAATTTTTCTCTCACTTAGCACTTTGGAAATGAAGTAATAAATAATACATTCTTTTGAGTCTGGTGTCTTTCACTCAGTATAAAGTTTTTCAGATTCAGCCATACTGCTGTACGTATGATAAGTACGTTATTTCCTGTTAATTCTGAGTAGTATATTCTATTTTTTCAACATACCCATTGCGGTATTGTTACCATACCATTTCTTACCTTTTTCCCTTGCTTCAGCCTTTCTAGCCTTCTACCAAACATATCTACTTCTTATCTGTCCAGAGCTTTGCTCTAACTCATCCTACTTCCCTCAGTTGTTATTTTCTGCAACATTCTAGGCTCCTCTCAATATCCTTTAGGTCTCAACTAATACCCTCCTTATCAGTAGGATGTTTCTTAAACTGTGTAATCCAACTAGTTCTTGCCGCCTGCAATTTTCTTTCAACCCAAATATCTGATTTCCTCCCTCTCTTAACACAATGTGTAATTATTTAAATTACTTCTTCACCATCTGTTCCTCTGTCTGGAATATAACTTCCATAAAAGTATAGGTATTCACTATTCTATCCCCAAACCAGGCTCACTACAGAAAACTACTTACAGGAATGAACGGTTAAACGTTTACATGGGCCTGGTACCACCATCACAACAATTCCACTGCTGACCACAAGATGGCATGGGCGGGTCCATTTTGGCTTCACTCCTCCCAAATGGGACACCAGACTTTTCAGTCCTAAGCCTCATTCCATTACTCCCATGGAAACTCTGAAGGATGTTGTTTGTCAAAGAAGATAAATTTGATATATGAAAAACAATTCGTCCCTCATAAACTTCTTTTTATTAACAAATATTTGGAATATTTCAAATTTTGAGTCAAGAATACCGATTGAGCGATTATGTTGCCCCAAACATTCTGTAAGAAGATGGGAATAGCATGGAGAACAAGAGAGATCGGCAATCAGAGAACCTAGTTAGTAAGAAATAAGCAAAACAAGCACACTGGATACCTACAATCCCAGCTCCGATAGGAAAACTCATTCCTTAGGCCGTGCAGCTCTGTCCTGGTTAGAAGTAGCCTTAAATATTCTGAATCAGTGGAAATAGATGATTGCCTCCATTCCAACCTGAAGAACCAGTGGACAGTGGGTCCAGGACATCACATCTGTAAGTAATTTCAGCATCTCTGTATTCATTTCCAAAAACTCTCAAGGGTGTCCTTTGAGTGAGGGATCGGATTTCCCATTTGTGAGATGGGCAGAGTCATCTCTTCTCTTCTCTTGGGGAGCACACACCTCTAGGTGACCTACTGACTAGGAGAGGCCAGGCAGAACTAAACAAAAGCAGGTCAGCTTCTCCTGGATTTTGAACATTACTCAGAGCCCATCTATGCCGTCTGGCCTCAGTTCTGGAGAAACTTCAAGAGGAGAATAATGTTTCATCAGTATTCTGTATTCTGCACAGAGCGAAACACCTTGTTATTAGTACGATGGCATTTTACACCAAAATTCAACAAGCATTTCTTCATCACTTACTATGAGCCAGTACTGCATTTGTTGCTGTGGTTATGTACATTACAAGTTCATAGTTCATGCTACATACCTCTCCTCCAAGCTCTCACAGCACCTGCTACAATCTGCTATTGTCACACTTTTATACCCTGATGATATGATGGTGTGTTGACTATTGATTCTCAGTCTGCCACTCCTGAAGTCACTGACTAGTCCTGTCTAGCTTTTGAGGCTAAAACTCCCACGGTCAGAGAAAGAAGAAAAGGCCAAGGAGGTATGATGCCTCACTTTGCAGAGCCTTCACCTCATCCCCATCCCAGGTAAACCTGGAGTCTCAGTCTTTGGGTTCCCATATTCAAGCGTCTACCTTAGGTACAGACCATAGCAGAAAGACGTAGGATTCACTAGTTTCTGGAAGCCCTCCAAATACTAGCCTGATATTTCTTACAGGGCTTTGATGCCCGCAGGTGCCTATGTACACGTAGGTAAAATTATCTGGTTCCATTTTGTAGATGAGGAAACAGAAACCACGTAATCTAAGTAACAACCTGGGGTATATTTAGGAGCCAGCATATATAGAAGAGCCAAAAAATGGGGGTGGAGGGGAAGAAACAAGCTAAGAAATTAAAAAACAGATCTCCAGATCAGGTATAGGTCTTAGGCTTACAAATAAAGAGCTATGGATTATACAACTGTAAAGAGGAATTTACATGATAATCCATATTATTGATGCCCCTGGAGTTGTACAAAACTACACCCTAGGGGAAGATTTAAAAAGAAATCTGTGCCCATTTCTTGAATGTGGCAGCTTCATTTTAAACCTCTCATGTTTAAAAGAGGATTCATGGTAGAGGCGAGGGGATAGAGTCTGGATACCTGTGCAACAGGCTCCCCATTTCAACTGGCTTCCTGAGTGGAGTAGAAAGGGCTCCATGGGTGTCCTAACCTGATCTGCAGTAGTGGTCCTCTTACCACCAGGAACAGAGCAGTAAAACAACACAGGGACTGCAGCAGGAATGGGCAAGCCAGACATCAGAAAGGAAAGATCTTTGAGGGTAGAGAAAACGTGGCTCTGGAAAAGGAATGGAGTGGTCCAGCATAAGACAGTATAGACTCTGGCTCAGTTGGGTTGGTGGCCTTAGTGTTCAAGCCAGTTTTCTGGAATCCACATGGGAGAGGCAGTCATTCATTCATTGTTTTAATCATTCAGTAACTTTTCAATAGTGACTTTTCTGTGTGTCTTCCATCTTACTACTCCTCAACAGCTAGGTTTTTTATTGTCTTTCAACTGCTTGAGTTTTCTTGAGGGCAGATGCCAAATCATTCTTAATGTTGCATGCCCAACACTCAGCAGTCTGCAATGGGGCAACGCTTCAATATTTGTTAAATGAACAAACAAGGGAATGATGAATACTGCATTCTGAAAAGGTCTCATGTAGGATTCTAAAAAAACTATTTCATATAAACCATTTTAGGGGTTCTCTGGGAGCTCTCACTTTCATAAGGCACATAAACACATGAATCTAAACTGCAATATTGGGTTACTGACTCACTGGTAATAGCAATGCTTCAAGGAGAAGCTACTGAAGAAACTAGCCCTGAGGCAGCATCCCTTGCCCTGAATTTCCCAGAAATTAGGCCTAAGAGTTCCCTAGAAGTAGCAAAGGAGTGAGAGAAGCACTACACAAAGTCAGGAGACCTGGGATTTTCTCCCAGCTCTTGCCTTTCTTCTGGGAGTGATTGGGCAAGTCTCCACTCTTCCCCAAGTTAGAGTAGGCAGTTAGATAGGCTTTTGCAGGATATCTAGAGGCCCCCAAAGGAGAAATCATGGCCAGCTATTGGAAAAGTCAGGGGCCTGTCCTGGCAGCACTCCACAAGAAGCCAGATCAAACCAGACAGGCCCAAGATAAGAAGGCCAGAGACCCTGACCAAGTAAGAGAAAAGAGCCACTAAGCCTTGCTTTTTCAGAAATCCCCTCCCCAAGAAACAAATATTCCACTCCCATAGTCAACATATGTCAATAAATGACAGAAACCAAAACACTGAGTTGCACAGCTGTCCCTTGAACTTCCCACTCTCACAGCTGCAGTGTGCTCTCTCATAACCTCTTCACTTAGACCACTCAACCACTGTGTCAGGTCAGTCCATGAATTCTTTTCTTGCAATAAAACTAAGCCTTCCCCCACCCCCCAAACACCCTGACCACCACCCCCTCTACAACATCCTTAGGATGGGTTGGGCAGAGGCCTCTTCAGTCTACCAGGCAACACAAGGAGAAGGATGGGCAAGACTCTGATGAAATTAGATATCTCTCCTTCTGTGTCTCTCTTTCTCCCTCTAAAGGGGTATTCTGAGACAAAATCCCAATGTGTATGGGGATACTCCACACCAAAAAGCAATTCTTGGGACACCACCTGGTATATCCTACAGTTCAGTTCAGGAGTTAGCATCAGATTCCACAACTTAAGGGTTCAATATTACAAGAGTAGACCTCCCACCCCATTTCGGACATCATTCACAAGAACAGGTTCTTCCCTATGCTTCTAATATAGTGGCTATAAATCAGAGGTTCCCATGACCCAGTCCTTGGGTTTGATTAATATGCTAAGGAAACATACAGAAGTCACAGAAACATTTTACTTAGGAGAATACTAGTTTATTATAAGGATATAACTCAGGAACAGCCAGATGGAAGATATGCCTAGGGCAAGGAATTGGGAAAGAGCATGGAACTTCTATGCCCTCTTCATTGTATTATGCTCCCTAGTCTCCATATATTATTCATCAACTCAGAATCTCTGGGAACCTTGTCCTCCTGGGATTTTTTATGGATGCTCCATTACATACCCACAATTGACTGCTTAAGTCATTGGACATTGGCAACTGGATAAAACTCTTGCCCCTCCCTCCATCCTTGGAGGTCTAGGTGGAACTGGAAAGTTTCAACTCTCTAATCACAAATTGGTTCCTCTGGCAACCAGCCCCCATCTTTGGGTGGGGTCTAAAGCTCGTCTCATTAACATGACAAAAGACACCTAATGGCTCTTATCACTCAGGAAGTTCCATGAGCCTTAGGAGCTCTGTGCCAGAAAAGGGGACAAAGCCCAAATACATATTTCTGAGTATAAATCACAACATCACACCTTCCTTCCTTCTACCCATTCTCTTCATTTTTCAATTTATCTTAATTAAATCTGTATAAAAGATCAGAGTGTTCAGATATGGCCATGGACATTATGAAAAAGTAATTTCTTTCTTTAGATGCAATAGACTTTTATGAGTAGTAAAGGAGGAGGATCAACATAGCATTTATTGTGACTCCTTTCCATCGGGAACCTTAATGTTTGCAATGTTTATTCTTCATTCTATATCTTATTAAGACAATTTTCTGATCACTCAGGTCTCAGAGTTCCCAGTCTTCCCAAAAACAGTATGCGATTATGACTCGGTTAGTCCCTTCAGAGGGTAGGTCCCTTCCCCAACAGCAGTTATCTTCAGATGCTATCACCAGAGGCTGCATCCCACCCACTTCCTGGGTCTGTCCAAGGCAGGAGGATTCTCAATTCTGGATCTGTTCCCTGTTCTCTATCAGCTATGCTGTGGCTGTTGTGAAAAGCAGCTCCCTTCTTTGATGTGGCCTGCACATCTTGTATCTTTTCCTGGCCCTGCTAGCTCTCATGGTAGAGGTCCTCTTACTTCCACCTCACCTAAGAGGTTGTCCATTTTATTGGCTGCAAGCCCATAAAATGAACTACTATAACTGCCACTACTGTGCTGGTCTGCTTGACCCACACTTTCTCCTCTGTCAGTCAGGGGTGGCCATGTGCGTTGGGTACTAGATGTGACAATCTGCTTTCCATGTTCATTTGCTCATTTTGTTCCAATAATTGGCAGCCAAGCTGGGAAAACCTGTGATACCACAAAGCGTGCTGTGCGTGAGCCCCCATTTCTTCATGATCTCCTGGTTGCCCTTCCGCCTCAACCACATCATCCCCTAAGACCTGTTGTGTGCATGTGGCTATGCTAAAACTGGCAAATGCTGACACCAGACCATACTTACGGTCTCTTGCGGCCTTTGTGGTTTAATCTGAGAGATTTGTCATTACAATACCATATGTTATGATACTGCAGGCCATGCTCTAGCTGCCCTGTGGAGAAGCCCTGCCCAAGGTGGTTGGTACACATGCCTCTCACATTTGTGTCATTCTGTCCCTGGATATCTCAGTGCTCTGCTTCTTCTTCCATTGCTTTCACCCCCATGTATACCCAGAATGGCTCCAATCTCACCACTCAGTGTGTCCTACTGGTGCCTTCCATTTCAAAACCATTCCATGTTATCAGTTAATTGCGAACCCCATGTCGCAAAAAAAGATATGTTGGAGTATCTCAGAATGTGACTTTATTTGCAGATAGGGTCTTTACAGAGGTAGTCCAGTTCAAATGAGGTCATTTTGGTGAGTCCCAAACCAAAATGACCCGTAAATTAACATAAAAAATGGAAATTTGCACACGGAGATATGCACACACAGAGAACACGTGAACACAGAGGCAGAGACTGAAGTGATGGCTCTAGACGGAGAGAAAAAAGAACATTTCCTAACTATTTTGAGAGGCCAAAAACTTTGAAAGGGTATTGCAAAACAAGAAAAAATGAAGTCAAATCTCTTGTTAACATAGAGGCCAAACTACCAAATAAAATATTATTAAAAATAATCCAGCAAAAATACAGGACAATCATTTAATGTATTCAATCCATTAATAGAATAGAAAGAAAAAACTATGTGATTCTGTAGTAAATTTGAAAAAAAAAAGATGAATTCTGATAGATACTCATTTTAACTTAGTAAACTGGGCAGAAACTTCCTCATCAAAAACCATGATTAATGTTAAAATGCTGAAAATATTCTCTCTGAGTTTGGGCACAGGAAGATACCTACCATCACTAATTTTATTTAACTTAGTGTCAGAGACCATAAGAAGTACAAGATGGCAAGAAAAGTAAAGGACTGTAGCATTGTGAAGGAATCCAAACAAAACAAATTATTTACAGATGACATGAAATTGCATTTACATAATAATCAGAACAAACAGGTATAGCATTAGATAAAATAATTGACATAAGTAAGTGATTATTAGTGATTAGTATTATTAAGCAAGATAACTGCATACAAGAACAATATTAAAATATCAATTGTATTTCTACATGTATCAACAACAATTAATTAGAAAATAAGTTCTCACATGATATCATATAATAAAATAGCATCAGAAATCATACAACTTAGGGGGTGCCTGGGTGGCTCAGTTGGTTAAGCGTCTGCTTTTGGCTCAGATATTGATCTCAGTCCTGGGATCAAGCTCTGCATTGAGCTCCCTGCTCAGTGGGGAGGGAGTCTGCTTCTCCCTCTCCTTCTGCCCCTCCCCTGCTCACCCCCCCCCCCCAGCTCCTGCTCTCTCTCTCTCTCTCACTCACTCTCTCTCTCCCATATACATAAATAAAATATTTTTTAAAAAAAGGAAGAAATCATAGAATTTGGAATATATCAAAAAACTTTGTGGAAGTATCAATAGGAAAACGATTAAACATTAGTTGGAGAAATTAAAGAAGATATACAAATACAAGGATTTATCACATTCATGAATTACTAGGTTCTATGTTTTTAAATACATAGGCTCTTCCAAAAATGGTCAACAGATCTTATTCAACCCCAATCAACTCCTAGGAGGTCTTCCTTGGAAGTTATGCTGAAATTCGCATGGAAAGGTAAAGGATCTAGAATGTCGAGGCACTATTACAGAAGAAGAACTCTGAAGGGCTAATACTACTAGGCAGCAAAGCATGTTACAGACAATGTAGTATCAGTGCAAGGAGGGGAAAATAGATAATAGGGCACAACAGAAAACCCCACAGTAACCATGGTCGTTTGACAAGTACTAAAAGGGATTCCATGGTGATGGCAAAAGAATGCTTACTTCAATAACTGCTGCCTGATCTGTGGATAGCCACATGGAAAGGAAAGGCAAGAATGAGTAATGAGGAGGTAAAATGACATGATTGGATAGAAAATAAGCAAAAGACTTGGGAAGGTCAGGCTTTGGTCAACAACCACAGAAACAAGGAACTTTCTGTTGTGGGAATAAGTTACAGGTAGCACCTACCTCTTTGCTCACCATTCTAATTGTGTCATTCGTATTGTTTGCAGGTACTTCTTATAGAAAATGAAACTTGTCATTACAGAAACAAAGTTTGGAAAGGCATTTCCTAAAAGGAGGTATCCACACAAGATAAAATATATCAGAAGGTCTATTTGATTACTCACAAAGAAGATGCAAATTAAAACATTAGCAAGATACCAGTAAACATCGACCAGAAAGACTAAAATAAGCAAAAAACATAGCAATCACACCTACAGAGAAAAATGTGAATTAACTCAACTTCTTGCCCTAATAGTGCAGGTGCAAGTGCCTATCATTGGAAAACTCCTTGGTCATGTCTACTAGCGTTTAACCCAACAATTTTCCTCTCAGGCTTGCAACTATGCTCAATGCATCCATATAGTTCCTGAATGCCAAGGAAAACAATGCTCACAGCAGAATTATTGGCTATAGAAAACAAAACCAGGAAAACCACCAAATACCCATTAACAACCAAATGGATAACTTAATTGAGGTGAGGTATAGCCATGGGGTAGAACATCACACAGCAATGAAAATGAAAGAACTATAATTAGACATAACTATGTGAATGAATTCCACAAACATAATGTAAAGCAAAAAATAACAATAAAATATTAAAGAGCCAGATGTAAAATATTACATTTAAATATAGCACTAATCCATTCACTTACAGTTCAGAAACAGGCAAAATTAATCTATTTTGTTAGAAGTCAGAAGAGTGCTTGCCTCTGAGGAGAGAGGAAGAAAGATTGAAAGATCTGGAAAGGTGGCTTCTGGGGTGCTAGTAATTGCCTGTTACTTTAACTGGATTGTGGTTACACCAATATGTTCAAATGGGGAAATCCAAGCTGTACAATTATGGTGGTACCCTGTAATGTGTGTTATACTTCAATAAAAGGTTTACTTAAAATAAAACTTTGCCATTAAACTTTCGACTGGGGCAAAAATTTTAGAATCTTTAGACAAATCTATGTTCAAATTTTACCTCTGATTCTATCTATCTAAAACTTGACAGGATCCTTCACTTTTTGATTCTTCATTTCTTGACATATGAAGTGAAGATATTGCTGTTTACTTGCAGGCAGCTACTGGAATCAGTGAGATAATTAATCACGTCGTGCTCAGTAAATGCAATTAAGAAGGGAAGATCCAGAGAGGTTTATCAAGTTTTCCAGGAATTCCAAAGAAGTATTGGAAAAATCAGGATGGGGTCCCTAGAATTCCATCCTAGGACTGTTACCTTCAAGAGTAATTGTATGAACAGACACTTTTCCAATGAAGACATACAAATGGCTAACAGACACATGAAAAAATGTTCAAAATCATTAGCCATCAGGGAAATTCAAATCAAAACCACACTAAGATACCACCTTACGCCAGTTAGAATGGCAAAAATTGACAAGGCAAGAAACAAAAAATGTTGGAGAGGATGTGGAGAAAGGGGATTCCTCCTACATTGTGGTGGGAATGCAAGTTGGTACAGCCACTCTGGAAAACAGTGTGGAGGTCCCTTAAAAAGTTAAACATTGAGCTACCCTATGATCCAGCCATTGCACTACTGGGTGTTTACCCCAAAGATACAGACGTAGTGAAGAGAAGGGCCATATGCACCCCAATGTTCATAGCAGCAATGTCCACAATAGCTAAATCGTGGAAGGAGACGAGATGCCCTTCAACAGATGACTGGATTAAGAAGTTGTGGTCCATATATACAATGGAATATTACTCAGCTATCAGAAAGAACAAATTCTCAACATTTGCTGCAACATGGATGGGACTGGAGGAGATAATGCTAAGTGAAATAAGTCAAGCAGAGAAAGACAATTATCATATGATTTCTCTCATCTATGGAACATAAGAACTAGGAAGATTGGTAGGGGAAGAAAGGGATAAAGAAGGGGGGGTAATCAGAAGGGGGAGTGAAGCATGGGAGACTATGGACTCTGAGAAACAAACTGAGGGCCTCAGAGGGGAGGGAGGTGGGGGATGGGATAGACTGGTGATGGGTAGTAAGGAGGGCACGTATTGCATGGTGCACTGGGTGTTATACGCAAGTAATGAATCATCGAACTTTACATCAAAAACCAGGGATGTACTGTATGGTGACTAACATAATATAATAAAAACACATTAAAAAAACAGAGTAATTGTCTATCCTTCCTCTATACCAAATCAAATAGAACTCAAGTCAAAAGTCCCAACTTCCCAGTTAATGCTAATGTGAAGTGAGGACTGAATATGACTGCATTCTAATAAACATGTTCTATTTTGCCAGTGTCAGTGCAGTTATTATGGAATTTAGATAAATGACCATTTCTTCATTTGTAACCAAAGAAGAGTATCTTTATTTCTAATATGCTAACAGGAATTGTTTTTACCTTTAAAGTGTATGAATTAAGAATGTATTTCATAATCAACATATATAACCATTGTATGATTTTTCTTTTCTTAAAGCATGTTAATAAATCAAAGTGTTTCTTATAATTGATTGCACTAAAATCAAGTACCAATGGTATTGAAATAAATACAAACATTAAGTAGAAAAATGGTGTTATATATTTTTATGTTTAAAAAATTTTTAAATATATCTCTAAGAATCATGAACCTTTGCTTTACCCCCCTCCTAGTAAAAGAGGTCCCACTGTGGTTACCAGAGGTGGTATGGGGTGTGGGGAGGAGGAATTGGGGGAAGGTGGTCAAAGTACAAACTTCCAGTTGTAAGATAGGTAAGTACTAGGATGTCATATACAACATGACGACTATAGCTAACACTGCTGTATGATACGTAAGAAAGTTCTGAAAGAGTAAATCCTAAGAGTTCTCATCACAAGGAGAATATGCTTTTCTTTTTAATGCATCTATATGAGATAATGGATGTTAATGAAACCCATTATAATCATTTCACAATGTATGTAAGTCAAACCTCATGGTGTATACCCTAAACTTATACAGTGAGGTGTCAAGCATTTCTCCAACAACCTGGAAAAAATTAATAGTAATCTGAGCTTCAATTTGCACTATAACAAAGTGGTGATAGAGATATGCCATGCTTAACCCTCTGCATTCTCATTTGTTATCCAAAGAACAACAATGATCATTTTAACTTGCAGATGTGTTCATGTCCCTTAGGGATTAAATCCCTCTGCTGTTCTCTATTGTTTCAGAATAAAGACGAAAGGCATGCTTTCCTAGGCTCCAGCCACAGGGCTTCTTTCAGATTCTTTCATCCTCAGGGTCTTGAACATGCACACCTTTCGCTTGAACCATATCTCAAAAAAAAAAAAAAAATCTATTTATTGACAACTTGCTTTCATGCTTTCTTTTGGTCTTTGATCTTTTTTCCTTCCTTAATTCATGAAAAAATAATTACTACGTGCTTACTTCCTTCAGTTTATTGAATCTTTCTTTTAATACAGAACACAAGAAATGAGATGCTAAATTAAGAATATTAGATGATGTATATAACAGATCTGTCCCTGTGCCGGCCTTTTCTCACTCAGTTACGTTGCTTCCTTTCCTTTCCCCTTCAGTGGGCTTCATCCAAAGCAGGAAAGATGTGGCTAATGTCTAAGCAAGAGTGTTCCTGTAGTGAGGTTCTTCTCAAGTGCATGGGGTCCCGGAGGAAATCACACGTTTTTCTCTGTGAAGGATGAGGAGGCCCCACTGGGGCTAGGGGTCCTGCTCTTGATATCTCAATCATCTGGGAGCAGCCGTATAAATGGTACTTGGCTCCTACAAAAAAAGGTTGAAATTCTCCCCCACCAAGTGTCTCAGAAACAGTGCAGGCACTCTCACTTCTCTCCTCTCTGATAAGGTCCTGAGAGGACAAAGTAGCATCTTCCTCCCCTGAATAGCAAGTAAGGATACAAAGACCAGAAGAAGAGAGGGAGAAGCAGGGAGACAGAGAAGTGGGGGAAAACTGGAGTAGGAACATGAAAGAGGAAGAGGGAGTACTATCTCTTTCCTTCCTCTCTAGGCTTCCTGGAGTAGTGGGGAGGGAGATGGAAATGGGAGCGAGTGAAGGGGAATATATCCTGCAGACACTCTTTAGAAGTCTAAAATTAACAGGAGTATTCAAACTTTCCCCTGAAACTGAGAATCATGAAAATTTTCCTGGCCTCATTCATGTTGAGATGCAGACATACATATCAAGGACAGCAACGGCTAAGGGCTGATACTTACCTTGAAGAGAGTCCTAAATTTAGGGAGACATCACAAATTCAGTAATGGTGATTATAAAATTTTAGTGCAATATTCTTAAAATCTAAATTAATTTTTAATCCATGATTAATAAAATATTAAAATTTTATATAGAGACCAGAGCCACACCAAGCTATATTAGAGCCCAAGGCAAAAGGAAAAATGTGCACTAGTAATTTTTATGGAAACAAGCTCATCGATAGTACTTGGAGTATGAACTTCTTTGCTTATCTCATTTTCAACTGAGAAAACTGGCATGTTGGAAGTTTTCTCCTGCATAAGTGAGGATTCTAAACGATTTTGAACGGATTTTAGATGAAATAAGATTTAAATTTAAAACAATGGTATGATATTTAACACAATTACTTTCCAATTTTTCAAGTATTTTATCTTATTTATTTATTTATTTTAATGAGAGATAGCAGAACAGGGAGGAGAGGGAGGAGCAGGCTCCCTGCTGAGCACGGAGCCTGATGCAGGACTCCATCCCAAGACCCGGGGATCATAACCAGAGCAGAAGGCAGACATCTAACCAACCGAGCCACCCAGGCACCCCTCAATTTTTCAAGTATTTTAATGTTCAAGAAAAGATTAAGTACTAAAAAATGCATACAAACATGTACATATGGGTGCATATTTTTCATTTTGCCACAAACTCTGCTGTGGTTTAGCACCACTCTAGTCTTTATTTAGAATTGAGGGCTTCAGAGGGGAGGGGGGTGGGGCACTGGGATAGGCCGGTGATGGGTAGTAAGGAGGGCACGTATTGCATGGAGCACTGGGTGATATGTGCAAATAATGAATCATGGAACACTACATCAAAAACTAAGGATGTACTGTGTGGTGACTAACATAACAATAAAAAATTATTATTAAAAAAAGAATTTTGATGTTCTGTTCATCATGGATTTTTGCATTAATATTGATTTCTTAAATATTGCGCAAAATGTTATTTATCTGATTGGTAAACGTTTTATAGCACCCTTCTCATATTTCATGCCCAGGACAAATGTCTTACTTACCTCACCCTAGTTTCAGCCCTGATGCTCATAGCATGTGCTAAGCATGATTTAGTAGGAAAAGTGACAGCTTGGAGTCCGAAAGACTTGTCCTTTACTTGTATTCAATGAATTAACTTAACCTGGCTGAACCTCTACTTACTTATCTGTAAAATGAAGATGATAGATAAGAGCTAACTCTAAAGTAGCTATAAGGACGACATAGAATAATTAAAACAAGTATTAAATGCCCGACAGATAGCTTTGACTCAATGACATGTGTCATTGCAGGAACGTACTGGAGGCGAGTGCCACCTCATGCAATCCAGCAAGCTATCCATTGGTAACTCCACTCCCCCAACTTTCTTCTTGACTGGAGTTCCAGGGCTAGATGCTTTTCACATCTAGCTTTCCATCCCTTTTTACTTCCTCTGTGTGGTTGCCCTCTTGGGGAATAGCACTGTCCTGTATGTGGTGATCACAGACTCCAGCCTCCACCAGCCCACGTACTATTTCCTCTCCATGCTCTCTGCCACTGACTTGGGAAACACTATTTCTTCTCTTCCCACAGCACTGGGTGTCCTCTGGTTCAATGCCAGGATCATCAGCCTAGCTGCCTGCATTGTGCAGATGTTCTTTTGCATGGATTCACCCTCATGGAATCCTCTGTACTTTTGGCCATGGCTTTTGACCGCTTTCTTGCCATCTGCAACCCCCTAAGGTATGCTGTGGTTCTGACCAACTCTAGAATGCTCAAAGCTGGTCTGCTGATTTTTGTATGAATGCTGGTCGATCCGATGCCCTTGCTCCTGCTCCTTAGGCGGTTACCCTTCTGTGGTCCTAATGTGCTCTCCCACTCCTATTGCTACCACCCTGACGTGATTAAGGGTTCTTGCTCAAGTATCAAAGTTAACAGCATCTGCAGCTTTGTCCCTCTCATTCTGACATCAGGTATAGATATTCCCTGCATTTTTCTCTACTATGTGCTCATCATCAAGTCCATCCTCAGCATTGCCTCCCCACAGGAGAGGCAAAAGCCTTTTGGCACCTGTGTCTCTCATGTTGGTGCTGCTGCCATTTTCTACATCCCTTGGATCATTTTGACTTTGGTCCATCACTTTGGTCACAATGCTTCTCCCTACGTCCATACACTGATGTCAAATCTCCACTTCCTATTTCCCCCAGTGCTAAACCCCATCATATATAGTGTGAAAACCAAACAAATTTGCAAAGTTTTCCTCAGTCTTCTTCCAAACACAGACTAGCCAGTATGACCATGCAAGACCTGGATAGAGATAGTCTTTCTTCCTTCCTTTCTGCAACATTTTATTAAATAATATTAGGCTTTCCTTAGTGATGGTAATATAAGATCATATAAGAAACATCCTTGACCTCACAAATAGTTTATATAGTCTAGTGGCCAGGACATTAAACTGAATAAAATAACAATAATGAATAAGAAGTAGTATCACAGGGGCACCTGGGTGGCTCAGTCGGTTAGGCATCCAACTCTTGCTTTCTGCTCAGGTCATGATCTCAGGATTGTGAGATTGGGATCCTCATGGGGCTCTGTGCTCAGCACAGAGTCTGCTGAAGATTCTCTATTTCTCCCTCTACCTTTCCCTCACTCTCTCTCCCTCTCTCTCAAATAAATAAATAAATAAATAAATATATTTTTTTTAAAAAAAGTAGTATCACAGAACTATATGGACACTGAAGAAAATATCTAAATCACAATGGAGACTCAAAGAATCCTTAGAGGAAGTAACTACTTGGACTAAGAAGCATGTGAAACAAAGATGGAAAGAGCTGTCCAGGCCGAGAGCATGGCACTGTGAGGGCAATGAACTATGACGGAGCCCGAGACACCAAGAAATTATATGTGGAGTAAGGGGGGTGTATTATGGGGGCAGAAGGAATAAGGTTGTGAGTGAGATTATAAAATAATATTTTTGTTAGGTAAAGTTAAAATGTGGAAACTGAAAAAAAAAAAAAGAATGAATTGGGAAGCTTTCTTAGATTCCCTCTTAGGAATATCCATTGCGTTCTAGAGAGAAACATTCTTCCTTTAGACTCCTGATTTAAGGCAATCTTTAAGATACCTTATAGTCTTCTGTTACCCTTCCAGTGTAAGTTTGGACTACTTCATAATAACGTTCACTCCATTAATGTCATCTCATAAGTTTTCCTCCATTTGTCCTGGTTTATATGTAGGACTTATTTCCGGTATTATGATCTACTATTTCTAGACTTGAAATGGATTATAAGATTTCTAGTAAAAGGTCAGATCCTTAAGTCCTAAAAGGCAATAGCTAAAATCATAACATTACAAGAGCTCCACCAAGGAGAAGACAGAATTCAAGCAAAGTTTAGTGACTAGTCCTCTCTCCTAACAATATCATTTCCAAATACCCTCCTTCTTCTCCCTTCACAAAATCCTCTGATATAAGATATAAAATATATAAAGGGATGGTCAAAATCGGGAGGAGAGTATGAAATATTTCACTATAGGAAAGATATTTTTGTGCCTTATATCTTCTAGAAAAATTTACATCTTAAAGTGTTGGGTAGCTCATTGGCTTTAAGAGGACTGCAGCATTTCTGAGCTTACTGTAAACAGAATTGATTTTTTTCCTTAGCTAAATTTCCTCAAAAGCAGCAATGAACTGAAATTAACAATGGAAGACAGAGAAATGATAAATTAATAGAATTGTAATATTAATTATGTACATGCAAGCTTCTGGTACTCTGTAGTGGGTTTTATTATACCCATCTATACACACACTGATGTATAATTTCACACTACCAGGTTTGGAGCTCAGTATAGCCTTCACAAAGCACATGGATGCAGTGCCCTTGTACTTCAGAGCCAAGTTATCATATTATATACATGTACTTAATGCAAATGGTTACTCACACCTGTACAAACACACAAGGTTATACACACATTCACATGCAAATCCAGTCCTTACAGATGTTTATTAACATACTAAAATACACACATCAACAAATATATCTACACACTTTCACAATGTATAAAATATCTTTTCAATTGTAAATATACATACTCAGGACTTAAAAAAAGATATGTGCATGCAGATAATCTCATAATTGTGTATTTTCAACAACACACATGCTTTCCCATGCATTCACTTCCCCAGCCTTTGCTTTTGTGTATACAGAAGAGAGAGGAAAGTTAGGGGTTAATGCTTCCAGCTTTAGTCTCTAGTCTCAGAGGAAGCCAGACATTGAGGCAGAGGGGCCTACCAGGAGGGGGAGAACTCATGCTTGGGGAAGGGAAAGGCCAGACTTGAACACGTCTTTAAATAGGTCCCAATCTACAGTCTCTGCCAAAAGCTGAATCACAGGAGCCAGTTAGAGCTGCTCATGGTCAGAGATGAAGGACAGCTCAAGGTGAGTGGTTTCCTTGTGCCTTAGTCATCTCTGCATTTCCCACAGAACAGTAGGACTCACAGAGGCTCCAAGACAAGGCAAGTTACACTGTGCAGAATGGCTTGACTCACTGGGGGCTCCAGGTCCAGAGATCCCTGACTTCTGGATTTCCTTCGTAGATGGGGAGAAGATTCACTGCTCACACTGTGTCCTCCATGGAAATTCTAGAAAAGTAGGAAGGCTGCCTCCACACAATCCCTCCATGAAGAACACTGGATCTGAATCCTACCCTACTCCAGCATTATTGCTCTATGCCTGGGTTTTAGACACCCCAAAGTGAGAAAATGCTCTAAATTTCCCTGAAACTATTCCTTAGCAAAGCTCTCAGCCCATTTATCCTTGACCCCTCAGGCCTGAACAACACAGCTAACCTGATAGACGTAACTATCTCCACGTAATGGTGGAGTAATTGAAGGACAACAGAGCCAGTGGTACCAGCATGGATTCAAACCCACACTCACAGATGAAAGCTGAGCTCCATCAATGTAAGAACAGCATTTTTATAACCATATTTTCTGATCCAAAGGCTTTGCCAAGTTCTCACAAGTTAGATTATACATTTACAGAAGAGAAAAATCGACTCTGAAGATCAGTGTGTGATCACCCCAGTGATAATGTTGAAAAAGATGACTTAATTCCTTCTGTCAGTAAGCACTAGGCTCACTAGAGGTCTAGCCCATGTGGGGCAGCAACAAGGACATACTGAAAAGCAGGAAAAGGGGGAAGGAATGTTGGGCAAGAAGGGAAATTGCTCTTCTTTTCCTACTCTTGAGGGAATTCATATACCCCGGCCTCCACCCAGCAGCAAGTTGATAACATGTGCCTGCCTCAGAAATAGGATTGCAAACCTCACACACTTCACAAAATGATCCAAGATTGGTAAACTCCCAGTCCACTCCACATGACTTAGAGCCTTCTCTCAGCACAGGCTGAGTGCATATGTCTGAAGATTCACTGCTAGAACACCAGATTCAAAGGGGTTGTAGGTATAGAGAAGAAAGTAAAGCACCTGTCAAGAACCCCCATCTCCTACTTCAGATATGGGTCCCAGGTCACCACATGAGAGAGACACCACTCCAAAAGGAGTGTGAAGACAGGTGAGTTCCCCATTAAGCCTCATGGACAGAGACTTTGTGAGAGTTAAAAACAATTAAATGTAAATGCTTATGGTGTTATATTTACAAAAATGCAATGTCTTCCACAATTAATTGAAGAGATTATTGTGCACGTGGAGAAATTGCAGGTTTAGCACGAATCTTCACCAGTACCCAGTGCAAGAATGAAGATGGTCTCAGCATGTTTTCCAGGTGCCCGTCAGCCTCAGTGACCATGTCCTCACAAATGGAGGGTGACATACAGGAGGCAGAAGGGAGGGAGAGAGGAAGACTCCGGTTCAAACAGCACATATAACTGGAAGAAGAAGCCAGGCAGGAGCAGATAAAACTAGAGCCCTCGACCCCAGATAATGTGTGTGTCTGAATTTTCACCGCAACCTGGATAGGAATATTTGTTTTGAGCAAACCTGTAGCTATTATCAAGGTAGGATAGGAAAGCTTCCAATGTAGAGCAAGATTTGTAAAGTATGAGCTCCATATCTCTCATAATGTTATAAAGCTAGGGAAAATCAGTAAGAGGTTAGGTCTACTTGGGATATCAAAGAAACTCTAATTTTTAGGAACCATTAGGCCTGGTTGAATGAAAAATTCATTAGTCCCAACAGGTGATTTGTTATGGGAAAAGATACTCTTCTGTCTGGGTGCTTCAGTTATGGAGGAGACTCAAAGATTCAGGTCAACTGAGATGAAAGAGTGAAAAGGTGTCTTTAAGAACCAGGTAAGCTTTTGTGTCATGGACTCCTAGGGAGGTGTTAGTCACCAGAGGGATCCAACAAGATCGCCCATGTAAAGCAAGTATAGGCAGAGGAGGGCATTCAGGTCTTTCACGGCCAGCACAGCAGACTCTAGCATGAGAATTATGTATAAGTCTCTTGTGGCTGTGGTGCCAAAGTAGTGTCTAAAAGGTTTCTCCAGGGGTGCCTGGGTGGCTTAGTCAGTTAAGCGTCTGCCTTTGGCTCAGGTCATGATCTCTGAGCCCTGGGATCCAGCCCCACATTGGGCTCGCTGCTTAGTGGAGCCTGCTTCTCCTTCTCCCTCTGCAGCTCTCCCTCCTTGTAGTCTCACACTGTATCACACTTTCTCTCTCTCAAATAACTAAATAAAATCTTCAAAATAAAATAAAATAAAAGTTTTCTCCAAGGATTTTAAGATATGGATAAGCAGTTAAAAAATCCATTCCCACTGAACAATGACATTTATGTGTTATTTGCTCCAGCAAATGTTTATTAAACCTCTACTCTGTGCCAAGCACAGAGGTGCTAGGCATGGTGCACTGTTCAGAATTCACCTCATGAAAATTTACCATCAAGACAGGCTTTAGAAAACTATAAGCTACAGAACAAATCCAGCTTGCAGGCTGTTTTTAAAAATAAAATTGTATTGGAATGTAGTCCCACTCACACATTTCTGTATTGACTGTGGCTGCTCTGAAGCTACAGGGGCAAAACTGACTAGTCACAATGGAGGATGTATAGAGCACAAAACCTAAAATATTTATGATCTGACCTTTTACAGAAAAAAGTTTGCTGGCCTCTAATCTAGGAGACATACGCTAAAGATAATAGGTTTAATTACAGGTGTACAATTGTCAGTCCGTTATCCTCTAGCCCAAATTCTCCTGTTACTCCTAGAGGCAAAGCTAACTCAACATCACTACATACCTTGCTATGAGCCATTAAGCCAAAGTGTTTTCCAAACTGGCTTCCTACCCTGAAAAGCTGCCCAAGTGGCTTAAACGAAGGGCTGGAAAGAACCTATGGGAACGGTTAAACAAGTCAGTTAGTTCTGAAGGATAGGAGGGCAAGAATGACTATTACTGACATTATTTGTCAGGATAGTTTTCCCTTAGCAGATTCTACTTTCAAGGAAAATATTGATTCTTCAACAAAAATCACACTTGCAGCTAGTATGCTTTGATTCCACTTTGAATGACATAAATATGAACGAAGAATAAAGAGTAGCATCACTTTATGTGCAAAAATCTATTTATTAAAACAGTTGAAATTCTTCCAGTTTAACATTAAGCCCACTACCCTATTATTCAGTTGAACCTTTCAAAATATTAGAAATAGTAATAATTACTTATTTGATTATTCTCATGTACAGAGAGTAGATTACCTTCACAATGGAGACAAATTAACCTTTCTGTGATGCTGGCCTCAGGAAATACCTCTTCACATCCTCTATTCTTCATCCTACTTGGGATCCCAGGACTTGAGAATTACCACTTGTGGATTGCCTTTCCTCTCTGTGCCATGTATCTTGTGGCTATAGTTGGCAATATCATTGTCCTTCATATAGTCCGAACTGACCACACTCTGCATGAGCCCATGTACCTCTTTCTAGCCATGCTGGCTATCACTGATCTGACCCTCTCCTCTTCCACCCAACCTAAAATGCTGGCTATACTCTGGTTTCATGCTCATGAGATTGAATACCATGCCTGCCTCATCCAGGTGTTCTTCATCCACGCCTTTTCTTCTGTGGAGTCTGGGCTGCTCATGGCTATGGCCTTGGACCGTTATGTGGCTATCTGCTTCCCACTCCACCACTCTACTATCCTGACCCCAGCTATGGTGGGGAAACTGGGAGCAGCTGTGATGATGAGAGGGTTGCTGTGGGTGAGTCCCTTCTGCTTCATGGTCTCCGGGATGCCCTTCTGCCCCAACCACGTCATTCCCCAGTCATACTGTGAGCACATGGCTGTGCTGAAGCTGGTGTGTGCAGATACTAGAGTCAATCGTGCATATGGGCTCTTTGTGGCCTTCTCTGTGGCTAGCTTTGATATCATTGTCATCAGTATATCCTATGTGATGATTCTGAGATCTGTTCTGAGGTTGCCCTCTGATGAAGCCCGGCTCAAGGCTTTTGGCACATGTGCTTCCCATATCTGTGTCATCTTGGCTCTTTACATCCCAGTCCTCTTTACCTTCCTCACCCACCGCTTTGGACATCATGTGCCCCGAGTGGTACATATCATGTTTGCTAATCTCTATCTACTGGTACCTCCCATGCTCAACCCCATCATCTATGGAGTTAGAACCAAGCAGATCAGGGACAGGGTTATTCAAGGATGTTGTGGAAAAGATCCCTGAGCCAAGGGTCACGGGATCACAACCAACCCCACTGCCCCACTCTCCTGGCACATCACATATCAGAACAAAGTCATCTCTGCGACAAAAGGCCAGAGATTAGCAACCCTACAGAACAAAAGGAACAATTTTCAAAATGCCCAGAACAAGAGCTTTCTGACATGTGATTGATCGTAAATACTGAGTTGACTAATCTTCATCATCACAAGAAAACCATAAAAAAATATGTCCACCTATCACATAAGGAAAGATTTGAACAGAATCCCATCTTCCATAGACCACTAAGGTGAAAATGATTTTTTTTTACCCTGGAAGGAGAAGTATAAGTTCCTATACCTTGTTAAGAAGGAGATTAGAACTTTCCATCAAAACAGTTAAAAAGTATACGTATTTTTCCATCTTGGAATCTCTTTATGAAAATAGAATTTGAGGGGAAAAAAAGTACAAACACACATAACAATGAATCATGGAACACTACATCAAAAGCTAATGATGTACTGTATGGTGACTAATATATCTTAAAAAAAAAAAAAGCCCTAAGAGAAAAAGAATAGATTCACTAATTATAAAAACAAACACGGAAACGTACATATATTGATCCAGAAGACCCAGATGAAGAATGAGCAACTGAATATCATTTATCGTTTAACTAGTATATTTGCAAAATGCATGTAAAGATGTGAAAAATGATCAATATATAATGATAAAGAAAATTACATTTGCCGATAAGGATGATACCAATTCTAAAAAGAAATACATAGGCATAGAAAAAGATTCTGGGACTACATCTAAATGCTAATAAATTACAACTCAATACTGAGACTTGTGGTATTTTAATTTTCTTTTTGCACATTCATGTATTTTTAAAAATTATCCTTGAGAAAGTTTTAGTATGTGAAAAAGTATTTGAAACAATAACAAAAGTGTATAGAACAGGTTAATTCAGTGCCAAAGCCTAAGGGAATGGAGGAGGTAGTCCGAGAGGATGAAGGACTCCAGAATACAGCAAGTTCCAGATAATCTTGAAAATCTCCATGAAAATTGCTGCCAGAATCACAACATTTTGAGACTGGTAACAGGGAGCATTTGGTAGGCTGAGTGTTGGTCTCTCCTTCCAGAAATTGCCTATTGCCCGATGACAGTGGATTGCAGAGTGAAGAAGTTTTGGGAAAAAATGGAAAAGGAGATTCTCTTCTGAAGATAGTTATATTGTATTGTTAAAGGTAACGAAATACACTGTAAATCTGAGGATTTGCCAATATTTAATTTCCTTTTCAATTAAAATGTTAAGCTGTTTTAGAAAACTATATACTTTCTGATTTTTTCACTTTATTGTGGTGTACTTACACAAAAAGGTGCATATGTTTGCATATGTATGCATTTTGATGACTTTGGACATATGCATACACACGTGATAGCATCACCACAAACAAGGCAAAATCATTTATCACATTTACTGCATCTGTGTATTTATCCTCCTTCATCACTGTCCTGTCAAAGCCAACAGTGAAGAAGATTCTAGAACTCAGGGACTTATGTTCCTAAAACCAACATCAGATGGAGGTGCTTGAAGAGTTAATCGGGAACATGTTTGCTTCTCCCAGGAGAAACAGCTAGAGGAGCCTAAAAGTGTCCCCAGAAATGAATGGCTACTCTGAAGGAGCATTTTCAAGATTTCCAGATATTAGAGATGCAAAGGGATCCTGATCCTGTTCTCAGCAAATCA
The DNA here is from genome assembly GCF_024610735.1 of Ursus americanus. NCBI lineage: Eukaryota > Metazoa > Chordata > Mammalia > Carnivora > Ursidae > Ursus > Ursus americanus. The sequence continues at coordinate 6,322,276 of NC_142142.1, forward strand.
GTTAATGATTGTGAGTCCTTCTTTTTTTCTCTTAAAATAAGCTTTGTTGCTGTTTAACTTGTGACAATAAAATGTAAATATTTTAACCCACACTTTGAAGAGTTCTGACACATGCCTCCCTCTGTAGCTACCAGCCCGATTCAGACACAGAACATTTCCCTCACTTCATAAAAGGTTCTCATGTCTCTCTGGGGTCAATCACCCCCTCTCCACCCCGGCCAGGAAAACCCTGAGCTGATGTCTTTCACTATAGATTAATTTTTCTCTCACTAGCACTTTGTAAATGAGAGAATAAATAATACATTCTTTTGAGTCTGGTGTCTTTCACACAGTATAAAGTTTTTCAGATTCAGCCTTACTGTTGCATGTATGATAAGTAGATCATTTCCTGTTAATTCTGAGTAGTATATTCTATTTTTTCCACGTACCCATGGAGGTATTGCTACTGTTGTAACCAATTGTTACCGTTTTCCCTTGCTTCAGCCCTTCTAGCCTTCTACCAAACATATCCACTTCTTATCTGTCTAGAGCTTTGCTCTAAATCTTCCCATTTCCCTCAGTTGTTATTTTCTAGAACATACTAGGCTCCTCTCAACATCCCTTAGGTATCAACTAATACCCTCCTTATCAGGACATGTTTCTTAACCTATGTATCTCAATTAGTTCTTGCCCCCTGTAATTTTCCTTCAACTCAAATATTTGATATCCTCTCTTAACACAATGTGTAATTATTTAAATTACTTATTCACCATCTGTTCCCCTGTCTGGAATATAACTTCCATAAAAGTATAGCACAGGTATTCACTATTCTATCTCCAAACCAGGCTACTCCAAAAAACTACTTACAGGAATGAATGCTTAAATGTTTATATGGGGCTGGTATGACCATCCCACAACAATTCCACTGCTGACCACAGAATGGCATGTGCAGGTCCATTTTGTCCTCCATCCTGCCAAATGGGATACCAGACTTTTCAGTCCTAGGGCCTCATTTCATTATTCCCATGGAAACTCTAAAGGATGTTGTTTGTCAAAGCAGATAAATTTGATATATGAAAAACAATTCATCCCTCATACACTTCTTTTTATTAACAAATATAAACTATTTTATTAACAAATATAAACTATTTGGAAATTTAGAGTCAAGAAATACCGATTGGGCGTTTATGCTGCTCCAACCATTCTGTAAAAGGATGGGAATAGCATGGAGAACAAGAGAGACTGGCAATCAGAGAACCTAGTTAGTAAGAAATTAACAAAAGAAATATACTGGATACCTACAATTCCAGCTCCAAAAGGAAAACTAATTTCTTAACCCATGCAGCTCTGTCCTGGTTAGAAGTATCCTTAAATTTTCTGAATCAGTGGAAACAGATGATTGCCTCCATTACAACCTGAAGAACCAGTGGACAATGGGTCCAGGACGTCAAATCTGTAAATAACTTCAGCATCTCTGTACTCATTCCCAAAAACCAACAAGGGTGTACTTTGAGTGAGAGATTGGCTTTCCCATTTGTGAGATGGGCAGAGTCATCACAGTGCCTCTCTTCTCTTGGGGAGCACACACCTCTAGGTGACCTACTGACTAGGAGAGGCCAGGCAGAACTGAACAAAAGCAGGTCAGCTTCTCCTGGATTTTAAACATTACTCAGATCCAATCTTTGCTGTCAGGGCTCAGTTCTGGAGTAGTTAGTTAAGCTTTAGAAGGATTCCTGGAGGCCAGTAAAGGAGAAATCATGGCCAGCTATTGGAAAAGACAGAAGCCTGTCCTGGCAGTGTTCCACAAGAAGCTAGATCAAATAGACAGGCCCATGAAAAGATGTCCAGGGACCCTGACATAGTAAGGGAGAAGAAGCACTAAGCACTGCTCCCCCAGAAATCCCCTCCCCAAGAAATAAATAGTCCACTCCCTAGTCAACAACTGTCAATAAAAGCCAGAAACCAAAACCCAGAGTTGCACAGAGGTCCCTTAGGCTTCCCACTCTCACCACTGCAGTGTGCTCTCTCTTTCATAACCTCTTCACTTACACCACTCAACCACTGTGTCAGGTCAGTCCTTGAATTATTTTCCTGCAATAAGACTAAGACCTTCCCCCACTCTCATCCCTGCAAAATCATGGGGACAGGCTAGGCAGAGGCCTCAATGCCCAGGGGTATCTCCAGTCCACCAAGCAACACAAGGAGAAGGATGGGCAAGACTCTGATGTAGTTAGGTCTCCCACTTTCTCTGTCGCTTTCTCTGTGTCTCTCTCCCTCTATAATGCTAATCCGAGACCAAATCCCAGTTGTGTATGGGGGTATACCACACTAACAAGCAATTCCCAGGACATTAGCAGTGTACCTCACAATTCTGGAGATAGCATTAGATTCCACAACTAAGAGTTCAGTCTTACAAGAATGTAACTCCAACCCCACTTCAGACACCAATAACAAGAACACATTGTTCCCTATGCTTCTAATTTACTGGCTATAAATCAGAGGTTCCAATGACCCACTCCTTGGGTTTGATTAATGTGCTAAGGAAACACAAAGAAGTCAAGGAAATATTTTACTTAGAATACTAGTTTACTGTAAGGATATAACTCAGGAACAGCCAGATGGAAGAAATGCCTAGGGCAAGGGATTGAGAAAGAGCATGGAACTTCTACACCCTCTTCATTGTGCTATGCTCCCTAGTCTCCATATATTATTCATCAACTCAGAATCTCTGGGAACCTTGTCCTCCTGGGATTTTTATGGAGGCTCCATTACATACCCATGATTGACTGCTTAAGTCATTGGACATTGGCAACCGGTTAAAACTCCTGCCCCTCACGCCATCCTTGAAGGTATGGGTAGAACTGGAAAGTTCCAACTCTCTAATAGCAAGGTTCCTTCCTCTGGCAACCAGCTCCCACTCTTGGGTGTGGGCCAAAGGTCATCTCATTAACATAACAAAAGACACCTAAAGGGGCTTATCACTTAGGAAATTCCAAGAGCATTAGGAGCTCTGTGCCAGAAAAGGGGACAAAGCCCAAATACATATTTCTGAGGATAAATCACAACATCACACCCTCCTTCCTTCTACCCATTCTCTTCATTTTTTAATTTATCTTAATTAAATCTGTATAAAAGATCAGAGCGTTCAGATATGGCCATGGGCATTATGAAAAAGTAATTTCTTTCTTTAGATGCAATAGACTTTTATGAGTAGTAAAGGAGGAGGATCAACACAGTATTTATTGTGACTCCTTTCCATCAGGAACCTTAATGTTTGCAATGTTTATTCTTCATTCTATAAATGTGGGCCTGTGATTTATAAACACTGCCATCAGGAGAAACTGCATATAACCCATTTTTTTAATTACTTTCGAGATATATGTATATTTATAACATCTGATAAGTAGGTTCTTATTAAGACAATTTTCTGATCACTCAGGTCTCACAGTTCCCAGTCTTCCCAAAAACAGTATGCGATTATGACTCGGTTAGTCCCTTCAGAGGGTAGGTCCCTTCCCCAACAGCAGTTATCTTCAGATGCTATCACCAGAGGCTGCATCCCACCCACTTCCTGGGTCTGTCCAAGGCAGGAGGATTCTCAATTCTGGATCTGTTCCCTGTTCTCTATCAGCTATGCTGTGGCTGTTGTGAAAAGCAGCTCCCTTCTTTGATGTGGCCTGCACATCTTGTATCTTTTCCTGGCCCTGCTAACTCTCATGGTAGAGGTCCTCTTACTTCCACCTCACCTAAGAGGTTGTCCATTTTATTGGCTGCAAGCCCATAAAATGAACTACTATAACTGCCACTACTGTGCTGGTCTGCTTGACCCACACTTTCTCCTCTGTCAGTCAGGGGTGGCCATGTGCGTTGGGTACTAGATGTGACAATCTGCTTTCCATGTTCATTTGCTCATTTTGTTCCAATAATTGGCAGCCAAGCCAGGAAAACCTGTGATACCACAAAGCATGCTGTGCGTGAGCCCCCATTTCTTCATGATCTCCTGGTTGCCCTTCCGCCTCAACACATCATCCCCTAAGACCTGCTGTGTGCATGTGGCTATGCTAAAACTGGCAAATGCTGACACCAGACCATACTTACGGTCTCTTGCGGCCTTTGTGGTTTAATCTGAGAGATTTGTCATTACGATACCATATGTTATGATATTGCAGGCCATGCTCTAGCTGCCCTGTGGAGAAGCCCTGCCCAAGGTGGTTGGTACACATGCCTCTCACATTTGTGTCATTCTGTCCCTGGATATCTCAGTGCTCTGCTTCTTCTTCCATTGCTTTCACCCCCATATATACCCAGAATGGCTCCAATCTCACCACTCAGTGTGTCCTACTGGTGCCTTCCATTTCAAAACCATTCCATGTTATCAGTTAATTGTGAACCCCATGTCACAAAAAAAGATATGTTGGAGTACCTCAGAATGTGACTTTATTTGCAGATAGGGTCTTTACAGAGGTAGTCCAGTTCAAATGAGGTCATTTTGGTGAGTCCCAAGCCAAAATGACCTGTAAATTAACATAAAAGATGGAAATTTGCACACGGAGATATGCACACACAAGAGAACACGTGAACACAGAGGCAGAGACTGAAGTGATGGCTCTAGACGGAGAGAAAAAAAAAATTTCCTAACTATTTTGAGAGGCCAAAACTTTGAAAGGGTATTGCAAAACAAGAAAAAATGAAGTCAAATCTCTCGTTAACATAGAGGCCAAACTACCAAATAAAATATTATTAAAAATAATCCAGCAAAAATACAGAACAATCATTTAATGTATTTAATCCATTAATCGAATAGAAAGAAAAAAAATATGAGATTCTGTAGTAAATTTGAAAAAAGTGATGAATTCCAATAGATACTCATGTTAACTTAGTAAACTGGGCAGAATCTTCCTCATCAAAAACCATGATTAATGTTAAAATACTGAAAATATTCTCTCTGAGTTTGGTCACAGGATGATGATACCTGCGATCACTAATTTTATTTAACTTAGTATCAGAGACCATAAGAAGTACAAGAAAGCAAGAAAAGTAAAGGACTGTAGCATTGTGAAGGAATCCAAACAAAACAAATTATTTACAGATGACATGAAATTGCATTTACATAATAATCAGAACAAACAGGTATAGCATTAGATAAAATAATTGACATAAGTAAGTGATTATTAGTGAGTAGTATTATTAAGCAAGATAACTGCATACAAGAACAATATTAAAATATCAATTGTAGTTCTTTTTTTAAAAGATTTTATTTTTATTTGTTTGAGAGAGAGAGCAGGCAAGAGCATGGGGGGAGGGGCAGAAGGAGAAGCAGACTCCCTGCTGAGCAAGGAGACCCATGTGGGCTCGATCTCAGGACCCTGGGATCATGACATGAGCCAAAGGTAGACATTTAACAGACTAGGCCACCCAGGCATTCCCCAACTTATGTTTTTCTTTTTTTTTTTCTTTTTTTTTTTTTTAAAGATTTTATTTATTTATTCGACAGAGATAGAGACAGCCAGCGAGAGAGGGAACACAAGCAGGGGGAGTGGGAGAGGAAGAAGCAGGCTCCTAGTGGAGGAGCCTGATGTGGGGCTCGATCCCATAACGCCGGGATCACGCCCTGAGCCGAAGGCAGACGCTTAACCGCTGTGCCACCCAGGCGCCCCCCAACTTATGTTTTTCAGTCACTTTTTAATTTTTACTTTTTTACATCCACATTGTATAGTTATGTGCTTCATTTCATTCATTTCCCCTCTGTTCCCTCTATTATACACACACACACACACACACACACACACATATATAAGTTTTGCTTTCTTTGCAATTTTGGGATGTAGTGTCTTCTAAGACAGAGACCAAAATTGAATCAGAAACAAGTGTATCACCCTCCTTTGTCCACCCGGCAAGATTATAGTGTCTTTTATCCCCCTGTTTTTTATTGTTTTGTTTCTTTTTGGCTTTGTTTACCTTTCTATCGTGGTTTACGACCACTACAGATTTTTCTAGGGTGTATTTTGCTTGGGTCATGATAGATACTTTGGACTCTGCTCATTCACTCACCTATCCTTCCCTGGGCAAAATGACTAGAAGGAATTCACAACAAAAGAAAGAACCAGAAACAATGTTCTCTGCCACAGAGATAATCGTTGTGGATAGAAGTAAGATGTCAGAGATGGAATTCAGGATAGCAATTATAAAGTTAATAGCTAGGCTTGAAAAAAGCATAAGTGACAGTACAGAATCTCTAAGGGTGGAAGTGAGATCTAATCAGGCCAAACTTAAAAATTCTCTGAATGAGATGCAGTCTAAATGGAATGCTCTACCAGTTACAGTCAATGAGGCAGAAGAGAGAATAAGTGATCTAGAGGACAGGCTGATGGAAAGCAAGGAAGTTGAGGACAAGAATGAAAGAAAACTCAGAGCCCATGATGAAAGGCCTCAAGAATATAATGATGCCTTGAAATGAACCAATGTCAGAATTATTGGGATCCCCGAGGGGGTGGAGAGACAGAGAGGGCTACAAGCTATATTTGGGCAAATCATGGCTGAGAACATCCCTGATCTGTCCCAACATCCCAAAGCATTCATGTCCAAGACGAAGAGAGGACCCCTTCCAAAATTAATAAAAATAGATCAATATCCTGACATATAATAGTGAAGCCTGCAAATCTTAGAGAAAAAGAAGCTATCCTGAGAACAGCTAGGGAGAGGAGGTTCCTTACACATGGAGAGAGGAACATCAGAATAACATCAATCCTGTCCACAGAAACCTGGCAAGGCAGAAGGGGCTGGCAAGATATATTCAGGGTACTAAATGAGAAGAACATGCAGCCAAGGATAATTTTTTTTTTGAGAAGAAAAAACTTTTCTTATTTTTTCCCCAGATAATTATCTCAAATGGATGATAGTAACAACTGATGAAAAGCCATCTAGGGTAACTTCAACCTGGGCTTTTCATTTACAAATAAGCTTGAGATGCAGACAGTTGGAGTATGATTTTGCTTGTGTATTTCTTGCAGAAAAAATAAAACATAAGAATTAGAAGAAATTAAAATGATACAAAACACCACAAATTAAAAGGGTGTGGTTTCAAATTCTTTTCTTTTATACAAAGTGGAAAGTAGCAGCCAAGAATAATTTATCCAGAAGACTATCATTCAGAATGGAAGGAGAGATAAAGAGCATCCAGGACAGACAGAAACTGAAAGAATATGTGACCAGCAAGCCAGGCCTGCAAAAAATATTAAGGGGCATCCTGTAACTGAAGAGAGATCCTAGGAGTAACATAGACCAGAAAGGAACAGTCACAAGCTACAGAAACAGGGACTTTATAGGCAATACAATGGCACTAAATTCATATCTCTCAATAGTTACTCTGATGTAAATGGGCTAAATTCTCCAACCAAAAGACACAGGTTATCAGATTGGATAAAAGCAAGAACAATCCATATGCTGCCTAAAAGAGATTTATTTTAGACCTAAAGACAGCTCCAGACTGAAAGTGAGGGTATGGAAAACGATTTACCACCCTAAACGATGTCGAAAGAAAGCTGGGGTAGCAATCCTCATCAGACAAAGTAGATTTTAAACCAAAGACCGTAGTAAGAAATGTAGAGGGACACTATATCATACTAAAGGGTTATCCAAGAAGGAGATATAACAATTGTAAATATCTATGCCCCCAACATGGGAGCAGTGAATTATACAAACCAATTAATAACCAAAGAAATATATTGATAATAATCCATTAATAGCTGGGGACTTCAACACCCCACTAGCAGCAATGGACAGATCATCTAAGCAGAAGATCAACAAAGAAACAAGGGCTTTGAATGACACACTGGACCAGATGGACTTTGCAGATATATACAGAACATTCCATCCTAAAACAACGGAATACCCATTCTTCTCAGATACACATGGAACAATCTCCAGAACAGATAACATACTGAGTCACAAAACAGGTTTCAACTGACACCAAAAGACTGAGATATTTTCAGACCACAATGCTTTCAAACTGGAACTCAATCACAATAAGAAATTTGGAAGGAACTCAAAGAGTTGGAGGTTAAACAGCATCCTATTGAAAACCAGGAAATTAAAGAAGAACTTAAGAAATTCATGGAAACTAATGAGAATGAAAACACATCTGTTCAAAATTTCTGGGATACAGCAAAGGTGGTCCTAAAAGGGAAATACATAGCAATACAAGCCTCTCTCAAAATATTAGAAAAATCCCAAATACACAAGCTAAACTTACACCTAAAGGAGCTGGAGAAAGATCAGCAAATAAAGCCTAAACCAAGCAGGAGAAGAGAAATAATAAAGATTAGAGCAGAAATCAATGAACTAATAACCAGAAGAACAGTACAACAGATCAACAAAACTAGAAGCTTGTTCTTTGAAAGAATTAATATGATTGATAAACCTCTGGCTAAACTTATCCAAAAGAAAAGAGAAAGAACCCAAATTAATGAAATCATGAATGAAAGGGGAAAGATCACAAGCAATACCAAGGAAATAGAGACAATTCTAAGAACATATTATTTGCAACTATATGCCAACAAATTAGGCAATCTGGAAGAAATGGATGCATTACTGGAAATTTATAAACTACCCAGACTGAAACAGGAAGATGTAGAAAATCTGAACAGACCAATAACCAGCAAGGAAATGGAAGCAGTAATCAAAAACTTCCCAAAAAAACAGAAGTCCAGGGCCAAATGGCTTTCCAGGGGAATTTTACCACATTTAAAGAAGAAATAATACCAATTCTACTGAAACTGTTTCAAAAAATAGAAATGGAAGAAAACTTCCAAACTCATTCTATGAGGACAGCATTAATTTGATCCCAAAACAGACAAATACCCCACCAAAAAGGAGAATTACAGACCAATATCCCTGATGAACATGGATGCCAAAATACTCAACAAGATCCTACCCAATAGGATCCAACAGAACAGTAAAAGTATTATTCACCACGACCAGGTGGGATTTACCTCTGGGATGCAAGGGTGATTCAACATTTGCAAATCAATCAATGTGATAGGGCACATCAATAAAAGAAAAGACAAGAATCATATGATCCTCTTATCTGATGCAGAAAAAGCATTTGACAAAATACAGCATCCTTTCTTGATTAAAACTCTTCAAAGTATAGGGATAGAGGGAACATAGTTCAATATCATAAAAGCCATCTATGAAAAGCCCACAGCGAATATCATTCTCAATGGGGAAAAGCTGAGAGCTTTTCCCTTAAGGTCAGGAACACTACAAGGATGCTCACTCTCACCACTGTCGTTCAACATAGTACTAGAAGTCCTAGCCACAGCAATCAGACAACAGAAAGAAAAAAGGCATTCAAACTGGCAAAGAAGTCAGACTCTCTCTCTTTACAGATGACATGATACTTTATGTGGAAAACCCAAAAGACTCCATCCCAAAATTGCTAGAACTCAAGAGCAATTCTGCAACGTGGCAGGATACAAAATCAATGCAGAGAAATGAGTGGCATTTCTACACACTAACAATGTGACTAATGAAACAGAAATTAAGGAATTGATCCCATTTACAACTGTACCAAAAACTATAAGATACATAGAAATAAACCTAAGCAAAGAGGTAAAGGATCTGTATACTAAAAACTACTAAACACTTATGAAAGAAATTAAGGAAGACACAAAGAAATGGAAAAATGTTCCATGTTCATGGATTAGAAGAATAAACATTGTTAAAATGTCCGTGCTCTCCAGAGAAATCTACACATTCAGTGCAATATCTATCAAAATACCACCAGCATTTTTCACAAGCTAGAACAAACACTCCTAAAATTTATAAGGAACCAGAAAGACCCTGAATAGCCAGGGGAATGTTGAAAAGGAAAACCAAAGCTGGGGTCATCACAATGCCTGACTTCAAGCTATATTACAAAGCTGTGATCATCAAGACAGTATGGTACTGGCACAAAAACAGATACATGGAACAGAATAGAGAGCCCAGAAATGGACCTTCAACTCTATGGTCAACTAATCTTCAACAAAGCAGGAAAGAATACCCAATGGAAAAAAGACAGTCTCTTCAATAAATGGTGCGGGAAAATTGGACAGCCACATGCAGAAGTATGAGACTGGACCATTATCTTACACCTACACAAAGATAAACTCAAAAGGGATGAAAGACCTAAATGTTAGGAATCCATCAAAATCACAAAGGAGAACACAGGCAGTAACCTCTTCAACCTCAGCTGCAGAAACTTCTTGCAAGACATGACTTGTCTCTAAAGGCAAGGAAAACAAAAGCAAAAATGAACTATTGGGCCTTCATCAAGATATAAAGCTTCTGCACAGCAAAGGAAACAGTCAACAAAACTAAAAGGCAACCTATGGAATGGGAGAAGATATTTGCAAATGACATAACAGATAAAGGGTTAGTACCCAAGATCTATAAAGAACTTCTGAAACTCAACACCCAAAACACAAACAATCCAGTCAAGAAATGGGCAGAAGACATGAACAGACATTTCTCCACAGAAGACATACAAATTTCTAACATACATATGAAAAAATGCTCCACAATACTTGCCATCAGGGAAATACAAATCAAAATCACAATGAGATGCCACCTTACACCAGTTAGAATAACTAAAATTAACAAGACAGGAAATAACAAATGTTGGCAAGGATGCAGAGAAAGTGTAACCCTCTTACAGTGTTGGTGGGAATGCAAGCTAGTACAGCCACCTATGGAGGTTCCTCAAGACACTGAAAATAGAGCTGCCCTAAGACCCAGCAATTGCACTACTGGGTATTTACCTCAAAGATACAGATGTAGTGAAAAGAAGGAGCACTTGCACTCCAATGTTCATAGCAGCAATGTCCATAATAGCCAAACTATGGAAGAAGCCAAGATGTCCTTCAACAGACGAATGGATAAAGAAGCTGTGGTTCATATATACAATGGAATATTACTCAGCTGTCAGAAGGGATGAATGCCTACCCTTTGCATCAACATGGACGGAACTGAAGAGTATTATGCTAAGTGAAATAAGTCAATCAGAGAAAGACAATTATCATATGGTTTCACTCATATGTGGAATATGAGGAATAGCACAGAGGACCATAATGGATGGGGATTGGGGGGTTACTGAATGGGAAGAAATCAGAGGGAGACAAACCATGAGAGACTCTTGACTCTGGGAAACAGACTGAGGTTTACAGAAAGGAGTGGGGTGGGGAGATGGGGTAACTGGGTGATGGGCATTAAGGAGGGCATGTGATCTGATGAGCACAGGGTGTTATATGCAACTAATGAATCATTGAACACTACATCAAAAACTAATGATGTACTATATGTTGGCTAATTGAATTTAAATTTAAAAAATATAGCAATCCCACCTATAGAGTAAAATGTGAATTAACTCAAACTCTTTGCCCTGCTAGTGCAGGTGTAAATGGCTATAATTGGAAAACTTCTTGGTCATGTCTACTAGCGCTTAACCCGACAATTTTCCTCTCAGGCTTGCAACCGTGGGCAGTGAATCCATATATTTCTTGAATGCCAAAGAAAATGATGCTCACAGCAGAATTACTGGCAACAGAAAATAAAACCAGGGGGTGCCTGGGTGGCACAGCGGTTAAGCATCTGCCTTCGGCTCAGGACATGATCCCGACGTTGTGGGATCGAGCCCCACATCAGGCTCTTCTGCTATGAGCCTGGTTCTTCCTCTCCTACTCCCCCTGCTTGTGTTCCCTCTCTCGCTGGCTGTCTCTATCTCTGTCGAATAAATAAATAAAATCTTTAAAAAAAAGAAAAGAAAAGAAAACCAGGAAAACCACCAAATACCCATTAACAACCAAATGGATAAATTAATTCAGGTGAGGTATAGCCATGGGGTATAACATCACACAGCAATGAAAATGAAAGAACTATAATTAGACATAACTATGTGAATGAATTCCACAAACATAATGTAAAGCAAAAAATAACAATAAATTTTATAAAAAGCCAGATGTAAAAGATTACATTTATTAAATATAGCACTAATCCATTCACTTACAGTTCAGAAACAGGCAAAATTAATTTATTTTGTTAGAAGTCAGAATAGTGGTTGCCTCTGAGGAGAGAGGAAGAAAGATTGAAAGATCTGGAAAGGTGGCTTCTGGGGTGCTAGTAATTTTCTGTTACTTTAAACTGGGTTGTGGTTACACCAATATGTTCAAATGGGAAAATCCAAGCTGTACAATTATGGTGGTACCCTGTAATGTATGTTATACTTCAATGAAAGGTTTACTTAAAATAAAACCTTGCCATTAAACTTTCGACTGGGGCAAAAATTTTAGAATCTTTAGACAAATCTATGTTCAAATCTTACCTCTGATTCTATCTATCTAAAACTTGACAGGATCCTTCACTTTTTGATTCTTCATTTCTCGACATATGAAGTGAAGATATTGCTGTTTACTTGCAGGCAGCTACTGGAATCAGTGAGATAATTAATCACTTCATGCTCAGTAAATGCAATTAGGAAGGGAAGACCCAGAGAGGTTTATCAAGTTTTCCAGGAATTCCAAAGAAGTATTGGAAAACTCAGGATGGGATGTCCCTAGAATTCCATACTAGGACTGTAACCTTCAAGAGTAATTGTCTATCCTTCCTCTATACCAGATCAAATAGAACTCAAGTCAAAAAGTCCCAGCTTCCCAGTTAATGCTAATGTGAAGTGAGGACTGAAGATGACTGCATTCTAATAAACACGTTCTATTTTGCCAGTGTCAATGCAGTTATTAGGACTTTAGATAAATGACCATTTCTTTATTTGCAATCAAAGAAGAGTATCCTTATTTCTAATACACTAACCTGAATTTGTTTTTACATTTAAAGTGTATGAATTAAGAATGTATTTCATAATCAACATACATAACCATTGTATGATTTTTCTTTTCCTAAAACATATTAATAAATCAATGTGTTTCTTATAATTCACTGCATTAAAATCAAGTACCTACAGTAAAAACTAAACACACACACACACACACATGTACACACACACACATTTAGAGAATAAATAGAAAGGAAAAAATAGAGGTCATTTTATTTATAGGAAGCTGATAGGTTATGCAGAATATACAAAGAATGGACAAACTTTTGGGGCACTGGGGTGGCTCAGCTGATTAAGTGTCTGCCTTAGGCACAGGTCATGATCCTGGAGTCCTAGGATCAAGCCCCTCATCTGGCTCCCTGCTCAGAGGAGAGTCTGCTGCTCTCTCTGTACTCTCCCCCCCCCCCACTTCTCACACTCTCTCTCTCTCCCTCAAATAAATAAATAAATAAATAAATAAATAAATAAATAAATAAAATTTAAGCAATGGAATGGACAAATATTTAAATTAATAAATGGATGTAGCAAGATATATGATACAATGTCACAATACAAAAGTGTTTTTCATATTTTCTAACAAACACTTAGAAGAGTATATTTAAAGGGCTACCATTTAAAATACATAAAAATCAAACACCTAAAAATCAATTTTACAAAGATGTAAAACACCTCTACTCTGAAAACTATAAAAGTGCATTGAAATTAAGGAAATCCTAAATAAAGGGAGAGACAAACCATATTCAAGGGTTGGATAATTCAGTATGTTAAAATGCTGTGAAATATTCTCCTCAAGATAGTTTATAGGTTCAATGCAATCCCATCAGTCTCAGAATTTCTGTATGGATGTGTGTGTGTGTGTGTGTGTGTGTGTGTGTGCGCGTGCGCGCGCACGCACACGCATGTATCTGTGTGGTGAGTTAACAAGCTGATTCTAAAATCCATAATGAAATTTTTTAGGTTATTTGAAGACTTACTGAATTCAACAGAGAACCATTACTAAGCTACAATATTTAAGACAATTTGGTTTTTGCCAAGAATCAGACAATTGGAATAAGGAAGCAGAGGAAAGAGTCCAAAGCAGACACAAGAGATATATGAACACTTTATAATAAAGGTGCAACCAAACACCAATGTAGAAACCTTGGTCTCTTCAATGAAAGTTTCTGAGTTAATTTTTATATTCATACAAAAATAAACTTGACCTCCATCCACCTCATACCACAAATACAAATGTATTCCAAATGATATATAGATTTAAATGTGGAAAATAAAAAAAATCAGGTTCCCATTTGGACAAGAGTTTCCTATTTATTGTCCACTGGACAATATATTTACATTGGTGGAGTAAACAACTATGTCTTAACTAGAGGTTAGAAGTCATTAAATATAAAGGGAAAACAGCTTGCTCTAAATTAAAACAGGAAATCTATTCATCAGAAGACACTTCTCAAGAAAGTGAATATTAAAAAGAGGTTTTGTATCCTGTATATATAAAGAACTCTATAAAAATCAAAAGAAAAAGCAAACAAGCCAATGAAAAAATGGGGAAAAGCCTGGAACAGGCTTATAAGAAACTATATCCAAAGTGTCATTAAACATATGAACAGGTATACAATATCATTAGTTAGGAAAATGCTAACTAATACCAAAATCAGACAACAAACCCACAGGATGGTTAGCTTTAAAAATACCGGTAATATCAAATATTAGTAAAGATATTAATCAACAGAAACTCTCACATGCTGCTGGTGTGAATGTAAACTGGTATAAATTCTTTTAAACCTTGTCTGGTAGTATCTCAAACTTGACCCAGCAATTTAGCTCCTGAAATATTCACCAACAGAAATGTATATATGTGTGCTCTAAAAGACATAATAATGTTTATAGCAATATAATTATAACCAAAACCAGAACACAATGAAAATGTCTAGGAAAAGAAACATTGGTAACTTTTGGTGTGTTCATACAATTACAAGAATTAAAAAGAATGAACAGGGGCACCTGGGTGAATCAGTCAGTTAAGCATCTGACTCTTAGTTTAGGCTCAGATCATGATCTCGGGGTCCTGGGATAGAGCCCCGCATTGGGTTCTGCACTCAGTGAGGAGTCTGCTGGAGATGAGCTCCCTCTGTTCCTCCCCCTGCTCACGCTCCTTCTGTCTAAAATAAATAAATAAAATCTTAAAAAAAAAAAAATGAAACACCTGCCATACACAACATGGAAAAAAATCTCACAAAGGTAACGTGAAATGAGCCAGAAACATAAGTATTGATACTGTATTCTTCAATTTATATATTTATATTTTATTATATAATAAATGCAAGTTATAGGCAAAACCAATCTAGGATGTTGGAAGTCAGGATGGTGGTAACTTTGTGTGTAGAAGGAGGGGACAGTTATTGGGATGGGATAGAAGAGAATATGTGGTAAGGATCAGAGTTAACAAACTATAGCCAGCAAGCCAAATCTGGCCTGCCACCTATTTTTATAAATGAAGTTTAATTTGAACCCAGCCATATCAAATCAAGTTGTCCATAGCTATTTCCATGCTACAATATCAAATAGTTAAGACAGAGAACTATATGGCCTGAAAAAAATTAAAATATTTACAATATATTCCTTATAGAAAAGAAAAAAAACTTGAAGCCTCTGTTCCGTATCACTACCTGGCCTGCAATTCTATGTGATAAATCATTGAGCAGTACAACACATGCATAGTCTGCTGAATGTATGTTATTATCTTTATGTTAGACTTTTATTTCCAATTCAACAAGCCATTATTTGGTTCCTATGATGTATCCTGATGTGTTCTGGGTGCTTTATATAATGCATAAGCTGTAAAAAGCACAATCTTTTTCCTAAGTAACTTCAAAACGTCCATGAAGACATACCATTCAGGGCATAAGTAAATATGACTCTGCATTTTAGTGCTTTAGTGCTCATGAGGAACCGCAAGATAGTTGAGCAGTGAAAAGCAACTGAAACAGATTTCTTTAGACCTTACACAGAAATCATCTATTGCTGCCTAACAAATTACCACAAATGTCCTGTCTTTAAAGATCTCAAAATATTTATCTCACAGTTTCACTAGGGCAGTACTCTGGGTACAGCTTAGCTGAGTCTGCAAGACTGTAATCAAGGTATAGTCAGGGCCAGGGTTTCACACGATGCTCGACTGGGGAAGGATATGCATTCAAGATCACCAGGTTGTTAGCAGGATTCTGTTAGTTCCTTGTGGCCTGTTAGATTGAGGGACTCAGTTCCCTGCTGGCTGTTGGCTGGACAAAGCCATGTTTAGTTCTTAGCTGGTTGTTGGCTACAGATGGCCGTCAGTTCTTTGCCATATGGCAAAGCAACATGCTGACATTTCATCGGCACCAATCTTAGGTAACGTAGGCATGAAAGTAATATCCTATCACCTCTGCCATTATACCATGGGTTAGAAGCACATCATAGGCTCTACCCATATTCAAGAGCAAAGGATCACACAAGGGTTCAAGGAGGCAGGGATAATCAGGGACTATTATTTTATAATCTGCCCATCACAGAAAAATTTGGATGGAAACCCTGGTTAGATTGTCAGCTCTTTGAAGGCAACAATGGTAATTTTTTTACACTGACTCATAAAATTTGGTGCAATGATTTGCTCATAGCTCATTTCTTGTTGTTGAAGTATCAGCCAGGTGCTTGATAGGGGTTCCAGGTAGAGTTATAATACTTGAATTGGCCCTCTTACATTTTCTGGCATTAAGAGTCTCAAACAGGGGGGCACCTGGGTGGCTCAGTTCATTAAGCATCTGCCTTCAACTCAGGTCATGATCCCAGGGTCCTGGGACCGAGCCCCACATCGGGCTCCTTACTCAGCAGTGAGTCTGCTTCTCCCTCTCCCTCTGACTGCCACTCCCCTGCTTGTGCTCTCTCTTTCTGTCAAATAAATAAATAAAATCTTAAATAAACAAAAAGAGTCTCAACCAGGAACCATAGGAATAATAGAAAAATAGAAATTAAAGAAAAATAGCTAAATGGGTAACAGATTATTGGTTTTATTGATATCTAGGTAAACATAAGACTCTCTTTGCCAATGTGGGAGTTCTCTATAAAGGAGAAACATAATGTTCAAATCTGGATCTTCTTTTTTCCTATGAATCTAGAATTGCTAGATCTGAAAAGCAACCTGCCTCCATTATGCAACTGTCCACATTGACAACAATGGCCAAACTTCCCCAGGAATCTTATGTTCTTGAACTTAGTACCACAGGAAAATAGTTAATTATGAGAACAAGAACACATGCACATGAGAACTCATCATTCACCCACAGTGACCCGGCCACTAGCTAAACAGGGCCGAATTAATATATAAGGAGCTGACCCATTTCTTGGGGAAAAGCCAGTGAGTGGCTGGACAGAGATGGATTGTGGACTAGATGTATCATCCTCCCCATGTGTCAATGTGATAATGTAGGACCAAGGGCCTGGAAGCTGGGGTGCATAATTTCTCTCTCCATTGTCACCATAATTATTATTCCAGTGAATTAGTTACTATCTTCCCAGTGTACTGATAATCCATAGCCCATAACATGCATTTCTCTATCCTACAATGCCCAGAAAATGCCTAAACTTTCCATTTATATGGATAAGTTAGGTTTTTTGCTTTGCATTTAATGCCTGTGGATCACTAGTCACTTGATTTAGTAGCTAAAATCCTTCTGAGATTATATAGCATTGTCCTGTATTTACAGATGAAGAAAGAGAGATTTCAGTTTTTCTCTGAATATGGCCCCAGGGAGATGCACATTTTAACAATGGCCCCACAGCTCAATTCCACTTTGCTATAAAGTCCGTGGCTCCAGAACTGTAACTTGCGCTCTCTCTCTGGTGGTAAAAACAAGGAAGGCTCCTCTTTCCACATAAAGCTGGTAAGAAGGTAGAGAAAGGAGTTCATTGTTTTGACTTTATGCTTTGATTGTTACCTATTCACAAATATTCATATGAACTTCCAGAAAATAGGTAACATTAGGATTCACCTTGTCTTCAGGGATCCATATAACACACAGATATCTGACCCAGACTAGTTTATAGACAAATATTGTAATAGTTTTTCTCAGATTAAATGAAAACCTGAGAACTGGAGTTTAAAAAGGAACCAACAGAAAACTAGCCTAAAAGGAATGATGACATAAATGCTAATTACAGGGTATTTACTCTCAGGTAATAAACTTTACCTAGTATTTTTAAAAGCTTGATTGAAAAATATTAATATCACAATAACTAATATTGCTACCATTTGATTTGTCTTCCTAGAATTGATTTTAACAATGTAACAATTTAAATGTATTGCTTTCAAAATTATTTTTAACATTTTAATTGAACAAGGCTTTATAACATTTATAACATTTCTGTGTGTATTTGGCTGTCTTATTCCCTATAATGTCTATTGAAAACCTCTATCATGTTCTCAAACAAGCATCCATCACTTCATACTCCTTGAACAGCAGTAAATTTCCCCCTTTTAATTCATAAGGAAAAGAAAGAAGAAAAGGAGGAAGGAAGGAAGGAAGGAAGGAAGGAAGGAAGGAAGGAAGGAAGGAAGGAAGGAAGGAAGGGAAAGAAAGAGAGAGAATGAGAGAGAGAGAAGAAGGAAGGGAGGGAAGAAGAACAAAAGGAAGGAAATTCTGACATATGATATGACACAGATGACTTTTGGGGATATTACACTAAGTGAAATAAGGTAGTCACTGAAGGACAAATATTGCATGATTCCACTTATGTGAGATATTAGGAGTAGTCAGAACTCTATAAAGAGATAAGTGGGCAATGAGGAATGAATGTTTAATGGTATACAGTTTCAGTTTTACAAGATGAAAAGACGGTGACAGCGGGTGGTGATGGTTGCACAACATTATGAATATATTTAACGCCACTGAACTGTACACTTAAAAATGCTTACAATGGTAAACTTTATATTAGGTATATTTGACCACAATTTTTAAAAAATAAAAAAAAGAACACGAAATAGGCACTGCATTATAATTCCCTCACATAAGCCTCCACCCAGTCTACCCATTTGCCACTTATCCTCAAGGGTCAGTGGAAATGAGGATCCTCATCTTTTTGAGAGCGAATTACTATCATGCTCTATAGTCAATCACCTACTACTTTCTTAATGACATTTCTATACCAATTAATCCCTAGTGTTCTATATTTTCAATCTCTCACTATCTTCTATAACTTTACATTTCTCTAAGTCTGTCCGATCTTGTACAAACCCTCCATCCACCTATGGTCTTCTTAGTGATGGCCTATTTCTCTCCTTGCCTTCACTGGTGAGTTTCCAGAAATAATATACATTGTGCCTCTACCACTTATTTGTGCCTTCATCCTCAAGCCATTGTAGCAGGTTCTCAGCTTTCATTGCTGGACTTCACTGTTTTTCTAGGGCCACTATGCTCTTGGCTGCATTTGAAATTTTTTTCTAATTGACAATATTTTTTATTGAGACATAATATAGACACCATAAAATTAACCCTTAAAAGTATACAATTCACTTTTTGTAGTTTTTAGTATATTCACAAAGTTGTGCATCACCACTATCTAATTACAAAATGTTTCTAGCACCCCAAATAAGAAACTCATGTTTATTTGCAATCACTTCTCATTCCCCTCTACCCCTAGGCCCTGGCAACCACTACTCTACTTTCCTTTTTTTTCTCTTTTGAAATAGCTTTATTGAGGTGTAATTGACACATAATAAATTACACACGTTTAAAGTGTATAACTTCACAATTTTTGACATATGCACAAACCTGTGAAACCACCGCCATAGTCGTGATAATGAAAATAAAGATCATCCCCAACAGTTTCCTTGTGCCCTTTTATAAACTCTCCCTCTCTGTACCTCCCTCCAAACTCTTCCTCTGGTAGCCCAGGATCTGCTTTCTGTAACTTTAGATTATTTTACATTCTCTAGAATTTCTTTTTAATTTAAATTCAATTAATTAACATAATGTATTATTTATTTCAGGGGTACAGGTCTGTGATTCATCAGTCTTATATATTACCCAGTATTCCTTACAACACATACCTCCCCAATGTCCATTACCCAGTTAGCCCATCTCCTCACCCTCTCCCCTCTAGCAACCCTCAGTTTCTTTCCTAAGATTAAGAGTTTCTTATGGTTTGTCTCCCTCTCTGGTTTTGTCTTGTTTCTTTTTTTCCTCTCTTCCCCTATGATCCTCTGCCTTGTTCCTTAAATTCCACATATTAGTGAGATCATATGATAATTGTCTTTCTCTGATTAACTTATTTTGCTTACCATAATACCCTCTAGTTCCATCCATGTCAATGCAAATGGCAAGATTTCAATTTTTGATGGCTTTGTAATATTCCATTGTGTATATATACCACATCTTCTTTATCCATTCATCTGTTAGTGGACATCTCAGCTCTTTCCATAGTTTGGCTATTGTGGACATTGCTGCTATAAACATTGGGGTGCAGGTGCCCCTTCAGATCACTACATTTTTATCTCTGGGGTAAATACCTAGTAGTGCAATTGCGGGGTCATAGGGTAGCTCTACTTTCAACTTTTTGAGGAAACTCCATACTGTTTTCCAGAGTGGCAGCACCAGCTTGCATTCCCACCAATAGTGAGGAGGGTTACCCTTTCTCCACATCTTCGCCAACATCTGTCATTTCCTGACTTATTAATTTTAGCCATTCTGACTGGTGTGTGGTGGTATCTCATTGTGGTTTTGATTTGTATTTCCCTGATGCTGAGTGATGTTGAGCACTTTTTCAGGTGTCTGTTGGCCATTTGGATGTCTTCTTTGCAGAAATGTCTGTTCATGTCTTCTGCCCATTTCTTGATTGGATTATTTGTTCTTTGAGAGTTGAGTTTGATAAGTTCTTTATAGATCTTGGATAATAGCCCTTTATCTGATATGTCATTTGCAAATATCTTCTCCCATTCTGTTGGTTGTCTTTTGGTTTTATTGACTGTTTCATTTGCTGTGCAAAAGCTTTTTATTTTGATGAACTCCCAAAAGTTCAATTTTGCCTTTGTTTCTCTTGCCTTCGGAGATGTGTCTAGCAAGAAGTTGCTGTGGCCGAGGTTGAAGAGGTTGATGCCTGTGTTCTCCTCAAGGATTTTAATGGATTCCTGTCTCACATTTGGGTCTTTCATCCATCTTGAGTCTGTTTTGGTGTAGGTGGAAAAAAATGTTCCAGTTTCATTCTTCTGCATGTGGTTGTCCAATTTTCCCAACACCACTTGTTGAAGAGACTGTCTTTTTTTCCATTGGATAGTCTTTCCAGCTTTGTTGAAGATTAGTTGACCATAGAGTTGAGGGTCCATTTCTGGGCTCTCTATTCTGTTCCATTTATCTATGGGTCTGTTTTTGTTCCAGTACCATACTGTCTTGATGATTATAGCTTTGTAATGGAGCTTGAAGTCCGGAATTGTGATGCCACCAGTTTTGGTTTGTTTTTTTTTTTTCCAACATTCCAGTCCTGTGAAAAAAGTTGATGGTATTTTGATAGGGATTGCATTAAATGTGTAGATTGCTCTAGGTAGCATAGACATTTTAACAATATTTGTTCTTTCAATCCATGGTCATGGAACATTTTTTCCATTTCTTTGTGTCTTCCTCAATTTCTTTCATGAGTATTCTATAGTTTTCTGAGTACAGATCCTTTCCCTCTTTGGTTAGATTTATTCCTAGGTATCATGGGTTTGGCTGCAATTGTAAATGGGATCAACTCTTTAATTTCTCTTTCTTCTGTCTCATTGTTGGTGTATAAAAATGTCACTGATTTCTGCACATTGATTTTATATCTTTCCACTTCACTGAATTCCTGCATGAGTTCTAGCAATTTTGGGGTGGAGTCTGTTGGGTTTTACACATAGAGTATAAGCATTCGAACTTTTTAATTCTTAGAGGACCTGACCACTTAAGCAATTTGACATTGTTGTTCATGTAACACCCAGTCATAACACCATCTCTCTTGGTTTTAATGGTTCCTGTAAAGCTGTCTAGCCTCATCTTGCTTTAATGTATATAGTCCTTTCCAATAACTTCTATGGAGTTTGTCTTCATTGGTTTTCTCTTGTAAATGTACTCTCTGAGGTGGTTCATCCACACTGATGGATTAAAATGGCATGTATACAGTGATAACTCTGAAATGTTCTGGAGACTTTTGCCTGGAAATTCACACCCACGTGTGTACTGAAGATCATGGAAATCTTTAGGTGGGTTTTCTGTAGTAATTTCATATACAACATATTCAAAATTGAATGCATTGATTTTTGTTACTTATTATATATTAATTACTCATAGAAACTTATGATCTAATGGTGCTTAAAATTCTGCCAATATAGGAAATAATTATCATCAAAATGTATAAGATTATTTAGACATATTTTCCTTGAATTTAAGAGTAAAAATGTTTTTATATATATGTGAGTATTATATATATACAATACATATGTAATTAAAATAGAATTTGATTTAGAGTTTTCTCAATGATAGAGTACTTATCCATGACCTAGATAGCTCTCCTAACCAAAAGAAACTTTATCTAGATATTTGTGGGTGACAATGTATTTATTATTTCTATAGGATGTGATAATTGTGAGGACAAATGCTACAAATCCAGAAAAAACATGGAGATCTTAAGCAACTTGACATCTAAATTTCCAACCTTCTTGTTGACTGGCATTCCTGGCCTAGAGTCTGTCCATGTGTGGATCTCTATCCCCTTCTGTTGTCTCTATGCCATTGCCCTCTGTGGGAACGGCATGATCCTATTTGTCATCATTACCCAGCAGAGTCTCCATGAGCCCATGTACTATTTCCTCTCCATGCTTTCAGCGGCTGACTTGGGCTTGACTGTTTCTACAATGTCAACAGCATTAGGTATCCTCTGGTTTGATGCAGTTGAAATCAATCTAAATACCTGCATAATCCAGATGTTTTTTCTTCATGGATTTACCTTCATAGAATCTGGGGTGCTGGTGGCTATGGCCTTTGACCGCTATGTGGCCATCTGTGATCCTCTGAGGTATGCTACTATTCTCACTAATTCCAGAATCATTCAGATGGGCCTGTTAATGATTATACGCACTGTAGTATTAATAGTACCACTACTTTTGCTCCTTAAGCCCCTCTATTTCTGTAGAACAAATGTCCTTTCCCACTCCTACTGCTACCACCCAGATGTGATTAAATTAGCATGTTCAGATACTCGGGCCAACAGCATCTGTGGATTAATTGATCTCATCCTGACCACAGGAGTAGATACACCATGCATTGTCCTGTCTTATATCTTGATCATTCGCTCTGTCCTCAGTATTGCTTCCCCTGAAGAGCGACATAAGGTCTTTCACACCTGTGTTTCCCACATTGGAGCAGTGGCTGTTTTCTACATTCCCATGATGAGCCTGTCCTTGGTGCATCGCTATGGTCCACCAGCCCCCAAAGTCGTCCATTCGATGATGGCCAATATATATCTGCTTTTGCCTCCCATGCTCAATCCCATCATCTATAGCGTAAAAACAAAACAGATTCGCAAGGCTATATACTCAGGCTTCTCCTTACAAAATAAACAGAGATGACTGCTTGAGAAAAACCTGAAAAAAGTGACTTTCACTGCAGAAAAGCAACTCTGGTAGGTTACTGTCTATCAGATATGTTTTTTGTTATTTTATTCCTTTATTCAACAAATATTTAGAGGGCATTTTTGTGTCTTCAGTCATAAAATATGTTACACCTCAAGAATTTTATAGTCCAATAAGGGAAATATGAAAACATTAATAATGAAATAATAAAAATACAGTAATTAACATTTAGTGACTACTTTATACTATGTGTTCTATTAACAGCTTTTAAGACATATTCCATTTATTTTTCAAACAGCTCAATGAAATATATAATAATATTAATTACATTTTAGAGATGAAGAAACTGAAGCCTAAAGTCATGTAGGCCATCAACCAGACATCAAACATGGCTCAGGGTTCAGATTTGAATCCATACTCTCTGCATGTTAGATGCCACAATCTTCACTAGTGTATTAATACTTTGCAAAAGCATCTAGGAAAAATATTACAAGATCAAAAGTAAGAACTGAGTCTTCTTGTTCATGCATCATGCCTTTAAAAAGTTGTGTTTTCCTTCCTAGAGTATACTTTAGCTTGTTTTCTTCATTCATAGTTAATAGTTCAAAAGGTAGGAATAGATATGTCATGCCATGTAAGCCATAGACCAGTATCTAGTACTGGACAGTCAACAGCACAGCCTCAAGAATTAGGGGCATTTGCTAATTCATTACAGGAAATAGGAACTTTGGAGAACTGGAAAAAGTTTGAGGCAGAGTCTCTTAACCTTTTTTAGGCATAATGATCCCTTTTGGAATCTAATGAAATCTATGAACCGTTCTTCACAGAAAAATCACATATAAACACATTCATATTATCCATAAAATTTCAGAGGTTTCACAAATAACACAAAGGACCTACTATAGATATCTTAACCAACCAAAGAACCAAGGTAAATAATTCACAATGTTCAGCCTATAAATGGTTATACATGGCCACACCTAAAATATGGTTCCTAAAAAAAGAATTTTTTGGTAATCATATCAATTTAAGAGGCAGGGAGAAGTTTAAAACTCAGTTGTATAAAATGGTAGAAAATGCAGGAGAAAGTGGAGGTAGAAACCTGATGGGAATCACATCAATTTTATTGCAATTGGAAAAGTAACAAATAGGAGGGATGCTTCATGTATCCCACAAACACTGGAGGCAGCAATGTGCTGAAACCAGCACACATCAGCTTGCAAGCGGCCATACTGTGCAGCTCATCTCAACTCTTGTGTTCAACAATGTCATATTGGCAGTTTGAAATCAACATTTACACTTGGGAACTGACAAATACTACAAATGAGGACTTTTTATTTTTCAGAGATTCAGTTTATCAGCATACCAGTGACTGGGTGCCAACTTCATGTTTGGCTTTATAAGAAGCAATAGAAATTAAAGTTGGAAAAAACATATTTCCTGAACTCAAGAAGCCTTAAAGTCTAGTGTGTGAAGCAGTGACATAGACAAAAAATTATAAAGTAATGTACTAAGTGTTGTGATGGTTGATAATGCAAAATTATACCCCTTGTTTGTGTTGCCATCTAAATTGAAAATATTTCCAAAGGTAAATAGACAAGTGTATTGTGGACGCAACTCTGCGGAAGAATGTGAGAAGTACTGTGTCACCATTTTACTCTTCATGGGAGAATACTCTCCTGAGTTTTAAATTCACAGATCCAATCTGGATATAGCGTTGAAGAATATAAAAACACAAAACTTTACTTTTTTCTTTTCTTTCCTCTATCCATCAGATTCTTTTAAGTGAATTTAGATGGTAGGGTTTGTATTAGTGGCTTAAAGAACATCTTTTGCTTGAATAACACTATTCTATAAAGGAATTGACTTGTAGATTTGGTTTAAAAATTTGGGTGCACCTCCTGAATGTATGGGGGACTTTTGTTCTGGTAATTCTACATGCCTGTCAGCTGCCTAGTGCTTCAGAAAGAGAACACATAAGAATATTAAAGTTGAGAGACTTATATATTGAGATGCTCAGAGGGCCACAATATTACAAAGCTTACACTTAACATCCTAACCAAGAAAAGACTCTAGATATCTCTGGAGACCTAGCTGAAATTGAGCAAGAGAACAAGGTAATGGCAAAAGGGACATGTTTTTTTATGTATTTGGGGACTTGATAAGGTGCAAGCAAAAACTTGGATAAAAACTTTGAGTTGTACTGTTGATCTACAAAATGTCTAGGATACTACAGATATATGTTACTTAGTATGATTCATTAAAGGGAATAAACTAGTTTAGCTTAGTGTATAGAGTGGGCTTGAGGTACATTTATCAAATTAACTTTCTAATAAAGTTCAGTAGCTCAAGGGGGAACCATTAAAAAGATTCTCATAGGATGGGGTGCCTGGGTGGCACAGTTGGTTGAGCATCTGACTCTTGGTTTCAGCTCAAGTCATACTCTCAGGGTCATGAGATCGAGCCCCACCTCAGGCTCAGCACCTAGTCTGCTTGGGTTTTTCTCTTTCTCTGCCTCTCCCCTCCTCACCTCAAATAAATAACTAGATCTTTAAAAAAAGATACTCATAGGAGAGTCTTCAGGATCTGAATAGTTCACCCTATAGGTTACATGTAGAAATAAAAGGGACAGTCAAGAAAAGAAAAAATACAGTTCTGTGCATGTGAAGGCATTTGATTATTTTCATTATGTTTTTCCATACACTGTATATGTCCTGGTTCTTTCATTATGTACATCTGTTGTGTTCCTTGCCCTTTTTTCTCTCTTCAATTGATCCATCCTGTAAGCTGTCATCTGATCAATTATGGAAAAAATGAAATCAAAATGTTTCCTTCAGAAGGATGGTCAAGTCTGTCAGCCTTGAAGTAAAACGTGCTTGCTTATCTACTTCATTACCTGTGTGTTCCAATTAGACTTGTATTCTTCCCATTTGTCGAATGCAACAGGTTAACTTCAAGTTGAATCATGCTGTTCCCACACTAAATACCACATTCCTTCCACTTTTTCTTTTAATACACATTGTATTCATGATTCTACTTCTTTTATGAACAATTGTTTAACCAATAAAATAAAATGGCTGAGGAAAGTGAGCACACTGGGATGAATAGGTTATATAAGGTCAGAAGACCTACCCTAGATTGTGTTCCTTTAGAAACCTAGGGGACACAGCATCCACTAAGTTCATTAGGAATGAGCTGCAAGAATGATACCCCCATCACTGAGAAGTGGCTCTTCTCTGCTGACCAGGGACAATATGAGATGCAGTCACTGAGCTAGGTTCATTAATAGCCATGTATACAATGCAGTCTGGACAAAACAGAGGCCAGGTAATCACCAAAAACCAGAGGGCTGCACTTATTATAAGAACCAACAAGGTCCCAAGGGCAGGCAAGAGAACTTAAAAGTGCAAGCAGTTGTGGGGATGTTCAACAGAGCATGACATCCCTAGGGCGAAATAGACAAACAGCCAACAAGGGGCTAGGTAACATTACAAATAGGAGACAAGAATGGAAAAAAAGGAGACTGGAAGAATTGTCATACTTTGACGTAAGTTTCACCTTGAGTTAAGGAGAAAAATGAGAAATTTTGGTAGAAAGAATCATCTGAGACTATCAGGCAGTTCTAAACAGAATTAGTCAAGGTCATTGGGTATCCTCAAGTCAAAGTCATCTGTCAGAGGAATTCTGTATCTTCTAGGAATGGGCCTGCCTTAGTTTCCCTGACACATTTAGTCACTGGCTGAAAACAGCTCATGGAAATGTGACCTCTGTGGAATGTGATGGTGGACGGTAACAGCTCAGAACTGGGACCATTGAGAAAATCAGAGATGTGAAGGGCACATTTAATAATAAGCACATCTATCAAATTGAGAGAAAAGTATGTAGGGCAATACAAGGAGTGGCCAAACAACCTAACCTTGTGACAGAGAAGCCAGAGCAGCTCTGGGGTGCTCAGGAGAAGCACCTGCCTTGTTTTCAGGTATGTGGGCTCCCCTCAAAGTTTCAAATACTAAAGAAATGCAGTATCAAGGTGAAGGATGTGAAAAGTTTAGTATTGTTTTTGCAGCTTTTCTATAACAGAAATTATTTTGAAATACAGTGTTAAGAATTCTCATGAGAGGGGTGCCTGGGTAGCTCAGTCAGTTAAGCATCTTACTCTTCATTTCGACTCAGGTCATGATTGCAGGGTCCTGAGATCGAGCCCCATGTCAGGCTCCATGCCTAGCATTCTCTCTCTCTCCCTCTGCCACTCCCCCACCCCCACTTGTGCATGCTCTCTCTAAAAATAAAAAAATAAAAAAATTCTCATGAGAAAACATCTGATTGACCGTCTTGGGTCAGGTATGTAAGTCTCTAGTATTGCTCAGTCAGGTTCATGTGTACAGGCCCAGTATATTTGGCCTACTTCTACGTTTGGGTCTATCAGAAAAGGGAAAATATTTTACCAAAGAACCACCCAACACCACTCATATATCTGCTTTTTATCCAAAAGAGTGCATTAAGAACATTTGATTAATGACAAATGTCTTTAAGACAATGGCCAGTATCCTAAGAGTTAAATGATTGATTAAACAGAAGAATATTTTCAATTTGAAAATTTCCCTTTAGCAAAACTCCTCAAGGCAAAAGTTCCAAGGATTAAAAAATCACTGATTAGATGAATAACAAGACAGTTATGTAAATTTATAAAATGTAAACACATATATTAGGATGTCATATCTTTCCTGCAGGCCAGCAGAGACAAATTCAGATATTTTGAAGCAAATGATTAAAAAATAATCAAGATTAAAAATCTACTTTGTTAGACGCAGAAACAATAAAATGTCCCTTATGTCTACATTTAGATTCTTCATGAAATTTTCATGTTTACTATATTAAAGAATTACTTATTCTGACAATTACTATTTTATGAATTCAATATAATGCTAGATGCTTTGCTACTAATAACAAATAATGCTATATACCATTAAACCTTAAGAAAACATAATTCTTAGTCTGGGACAATTTATGAGAATTAAAGAAAATATGTAAAAACAACTACAAAATGTTCATAGCAACTTAACTCTTTGTTTCTGTACTCATTGCCCTATGTTATGTTAAGCAAACAGAAAAGATGTCCATTATCCAAAACTAATTTCCACAAAATTACAATTTGTTCATTACTCATTCAGTGAATATATATCAAGATCTACTACATGTAAAAATAAATAAAACATGAGCGTATACTCTCATGAAACATTTTTTTAAAGATTTTATTTATTTATTTATTTGACAGAGAGAGAGAGACAGCCAGCGAGAGAGGGAACACAAGCAGGGGGAGTGGGAGAGGAAGAAGCAGGCTCCCAGAGGAGCAGGGAGCCCGACGTGGGGCTCAATCCCAGCACCCTGGGATCATGCCCGGAGCCGAAGGCAGACACTCAACAACTGAGCCACCCAGGCGCTCCTCATGAAACATTTCTAACTATGTCTTCCTACCAAAATAATCCATAACTCCCAACAGTACCTCAAATTCAGCAAGTCCAAAGCCAAAATTTATTTTGTTTCTTTTACAATCTGATCCTTCTGTGGATGAGTGAAATTATCCTTGATAGTGAAGGACGTAAAGTGAATAAGTTTTATTTTGAAAAAACTCAACCAGCCTCCTCTGGCCCCTGGCAACATGTCTTTCCACAATGAAACTGGTTACATAGAGCATCATGCAACTTCTTTGATGTGGTGCTTAATATACTTCCCTCATTTCCAACTCTACTATCTGTTCCTTCAGAATCTGCCTGTACTATAGGCACACTCTGCCACATGTCCCTACCTTCAATCTCTCTTCATTCTAATTTATGTCCTATGCAAAATTCAGATTAATCTTATAAGAGAATCACAACATTGCTTAAAATAATCTCCAATAGCTTCTCTTGTTGTCCAAGTTGTACATGAATTCTGCCAGCCAAGAAAACATTATGTTCTAATCCTGGGTAGCAAGGTAGTAGATCTCAAAGTGAGATTTGCTCTCTCATAATTATCCACAGAAATCTTTATACCTATAATTTTTTGTACATTTTTAGAAAAGTTGAAAAACAGGGAAAAAGAAACTCATCAAAGATGGCAGGCAAAAGGCTGAAGCATCTCCATTATTGAGAGAAGCAGGTAGTAGAGTTCTAAGAGCAAATCTCATTTTGAGATCCTGACTCCAATTCCTTTGGCTAAATACCCAGAAAGGGAATTGCTGGATCATATGATAATTCTTTTTTAAATTTTTTTGAGAAACCTCCATACTGTTTCTACAATGGCTGTATAAATTTAAATTCCCACCGATGGTGTACCAGTGTTCCCTTTTCTCCAAATATTCACCAACATCTGTTGTCTTTGTTTTTTGTGGCTATTTTTCCCCCCAAAGTAGGCATCCTAGTAAGTGTGATGTGAAATCTCACTGCTTTTTTTATTTCCATTTCCTCGATTATTATTAATGTTGAGCATCTTTTCACATACCTGTTGACCTATATATAATAATACTGTATTGTATACTTAAAATTTGCTAAGAGGGGAGTTATTATGATAAGTGTTTTACCACCTACAAAAAATAATAGTAAAGGTGGTGAGAGAAAACTTTGGAGGTGACGTATATGTATATGGCCTTTATGATGATGCTGGTTTCATGGCTGTATACTTTCTCCCAAATCCATCAAATTATAGACATTAAATATATACAGCTTTTTATAAGTCAATCGAACCTCAATAAAATGGTTCAAAAAAAAGATTTCCGGGGTGCCTAGGTGGCTCAGTCGTTAAGCATCTGCCTTTGGCTCAGGTCATGATCTCAGAGTCCTGGGATCAAGCCCCCGTATCAGGCTCCCTGCTCAGCAGAAAGCCTGCTTCTCCCTCTCCCACTCCCCCTGCTTATATTCCCTCTCTCACTGTGTCTCTCTCTGCCAAATAAATAAAATCTAAAAAAAAAAAAAAAAAAGATTTCCATGAAAATTCTACTGAATACGCTTGCTAAATTATACAGCAATATGTATTCCCTCTGTAAAACATACTGACTGATGCTAACAGCCAGTTAACACTCGTAGCTCTTTCTCCAATTAGCAAATCTTCATTTTCCCCCAAGATGTGCACTGTGGGCTACTTGTTTTTCCTTCACCATCACAGTTATTATAATGGAAATTGTATATAGTATATTAAAGATACGGTTTACAAAGGAAGATAATATAAAATTGCCATTTGCAAAATTACACTGAAAGGCCCCAACTCTACATAAAACAATGATGAATAAATTACACATACGTCTCAAGTAAAAATAAAATTTTCAATGTAGGTTAAAATTACTTTTATGATTCCTATATTTAACCAACCTATTCGCTAATTAGCCTAATCATCAACCAAAATAGAGTTGAATAAGATGGCTTCTATTTTGCTTATTTATGATTCTTTTTTCTAGACTGTGAAATAGATCTGCAAGAGTGAGGGATAAATTAATTTGATAAACACTATTGACCACTGATTTTGTGTCAAGTACTTTGTTTATCAGTATCTGTCAGGTAAATTTAAAATGTTTGTTTTAGTCTGAACAACTAAGACTAAATAAGATAGTGTACCTGAAATTACTTGGAAAAATTAATCACTATACAGACATTAATTAACATAATCCCTGAAGAAGAACCAATCTACTTTTTTTCCCCTCAAATGGAGTTGCTTCCATTTGAGGGGCTATGCTGACAAATCTTCCTTCTATTGAAAGGGTAAACTGCATGGAACCCCTTGACTTTATAAATTTATTTTACTGTTTGCTTCTGAATTGTAGAAATCCATTTGCTCATTTTAACAAATATTTCATTCATATGTACTATGTACTTGGCACTATGCTATTAGTTGGAGATACTTTCAAAGTATTTGTTATTTCACTTAGTTATACACAAAAATCTGTATAATAGATTATTTACAAGAAACATGGTGGGAATGCAAGTTGGTACAGCCACTTTGGAAAACAGTGTGGAGGTCCCTTAAAAAGTTAAAAATTGAGCTACCCTATCACCCAGCAATTGCACTACTGGGTATTTACCCCACAGATACAGATGTAGTGAAGAGAAGGGCCATATGCACCCCAATGTTCATAGCAGCTTTGTCCACAATAGCTAAATTGTAGAAGGAGCCGAGATGCCCTTCAACAGACGAATGGATTAAGAAGATGTGGTCCGTATATACAATGGAATATTACTCAGCCATCAGAAAGAGCGATTACCCAACATTTGCAGCAACGTGGATGGGACTGGAGGAGATTATGCTAAGTGAAATAAGTCAAGCAGAGAAAGACAATTATCATATGGTTTCACTCATTTATGTAACATAAGAAATAGGAAGATCAGCAGGAGAAGAAAGGGAAGAATGAAGGGGGGGGTAAACAGAAGGGGGAATGAACCATGAGAGACTGTGGACTCTGGGAAGCAAACGGAGGGCTTCAGAGGGGAGAGGGGTGGGGGAATAGGATAGGCTGGTGATGGGTATTAAGGAGGGCACATATTGCATGGTGCACTGGGTGTTTTAAGCAAATAATGAATCATGGAACATTACATCAAAAACTAAGGATATACTGTATGGTGACTAACATAACATAATAAAAAATTATTATAAAAGAAAGAAAAAAAGAAACACATAGAAAAAATCAAGAAGAAATATTGGATCCTCATCTTAAATGGTGTATCCATGTTCAGAGTAATGATTCAATTTCATTTTTAATTAAAACACATAAACACAGAGCTACCATGTCAATATGTTTATATTTCTTTGGTTCTCCGCCTCCACATTTCCTGGTGCCAGCTAAATAACTTGGGTGCAGAGAGGTGAAGCATAATAGTATGGCACTGAAATCCCCCAAGGGTGTATTTATCCCAGATGGGTAAATGACTACGCCATCAACATTCTTTAGAAAAATTTTCCATACGTAGAGGTAAACAGGTGACCTTCATATACCCCACTCTAAATAAGGGTAAGAAAAGCTCTCCTCCCTGTCTAAAGGCCAAGTTTAGATCAGAACAAGTACTTGGTTATGTCTATAATAAAATGTATCTGATGACTTTAAGCTCCAACATGAGTCATTTAGTTTAGATGAACACAAGTAAGAGTTTCTTGGAAGTGAAGTTAAAGACAATAATTCACTTAGTCTCTGGCATTGCTCCTTCAACATCTTATTTGTATCCTCTCTAATTCTCCACATCTTGAAAGGTAAGACTGTCCCCACCCACCTCCAGTCTCTGATCTCCAAACCCTCGGAGTCACTGATTATACTTACTCTCCACTGTTTGGTTCATTTCCAGGAAACTGATACATATTCAGAAATTCCAAATTCCATAAAGATATTTTATTCTCATCTGTTTAGCTAATCATAGCAAAACTGTGCTTATTCTATGTGTATATTTCCTGACACATAAAATAACCGAAGTCCAAAATCACTAGTGCATCCTCTCTATTGTTTTACTTATATTTTTAATTGGTTTACACTTACTGTAGCACTTTTATTCCATTCAGTTTCTTAAGTCGGCAGCAATCTGATTTGTTTCTTTTTAATTTTGTCTAACACCAGAAGCAGTATGGTACAGTGAAATGAGCATACCTAGAGAGTCAGACAGACCTGGATTCACACACTGGCCCTATTTGTCTACGGGAATCTTCACTCTGAACCAACGTCTTCTCAACAAAAAGCTGAGAATGTTAGTCACAGCCTATTAATGGTGCTATTCAATTAAACCAACAACAGGTAGAGATATGTGGCAAAGAACCTGGCTCAATATTAATTTTTCTTCTCACTAAGCATAGTAGGGCTACCCTCTCACTGGTCTTCTGACATTTCACCCAGTGCTTTTTTCAGCCCAGGCCCCAGACGGAAACTGCGGCGCCTCCCCGGTCAGCATGTTCCTAGCGTGCAGCAACTGCTTCCCCTCCCTGTAGGTGGTTAACTCTGTAACATTCCACAGAAGCTGTTCCTAAATTCAGAAAGATATAATAAAGGACTGTCTGAAATAGTTCTCTGTGAATGGATAAGTAAATTAATTTAATTAATTGAATCCATGATATTCGCAATCATGGGAATAGCATTTTGCCTTTTTAGGAAGATTGTATTGTTCATTGTTTTGACAGACCATCATGTGATGGTAACTGATTTTCCTCAGAAGCAGGATATAACTCCAGACCTTTCTTAATATGAAATGACTAGTAATCTAGAAAATCAGACTTCAATCCTCCTTCCTAAAAGAATAGAGGTGTTTTACCCTTCCCTTGATTACTCAAGTGCTGTCCTATATTTTGACTCAATTGATCTCCATATTCCTTAGTTAGGAGTTAATCACCCTCCAAATATCTTTGATATGTGATACCAGTTTAAGCATTAGTACTTCCTTGGTCTGTCCCTTTTATCCTTTATCTTTTTTGAAAATGTAGTAGAAAGTTAGGAGAGGACTGTTTCGGGTAATACTAGCTAGAGTTACTTTAAAATGGAAGTCTATTCTAAATCTTAGAACACTCTGAGAGAAATATGCTGTATGAATAAGGAACAGTTGCAGTACAGACAGAAATTAATGATCAACACATGGGAGGTGGAAGTACATTCAGATTTCTGGATCATGTAACCTGACACATCAAGCTACCACAGATCTATAGATCTACAGAGCTACTATCAAAATGAGGAAAATAGAACATACAAGTTGTGGGGGCTCTGAGGACTAATTCAGATGCAGTCATGTTGTGCTTGAGTTGACGCTGAGATAATTAAGCAGAAAAATCAAACAGTTAGATACATGGATCTAATATTTAGGGGATTTAGCCTGAGATAAAGGTAAGTATGCTAAATTAGGAAAATAAATGAATAAGAACATTGTTTATAGAATGCCTATGGAACTGAAAGAATGAAGAAATAGACATTTTGTTTATTGAAATAATCAAACTAATTTTTATCTATATCCAATAAGTAAGTTATGTAATCAATTAGATCATAAAATTGTATTTAAATGGGCATATGTAATAGAAATTATCATGGATAGCTTCTAAAGGAACAACAGATATCCTAAAGATATTTTTTAAAAGATTTATTTATTTATTTTAGAGAGAGAGCATGAGTGAGTGGGGGTGCAGAGGGAGAGGGAGAGAGAATCTCAAGCAGACTCCATGCTGAGCATGGAGCCGGATGTGGGGCTTGATAGCACAACCCTGAGATCATGACCTGAGCTGAAACCGAGAGTTGGACGCTTAACCAACTGAGCCACCCAGGTGCCCCACCATGAGTTAATTTAAATTATAACTTCCAATGGATTAATTTAAATTATAGCATCTGACAATATGTTTAAGAACTTACAATTTGCTAAAATTAAGCTTCATTCGTTTATTTACATATCATACAATACAGATGCAATCCTGACATAAAATTGTTTCAACTCTGAACCCTAGAAACATTAAATAATTAGGAGCTTTGCAAACATAGATATCTCTAACACATTTGCCTTATTTATTGATAGGGTATTATATTATTATTGAACTAGGATTATATCATTATTATTAACATTGAAAAGTGTGGTATAGTTGTTAATTGCACAGGTTCTAAAGTCTTATTTTCTCTGATTCCCAACATCAATTCTTTCAGATTTTATGACCTTCAGCTATTTATCCAAACTTCTAAACTTCACTTTATGCATCTGAACAAATAAAAATACTTCTCCTTAGGTTTGTCCAAGGCTCAAAGGAAGTAATCTATGTAAGATACTTAGATCATTGTATGAAGCATCTTCTTCTCATTCACATAATATACACCCAAATAACCTCATAAGAAATCAAAAGTCATATTAAAAACCAGGGTATACATGCTACAAAAGACGATTATCATTTTCCTCATGATTTTTACCATGACAGGGACATGTTCCATAATGGTAAACAAGGCAGTATTTTAGTTTACAAATTAAGAAGAGTATCACACTTCAGATCCATGGAACTGAAGCATCTTCCCTCAGTTCACTCTAGTAAACAGATCTCATGAGACAGGATGAACTGGCATTATCTAAGGTGGATTCTTAGGTTATCCCGGACAAGAGAAAACTTGTCCTGCCAAGTTAAAATAAATTTGCACTTGGAATATGGGTTTAATAATTCTAAAATTGCAAGGCAAAATTAATCAATTATTTTAGGCTTAGACCTACTCATCATTATTTTGGGAAGGGCAAATAAAACATATTGAATATCTTCTATGAGCAAAGAATTATACTAAGCAAAGTTTAGCTAAAAATAAATTCTTATTCTCATGAGACCATAGTAATAAACATAAACTTATAATCCAGTTGAAGGATAAAAACTGTAACAAAAAATATTGATGAGTCCAAATCAGTAAGTGATAAACAACAAACAAATTTAGCTGAGTACGAAATTAAATTGAACTTAATTAAATATTTTATTTCAGTGATGAATCCAACAGACATAATATTGAGTGAAAGGAGCCGACGCAAGTAGTAAATACTGCAGGATTCTATTTATATCAAGATCAAGAACAGGGAATGGTCATTATGGTAACAGAGGTCAGAATAACGGTTACAATAGGAGAAGATATTGATGAGGGTAAGGCATTAGGAAGCCTTCTGGGTTGCTGGTAATGTTCTATAGGTTATCTTGAAAGTAGTTCTATGACTGCATACAGATGCATTAAGCTGTACTCATTAAGCCGTACTCTAAAGTTTTGAGCACTTTACCAAATGTGTATTAAACTTTAAAAGTAACTTTAAAATTCTAAATTTAGAAAATCAAGATCTTACAAGAGAATTCAGCTCCTGCAGATCATAATGCAAATTTTCCATAATTCTACTTTCCCTACTTTTCTCTTGACTGGGGTCCCTGGACTTGAATGGGCCCACGCCTGGATCTCGATACCCTTCTGCTGCCTCTATTTAACTGCTCTTTCTGGGAATACCCTGATCCTGTTTGTAGTCCTCACTGAGCCAAGCCTCCATGAGCCCATGTACTATTTCCTCTCCATGTTGTCCACCACTGATATTGGCTTATGCATCTCTACACTGGTGACAGTACTAGGAATATTCTGGCTCAATGCCCGGGAGATCAGCTTTAATGTTTGCTTATCACAAATGTTCTTCATTCACCTCTTCACTTTCATGGAATCTTCAGTGCTCCTGGCTATGGCTTTTGATCGTTTTGTGGCCATTTCCAACCCACTGAGATATGCTACCATTCTAACTCATGCAAGGATTGCACAGATTGGTTTGGCAGTCATTACCAGGGGGACTGTCATTCTGACACCACTAGTCCTGCTTCTCAAGCGTCTATCGTTCTGCCGAAGTCATGTGCTCCATCATTCCTACTGCTTCCACCCTGATGTAATGAAGCTCTCGTGTTCAGACACAAAGATCAACAGTGCATTTGGACTAACAGCAATCATCTCTACTGCTGGAGTGGACTCTATCTTTATCTTGCTTTCCTATGTCCTGATCATTCGCTCAGTTCTCAACATTGCATCACCAGAGGAGAGGAAAAAGGCCTTCAGCACCTGCATTTCTCATATCACAGCTGTGGCCATATTCTACATCCCTTTAATCAGCCTGTCTTTTGTTCACAGATTTGGAAAACATTCTCCACCATATGTGCCCACACTGATTGCTAATATTTACTTGCTCATTCCCCCTGTGATGAATCCCATCATCTATAGTGTGAAAACAAAGCAGATTCAAAAAGCTGTGCTCAAACTTGTGTGTTCTAAGGGAACTCATATTTAACAATTATTGGCCCATAAAGAACTTTTTCAAAGTCAGTGAAATTTTATCATAAATTGGAGTTATAACCCATGCAATTTTAGAGTTGCGTAGAGTTGGGTGTCATCTAATTCAAACATCTCCACAATGCTGTTAGTCCTACAACTTTCCTACCACCAAAATACTAAGTCAGATTCTCAGTACCTCTCAGTTACCCTATTCCTAGATGACTAACTGACTTCCTATCTGTCTGCTGTTTCTATCAACACTACACATCATTCATTTTGAATTAATTTTCCAAATATCCAGCACAAATAAAATTTAATAACAAACCAATATGCATCTCTTCCATGTTTATTTCTCGTATATCATTCCTATCTCTGACAAAGTCCTCCACAATTTGGATTGTCTTTTCACTCTTTGTCTTTTCACATACTCTGCAGTCTAAGAAAACCATTCTGCTAACTGTTCCTTTATGTAGGTGCAACTTTCCTAATGGTGAGCTTCACTGTTAACTCTACTTCAACCTTGACACCCATTTTCCACCTTGAAATTCTACTTATATGTCAAGGCTCATCTTCAAATATCTTCTTCATTAATTTTTTTATGATTTCCCCAATGACACTTGATCTCTCCTTCCCATATTTTGCCTTTAAAAAAATTTTATTTATTAATTTGAGAGAGAGAGAGAGAGAATAAGCAGGGTAGAGGAGCAGAGGCAGAGGGAAAAGCAGACTCCCCACTGAGCAAGAAGCCTGATGTGGGACTAGATTCTGGGACCCAAAGATCACGACCTGAGCTGAAGGCAGAGGTTTAACCATCTGAGTCACCCAGGTGTCCCATATTTTGCCTTTTATAGTGCTTTGCCAG
Organism: Ursus americanus; assembly: GCF_024610735.1. Classification (NCBI taxonomy): domain Eukaryota; kingdom Metazoa; phylum Chordata; class Mammalia; order Carnivora; family Ursidae; genus Ursus; species Ursus americanus. Next base: position 6,360,329 of record NC_142142.1, read on the forward strand.
TATCTTTTCTTGCCTTTATGTACTTTTGACTATATGAATATGAATATAAAGGCTGTCACAAGTTTATAAATTCTCTTAATTCTCTAAATTAAAAAAAGCCTTAAGGCTTCTACAATCCTTAGCAGATACTCAATCCTTAGCAGATACTCAATGACAGTTGTTGAACTGAACATAACAGACTATCAAATAGTCCATCTGAACAATTTAAGTGTCATTTAATTCATTTTGCATGTATAAGACATTTTCTTACAATTGATCCCAATTTTTCTACTATATTATCCAGCAATTGATCATAGTTCTGCTTTCCAAACCACATAGGATAAGGGCTATTTTAGAACCTGAGATCACAGTCTCTGGAATTCATCCCAGTTTGCATATGGCCCAATTTGACTAAGAATCATTTAAGGAGTTTTTTTCATGAATGGTTTCTCAGAACCAACTACTACACATAATTAAAAAAAAAATTCTCAGGTGCCAAAGACAAGTTCACTGATTGTGACAAATGCACCACTTTGATCAGAGATGTTAGGCTGTGCATTAAGTTGGGGTGAGGGGTATACAGGACCTCTGCAATTTCCACTGAATTTTGTTGCTATAAACCTAAAACTGCTCTTAAAAACCCCAGATCTATGAAAGTGCAGATTCCTGAGCCCCACTCCCAAACTTTTTTGTTTTACTAGTTCTAGCATGAGGCCTACAAATCTGTATTTATAACAAGATCCCCAGGTATGTCTAATAGTAGGTTTGGGAAGCCACTGAACTCTAACAAGCTACAACTGTATATATCTCTCTGTTATTTATTATCTTCCAGATAACATTTATTTGTTTTGATCTCTGTAGGGAATGGTGGGGGTAGAGAATAATCTTTAAATCTTTCTCTCTGTGGAAAAACTGGATCTAAAATACCAGAGTATATCAAGTGAATTCAGTGGTCTCCTTCCCAAAGCAGGTGTGAAAACTATATTCACACACTTTCCATGTTTCCTCAGTATTTATATTTTCCTGGCATATATTTCAATATTATTCATAGCAAGTTAAAAAGAAAACCACCTTAGCAATTGCAGTACATTAAACCACATGGGACAGCAAGCAGATTTAGTCATGTAGCGTTTTTGAAGCACAAAAGCAAAACAAGAAAATACAGTTGACCAGAAAGATCCCTTCAGAATAGATTTTTTTTAAGGGGCAAATGATTCTCCTGAGAATGGGTTTCTCATAGATACTCTCCCCTCAGAGGTGAATGATACCTCAGATCCTTGTCCCTTCTTCATCATCTTCACTTGATGTAAGTACAGAGGCATCAGAAAGACAGTGGATATGTATTAATGTTAGGTTTATGTGGGCTCATCTTGCAACAAGAAATTTGACTTCATTAGAGGAAATATTTCTAAGATGCCACCACGCAAGCGTAAGATGCTGTGGAACTGCCATTGATTTAAGATTTTACTACTGGAAATGTCCTGGTATTATAGAGTTGTCAACAAAGCTTAGAAAAAAAAATAGAGATTCTTTCCAATGTACTGAATCTCAATTCTGAAAAAAACTCATGAACAGTAAAAATCTGAAAATAAAAAAATCCAGAGCATGAGGTCAGTTTAAAATCTGGCTAGGATTCCTTAGATAAGATAAAATATCTAAAGTGTTTTGTCCATGGTACTAGACACAGGGAGTCTGAGTAGTCCCCAAACTGAATTTGACATCTATGTAGAATTCTGCCACAAAAAGTAAGAACAATATAATTTCTTTAACCAAAAACATAGAATATGGGATATCTAGGGTCATATGGCCAAATCCCAATGTTGAATTTCAAAGAGATAAATAATTCGTCCAAAAATAATAGAGATTTGTTATTCATAAGGCATGAGATTTTAGTTCTTTTTCTTGTAGTGGGGATGATGTTGGTCCATTCAGAATAACAGACTATAATATTCTTTTTTTATTATTATTATGTTCAGTTAGCCAACATATGGTACATCATAAGTTTTTGATGTCATGTTACTATAATATTCTTAAAGAGATCAAGATATTCAAGCCAGACTGATAATGAAGAGATAACGTTCGAAGTCAATTAACTTAGGTTAAATATGTCAGCAGTGGCTATGAAAATGAGCAGCACTAATAGAAGTATCCATAGCTCAAATACATGACTTCAGGAGACACTATTATCTAACATACATGATTAATTTTACCAGCGGTCTTAATAATTTAGCATGTAAAGAAATAACAGCTTTCCATCTCTCCTCAATTGACAAGGAAATGTTTTAAGTAAAGCAACAAAAATCAGGAAATGAAAAACAAATCTATCAAATTTCATGTGTTGGAAACCTTAGTACACATGCATTTATATGAATATTTAGTGTCAAGGAACAACGATAGTGTATGACTATTGAAGGGGAAAAAATCACATGAATACTTGACATTTTAGTAATTCATATGCATATGTAACATAAAAGTTTATTTTTTTAAAGATTTTATTTATTTATTTCAGAGAGAGAGAGAGCATAAGCAGAAGGGAGGGGCAGAGGAAGAGGGAGAAGCAGACTCCCTGCTGAGCAGGGAGCCCAATGCAGGACTTGATCCCAGGACCCTGGGATCATGATCTGAGCCAAAGGCAGATGTTTAACCGACTGAGCCACCCAGGCGCCCAAAAGTTTATTTTTTTTAATCTTATTCTACAAATTTCACCACATCAAGAAGTATTGATATGCAGCATAGTAGAAATTTAACCAATTTTAAATTTACATGAATGGAATTCAAATCCTAGCTTTCCCACTGTATGAAATATTGCAGTTTGTTTATCTCTCTAATTTTTACCTTCCTGGGATGAAAAATTGGAATCTTATATGCAATACGATTTTCAAATTAATAAAAGATAATCCACATAAAGCACAAAATTCATGTAAAGCTTGACACATTGTGGGATTTCATAAATGATAGATCTTAAATACCTTTCCAAGAAGCTATATTATTATCTCCAATTTACCAATGAGAAAGATAGATGATAGATAGATAGATAGATAGATAGATAGATAGATAGATAGATGATAGATATTATGAAGAATTGGTTCACACAATTATGGAGGCTGAGGAGTCCCACAGTCTGCCATCTATAAGCTGGGGATCTGGGAACACCAGGGCTGTAGTACCAGTCCAAGTCTGAAGGCCTGAAAACCAGGAGCACTGATGGTGTAAGTTCCAGCCCAAGGGCAGAACACTCATGTTCCAGCTCAGCCATCAGGCAGAGAGAGAAAGAACCCTTCATTCCTCTGCTTGTTCTATTCAGGCCCTCAACTAACTGAATGAAGCCCACCCACAGTGGGGAGGGTAATCTGCTTCACTCAATCTACTGACTCAAATGCTAATCCCTTCACAGACATACCCAAAAATAACATTTAATCAGATATATGGACATTCTGTGGCTCAGTCAAGTTGATACATAAAACTAACTGTCACACATACACATACCTAAATCCATTTCTTGCCAACTCTACTTAGAATTCAGGTCTCAATCTAGACATCATTATTTACTGGAAACCATTCCTTATCCCTCACAAAGAGCCTGTTGTCTTTTTATGCACTCTCATAGCATTCTAGATTTATTCTTTACGCTGTTAATTCCATGTTACTTGTCTGTGTCTCCTAGTCAACTAAGTATTTTCAGGGTTGGAGACAACATTGTGCTTAACATTTAATTTCCTGTTTCTGATCCACAGATGTGCAGTACATATTTTCTGAATGACTGAATGAATTTTCAGTATTTGTGCTTGAAGTGACTTTTTTGACATATAGTACTGGAAGCTCACTCCTCCACTGTTTCTGGATCATTCCATGTGTTAAAGAACTTCTTAGGGCTTTATAAATTTCCTCCTGCTGGCTCTAGGCTTGTCTTCTTCTTTTTTTTTTTTTTTAAGATTTTATTTATCTATTTGACAGAGAGAGAGACAGCCAGCGAGAGAGGGAACACAGGCAGGTGGAGTGGGAGAGGAAGAAGCAGGCTCCCAGCGGAGGAGCCTGATGTGGGGCTCAATCCCATAACGCCGGGATCATGCCCTGAGCCGAAGGCAGATGCTTAACGACTGTGCCCAGGCACCCCTAGGCTTGTCTTCTGTATGGCACATAGATCAAATGTAGCTCTTCTCAAATATAATAACATTTCAGCCATTTGAATACAACCATGTGTTTGCTCTTAGTTTTCTCTTCTCCTGGCTGATTCTAAACTTTATCATTTTCAACTATTCTTTTTTTCTTTATACACTAATCCCTTCAATTCAACTTGATAGGAATAAGACCAATAAAATTAAGCAGTTGCTTTTAGGCAACTGGAAGGCCATGTTATAAAATCAATGTCATTCTATGGAAGAAATTAAAATATCTCTAAGGTATATTCCAATTTAAAAATTCTAGGATTCTACACTATTCTAAAATGTTATAAATTAAAGCCAATGTCTTATACTGCCTTAGAAGAAACTTCAAAAACCAAAATAGAATGTTTTCTTGAAGCCTACTGCTGCTACTTTCCTGCGAATGGACACTGGTTTTAAATATTAACTTTCTTGAGTATTTATTTTATTTAAATTAAATCTACTTAAATTTGTATTGATGATTCCAGCCATAAGGGTATTATTTTTCTAATAATTTCCATATATATATATATATATATATCTCCTTTAAAAAGTTCTTTGAAAATTATCTGATACACAGGGATTTTTATTTTTACTTTTGCATATATTGATTTTTGAATGATGCCAGAAAACTGAGAAATTGATTTCATTCCACTTAATACACTTTCAGTCAAATAATTATGGAGCATGGATCATCTTATAATCAGCGCAGTAACTATTCCATAATGACTATACACAATTGAAATTTCTGCATGGGGCCCTTTCCATAATCTCTCAAATATTTAAGGATTTTAAGTAATGCCCACAACCTTGTTTCTGTGATGTTTTTTTAAACTGTAACTGCACAGAATAAGAAAACAATAATGGAGATTATATAATTCAGTCATTCTTAATATCAACATTAAATGACAAGACCAAAGACATGTGCCTATTTTGTGAATGAACCCAAACTGAGCAACCTCAGATGTAAGGTATGTCAGAATTTCAGTAGGCTATAGAGCAGGGATAAAAGTTGAGACTAGACAGCAATAATACCTAGAGATTTAAAAATAAGTAGTCAACAATACAACAGGTAGCCACAAGAGGTGTCACAAACTAAGATTTGGAACTGGAATGTTTCAATAAATAAGGAGATAAAATTGTCTAGGTAGAACACAGCTGCAGGAATACATTCTCCAAATCAAGTGGTTGGAGGCACAGTGGATCCAAATGTTCAGGAAGGACCAGTGGGATTCCAGCCAATGACTAGGACTATGAGGAAAGTAACCAGTCTTTGAGACACCAAAGAGAAGACAGCTTAGGGTATTCAGAGCACTGCCGTATTGGCTTAGTGAAGATCTCAGCAAGACTTTCCAGTACATTAAGGGGACTAGATCACAAAAGAGTTAAGTCAATACAGGGAAAGAGGAATAGAAGGAGAAGAAAACTTACCCAGGACTTCATCTACATAATAATAAGCCTCATTTCAGATGCTGCCTAAGGGTGGACCTGAAAGCTCAAATGTGTATTTACTTTGATGAAGTTACCCTCTGTAAGTGTACTCTTCTGAGGCTATACATAAGTAACAGGTGGCAATGACTGCAGCAACCCTAGGGCTGAAGAGGGAAGTATCTAATATCTGGCCTCTGTACACACAGTTCACTCTTAGCCTTAAAGTTTAATACAGTTGTCTCTGAAAGGGACTAACTGCCGAAGATGATGCTAAAGAAAATCTTCTATAACAATTATGTATCACTACTACAGTGATAACAGATTAAGAAAATAAAAAATCAATATCATAAATGTAACCCCAGATTAGAAATAACCTTAGCAAGACAAGGATAAGATCCACTGACCAAGAAATAATGAATAAGCTATTTTGACCTGTATAAAATTATTTCTTTAAATTATTTCTTGAAAAGATTATATGTCTTTAAAATGTATGATAAAGTTCCATGATAATGCACTAGTATCAAGACAAATACCCAAACATACATATATTCTTTATTAAATAATAAATCTTACTTTTAAAAATCAATATTACTTCGAGATACCCATTAAATTCTTGACATTTTCATATTATCTTGCTACAATTCTCTCTCTATGTAGGAAGTACAGGGAGGGGGGAAAGAAAATGCTTTGGGTTAAAGTGCAAGATGATGAAAAGTACTGCTGAGATAAAAAAAAAAATCCCTATTCTCTTTTGTGAATTAGGAAATACAAATCACGGAGGAGAAGTTCAATACAGAAAAAAAAATAGAAATCATAACTGAAAAGCAAAAAGGAAAGGATAAAGTCTTAAGAATAATCTCTAATTTGATTGATCTAAGGGCAGTTAATAGAAATCACAATGAAATTGCTGAATGGTGTTTTCATTTCTCCTTCTAGGATATTTTATTTAAAAAAAATTATTCCTCCAAAGTCATCATGTCATCTTTTCCTAACATCACTTCCACTTCTCTGACCTTTTCCCTGACGGGAGTTCCAGGACTGGAAGCTGCCCACACCTGGATCTCCATCCCTTTCTGCTGTCTGTATGTGACTGCCCTCTCTGGGAATGGTATAATCCTGTTTGTCATCATCACTGAGTCAAGTCTCCATGAACCTATGTACTATTTCCTCTCTATGCTCTCAACCACTGACTTGGGCTTGTGTATTTCAACGCTGGTCACTATGCTGGGCATATTCTGGTTCAGTGCAAGACAGATAAGTTTCCATGCCTGTGTTGCCCAGACATTCTTCATTCAACTCTTTACTGTCATGGAGTCTTCAGTGCTCCTGGCAATGGCCTTTGACCGCTTCATTGCCATTTGTAACCCACTGAGATATGCTGCCATCTTGACTGATTCCAGAATTGTCAAAGTGTGGTTTGCCATCCTTGTCAGGGGGACAGTGATCCTAATGCCTCTGGTCCTGCTTCTTAAACGTTTATCCTTCTGCCAAAGCCATGTGCTTCATCATTCTTATTGTTTTCATCCTGATATAATCCAGCTGTCATGTTCTGACAATAAGATCAACAGTGTTTTAGGACTTACTGCCCTTGTAGTTACTGCAGGAGTGGACTCCATCTTTATTCTTCTCTCCTATACTATGATTATTAAGACCATCCTAAGCATTGCTTCCCCAGAGGAACGGCATAAAGCCTTCAGCACTTGTATCTCCCATGTAGGTGCTGTTGCCATCTTCTACATTCCTCTCATTAGCTTGTGCTTTGTCCATAGGTTTGGGAAAAAGGCACCTCCTTATGTACACACTCTTATGGCCAATGTGTATTTGCTTATTCCACCAGTGATGAATCCCATTATTTATAGTGTGAAGACCAAGCAGATACGTAGGGCCATTAAAAAAGTCCTCTTTGCCAAAGGATCTGAGGTCTGACTCAAATACTTCTGTAGTAAAATCTACTCCTTAGTAATCACTTCTAAGACCTAGAATTTAATCAATATGCTTTCTTCTACCAGTGGCCTAAAACCAAAAAAAAAAAAAAAAAAAAAAAAAAGCCAAAAAACAAAAAACTAGATAGCTGGGTAGGATGGGTAGGAGATGCAGTTTGACGAATTTATTTTTTATTTTCAATAGAACTATTACTAATCTACTCTTTCGAATAAGCAATAAAATACACTAATATTATGGGTATTATATATCTTAATATAAAGTTTTGAAAGTATGAATGACAATGGCTAAAATGAACACTTTGCCCATTAGATCAAGTCTCCAAAATTATTCTTAAAACAGTAACTCATATTTTTCCATCTCATTTTGTTTTCTTAAAGTATACATAATAAAGAGTTCTTAAGTTTTGTTTAATCCTCAATGAGACCCTGCTCTCTATTATTCTTATATACAATTTAATCACCATTGATTCATTCTTTCATTTACTGAGTATCTACTGTTGCTAGACACTGAACAATATGATAGAGTGGCAGAGACAAACAAGAAGATATTGTCATAATTAGTGAAATATGTAGATAAGAAAGCAACTAATCAAAATCTGATATACTATGTGAATTGTTATAACATATAGATATAAGCAAAAGGATTAATAGGATTTATAAGAACAACATTTAGTCCAACTGGGGAAGATCAGGAAACCATAACAATGTGTTGATTAAACTAAAAAGTCAAGAACTGGAGAGGTCAACTTTCAGAATGATAGCATGAGGACATCTGCAGACACTCTCTCCAGGGCAGCAACCACAAACAGTAAAAATTTATATAGACATGGGTAAAAACATTTAAACTCTCTGAAAATTGCCTTAAGTACATACAGTAAAAGAAAAACCACTATTTGGGAAAATCTATTAAATTACTTTAAGAGCAGTGGGAATCTGGGGGCATCTGGCTGGCTCAGTTAAGTGTCCAACTCTTTTTTTTTTTTTTTAAGATTTTATTTATTTATGTGACAGAGAGACAGCCAGTGAGAGAGGGAACACAGCAGGCGAGTGAGAGAGGAAGAAGCAGGCTCCCAGCAGAGCAGCCCGATGTGGGACTCGATCCCGGAACGCCGGGATCACACCCTGAGCCGAAGGCAGACGCTTTAACGACTGCACTACCCAGGCGCCCCTGAGTGTCCAACTCTTGATCTCAGCTCAGGTCTGAACTCACAATGGGTGTGGAGCCTACTTTTTAAAATAAGTAATTAATAAAAAAAAAAAAAAAAAAGAACGGCATGAGTCTGTGGCACTTGAATCAGAACCAGCATTCACCCCTCTCTTCCCCCCCAGTACAGTATATTGATACTCCACTCCAGATAGGTGTAGCCAAGAACATAGTGCTTTGTTCCCTAGCCCCTTCCACACCCCCACTCCCACCAGCTCTCAGTCTAAGCCTATGATATCTCCCAGAAACAGCAGACCACCACATTCCTCATTCTTATCACCTCAGCTCCAGTTGTGGAAGCTAAATTCTAGGTGAGTACAGTCAAGAGGTCAGTGGCTGTCTTCATGCACCCAGCCCTACTCATATGGCAGAAGCTCTATCCCAGGCATGGCAGTCATAGAATACTGGGGCTTCAATCACCCTTTCATTAGCTCTATCATAAGCAACAGGATTCAAGATAAGAGAGGTAAGCTGAAAAGGCCATATGCTATCCTGCCTATCTATGCATGTAAATCAGGGGATTAATTCCAAGAGAAGTGGTTTGCAAGGGAATTAAATTATAAATCAATAACAAAAATTTAGAAATTCACAAATATTAGAAATTTAAACAATACACTCCTAATCAATGGGCCAAAAAAGAAATCACAAAAGGAATTAGAAAATACTTTGAGATAAATGAAAATAAAGACACAACATACCAAAATTGTGAGGTGAAGCTAAAGAGTGCATAGAGGAAAATTTATAGCCATAATGCTTGTATTGAAAAAGAAAATATCTCAAGTCAATTACCTAAACAACCACTTTAAAATACTGGGGAAAAAGAGCGAACTGGTCTTAAATCAAGCAAAAGAAAAAAATAATAATGATTAGGCTAGTAGATATTAATTAAATAGAATATTAAAAAAACAATATAGATCTTTTTAAAAAGTCCAGGAAGCACAGAGAACCCACTTCAAAATCAACAAAAATAGATCAACACCTCAACATATTATAGTGAAGCTTGCAAATTACAAAGATAAAGAGAAAATCCTGAAAGTATCTCAGGACAAGAGGTCCTTAACCTATAAGGGTAGACACATAAGGCTGGCAGCAGACTTGCCCACAGAGACCTGCCAGGCAAGAAAGGGATGGCATGACATATTTAATGTGCTAAATGGGAAAAATATGCAGCCAAGAATACTTTATCCAGCAAGGCCATCATTTAGAATAGAAGAAGAAATAAAGAGTTTCCAGGACAAACAAAAACTAAAGAAATTTATGAACACTAAACCAGCCCTGCAAAAATATTAAAGGGGATCCGTTGAGTGAAGAGAGAGCCCAAAAGTAACAAAGGCCAGAAAGGAACAGAGACAATCTACAGGAAGAGTGAATTTACAGGTAATACAATGGCACAAAATTCATATCTGTCAATAATTACTCGGAATGTAAATGGACTCAAGGCTCCAATCAAAAGACATAGGGTATCAGAATGGATTAAAAAAAAAAGACCCATAGATATGTTGTCTACAAGAGGCTTATTTTAGACCCAAAGACAGATCCAGATTGAAAGTGAGGAGATGGAGAACTGTTTATCATGCTAATGAACATCAAAAGAAAGCTGGAGTAGCCATCCTTATATCACACAAACTAGATTTCAAACCAAAGATTGTAATTAGAGATGAAGAAGGACACTATATCATAAAAAGGGTTCTATCCAACAAGATCTAACAGTTGTAAATATTTATGACCTTAACTTGGGAGCAGCCAAATATATAAACCAACAAGTAACAAAATTAAAGAAACTCACTGATAATCATATAGTAATGTAGGGGAATTTAACACCCCACTCCCAGCAATAGACAGATCATCTAAGCAGAAGATCAACAAGGTAACAAGGGTCTTTAATGACACACTGGACCAGATGGACTTCACAGATATATTCAAAGCATTATATCCTAAAGCAGAAGAATACACATTCTTCTCAAGTGTACATGGAACATTCTACAGAATAGACCACATACTGGGTCACAAATCAGGTCTCAAACAGAACAAAAAGACTGAATCATACCATGCATATTTTCAGACCACAATGCTATGAAACTTGAAGTCAACCACAAGAAAAAATTTGGAAAGACCACAAATACATGGAGGTTAAAGAACATGCTACAAAAGAATGAATGGGTCAACCAGGCGATTACAGTTTAAAAAAATACATGGAAACAAATGAAAATGAAAACACAACAGTTCAGAACCTTTGGAATGCAGCAAAGGCAATCCCAAGAGGTAAGTAGATAGCAATACAGGCCTTTCTCAAGAAAGAAGGAAAACGTCAAATACATAACCTAACCTTAAACCTAAAGGAACTGGGAAAAGAATAGCAAATAAAGCCTAAATTCAGTAGGAGAAGAGATATAATAAAGATTAGAGCATAAATCAATGCTATAGGATTCAAAAAAAGGGGAATAGATCAATTAAACCTTGGAGCTGGTTCTTTGAAAGAATTAATAAGACTGTTAAACCCCTAGCCAGACTTATCAAAAACAAAAGAGAAAGGACCCAAATAAAATCATGAATGAAAGAGGAGAGATCACAACCAACACCATAGAAATATAATTATAACAGAATATTATGAGCAATCTATATGCCAACAAATTAGGCCATCTGGAAGAAATGGATGCATTCCTAGAAACATAAACTACCAAAACTAAAACAGGAAGAAATAGAAAACCTGAACAGACCCATAACAAGCACAGAAATTGAAGTAGTAATCAAAAATCTCCCAAAAAACAAGAGTCCAGGGCCAGATAGCTTCCTAGGGGAAATCTACCAAACATTTAAAGAAAAGTTAATACCTATTCTGAAAATGTCCTGCAAAATAGAAATGGAAGGAAAACTTCCAAACTCATTTTATGAGGCCAGCATTACCTTGATCCCAAAACCAGACAAAGACCCCACCAAAAAGGAGAATTAGAGAGCAAAATGCCGGATGAACATGGATGAAAAATTCTCACCAAGATACTAGCTAATAGGATCCAACAGTACATTAAAAGGATTATTCACCATCACCAAGTGGGATTTGTTCCTGGGAGGCAAGGGTAATTCAAAATACACAAACTCAAACAATGTGATACACCACATTAATAAGACAAAGGACAAGAACCATATGACCCTCTCAATAGATACAGAAAAAGCATTTGACAAAATACAGCATCCTTTCTTGATAAAAACCCTCCACCATGTAGGGATAGAGGGAACATACCTCAGCACCATAAAAACCATATACAGAAGATCCACAGTGACTATCAGCTTCAACGGGGAAAAACTCTCAGTTTTCCCCCAAAGGTCAGGAATATGGCAGGGATGTCCACTCTCACCACTGCTCTTCAACATAGTACTAGAAATCCCTAGCCTCAGCAATCAGACAATAAAAAGAAATAAAAGGCATCCAAATCGACAAATAAGTCAAACTCTCACTCTTCACAGATGACGTGATACTCTATGTAGAAAACCTGAAAGACTCCACCAAAAAATTGCTAGAACTAATACAGGATTCAGCAAAGTCACAGGACATAAAATCTATGCACAGAAGTCAGCCACTCTAGAAAACAGTATGGAGGAGTCTCAAAAAGTTAAAAATAGAACTACCTAGCAATTGCACTACCACACATTTAACCAAAGGATACAAAAATAGTAATTCAAAGGGACACATGCATCCCAATGTTTATAGAAGCAATGTCCACAACAGCCAAAATATGGAAGGAGCTCAAATGTCCATTGACAGATGAATGGACAAAGAAGATGTGGTATGTATATATATATAGGAATACTACTCAGCCATCAGAAAGAATGAAATCTTGCCATTTGCAACTATGTGGATGGAACTAAAGGGTAATTTGCTAAGCAAAATAAGTCAGTCAGAGAAAGACAAATACCATATGATTTCATTCATATGTGCAATTTAAGAAACAAAACAGGTGAACACAGGGGAAGGGAAGGAAAAATAAAAGATAAAAACAGAGAGGGAGGCAAACCATAAGAGACTCTTAACTATAGGGAACAAACTGAGGGTTGCTGGAGGTGCAGTGGGTGGGGAGATGGGGTAATTGGGTGATGGGCATTAAAGAGAGCACTTGATATAATGAACACTGGGTGTTATATGCAACTGATGAATCACTTGATTCTACCCCTGAAACTAATAATACACTATATGCTAACTAAATTGAATTTAAATTAAAAAAAGACAAAATGGATGAAACTTAAAAATATTATGCTAATTGAAAGCAGCCAATAACAAAAGACTACATAGTATATGATTCAGTTTATATGAAAGGTCTCAAACAGGCAAATCTACAGAGACAAAAGTGGATTAGTGGTTACATTGGGCTGGGTGGGATGGAAGGTATGGGGATAAGACTGTAGGTAGGGTGTTCCATTTGTGGATTATAAAAATGATCTAAAATTTACTGTAATGATAATTGCAAAACTCAGTGAGTATACTAAAAATCATTAAACCTTTACATATTAAATGGGAAAACTGTACTATATATGAATTGTATCACAATAAAACTATTATATTTTTTAAAAGAAAGAAGATTGGAGATTACATAAGGAAGGTGGAGAGAGCACATATGTCCAAACTACTCTCATTCTAGGAAAAGGAGAAAATACATTTGGAATAAAGATTAAATTTATAGTAACACTGGTATATAAGTGTAATCAATGATCTGTAAATTTCAGGAATCCATGAAAGATAGAACAAGGATAAAATAACACTGAACGATGAAACTGCAGCTCAAAATACATGCAGAAGAATGGGTGAAGGAGGCTATTCCAAGGGATGTTCCAAGTTCTGGGGTGTTAGATTGGAGAATTCCATTGAAATACTGTCATTTTACTTCTGTACCACCAGCCACAACCTGACCTTCTTTGTGCCATATTTTAGGCCACAGAGTAATTTGCCTAAGTGCAGAAAAAATAAATATGAATAGTTCTGCCACCAAAGCAGGTCTGTACTTTAACTCTCTGGCAACATCCAGGAGAAATAGAGAATCCATGTGCCCTGGTGAAGAGCTGGTCTTGTATTGTCCCTCCCTTTCCATGACAGTATATGTCATCCCTTCCTCTTGATATCAGATGTGGTCAGTCTATTATATATAAACAATACCCACGAAAATATGAACAGAATATATTCAATATATGGAAGACTACACAGTGAAATATCCCTAAAGACATCATTTCAGGTGGCTATGAATTGACAGAAAATAGTCTCATGTATGTGCACCCACACCTGCACATCCTCACACCTGTGCTAACACACACACACAGTAGGTTAAGTAACAGAATATAAATCCAGAATATTTTTGGAAGTATCCCCATATCAGGCTATACATGTAGCATATCTTACAGTACCTTCCCTTATGCCCCAGAAACATGAAGGGGGGGAGCAAAGCTGCTGACAACTGTCTGCACATATTAGGGTAAGGTCAGAACACAGCCACATTTCTTGATCAGCCATAGTCCTTAGGGCCATGAATACTTAGAGATTTAGTCTTCATTCAGAAGGAATATACACAAATAAGCCAACCCTTTAACAGAAAATACATAGAAATGTCTGAGGATCCTCTTGGTGGTCAAGAAAAGTTCAGCATCAGCTAGGCCACACCTAATTATGTGTAGAAAGAGATGGGGAGAGAAGTACAGTCAGTGTGCATGCCTCAGAACCCAAAGTGGCCTGCTAAGCATTGTGCATTCTCCTCATGCATGGGAACAAGACACAGAGCTTTCCATTTGTGGTGATAGAGATGTCCTAGCATGCTCCAAAACCCTGGGCCACTAAAACTTGTAATTGATGTGGCAGGATTCTGCATCTTTGTAGGTTTGCCAACCACCCTCTGGAGTGTACTTGGTGTCTATCCCACTTGGTTAGCATGGTTTCATCATTGCATCAATATAATGGACAATGTGATGCTCTGTGGGATGTCCTACTGCTCCAGGTCTCCTTAGACTATTATGAAAGAGATCTGGAGAGAAAACATAGCTCTGGGTCAAGACTATGAGTGCGAGTAAGATAGTGGATTCTACCACCTTCCCTCCAAAGAACACTGATTTTGACAGTCACCCACAGACAAGAGTAACTTTGTGGAAGTCCAGGGGTCCAATGGAGAAGTTCCAGCACTCCACTGGAGCAAAAAATCAGGAAATAGATGCATTAGAAAGCATAAGAACAGGGTCACCTTACCTGCATCACACTACCCCATGATGGCACAACTCAGTGCCAAGAGAGATCCCCTCTTCCACAGGGGAAAGTAAGAGGATAGTGAGGGAGCACCTAGCTTCCCCATCTGTGTAGGATGTTCAAGGAGGCCCATGTCTTTCTCAATGCACCCAGAATAATGAGGTGATTTGCATGACTTAGGGACAGGGAGAGGTTGGGAGCACAGCAGCCAGGGTTTGGAACTCATAGAAGGGATGCAGATGCAGAGCCTATTAACCACTTTGTGGATTCCATTGGGAAAACTTCCCCCAAGTTAGTGGAGATGCCTCACCTCAGACCCCTTATCTGACGTATGGGCACCCTCAATACTGCATACACTTCACCATACACCCTCTGTGATTAGCTCCCTATATGCATCCCCATGGGTAGACTGTGCAAACTTTTTGCAGATGGCCAGTGAGCACACAAAGAATGCTGGATGGACTCTGCAGGATTGGGAAAAATCACACAAGTTGAACTAGAAGCACCATTCCAGAGAAAGTGATGAGAGGCTAGCAGCACCCAGCCTATCTCTGCAGGATCAAGAGAAGGCATAAAATCGTGGGGCCCTTGGCTAGCTCATTTGGTAGAACATACCACTCTTGGTCTCAGGGTCATAAGTTCTAGCTCCACATTGAATGTGAAGGCTACTTAAAATTTAAAAAAAAAAAAGGCAAAAACACAAACATTGGAAAAAGAGAGAGAGAGAGAGAGAGAAAGGCATACAATCTTAAGAATCATTCCCCTCCCCAAGAGGAAACAAAATATGTGAGCAGTAGTATCCAGGCAAAAGATCTGAGTTGCCTCAGAATCCCTAATAAGGCTGACAGGTAATTTTCTTAAGACTTGTTTTGTGACCTAACATATGATTGATCCCAGAAAATGTTCCCTAGGTGTTTGAGATGTATTCTGACTCTACTGGAAAAAATGTTCCATATATGTCAGGTAGGTCCATTTGTTGTAACAAATAGTTAAAGTCCAATGTTTCCTGGAAATTGTCAATGAGGTGTATTCCAGAAGATTATATGCAGAAATATGTCAACTGTGGATGCACTTGTCTATAATTACTAGATACTGTTGCTATGATCAGCAGTCCATAATACAGCAACTAAGCCCATTTAATGGCTATATCAAACTTAACTGTATTACATGCATATTACCCCACCGGGCTGGCTATGAAAATACTGTATCTCAGCTCTAAAATCACTATTCTCTATTCTGCTTTGATAAGAAAGCCAGGAATCAGGAAGCATGATTATCATTTGTTGGCTGGTTCCCTACTATGTTCTGTTAATTGGAATATGTTAAAGGAAACTGGAAGCTATTGGAAGGATGAGTATCCCAGCATGTTTGCTTGCTATTCCTGCCAATGCCACACAACAATGCCAACATCACTGGTTCCACTTTCTAGTTTTATTTTTTCCCACACTCCCAGCAAAATCTCTTCATGTTCCCTTGGAAGAAACAGAACCAGACACCAGTGGGGTGCTTCTCAAGGATCTGACTCTCAGGTCCATTAGGGATCCTCCTCTGTGCTCCCAAGGCATGAGCTCCAGCTATAAAGTTCCCCTTCACAGGAGTTTGGGTCTTGGATCCTATGTGATCCATTCTCTCAGCTCCTGAGATACTATGACCACAGGATATCACCTTCTCATTACGGGTCTGAGTGTCAGCTCTGGGAAGACTTTCCACCAAGCTTCTAAGTTTTCATAACTTCAAACTCCTCTCTGTTCCCACAGACATACAGGTGGAAGTGACATCCTGCAGTTATTATCTCTATTATTTCTGTAGTTCCTTTGTGTCCTCAGTCCACCTAAATTGTTTATCAAATTCCTTGGATTAAATACTCCCAGTGTTAACCACTGGTATGATTTCTGTCTTCCTGTCTAGAGCATGATTAACATACCCACTTCAACATTCCTTGAAGAGAAAGTCCAATAAAGCATCACAAATCAAACCAGATTAAAATATCTCTGTCTTTGGTTCCTGGTACTAGTAAGATTATATTAATCAAAACCAAAAACAGACTTATTAATCATTAAAGATGACATTAGTACTTCTGAAAAAAAAAACATACAGATTGTGCTGAATTAAGAAGTTATTTGTCTTTGGAGACGTGTCTAAGCAATAAGTTCCTGCAGCCGAGGTTGAAGAGGTTACTGCCTGTGTTCTCCTCTAGGATTTTGATGGATTCCTATCTCACATTTAGGTCTTTCATCCATTTTGAGTTTATCTTTGTGTATGGTGTAAGAAAATGGTCCAGTTTCATTCATCTACATGTGGGTGTCCAACTTTCCCAGCACCATTTACTGAAGAGACTATCTTTTTTTTTTTCTGTTGGATATTCTTTCCTGCTTTGTTGAAGGCTAGTTGACCATAGAGTTGAGGATCCATTTCAGGGTTCTCCATTCTGTTCTGTTGATCTGTGTCTGTTTTTGTGCCAGTACCATACTGTCTTGATGATTACAGCTTTGTAATAGAGCTTGAAGTCCAGCACTGTGATGCCCCCATCATTGGTTTTTCTTTTTCAACATGCCCCTGGTGATTCTGGGTCTTTTCTGGTGCCATATAAATTTTAGCATTGTTTGTTCCAGCTCTGTGAAAAATGCTGGTGGTATTTGGATAGGGATTGCAATGAATGTGTAGATTGCTTTGGGTAGCATAGACATTTTAACAATGTTTATTTTTTGAATCTGTGAGCATAGAATGTTTTTCCACCCCTTTGTGTCTTCCTCAATTTCTTTCATAAGTGTTCTGTAATTTTTAGAGTATAGATCCTTTACCTCTTTGGTGAGGTTTATTCCTAGGTATTTTATGATTTTTGGTACAATTATAAATGGAATCAATTCCATAATTTCTCTTTCTTCTGTTTTATTGTAAGTGTATAGAAATGCAACTGATTTCTGTGCATTGATTTTATATCCTGCCATGTTGCTGAATTCCTGTATGAGTTCTAGCAATTTTGGGGTGGAGTCTTTTGGCTTTTCCACATAAAGTATCATGTCATCTCAAAGAGTGAAAGTTTGACTTCTTCTTTGCCAATCTGAATGCTTTTTATTTCTTTTTTGTCCTGATTGCTGAGGCTAGGACATCTAGTACAATGTTGAACAATGGTGATGAGAGTGGGCATCCCTGTCATGTTCCTGACCTTAAGGGAAAAGCTCTCAGTTTTTCCCTATTGAGAACGATATTTGCTATGGGCTTTTCATAGATGGCTTTTATGATATTGAGGTATGTTCCCTCTATCCCTACACTTTGGAGAGTTTTAATCAAGAAAAAGGCAAGGGAAACAAAAGTAAAAATGAAATATTGGGACTTCATCAAGATAAAAATCTTTTCACAGCAAAGGATACAGTCAACAAAACTAAAAGGCAACCTATGGAATGGGAGAAGATATTTGCAAATGACATCAAATAAAAGGCTAGTATCCAAGATCTATAATGAACTTATCAAACTCAACACCCACAGAACAAATAATCCAGTAAAGAAATGGGCAAAATACATGAACAGACATTTCTGCAAAGAAGGCATATAAATGGTCAACAGACCATGAAAATGCTCAGCATCACTTGGCATCAGGGAAATACAAATCAAAACCACAATGAGATACCACTTCACACCAGTCAGAATGGCTAAAATTAACAAGACAGGAAATAACAACTGTTGGTGAGAATGCAGAGAAAGGGGAACCCTCTTACACTGTTGGTGAGAACGGAAGCTAGTACAGCCACTCTGGAAAACAGTATGGAGATTCCTAAAGAAGTTAAAAATAGAGCTACCCTATGACCCAGCAATTGCACTACTAGGTATTTACCCCAAAGATACAAATGTAGTGATCCAAGGAGCACCTGAACCCCAATGTTTATAGCAGCAATGTCCACAATAGCCAAACTATGGAAAGAGCCAAGATGCCCAATGACAGATGAATGGGTAAAGAAGGTATGGTGTATGTATGTATATATATATATATAAAGGAATATTACTCAGCCATCAGAAAGGATGAAATATTACCATTTACATTGACGTGGATGGAATTGGAGGGTATTATGCTGAGTGTAATAAGTCAGAGAAAAACAATTATCATATGGTTTCACTCATATAAGGAATATAATAAACAGCACACAAGATTGTAGGGGAAGGGAGGGAAAATGGAATGGTAAGTCATCAGAGATAGAGACCAACCATGAGGGATTCTTAAGTATGGGAAAGAAACTGAGGGTTGCTGGAGGTGAGGTGGGTGAGGGGACAGGGTAACTGGATGATGGGCATTAAGGAGGGCACGTGATATGATGAGCACTGGGTGTCATATGTAACTGATGAATTACTGAACTCTGCATCTGAAACTAATGATGTACTATATGATGGCTAATTGAAAAGGGGCAATGAACCATGACAGACTATGGACTCTGGGAAACAAACTGAGGGCTTCTGAGGGGAGGGGGGTGGGGGATTGGGATAGGCCGGTGATGGGTATTAAGGAGGGCACGTATTGCATGGTGCACTGGGTGTTATACACAAGTAATGAATCATGGAACATTACATCAAAAACTAGGGATGTACTGTATGGTGACTAACATAACATAATAAAAAATTAATATAAAAAAATAAATAAACTTAAAAAAAAGCTATTTTTCATAGGCTGCTTGTGCTACAAATCTTCCCTGAAGAGTTGGGGAAAGTAAGAACATTTGGCCAAAAAAGTTCAGGTTACTGACAAAGCAGTAAAACATGTATTGAAGATAACACTAGTTATTATATTAAAGGTTATGGAGGTCTGAGGCAGAGAAAACATAAAAATATTTGGAACAATTCCATAACCATGGGCAATGCCAATTTCATGTGCCAGATTTAGATGATAAAATGCAGTAATTGCTATTGTTAGTACACTTTTTATTCCCACCTTCTTCTTTAAAACAAACAAACAAAATAACACCACATTTGAAATCCAAATTGGGTCATTTTGGTTGTCTAAGTCATTGAAAATCTTTTATCACAAATGAATAAATGTTAATATCATTGTGGTTATCTGAGGAAATAATGATAGATACTTGTAGCCTAAATTTTTCTCTTAGCTCATAGTCTTCTTACTTAAAGCTAAAGTGATCTTTAGAGATGCTTTTATCCCAAACATAAGTCTCAGCATTTTAACTTCTATGAATGGCATTTTACTCATCTATACAATAACAAGGAATAGGAAAAAGTGAAAACCCCATCTATTCCTTTGTTGCACTGAGCTGGAGAACTTTTAGCACACCCCTGCGTATCTGTTTGGTTTTCACACTGTAGATGATGGGGTTCAGCACAGGGGGAATTAGCAGGTAGGCATTAGCAATCAGAGTATGTACATAAGGTGGGGCCTTTTTCCCAAATCTGTGTACAAAGGACAGACTAATCAATGGAATATAGAATACAGCAACAGCCCCAATATGTGAGACGCATGTGCTAAATGCTTTCTTCCTCTCTTCTGGGGATGCGATGCTGAGGACAGTCTTAATGATTAAAAAATAAGAAAAAATAATGAAGACAGAGTCCACTCCAGCAGTGGTGATCAGGGCTGTCAACCCAACTGCACTATTGATCCTAGTATCTGTGCACGAGAGCTTCATCACATCAGGGTGGAAGCAGTAGGAGTGGTGGAGCACGTGGCTGCGGCAGAAGGATAGTCTTTTAAGAAGTGCTACCATTGGTGTCAGTATTAGTGTCCCCCTGGTGATGATTGCTACTCCAATCTGTGCTATTTTAAGGTCAGTTAAGATAGAGGCATATCTAAGAGGACTAGAGATGGCCACAAAACGATCAAAGGCCATGGCCAACAGCACTGAGGATTCCATGACAGTGAAGAGTTGAATGAAAAACATCTGTGACAAGCAGGCATTAAAGCTGATCTCCCTGGCATCGAACAAGAATATGCCCAACATGGTGACCAGGGTGGATATGGACAGGCCGAGATCAGTGGTGGACAGCATGGAGAGGAAATAATACATGGGTTCGTGGAGGCTGGGCTGGGTGACAATGGCAAAGAGGATCAGGCTGTTTCCTGAGAGGGCGGTTATGTAGAGAAGGCAGAAGGGAATGGAGATCCAGGTGTGGAAGGCTTCCAGCCCGGGAACTCCAGTTAGCAGGAAAATGATGGAAGAGGATGTGATATTCTCCAAAGTTGACATGTTGAACTCATACTGAAGAATCTTAAACTGAATATCCTGCAACAATAAACAGTATTTCTTTATAACGAATTTGACCTGAAAGTAATTATTTCACCTAGTAAACATTTATAAAAGACATTTGTATTATAGAAAGAGCTTATGAAGATTGGTTAAAAAATAAAGGAAGAAAACTAAGACCACATCTAATAAAGAAGCAGAAAACGGGAAACGAACAATTGTATGAGGATACAGAATTTGTATATAAAGAAATCTAGCGATGACCATCTTATTTAAATTCATTGTCTGCTAAGCAGATTGCATCCATCACTTCCCGACTTTACATGGTATCAGTCAATAAGTACTTTTTGAAATGTGTATACTGGGTTGTATGAAATCTTAGACAAACAACAAACAGTATATGCAGGGATTCTGATATAGTAAATAAAGTAAATTCACTTTTGGGGGCCCAAAAAGAATGTTCTCATCTACTGGATACTTTCTCTGAAACAGGCTGAATATCTCCAGTCATATAAATAGCCTACATTTGTTGAAACCCTACTATCTGTTAGTAGTTGTGATAATATCCTATATGGACATACAGTTTATTTGTAGTATCATAACTTGAACTGTATGTAATTAACTTTCATATCACATAACTAGTGTAAGCCATCAAGACAATTACAAACAGAACTATTTGAGTATAGTTCATCATACTCAAAAATAAATATGATGGATACTTTCATGTTATAAATTTTTATTTGACATTCCATATCAATTTTTTAGGACTGCATATTCTGTATGCTGATACATTCACAGCATGGACTGATATATACATATTGGCTAGGTTATACATGTGTTAAGTTCCTAAATTATGTATGCCCTGAACTTCTCCATCTCTAAAGTAATAATGACATACATACCCCATAGAATTATTATAAGGATTAAATTAGTTAATGTATATTAAAAACTCAGGAGGGTATTTCACTGTGATATAAAAGTCACCAAGTAGTAGCTATTATATTTTTAAAATTAAATTTAAAGTATTATATAATCATTTCTTTTCCTTCCTCTCCCACATTTATTTGCATGCCACTCCCCCTTACTCACAGTTTTTATTGTCTAAGCTTAGACAAAAGATGAAAATATTATCTAAGTCTGATTTTGGCAATGACTACTGGTTAATAACTTCTTCATATGTCCCTTCTTCCTCCACAGCTAAGATTTTCTTCTTCATTCTTATCTGCTTCAGAAGAACTCTTGCTCACTTCCAAAGACAACCCTACCTACCATGTAGCTTCTAAATCGATTCTGAATATTTGTACAGTTTAACATTAAATTACTGAGTGCATGCTGTAAACCAATAGAGGGATACAGAACCAAATTAAACATGGCACCTGCCCTCAAGGATGCTTACGAAAGGATAAGATACTTAAACAAAAATGTACATGAGCAAATAAAATGCAATATGATATACAAAATAGTGGGTTTGTGTTTAAAATACACAGGTTGACTATATTAGAACATCATGTGGGGGCAGTTCAAGAGAAGCTTCCTTGAGCACATGAAGAACTCTTGTGCAGGGATGATAAGTAAAAATCACCGTGAAGTTACCCTAAGCACACCCAAGGTATGTCATTTCAGACATCTTAGAAATGTCATGAAGATCTGAGATACAAGGTGCTAGAAGTGTTTAAGGGTAGCAAGAATCCAGTATGGAATTATTTTATCACCATCAAAAGGTAAGGAATTTGGATGTTTTCTAAACACTGAAAAAGTAAAGAATACATAGATGTCTTTCTACACTGTGAAATAACCCCACCAATTTTCCTTCTTTATTACAATTTGGACATTTTAATTTGTACCATTACCACAGTCTATAAATATTTCAACTTCTTTCTCAACCTAATCATAACACTGCCTCCTTCTTGTTGCATGTATCTCCTTTCCTTTGCCAATAACTTACTGAACATTTGTCTATCCTCATTTCTCTCTTAAATGGTTCACTCCTATCACTGAAATTTGCTTCTTCTTGGACTGAAGCATACTGCGTTGCATTCTGTTGCTGCATAAAAACCTAGCACAAAGTCATGGTTCAAAACAAGACATTCATTACATTTCAGCAAGTCAGACGTCTGAGCATATCAGCAGGATCTCTGCTCAGGGTCTCACAAGGCTAAAATCAGGATTTCAGCCAGGAAGGTCAGGGTCCCTTCCAGACCCATCCAGGCTGTTGGCAGCATTGTGCTCCTTGTGGCATAGAATCGAGGTCTCCTCTTTCTGGCTGGCCTTGGACTGGCAGTTGCTCTCAGCTCCTAGAGACTGCCCTCTACCCAGTCAGGTGGACCTCTCACAACATGACAGGTGGCATCTTCCAATCCATCAGAGGAATCTTTCTGCTGCTTCTTGTCTCTTTTAAAGACTCACATGATTGGGGCAGGCCCACCAGAATAATCTCCCTTTTGATTAACTTAAATTCGAGTCATCACAAGCCCTACCGACATCTGCAAAATCTCTATGCCATACATACAACACAACATGTCCCATCACATTCATAGGCCCACTCACACTCAAGGGGTGGATTTCATACAGCACTGTACTCCTAGGGGACAGCAATCGTGAGGGCTCTTTGAGAATGCTACCTACCACAACTGTCTAGGCCAGCCAATCTACAAACATTTATGGGTTTGACCTCTAAAATGTCCTTTGACTGACCATCCTTACCCTCCACTTCTATCACCTCAATTGTACATAACGTTCTCATTAGTTTTTGCAGGAACTACAGCAAACTTCTCATATGTAATTTCCCTGCCCTGAATTTCAAGTGTTTACATACTTTCTCCATATCAATGCCAGAATGATCTCTCAAAAATACATCTTCATGTCACTCCTCATACAGAGCTCTTCATTGCCTTCAGCATGAAGTCAAAACTCTTTCCCCTTTTATTGCATCAGTCAAGGATCTTCCCAATCTGATTGAAATCTGCTTTTCCTGCTACCCAACCTCTTCCCCACCTCAGGGACCTTTCGATATGATCAGCCTGGACCTTTCCTACCTCACCAAACTACCTCACCTCCTACCTCACCGAATATAGCGAGTTTTTTCAGAGTGCTGTGCTTTGTTTAATTCATATGCCTCCCACTCTTCTATGAGTAAGCCTAAATTCTTTAAACTTATTGTTTGCTCCATGGATCCATTTATAAATTCAACATTAATATATTTTCTTTAGGAAGCATTTTGTGGCATCAATTTCTCTATGTCAAGGCAGAAAGAATTACTTCTTCCTCTGAAGTAATAACATTCTTTTTTATTTGCACATCTAGAACAGTGTTAATTCCATTGCATGATCATAAGTTACTGGAAAATATGCCTCTCCAACTGAAATCAGCTACTGGCAGGTAGACTATTGCTTTTCATCATTACATTCCTGTTACCATGCCCTGTATTGTGCAGTGTGGGAAGTCAATAGGTATTTTTTGATAAAAATTAAATCCAAGAGTTGTAAACTAACAAGGGATTCTGGAAATACATCAGGATATCAACACAGTACAGCCTTGTGCATTTAATTCATGCTGTGTGGTCTCAAATTACACAGGTGACTATTGGAAGAATCTCAGTGAACTCTTCCAGTCCTATAAAATGAGGGTGTGTGTGTGTGTGTGTGTGTGTATGTGTGTCAGGTTGTTTTAATGAAAGACTTTTGCTAGTATTTTAGGGAACCCTTTTATGTGCCTCCCTCATTTCTTGATAGTAATTCTCTGTTACAGGAAAACAACATTCCAGTCCCATTGTGAGAGCATTCTGCAGGTCCTATGCAGGACTACTTTGAGTTAACTCTCTCCTCTGGTTACAGAAAGCCACTAATACGGTTGCAGGGTAAGGCAAATCTAGTTTTAAATGTTGGCTCTGCCACCAACTAGCCGAGGTTCTCCAAAGAAGCACTTCATATTAGGTTCTACTTCCGTGAAATTAAGTTTAACAACAGCATTAACTTGTAAGGATTAAGTGAGATAGCATTTGTGAAGCGCTTAACCTGATAACTAGTACAATGGGAAGCATTTAACAATGGTAAATGGGGATGCGGATGGTAAATGGGGATGGGGTAGTGGGAGGGGCAGCCATGACAGCTGCCCTTAGACAATGATTTTGAAATGTCGCACAACTAACCAGAAAACTCACAACTGCAAGGGCATGCCAACAACCTGCTCCAAGTATCAAGACATGTGGTCCACAGATCGACTGAACCGTATCAGTTAGAATATAATGTAACTGAACACAGATTTCAGGAAAAATCCGTAGTTTTCCTGAGAAATTCGGGAGAGCTTTATGCAGTGAATTAAATCTTCCTCATTCTGAAAGATACCAGTGTGTATAATGCTTGATGTTTTCCCTGAACGCAGCAGTTTTACTTACAGTGTATGGAGCTTGTTCTTTCCTGCCCTGTCTGCCGGGAAAGGGCTTGAGGGGCTGTGGAGGCTTTCTCCTCAGGGATAGGTAGCATATATAAGGAGCCATGACTCAGGCTGCACGAAATCTTTTAATCAGAAATCCCCTGGTGGACTTTTCTGTGCCCCCCAGAGTGTAAAGTTTCCCAAGGGTTCATTCTACCTCATGATTTCCCTCCCTTTCTACTTCACTACACTTACTTTTGTCATTTCCATGCAGGGACTAGTATTATAGTGCCTTGACGCTGCATCATGATAAAATTTTGCTAAAAGTAAGTTTGTGACTAACAATTCCAAAACAAAACACCTGCTGTATGTATAACCTCACTCCTGTCCCTACCTTACCTCCACACCCAGCAAATAAATGTATCTTCCTCCAATATCAATTGGGTGAATTTTGTACATTTTTAAAAGACCTCTTCATTCATTGGGGAGAAAAGCTTCATTGATTCTTCCATAGAACACTTTAAGTAGCCATCACATCCCAGGATTTTGTACTGATAATACAGAAAATAGAACAGAGTCACTTTCCCCAGGGATCACAAGCCAGTGAGGAAAGAGGCATCGAACACACTGCTTACAACAGGGCATAGTTACAATGAGACCATAGAAGAAAGAGTATGGATTTATCCAGGTCAGCACCTGGTCTGTCTGGAGACATAGGAGAAGAGAGCACAGGAAAACCAGGAGTGATTCCTAACATGGTCAGCATGTCTGGAACCCTGTGTACCAGCGGGGGAGCAAGTGGCAAGTACAGCTAGACAGGGAGGCAGAATCTTTGCCACAGAAGATTTTACAGGCATTCAAAAGCCTTTGAATCTAAATAACACACTAGAAATTGCACAGTATGGAATTTAATCTTTCTCCTTTCCTAGAAAAAGGCATTTCTACATCCTCCTTAATACCCTTCACCGGCTAGCCCATCCCCCCACACCCCTGCCCTCTGAAACCCTCAGTTTGTTTCCTGGAGTTCATAGTTTCTCATAGTTCTCTTCTCCCCCTCTATTATCCCCCCCTTCATTTTTCCCTTCCTTCTCCTAATGATCTCCCAGCTATTCCTTATGTTCTACAAATAAGTGAAACCATATGATAATTGTCTTTCTCTGCTTGACTTATTTCACTTAGCATAATCTCCTCCAGTTCCATCCATGGTGATGCAAATGTTGTGTAATCATCCTTTCTGATGGCTGAGTAATACTCCATTGTATAACATCATTAGCCATCAGGGAAATGCAAATCAAAACCACACTGAAATACCACCTTACACCAGTTAGAATGGCAAAAATTGACAAGGCAAGAAACAATGTTAGAGAGGATGTGGAGAAAGGGGAACCCTCCTACACTATTGGTGGGAATGCAAGTTGGTACAGCCACTTTGGAAAACAGTGTGGAGCTTCCTCAAAAAGTTAAAAATAGAGCTACCCTATGACCTAGCAATTGCACTACTGGGTATTTACCCCAAAGATACAAATGTAGTGAAAAGAAGGGCCATATGCACCCCGATGTTCATAGCAGCATTGTCCACAATAGCCAAACTGTGGAAGGAGCCAAGATGCCCTTCAACAGACGAATGGATAAAGATGTGGTCCAAATATACAATGGAATATCACCTACTCTTTCAAATTCTTCATCAGATGAACCAGACTATTATTTTCAACATTGGCTCAGATAGTCATGAACAAGCATTGTTTCATAAGTCTATAAATAAAAGAAAAAGCTGTGAAAATATATAGACCTCTGTATTTGATGATATTGAATTCACAGGAAAACACAGCTAAGAAGGAGTAAAAAGTGTTGCCTGTAAGATTAAAAGAGAAAAAAGTATACTTAGGTATTTTTCTATGAATTATATCACTTTATAAAGAAAGAAATATACTTTAAATAAATTTTATTAGTGTACATATAACCATTGCATGCAAAATGATATGTAATTTCTTATTAAAGCATAAGTCAATATTGTTGTTTTTCTAAAAATATTCTCTAATACATTTATGTTTTTAAAATTAAAAAATATGGCTTCCCAATTTACATTTCCATAAACAGTGCCTGGGGGGTCCCTTGTCTCCACATCCTCAGGAACACTTGTTGCATCTTGTTTTTTGATTTTAGCCATTCTACCAGGTATGAGGTGATATCTCATTATGGTTTCGATTTGCATTTCTCTGATGATGAGTGATGGTGAGCATCTTTTAATGTGTCTGTTGGCCATCTGGTTGTCTTCTTTGGAAAAATATCTATTCAGGTCCCCCACACATTTCTTAATCAGATTGTTTGGAAAATAGTATTGAGGTTCCTCAAAAAGTTAAAAATAGAAATAACATGATCCAATAACTCCATTATTGGGTATCTACCCAGAGAAAATGAAAACACTAACTCAAAAAGATATATGCACCCCTATGTTTATTGCAGCATTATTTATAATAGCCAACATATGGAAGCAGCCCAAGTGTCCATCAATAAATGAATGAATAAGGAAAATGTGGTATGTACACACACACACATGTGCGTGCGTGCATGCACACATGCACACACACACTAGAATATTACACAGCCTTAAAAAAGGATGAGGTCATGCCATTTGAGACAACATGGATGGACCTAGAGGGTTTTCTGTTAAGTGAAATAAGTCAGACTGAGAAAGACAAATACCGTATGATTCCACTCATAAATGGAATTTAAAAAAAGACATGAGTAAACAAACGAAAAGCAGAATCAGACCTATAAATGCGGAGAACAAACTGATGGTTGGCAGAGGGGAGGGGGCGTGGGGAGTTGGAAGAATGGGTGAAGGGGAAGGGTAGATACAGACTTCCCGTTATGGAATGAGTTAAGTCATAGGAATAAAAGGCACCGCATAAGGAATACTGTTAATGATACTGTAATACCAATGTAACAGGACAGATGGTAGCTATACTTGTGAACATAGCATAATGTGTAAACTTGTCAAATCACTAAGTTGTACACCTGAAACTAATGTAACATTGTGTGTCAACTATACTCAAAGAAAAAAAATATATATGGTTCCTCACCTTCAAAGTTCTCCATTTTCAAAACTTTTCCTGAGAATCCATAAATTTGAATATCTTATGTTTACACTTTCACTGCTTAGAATTGAATGTGTATTATATCTCCTCTGTTAAACAGTAAATTTCCAGGAGCTGTATTTTTCTCCTCAGGCTAACATTTTCCTGAATTGCTGATATTCCCTTTAATTCAGGTTCTTCTTAGGAAAGAGAGAAATCACTATCCATGATTCCTCTTAGTATCTGCTTCAATGTTTTATCCAGTCTCATTCAAAAGAAACAACTGGCTAAACATTACTTCAATTTAGATATGTTTAGTCAGATTGTTACTCCTTAAAAATAGAGACTATGCTTTCATTTTTCACTTTTTCAACACCAGTACTCCCATAGTGTTCGCCAAATGGTAATGCCCAAATTATGTAAGAAGAATATTTGCGAAGTTATGTAAAAATCAAGTTAATTCAATAAGCATGTATTAAATTAGCTATTATTAAGTACTATACTGGGTCTGTGCATGATATATCAATCCCAAAGCACACTGGCTATTTTCAAAAAGTTTTAAGTCAGTCAGGAAAGATGGACCTGATTGCCTATAAGACAATGATTTATTAATGGCACCTAAAGAAGGAAAAAAGCAACTAGAAGGGGAAAAAGCAGGTGAATATTTCAGTCATAGACAGCAAAATGATCAAAGACAAAGGGCAAGGAATTTATTGTGTTTTTTCAAAAGAGAAACATTCCAGGGGAATGTTACTCTAACATGCACGATAACCTGTAGGTAGCCTGTTAAAATGCAAACTCCTGGTCTCCACCTAAAGCGTTTCTGACTTAGCTCCAGGGTGGGGTTGAGGATATTAAGTGGTTCTGATGCGCTGGTTTTGGACCAGAGTCAGTACAAAACAGAAGGTGGATGTCATATTACACATCAGCAGTGTAGAAGACAGATTATGAAGACCCATGGTAATGAGGATGCACTGGAAGATGAAGAACAAAAAAATTGTGTTCTGAAGTGGTGTTAAATGGAAATCGATTATTTCATTATCTGAAAAATTTTCAAAGCTCATTGTTGAGCATTTATAAGCTGCAGGAAGGTATTAAGAAAATATAAACAAGCCAATCTCCAAATATCAAAAAAGAAGCAGTCTGACATTTGGAATATGTCTACTCATAATTTCACAATGCATACGTGTGAGTGGGCATGTGCGTACATGAGTGTGTATATTCAAATGAAATATATATACAAACAATGATATGTTCCCTCTAGACTAATCTATCTTTTCTCTTAACAATATATCATTTATATCTGTATCAGTATTTAGCTTGCTGCATGATACTTCATATTTTATTTAACCAATACCCTTAAGCAATTGTTTAAGAAGTTTCCAAATTTTCTTTGCAATGAATAATGATATCTTGAACATCATAATACATCTTTGCCCACTTTCCCCCATTAGATACATATTTTGAAGCACAAATCATTGGATATTACATAATTAACTTTTAATACATTTATAAAAGGGACCTGAATAACTTTTAAGAATGAGGAAAGTATGCTTTTCATTTGATTTCTTCTTGTTTTTTATACTAATTCATGTTCTGTAGTCATGAATAGTCTATTTGGGGAAATAATAATCATTACCAATACATGGTAAGAATTACTGTAACTTAGGCTTTCCTACTGATGTAAATGATAACAGACATCCCTTGAATTGCTACACCTTAGAGGTTCTAAGACTATTTAATCTGTAAAGTCAATTTACAATTTAAATATACATTTGTCCACTTTCTAGACATATTTTCACTGTGGTCCTATTCTGTGCAGCTGAAGCATTGGTAACAAGGCTAAAGGTACACTAGACAGAGTCCCTACTTCAAAAAATCCACAGTCTAGAACTTCGGTAAACAACAAGTTTTTACATCATCAGAATAGAATGAAAGCTCTTATAAACAGACTTTTTCAATTCCAATAAATAGCCAAATATGAGTCAGAGAGACTATGGAAAGAAAAGATATAATGAAAAATGCCTAAATGAGCTTCAAAGAGAATATTTTGAGCATAGCTTTGCGAATTTGCTTGGTCTTCACACTGTAGATTACGGGATTCATCACAGGAGGGATAAGCAGATAAACATTGGCAATGAGAGTATGCACAAGGGGAGGGGCATGCTTCCCAAATCTGTGCACCAGTGACAGGCTGATCATGGGGATGTAGAAGATGGCAACAGCATTTATGTGTGAAACACAAGTACCGAAGGCCTTTTTCCGCTCCTCTGGGGAGGCAATGCTGAGCACAGAGTGGATGATCAGAACATAGGAGAGGAGGATCAAGACAGAGTCTATGCCAGCAGTAGAGATGACAATGGCCAAACCAAATGCACTGTTGATCTTGGTGTCTGTACATGAAAGCTTCATCACATCAGGGTGGAAACAATATGAATGGTGCAGAACATGGCTACGGCAGAAGGACAGACGCTTTAGAAGTAGGAGTAAAGGCACTAGAGGCATTGTCCCCCTAATAACAATGGCAAAGCCCACTTTGATGATCCTTGAATTGGTTAAGATTGTAGCATACCTCAGTGGGTTACAGATGGCAATGAAGCGGTCAAAGGCCATTGCCAGGAGTACTGAGGACTCCATGAATGTGAAACCATGGATAAAGAACATCTGGCCAATGCAGGCATCAAAACTGATTTCTCGAGCATTGAACCAGAAAATACACAGCATGGTGACCAATGTGGAAAGGCACAGCCCTAGGTCTGTGAAGGACAGCATGCAGAGGAAATAGTACATGGGCTCATGGAGGCTCGACTCAGTGAGGATGACAAACAAGATCATGCCATTCCCAGAGATGGCAATGGCATAGAGACAACAAAAAGGGATGGAGAGCCAGGCATGGTAAGTTTCAAAACCAGGGATGCCAGTAAGAAAGAAGACTGCAGGGTGGAAAATGCTCTGATTGAAGGATGGCATGATGAATGAAGACAGCAGATTTCCCTGGAGGAAAGGACCATATCCTGTAAAGTAGGCAAGAAAGACATTTTCACTCTCTTCTACATATCCTACAATTTAGGATTGCTAGTGAGCCTTGTCTTGTCTTCCCATGGAAGTGCATACCCAGTTATCCTTTTCCTAGATTTAGAATTGATCTTGCATGAACTAGGAAAAGAGACAGAACATTAAATTGTAGGAGGACACCTGGGTTTTAGTGAGAGAAACATGTTATATCTAGGCGTCAGTATATTTCTATATATATGTGTGTGTATATATATATATATATATATATATATATATATATAGAGAGAGAGAGAGAGAGAGAGAGAGAGAGAGAGGTTAGAGTAGATAATGGTAATATATTTTCCAGTTCTATGATTCCATGTACAACATGGAGAGACAGGACATTTCTGTGCAACCCTGTGACAAAACAAAAGGCAATTCATCCTGTTTTTCTTCACTTCTCAGTTGCCCTTAAAAAGTCCACTAAGACTTATAAGTCCTTAGGCACCCAAAGAAAATAGGATCATAAAGATAATATTAAATATTTTCTAGAAAAATATCACTGATTAAATTAATGCACAACAGCTATTAATGAAAACGAACTACTATAGAAGAACAAATTCAGTCTGGCAAATAGACTACAATGGGTGACAGTTGATAAAATTATTTCATTATACAGGTAGTAGCCATGAATCTGGTGCTGTTTAAGGGAAATTCTCCCTGAAGAAATATGGCCCAAAGTTAACCTTACAAGAACAAAGGAACTAATTGCAAGCTAACAGGTAATAATTGGGGCAGAATTACCTGATTAAGATTCTTAATATTCCATTATTGCAAAGGGATAAGGAAATGCGTGGAAGGTTTGGGGGTGTGGTCCCTCAGAAACCCTAATGAGTCTGGATTCATCTCCATTCAAATGACGGATGATGACTATGAACCATCTCCTGTCGGAGGATATGAGCGTGTGGTCACCCAGATCAAGACATCTGCAGGATCAAAGAAGTTCCTCTATACTGATTCTTGTCCTAAGTTTCCGACACCTTATTTTTATCTACAAAAATAATGCTTGATTTTTAAGATAGGTGCTCCTCTTTTATTCATTCATGTATGTATTCGCTCAACAAATATTTAAATATCTACAAAATGTCAGTGTGTGCAGTGGACAGAATTATAATTAGACCTGGTACTCCAGAAGGTCTGTTCATAACTCTGGGAAAGAACATATCTAAGTGTAAGTCAACCTGGTGAGTTTCATTCTAACCGTTATATGAACAGGCACTGGCTTTGGCCAGAGTGGGAATAATTCATTACATGAGATGTGACGAAGACAGCATCTGAAGAGAAGAAAAGAGAAAAATGTTCAATAGAGGAAGCCTCTTAAGAACTCAAACACACACACAAAATAATGATGTACTATATGTTTGCTAATTGAACATAATAATAATAATAATAAAAGAAAATTTGAATTGAGGGGCAATGTATAACAAAACAAGATCCATGAGTTTTGTTTCAATGCCTGCACCTCAGTTGGAAGACAAACCTGACTTTTTCACCTGTGACTTACAAGCAAGAATTGGAATATGCACTTACCTTTGCTTTCCCAACAAAGGGACTCCTGACTTGATAATAAGGCTTACAAGTTTTCTAACTGATGGCTAGAAAGTCACAGGAGCAGTGAAAAGGAGGTCAGAGGAAAGAGCCCTGGAGAATAGCAGTATTTTCAAAAAAGACAGAAGCAGCACCTAGTGATGAGACTGCAGAGGCGTGGCACGAAGGTGAAAATAACCCCCAGGAAAGAAAACACAAGGCTCTCATCAGTTTTTCTCAGACCTCTCATCTCAGAGCCAGGAAAAGTGCCTGACACAACGGTTTCTAAGAGTATCTGTTCAGTGAATGAATTCATTGTATCCAGTAATAGTAATAGACCCTAGACGCTTAATATCAGGCATATATTTTGACTCCTGACAGACAGCCCCTTCAAATTATGAATAAATTCATAACCATATTGGCATATTTTAAAATAGGAGATCAGCTAACATTTTTCTGATTAATCTAGTATTCATCCTTGGTACTACGACTTTGCTCGAAGACAGACCTGGTGATAAAAATACATTTTTCTATGTGAAGTTGTAAGGACCTTTAAATCATATCCTCTTTATTTTGAATATAAGAAAGCAGGCTCTCAAGTTAATGCTCTTTTTATTATAGTTAAATAAAGTAAGAAGTATCTAAACTAGCCTTCTGTGTAATAACAATAGTGATAATGTATTAAATGCCTACTATGTAATGAACAATTTACTTCATTGTATCTCTTTCTCTGAATCCTCTTTCTACTGATTTGCATGCTTCTAATAGTCTCTTTTTTCAAAGGGAAACAGAGTAGGGCTATTCTAATGCAGGGAACTCCATTAGTAAAGCTTGTGGGAAAAGAATAGCTTTTTTTTTCTTTTTAATTCTATGAATATTAACCCCCCTTGGGTCTTCTTTCACTGAAACTAATGAGCAAGTATTAAATAACTATTCACGGAAAGATATATTTAAATGTCTCTTTCTCCCCAATGGAGAATTCTTCCAAGACAAGACAAGGGCTTGTATGACTTACACATTCTTATAACCAGACTACCAAGAACATACAGACTGCCCGCCCCCACTACAAAGCTTTGTATCCATCACTATCACAACACGCACTAGGTCTTATGAGCTCCTTTTCACAGATGAGAAAAACTGAAGCTAAGATTAGAAAACCGAGGCTCAGAGGAATCATGTACTTTCTCACATTTATCCAACATGACAATGGCAAATCCAAGAATTAAACTCTGTTCTCTCTGACTTCAAATTCCATGCTTTGTCACTACTTATTTAAAAGGAATTTTTTTATTAGTAATATTTTTTATTATATTATGTTAGTCACCATACAGTACATCCCTAGTTTTTGATGTAAAGTTCCATGATTCATTACTTGCATATAACACCCAGTGCATCATGCAATAAAAAATAAATAAGTAAATAAAAATAAAAATAAAAATAAAAGGAATTTAATTTTTAAAATATGTTGAATGAATGAACACATGCTCATAACTTCATGACTTTAATGTATATCTTATTACATTATTTTTAAATTGATATAATACATGAATATATATAATATATGAAATTGTTTAATATGTACTACCAAGTTCACCAATTTTCTCTGACCTGTTGGTTTCATAAACTATCTGAAGACAGTACCATCCCTGATGTATTCAGAAAAGATTTCAATGCACTAAAACACTGACCTCATGCAAAGAAGAAATCTTAAGTCTGGAAAGGAAGGTCATTTGCTCCTATGCCCTGTTCTTTAAAGAGTCATCCCAGGCAGTAGCAGACAGTCTTTTAAAGCCAGAGAGAGAGAGAGATATCTCAACCTCACAAACTTATGGGCAGAAAGATCCTTCTGTCCTAAGGCTAGGGAAACACTCCCTGATCAGTCCCGTCCCCTTAAACCATTGCCAAGGGAGTTCTCTTCGGCTAAGAAAACTCAGAGAATACTCAGGTATCAGCTCTCAGAAAAGCAGCCTTTATAAGGGGCCCAGAAGCTGCCTGGTAAGAGCCACATTTTCCCAAGTGAAAATCAAATTCCTAGGAGGGAACTCTATACACCTGTGTTCCATTAACCCTTTGTGCCCTGAAAAACAGGCCATAAAGGGCAATTTCTTTGCAGTCTAGCTTCACTCTTACTGCGACAAAGAAAAGTCCTGGAGATTCCAGGAGTCCAGTTCTCATTCAAGAGCTTTCTGACCCCTGAACAGCTTGCTATAAAGTCAAAGCTTTGCACAGGCTAAAAGTAAGAGAGAAGCACCATTTAATGGATCACCCATGAGTTTGCTCACCAGGCTTTTGCCAGTGTCACAGAAATCATAAGACATTGAACCAGGTAGCAAAGGAGTTGCTGAATAACTCTATTCACTGAGGCTAGTGCAATAGGATTTAGTTCAGAGTCCATGACTGTTCCTGGGCATTCTGAGTATCTTGGGAGTATGGCTAACTTGTACATAGGCATACAAAATGATAACTTAAAAGAAAGTGATCCAGCAAACAAGCATATGAGAAGAGGCCCCGCATCACATGTCTTCAGGGTAATGCAAATTAAAACAATAATGACTTTCCAATGGCCAAAATCCGGAACACTGACAACACCGCCAACTCCTGGCAAGGAAGTAGAGCAACAAGAGCTCGCATTCATTGCTAGTGGAAATACAAAATGGTACAGACACCTTAGAAGACAGTTTGGCAGTTTCTTGTAAAAGTAAACATATTCTTACCATACAATCCAGCAACTGCATTCCTTATATCCCCAAAGAAGTTGAAAACATATCTACACAAAAAATGCACATGGATATTTATAGTAGCTTTTATTCATAATTGTCAGAATTTGGGAGCAACCAAGATGTCTTTGAGTAGATGTGTCTAAATAAAGTATGATATATCCACAAAATGGAATACTGTCAGTGCTAAAAAGAAATTAGCTACTAAGCCATGAAAAGTCACGACGGAACCCTAAATACATATTAAGTGAAAGAAGCCAGTTAGAAAAGACAACATACTGTATAATTCCAACTATGTAACGTTCTGGAAAAGGCAAACTATGCAGACAGTAAAAAGATCAGTGGCTTGCCTGGGGCTGGGGAAGAGTGAGGAATTAGTAGGAGGTGCACTATAAGGATTTTTAGGGCAGTGAAACTACTCCATATGATACTATAATGGTGAATACATGGTCGTTATAAATTTGTCCAAACCCATGGAATGCACAATACCAAGAGTGAACCCTAATACAAACTATGGGCTTCAAGTGATAATGATGTGTCAGTGAAGGTTCATCAATTGTAAGTAATAAACCACGCTGGTGGGGGAGGCTATGGATCTGTGGGCACAGGAGATATAGGGGAAATCTCTGTCCCTTCCACTCAATTTGCTGTGAACCTAAACTTCTCTAAAGAACTGGATGTTATACACAACTGATAAATTATTGAACACTGCCCCTGAAACTAATGATGTACTATACATTGGCTAATTGAATTTAAATAAAAATTTTTTAAAAAGAATAGTCTATTAAAAAAAATAAAAAGAAGCAACTAAGAAAGAATACAAAACTTTGTGAGTCCCTTGTATATCCCTTGCAATCTTACAAAGGCACTAGGCTGCTCTGATAATGGGTCTAAAACTGACACTAACACGTTCACCTCTGTGGTAGAGACATTAACCATGTTTGGCAGACAGCTTCTGTTAAAACTGTGGATACTCATAAGTGGCCTTCAACCTTTGGCCATTAATACAGCCTTAGACAATTAGTGGCAAATTGAGAGGGCTGGTAGTTTCAAGAACAGCAACTAATTAAACATGCTTCTTGGCATAAAAAGCTATGCCAAGAGGACATTGCCTTGCAAAGGTCTGCTATATGGAAAGAAAGAATGAGACTTTATTGTCATTAGCATTGCCACAGAGGCCTTAATTATCCTGTTTAATTTTTTTTTCTTCTGTCACAAGATTCTAGATCCCCAGGAAAGTCTGGGAAGACACAGTTCTTTCCAGGAGTTAATCCAAAACCTGATAAAATATGCTATCCGTTTAGGTATCTTCGGGACTAATAGAAACAGTCTTCCCACAGAAAGCACTTCAACAGGTGGGGCAGACCTTTCCGCAGCCCTGGATAAGTTTGCCATGAAATGACTGAGACTCAGTGGGGGAAAAACGCACAATTCAAACAGATATTCCCAAGATACAGAAGCAAAGGGGGATACCCAGGCTATTACAGGGATATGTATGTGAAAACCTTGCTGGCCATGCTAAGGATTCCAATCTAAAGAGCACTGCACTGGTCCATGAACGAGGCTTCAGGAGATGGTATATTGTTAGGAGAACCTCTGGTTCTTTTCCAGGGCAAACTGAGGGATTTAAACCATTCAACAGCCCAAGTTTAATGATTAGCGGATACACAAACAAAGGACATAATGGCCAGTGTTCATTCTGTTGATAGAGTATCTCTTCTAATTGGCCTCTCCCGGGGCTTGAATATTTTGAATACCTTCTCTGCATTCACCTATCCATTTAGACTTGACAGACCTTGGTTAAAATCAAAGTATTTAAAACCAGATAGCCAGGCTCCAAAGCTCAGCTCTGTCACCAAAAGTGTGACCTCGGGTCAATTATGTACCACTTCACTTCCATTTCTTCATTTTTACGTGGGGAAAATAATTATATCCGCTTCATAGATTTACTTATTGTAATAAACAAAGTGACCCAATATCAATCCAAAGAAAAAGCACAGTACACTTTGTACTCACTCATAACAGGCTATTAACAACTGTGAATATTTATTGTCATTGCTTGCCATTACAATTATTTCTTCATTAATATAGCAATCTTAATAAATTATTGTTTAGTGACTGATACGTGCCAGATACTATGCTCCAGATACCAAGAGAAGGTGTAGTCTCTACCCTCAAGGAGTTCGCATTTCTGACAGGTAAGACAGCCACCATAGTAAAACAGATCTGATTAGGACATCACCCTGCTTCCAATCTTTTGGCTTTTCAGTTCCCTAAGGAATCTGGCTTTCCAGGCCTTTTGGCTCTAACCTGAAAGCACTGTCTTTCCACTCTCTCTGCTTCAACCCTGTTGAATTTATCTTCAACTCCCTAAACAAAGCCCGCCTTTGCTCACCTCTGAGCTTGTTGTCCAAGGCACTATTAAGCTGTTTACCGATTCCTAAGTTCTGCATCAAATATAATTCAAAAAAGACTTTATTTTTTATTAACATAAAGTTTATATTTATATTAAAATTAAAATACCTTGTTTTAAGATTTTATGATTTCAAAATTAAAGATAAATTAACGGAAGCTGAATATTGTGAAGTGTTTTGTTTTCCTTTGTTGTTGTTTTGTTTTGTGTCTGTGTTTGTTTTTTTAGCTCTCTTCCATTATAGTTCCCCAATATTATGTTCAGTCTGCCTATGGGATAAAACACCACAGCTGTTGACCATGCCCGCAACATCTCCCTAACCTTCTATCATCTCCTGACGCTACCCTCTATGCTACTATTCTCATCCCTAGCTGCCTTCAGGAAGTCCTTCTTATTTCCTTAGATCTCACTTTAGCAATTGTAATTGGTGAGCCTCCCTTGACCGTACGGTGCAAGTTCTCAACATCCATGTGATCTACATCGGTGCTTCTCAAACTCGAATGTCACATAAGTCCCTTAGGTATCTTGCAAAAATGCAGATTATGACTCTGTACATCTGATATTCTGCATTTCTCACAAGCTTCCAGGCGATGCCAATACTATTGGTTCTTTAGTAACAGAAATCTCTTATTAATTTTCCTCCTTTAGAGTAACCATAACACAGTATTGTAATTTCCCACATACTTATTGTATCCTCCACCAAACTCTGTAGCATCTGGGGCGATAGCCATTGTGTTCACTGTTATACCCTCAAATCTTACTCAATAACAGACATATGGTATCCATACAATATTTTTGTAATGATAAATGAATGCATGAAGAACGCTGATGGAAGCATGTACAAGACATGATGAAAGCAGAGAGGAAAGAGATAAATAGGAATAATAGGAATAGCCAAAAGAAGATGATAGAGAGAGGAAAGGAAGAGCTACATTTCTTTACCCACTAAAATTGAATGGTCAATGTTGGCCGAATCAAGAGGGTAGAACTACTGATAATTCAACATGACTGAATCCAGCAGAAGAGAATGAGACTTTCACCAGACCCTGGAGGGCCAGTAAAAGTTGTAGGAACTTAATATTTTTTGTAAAGAGTAGATAGTTTCTAAACACAAGTACTGATGCAGTAACCAGTTTTTGTTGTTATTGTTATTTTTTGCTTGCTTTTAGGTTTGCTTCTACAATTTGGGTATATGAACCCTAGATTATCGCATTTGCCTCTGGCCTCTTGCTTCTGAAACAGACTATTTTAGAAACTACACTGTTTACTGCCTTAGAAAACTCTCAGTCCTGAATTCTGTTTTCCCATTTCCTGATTCAGGATAACCATCCACATCAGCTGCTCCATGTGTGAATTTTAAAATCATATCCTTTGACTAGAGAAAATACTTTACTTATTTCCATGCCATTGAGAAATTTTGTTACCTACATTTTTTACTACTGTGGATAATACTGCAATAAATGTTACTCTATATAAAAAGTGGCCTGTATCTCTGGATTAATTTCTAGAAATAGAATATAATGGACTTTTTAAGCCAACAATATACTGGAAAATATACTTCCAGAAAGTTCATACCAATACTATAAAACAGTGCTTAGTCCACAATAACACAGCAACGTAACACTGTGTATTATAAGTTTCTTAAAAATTTGCTAATTTGGGGGCACCTGGGTGGCACAGTCGATTAAGCATCTGCCTTCGGCTTAGGTCATGATCCCAGAGTCCTGGGATCAGGCCCTTGTCGGGCTCCCTCTCAGTGAGGAGTCTGCTTCTTCCTCTCACTCTCCCTCTGTGCTCTCTCTCTCTCAAATAAATAAAATCTTTAAAAAATTTGCTAATTTGACAGGCAAGGATATTTTATTGTTCACTGTAGTAAAATATTGACATTCAATAAATAACATTTATTGCAAGTCCCTAATGGCACATTTTTTCTTGTTTCTAATTCTGTTCTTCCTGTTTGGGTTAACAAGTTTGGAAAACATTAATATAAAGTCCACTGATGTCACAGACTGCGGAATGTTTCCCAGGTTCAATAGTATGGATATTGACAGACTGATAATGGCATATTCCTGTTGCTAAGTGATTTTATTGAGGGGCATTTTGCTCAGACTTTCAGAAGGTTGAATTGAATTACCAGCTACTGTTCTGCTGGGCTGGCATGAGAGTAGGGCAGTGAGAAGGACCAGACTTTGAGAGTATGAGTACAATGTGTGCCAGTGCTCCACCACTATGCACACCTGTTCCATGCGCGTGCACCAAGCTCTGGCTCAGAGAATACTAAAATATTATAACTCTAGTGCTGTGAGAAAAAGTAACATTCTTTTGACCAGGGGATAAATAAACATAATCCCCAAGAAGTTTCTGAGACTAATGGGAATGTGGTCACTGCCCTGGAATTTGCCCAGACTAGTAGAGAAAATGTTTCCAACGGTCTCAAGAAGTTCACCATGAGAAGATATAACAGCCCAACCTTCATATGCAA
Source organism: Ursus americanus (assembly GCF_024610735.1). NCBI lineage: Eukaryota > Metazoa > Chordata > Mammalia > Carnivora > Ursidae > Ursus > Ursus americanus. Next base: position 6,401,062 of record NC_142142.1, read on the forward strand.
AATATAAGCATACACAGGTGACAGCGTGTTAACATCCAGGCTAGCACATAAGCATGCATACATGCTTGTGCTAGAACAATTTGAATTGGAATTACTGGTAGATGAATGGTCATGTGAAGATTCTCTAGAGAATGAGTTTTAAAACCTAAAAGGGTCTGCAATAGCCCAAGCTTTAAATAGTGGTTGTGACACTTATTAACGGAGAGACCTAAGTAAGTTACTTAAATTCTCTAATCCTTGGTAATGCTATAAATCAAATAAGGGTTTCTTCCATCAAATGTATTACTTACTGTTGTGTAGGTCAGAAGACTGGTATGAATCTCACTGAGCTAAAATCAAGGCAGCAACAGGGCTGCATTATTTTCTAGAGGGCATAAGGGAGAACAATACCATTGCCTTTTCTCCTTCTAGAGACTGCCCACATTCCTTGGCTCATGATCTCCCTCCCTCTGCCATCTTCAGAGGTAGCAGTGGTGGATCAAGTCCTTCCCAGGCTGCCACTTCTCTGGTTCTCCACTTTTAAGGACTCGTGTGATTAGAATGAACCCACCCGGATGATTCAGGATAATCTTATCTCAAGGTCTTCAAGGTCAATCACATCTGCAAAATCCCTTCTGCCGTGTAAAGGTAACATATTCACCGGTTCCAGGCATTAGGACGTGCACATCTATGGGGGCACTATTTTCTTTACCAAAAACACTTCATAGTATCTTGGGCACAAAATGCATGACAAAGTGTTGTTGTTACATCATAAAGAATAAAGTATTTCAGGCCAAGATATTTTCTGTGGTGAAACAGATTGGGTGGTAGGGAGAGATAAGGAGGGAAGCAGGGAGAATAGTTAGGAAACTACTGAAATTTTCCAAGTGAGAGATAATGTTGGCTTCGAAAAAGGAGGCATTTTTGGAGGTGATGAAGAATGATTACATTCTAGTTATAGTTTCAAAGATATTGGGATCGGCAGGCTTATTTGCAGAGTGTAAGAGACAGAAATCAAGGGTAGACTTCAAGACTCATATGCTCTAGAGTGGTCCAGAAATGGTGGGAGCATCTGAGAATCTAAAGGGACTGTAAGTAGAGAAGATGGGCCGTATCTAGCAATCTGTGGGAACTCTATTTACTAAAGACTAGAGGGAGCAATTTTCACATTTTTTTCAGATTGCATCGCTGGCCAGATCCATCACCCACATACTCAAAGTACTCAAAAGTACAATGTAGGAGACTCAAAATTTAAACATAAGTGGGGAGAATCCCAAATTATTGTTGTTACCTTCCTTCCAGTTAGTGGGCTGGGGCTCAAACAGAAAATAGGTTAAATTATGAAAAAAGTAAATAAAAATGTATTTTCTGCACACCTAATTGTAGACTGAGATTTTTACCTATAATATTCTCCAAGTACTTGGCTCATGCCTCTAAGAGAACATTATCATTGATTATCAGTATTGGTAATTATCAGTTAACTGTGTGTTTCTAAACTAAACTAAGAGACCATGGACAGTAAGAACTGTGTTGTATTCCCTCCCCCTTTTTTTTAATCTCCGGCACTTAGCATGATGTTTGGAATATAGGATAACCTTATGCAATATTTACTGGATGTATGTATAGATGAATAAATTTTGTTTTTTCCTAGTTATAAGAGACAGGCTGCTAAGAAGCACAGGTAGGCTAATGAAACAGGACTGCCATGAATAGTAATAGATGCTAACAAGTTACCTAGTAGAATGTGTTTTACACACACCAGAGGAGATTCCTTTAAGCAATTTAGTATAATATTTCATTTTTGAAAATTCTCTTCAGAGTGACTGCTCATGGGCATGGGATTTCTTTTTGCAGTAATAAAAATTTTCTAAAAGTAGACCATGATGATGCTCGTAGAACTCTGTAAATTTACTAGAAACTATTGAATTGTACATTATAAATGTGAATTTTATGATATGTGAATTATGTCTTAAAATTGTTTTTATAAAAAACACTTCAATAAAAGTGCACAAGGACAAAAAAAAATTACATCAGCCTATAAAGCACATGACCACAAAAAGTAATTGCGTAATAGAATAGACAGACAAAGACTGTATAAGGCAAAAGAAGTCTTCTGGGAACCACCATACCCCTGGAGACACAGTGAGTGACACCACCACCGGGAATGGGCCTCTCAGCTCTGTGCCTGTCTCCGTTCAGGCTGGAACAAGCCTCCTCATAAGCTCGGTCCTCGCCTGGAATCTGAAGGTTCCTCAGCCTTCTGAGTCAGCCTGAGAGGGATAAGCAGAACTGCTGCACAAACTCTGTAAGTAAAACTGTTTTGTTCAATGAAAAGACTTGACTCTAGGTGAGCCAAACTTTCTTATCCACGGGAAGAATTTCCTCACAATGTACAGAATTAGGTTAGATAGTGAGATGGTGGGCTGAGGTGGACAGCAGAATTTATAGAACCTGCAGGGAAAGGGCATTTTGTCTGCCCCATGTGGTTTGCATAGTCTGTGGTTTTTTTAAGCAAATGGCTTAATCAGGGTGCTATGTAAGTTATCATAGTTAGTGGTTTGGTGCTTGAGAAAACCAAAGAGGTTGTCAGGAGCTGAAGAATTCACTTCTAAGCCCGATTATTCTTACTAAAAACTTTCAAAAATACCAATTTTGAACACTTCCTGCATGCCAGGCACTGTGCTAGGTACAGTACACACTCTACGTTATAGATGAGGAAACAGGATCAGAGGAAGGTTACACTACTTATACATGAAACCATAGTTCGGGGAGCATGAGTGTGGGAATTTTTTAAAAACTGGCTTTAAAATCTCAAGTCTGACATCACTAGCTGTGTGATTCTGAGTATGTTTCACAACGTCTCTCATACTCAGTCACCAGAAAAGGGGACTCAAAGTGAATTTAGCAACACTTGCCAAATGATGTTGTAATAAGAATTAAAAGAATGTTTCTCAAATGCTTAGCTCTGTAACGTTCACAGAACAAATTCCAATAAATGGTAGTTGTCGTTATGAGTAATATTTTTTATTATTGCTGTGAAGAGTCTCAAAACTAGTTAGTGTCTAAGCAAGGACCTGAACCCAGATCAGTCACACACTATAGCGATGCCATTAGCAGTGGTTTGGACAATACTCATAATGCTATATGGTCTGCTCAGGAGTTAAAGACCTAGAAGCCATAGGTCATAACAGCGCAATGAAAGGAGTGTGGAAGGAGCCGAGATGCCCTTCAGCAGATGACTGGATTAAGAAGATGTGGTCCATATATACGATGGAATATTACTCAGCCATCAGAGAGAACGATTACACAACATTTGCAGCAGCATGGACAAGACTGGAGGAGATAATGCTAAGTGAAATAAGTCAAGCAGAGAAAGACAATTATCATATGGTTTCACTCATTTATGGAACATAAGAAATAGCAGGAAGATCGGTAGGAGAAGGAAGGGAAGAATGAAGGGGGTAAACAGAAGGGGGAATAAACCATGAGAGACTGTGGACTCTGGGAAACAAACTGAGGGCTTTAGAGGGGAGGGGGGTGGGGGACTGGGATAGGCCGGTGATGGGTATTAAGGAGGGCACGTATTGCATGGTGCACTGGGTGTTATACGCAAATAATGAATCATGGAACATTGCATCAAAAACTGGGGATGTACTGTATGGTGACTAATATAACAAAATAAAAATTATTTTAAATAATTTTTAAATAAAATAAAATAAATTAAATATTTTAAATAAAATAAAAATTTAAATAAATAAAAATTTATAATAAAATAAAAATTATTTTAAAAATTTAAAAAAATGTTTTAGTTATAAAAAAAAAAAGAAAGGAGAGCATCATTGTGACCTGGGAGGACAGGAAAATTAATTAGGAGACTATAGCTTATATCTTACAAGAGAAAAGGAAAGTTGTGGGGCGCCTGGGTGGCGCAGTCATTGAGCGTCTGCCTTCGGCTCAGGGCATGATGCCGGCGTTCCGGGATCGAGTCCCACATCGGGCTCCTTGGCTAGGAGCCTGCTTCTTCCTCTCCCTCTCCCCTGCTGTGTTCCCTCTCTTGCTGGCTGTCTCTCTGTCACATAAATAAATAAAATCTTCAAAAAAAAAAAAAAAGAAGAAGAAAAGGAAAGTTGTACATGGATTGGAGAGGATGGACTGACAGATTCCAGGGTGATGGCAGCACAGAGTAGCTTGAGGGAATTTTGGTACCTCCCCTTGATAAATCCATTAGTTCCCCTTTATTCTTTGATATGAACAGGTAAGTCTGTTCAATTAAGAAAAGCACAATGAAGTACAGCTTCAAGCACCCACTGTGAACCACATTGCTATTACTTGGCCCTCAAATACAAACCTCTGGATTCTCCAGTTTTTGACATTTTAGAAGTAAAATCAATAAATATTTCATGAACATTTGCAGGCAGGGGATGAGAGAGGGGGAGAAGAGTGTGTGTATGTGTGTGTATGTGAGGAGAGAGAGCCAGATTTGGAATGGGGGAAGGAATGAGTTCGGTTTGGCTCATATTGAGGTTGAGGTAGCTGAGGGATTATAGGTGGGATATCTTGAGGGATTACAACACAAGGGTAGATAAAGTAGTTTAGTCACTTTTGTTCACTGTCACTAACAGAGAGCTTTGACCTGTTCTCCAAACTGCTGCCCATTAGCTGTCCAAATCGCCTGTTCGATCACCTCCCTTTAGTTCCAGGATTCACGACTGCCTTCAAGTTTCAGCCCAGACATTTTGCCATGGCTTCAAAGATCTTGTTAACTTTTGAAATATAGAACTCAGGAGAAATCTATAATTAGATTTCAGATTTGCGTGTCATCTGAATATAAGTGCTATTTAAAGCCGTGGGAAAAACTAAGAAATCTCAAGGAGAGTATACCAGAGAGCAAGAAAAAAACAGGGGCGTCTTGAAAGAAAAAGACTCCTAAAGAACACAACAACTGAAAAGACAGAACAAAAACACTGTTCAATAAAGCAATTAAAAAAAAAAAACAACACAGAATAACTATCACTGAAGCTAATGAAGGAGAAAGTGCCTAAAGAAAAGACAAAGAAAAGGTGCTTAAAACTGAAAATTTGAGATGAGAGAGAGGAAAGCAAACCTGAAGATAAACTTTTGGACTTGGTATTTAGAAAGTCATTGGTGACATGAGTTGGAGAATTTCCTGACAGTCATTAGAGAAAGAACCCAGATTATTACTGAAGGTGAATAATAATAATAATAATAAACACAGGCAGACTGTCCTTCAAATAATATTTTTTGTTATTATAAAAGATAAGGTAGGAAATTGAGGGAGAAACAGGGTTTGTCTCTTATTTCCCTTACTAGCAAAGCACAGGAACCAGTTAAGAAAAATGGTCAATATATCTTAGTTGAATTGAATGTCATGTTGAAAACATCTATATAAGTGTGTAGGAAGCTTTCATTAATGGTTTGGGGTATAATTCGAGAATTGAAGCTATCTAACATAGGGAGCCACTGGTACTATCTAAGATACTAAAGAAGGAAAGGAACTTTGTTGAGGGAGAAAAAATGAAGAATGATTTGTTTAGTTATTCATAAAATATTTGGAAATGCCTAGCTCGTGATGCTCTGCAACTAAAATTGAAGTCCCCTCTCCTTTCCATGGAATGCAAGATGTTCATGTCCTAACCCTGCTGATTTCTCCCGCTCAGCTCCCACATCACCCAGCATCACATTTAAGGCTCCAGAATTTTAATCTTCTTGTAGTTGTCCAACAAACCCTGTTTTATTTCATTCGGTTTCTGCTCATGTTTCATCTATGTCAAGAATGCCCTTTTCCTGTTTTTCATCCTTGTAAACTCACATTCACCCATCAAAACAGTACACAGTTCTAATTCATGTACTCAGTTAAGAGTTCTTGGAACCAATCCTTCTTGACGCACACAGACACATTCATGTATACACACACTCAGAATCTGTCACCCACACCATCCTGTCTTATCACTTAGAAATACCTTATCCGATGCACTCTACAGCTAGCAGTATTTCTGTCACTGAATCCTCTTATGCGGTGTGCCTGACATGTAGTAGGTGTTCCAAACTGGTAATTTTTCATTTTCATAGGAGTTACTGGGCTCTTATTAAAGATAAAGTTTTCAGCCTTAAAAAGATGAGATGTTGACAACCTCTCTGGTTTTCTCAGGCACCAACCACTGTTATTTTATTTGCGTCATATCCCTAGTGCTGACACAATACCCAGTGAGCTCCCAGTTTGATACTGAAATGATCTAAGCATTGATCATGGGTGATCAAGAGCTTAGATGGAGTTATTGGCTACGAAAAGGAATAAGGAATCTTCCATGTCTGCACCCAGCACGGATGAGGAGAGGGTACAGGGAGACACAATTGTAGAGCAATGGAAAGAAAGGAGTTTGAGGGAGTTCTCTTCTGCCAGACTCAGCTCAGATCAGTTCAGCCTACATATTATGTTTTTCTTCTGATCCCTCCTCAAGAAAGGGTAGGGAAAAAGCTGGCAAGAATGAAAATGTGTAATGAATAAATTGTTTGAATTAATAAAATGATGTAAAGGGAGCCAGGAAGAAGTTAGGATGAAAGAGAAATTGTTCCAATAGCAATTTTTTAAAAAACTGACCTCTCATAAAATTTCCTATCACTCAATACGAAAGTTACAACTCAATCCTTGCATGTCATAGTGATAAGGATGGTGAACGTCTTCACGATAGCCAGACAAAAGTGACAAATATAGAGGCACTCTGTACACCCATAACCCATTTCTGTCATTCACCACTGTACACTAGATGTTGAAGTTATTTATAAACAGTGCTGTTCTTTCTCCCTCACTTGATTTTAAACTCTAAGCGTTCATTCTGGCTCAACACTTTCACCTATGCCATTTTAGAAGCCTTGGAATACTTTGTTTCTTTTCTTTCATTTTTTTTAATGATGAAAGTAGTATTTATTTATTTTTATAATAATTTTTTATTATGTTAGCTTAGTCATTTCTATTTACACAAAGCATAGCAATCGTTCAAGCACTGATTTTCCTAAGGGACTCCAGATACCGCACGCCTTTTACACACAATTGAACTGTTCCCTTTTTCATAAGTATTCTAGCTTCCATGGCCCCCAGGAAGTTGTTAACCTCAAAAGCTGAGGCTACTGGGTATTTACCCCAAAGATACAGATGTAGTGAAGAGAAGGGCCATATGCACCCCAATGTTCATAGCAGCATTGTCCACAATAGCTAAATCGTGGAAGGAACCGAGATGCCCTTCAACAGATGACTGGATTAAGAAGTTGTGGTCCATATATACAATGGAATATTACTCAGCTATCAGAAAGAACGAGTTCTCAACATTTGCTGCAACATGGACCGCACTGGAGGAGATAATGCTAAGTGAAATAAGGCAAGCAGAGAAAGACAATTATCATATGATTTCTCTCATCTATGGAACATAAGAACTAGGAGGATCGGTGGAGGAAGAAAGGGATGAAGAAGGGGGGGTAATCAGAATGGGGAATGAAGCATGAGAGACTATGGACTATGAGAAACAAACTGAGGGCTTCAGAGGGGAGGGGGGTGGGGGAATGGGATAGGCTGGTGATGGGTAGTAAGGAGGGCACGTATTGCATGGTGCACTGGGTGTTATACGCAACTGATGAATCATCGAACTTTACATCAGAAACCAGGGATGTACTGTATGGTGACTAACATAATATAATAAAAAAACATTATTTAAAAAAAAAAGCTGAGACCCAGGTTCTGGAAATTTATAGTAAATACACAGGTCAAAGACTTGTGGAACATGAGAGGTGAACCCATTTTTTTAAATTATCATAAGTACTATTCATTTAATAAGTAGAGTTTTATTTTGCTCTTCTGATAAATACATATTTTTTAAATAAAACTATAGTTACTAAAAATGTTTTCAGAAATTGATACATTTACAAAAAGTGCTAACAGAACTTGTTAAACATCAAATTTCTTAAAGTTGTTAACTTTCTAACTTTCACAATTAACCAAAATCCATGCCAGTTGAGCAAGTCTGTATCCAATTAGTTTCAGCATAATGTCAGTTGTACTCATGACACTCAGTAAACAGTCGCCAGAAGCAGTGCCAGAAAGAAAATGTTCCCTTTCTTAATGAATGTTTCCTTTCTGTCAACTCTTATTCCCATTAGGAGGTTTGAGCATACATTTCTTTTTCTTTTTTTTTTATGTTATGTTAGTCACCATACAGTACATCCCCAGTTTTTGATGTAATGTTCCATGATTCATTATTTGCGTATAACACCCAGTGCACCATGCAATACATGCCCTCCTTAATACCCATCACCGGCCTATCCCAATCCCCCACCCCCTCCCCTCTGAAGCCCTCAGTTTGTTTCCCAGAGTCCATAGTCTCTCATGGTTCATTTCCCCTTCTGTTTACTCCCCCATTCTTCCCTTTCTTCTCCTACTGATCTTCCTATTTCTTATGTTCCATAAATGAGTGAAACCATATGATAATTGTCTTTCTCTGCTTGACTTATTTCACTTAGCATTATCTCCTCCAGTCCCATCCATGTTGCTGCAAATGTTGTGAAATCGTTCTTTTTGATGGCTGAGTAATATTCCATTGTGTATATGGACTACATCTTCTTAATCCAGTCATCTGTTGAAGGGCATCTCGGCTCCTTCCACAATTTTGCTATTGTGGACAATGCTGCTATGAACATTGGGGTGCATATGGCCCTTCTCTTCACTATGTCTGTATCTTTGGGGTAAAGCATACATTTCTAACAGTAATTTCATTGGTTCCCTGAGGACATTCTCATGACTCTAAACTATAGAGTCTAAAGTTATAGTTTACTTATTGGGTCAACTCAGGTAACTTAGCACTTCTTTTTCCTCTAATTTTTCATTGATTTCAATTAAAAATTTCCCAATTTTTTAAACTAAGATTTCTTTAGGGAATCCTTGAGGCACTTTATCTGGGTGAACTTGAGTGGTCTGGAAAACACTTAGGTTCCCCTGAGGAACAGTTACCTTACTGACTGAACCCTCTCCAGTCACAGCCCTAATGTCTGCTTCCCCCAAACCCCCTCTTCCAAGTCATACATAGCCATCTGAATAGCCTGCAGCTCTGTACTCAATGAAAAACAAAATGCAATGTTCACAGTAAAGGTGTATCTTTCCCTCCAAGGCAAAAGAGCAAAATTTTATTAAATATCTCCTGAGAAGTATGTCTTAACAAAATGGAGAACAAGTAGTCTTCAGGCAGATGAAGAGAGAACTCTATCTGAATAAGGCAGCATGCTATATCATATGGGGGGCAGAGACCTCTATCCCTAAGGCAGTAGGTATGCATTCTAACTCCACTTCCCAAATGAGACTCTAGATGCTATGCTGCAGGTGTCACTTCCAAGGTTAAATACTATAGACATCTGCACATGACTTCACTAGTGCCTAAGCCATCTATTAGGATTTCATATGTGTTACTCTGTATCATAAGTATCTTTTTCTCAATATTTTCTGGCTGCCCAAATTGCCTACAAGCTTCTCTGCTTTCTACACTTGAGGCTGATGTAATATTGCTGCTCCACAGTCCCAGTCTACTTCTGTCTGATGCTAACTATATGGAAAAACTAACCTGCTACCTCTTTATCAGAACCTGAAAATCCAGAAAGGATGAAATATAACTGACAAGTCTTGAGTAAAGTGTCTTCCCTTCATCGAGTCATCTCTGGTTAGAGAAGTAGAAGGAAAGGTCACATCTAGTATGAACATAGCTACCAGCAAATGGTCCCAGGAAAGAAAAATGATGGGCTGAGGTACATATAAGAAAGAATGGTACCTACTACAGCAGTTGAAATCTCATGATTCCTTTATCCATTTCAATGAGCAATTCATTTTTATATAGTGTATAAATATTCGTCTTTGGTTAGTTTTTGGTTGAATAAAATTATTTGTAATTGAATTAATACAAAAAACATAGTTTTGTTGTTGTTCCAGAGTTTCATCTTGGAACTCTGTATTTTTAATCCAGCATGTCAAACTTCCAGAACACCACACCTACTTCCATCATTTTCCTGCTAACTGGAGTTCCCGGGCTGGAAGCCTTCCACACCTGGATCTCCATTCCCTTCTGCCTTCTCTACATAACCGCCCTCTCAGGAAACAGCCTGATCCTCTTTGCCATTGTCACCCAGCCCAGCCTCCACGAACCCATGTATTATTTCCTCTCCATGCTGTCCACCACTGATCTCGGCCTGTCCATATCCACCCTGGTCACTATGTTGGGCATATTCTGGTTCGATGCCAGGGAGATCAGCTTTAATGCCTGCTTGTCACAGATGTTCTTTATTAAACTCTTCACTGTCATGGAATCCTCAGTGCTGTTGGCCATGGCCTTTGATCGTTTTGTGGCCATCTCTAGTCCACTCAGGTATGCCACCATTTTAACTGATTCCAGAATAGCTCAGATTGGAGTGGCAATTGTCATCAGGGGGACACTAATGCTGACACCAATGGTAGCACTTCTTAAAAGACTATCCTTCTGCCGCAGCCACGTGCTCCACCACTCCTACTGCTTCCACCCTGATGTGATGAAGCTCTCGTGCACAGACACCAGGATCAACAATGCAGTTGGGTTGACTGCCATGATCTCTACTGTTGGTGTGGACTCAATCCTCATCCTCCTTTCTTACATTTTGATTATTCAGACTGTCTTCAGCATCGCATCCCCAGAAGAGAGGAAGAAAGCCTTCAGCACATGCGTCTCACATATTGGGGCTGTTGCTATTTTCTACTTTCCATTGATCAGTCTGTCCTTTGTTCACAGATTTGGGAAACGAGCCCCAGCCTATGTTCATACAACGATTGCTAACACTTACCTCCTGATCCCTCCTGTAATGAACCCCATCATCTATAGTGTGAAGACCAGACAGATACGCAGAGCTGTAATAAAAATTCTCCATGCCAAAGATACATAAAATCACAGAATTCTAGAGATGGCCTACATTGTCAACTTAAAAACAAAACTGGTGATCATGAAACAAAAATTTAAAATTAAAGCTGGAATATATTTAGAACATCAGCTAGCTTGACCCTTTATTTTACAGATGAGGAGACAGAGATGTAAGAATAGAAGGAATGAACAGTGTCAAGCCCTAAGTCTAGCATTTCTCCCATGCATCACTGTTTCTTCTCAACTTGTTTATCCTGCCGACAAACTGTATCTTCTGACTTTGTCCACTTTAGATCAGTTGGAACGACACATTATGAGAAAGCCACTCCTTTATGAGAAATAGGTAGTATTTTTCTAACTGCAATAACAATTTTTACTAACATTTACTATTTCCTTTGACTACATGGTTCTTGGTGTTTCTTACATTTATTAGCCCATATCTAAAACAACGTTATAAGTTAGTTACTTCTTTGATTAATGAGAAAAGTTAGGCACAAAAATGTTAAGTTACTTGCTTAAACAGCTCATACACAACAGAACCATATTTCGCATGCATGCAAAACTGACTCCAGGGTCCCCCAACACTCTTAACTTCAGCTATACTGCTACCTATAATATAAACTATAAGTATACATGTATCTAATTTGTATATATACATATATATAAGTCCATGTAATTTGTATAGGGGACATAAAGAAGCAAAACAAACAAATAAACAAAAAAAAACCCACGATTCTATCCTCTAGAAATTTTCTAACCAAATTATGGAGAAAAAGCCCAAAACATAATTTTCTTTTTCTTTTTTTTTTTTAAGATTTTATTTATTTATTTGAAAGAGAGAGAGACAACCAATGAGAGCGGGAACACAAGCAGGGGGAGTGGGAGACGAAGAAGCAGGCTCCCAGCAGAGGAGCCTGATGCGGGGCTCGATCCCAGAATGCCGGGATCACACCCTGAGCCAAAGGTAGACGCCTAATGACTGAGCCACCCAGGTGCCCCCAAAACAGAATTTTCAAACCTGAGAAATACAAATGTATTTCTACCTGAGGTTCCTTCCCAAATAAACATATTCCAGAATTTCTCTCTGCCTTCCATCAACTTTCTGCTCCAGCAGAAACTCAAAAATGACTAAGAATTGCAAATGAATTTCACTTTGTGTCATTTACCTGGAAATGTTTAATTTGTGGCATATGCTTCACATAATGGCTTAATTCAGGAAGTTAATTATTATTTCCAACCTGGGGATGTCCATTAATTCTCAAATATTTAAGGCACATGTTTTAGTGACACATTGGTATCACTCAGTAAGGATTGGCCCTATAGGTGGTATCGGATCCAGCAAGGAAGGATTAGTCAGTCATAGCTACAGGGAGTTTATTAAGTGACAACAGTACTATTTAATAATGAGGATGGTGTCAAAATTCTCAGTATGTTTGACAATGACATTTTCAGTCTCCATTATTATTGGTCTTCATTTCCCTAATCTTTGTATGTTGGGGTGTTCTAGGATTTTGTTCTCAGACCTGTTTTTTCTTCATTATATTCCCATTTTGATTATCTCTTCTACATGCTGGCAAATCCCAAACTGATATTTATAGTCCAGATTCATATCCCATGTATAATTACTCCTACTCGAATGTTTAATAGTCATCTCAGACTCACCATGTCCAAAAACATATCCTAATATTCACATCAACCATGTCTTCCCTAACTCAGAAACTCTATTTTTCATGTTGCTGAGATAGAATTCTTGGAGTTATTACTGACACCTGTCTGTTTCTCCCACTCCACACCCAACCTATTAACAAATGCTGATGACTCTTTCTTTCAGATATTCCAGATACTGGTATCTGGAATCTAGCTACTTTCTACCACCTCTACTGCTACCACCATGGGCCAAGCCATCATCATCTTGGACCTGAAATATAATAGTTTCCTGGTAGATCTTCCTACTTTCATTGTAGTCATTATAATATCTCATTAGTATCTATATGATTTAACTCCCCTATACTTCATCTCCTACTAATCTCCCCTTTATTCATCCTACTACACCTGCACCACCTCCAAATATTTCCTTAAACTCACCATACCACGCTTCAACATCAAACTTCACACTTTCTGTTCTCCCTACTTGAAATGTTCTTCCCCCAGACACCCTCGTGGCTTACTGCCTCACCTCATGCAGGTCTCTGCCTAAGTGTTACCTTCCTACAGGGCCCGTGACATTAAAAATAACATCACCACCTCTCCCTCAATTCCTGTCTGCATTCACACTCTTCCTTACATATTTCATTTTTAATACCTGGCACTCCCTTCCCCCACCAAAATATTACATACCTATTTATTTCTTCTCTAGTTTCCCCATTACCAGGTAAGGTCTTTGAGAAAAAGAATTTTGTTTCATTCATGCTGTCTTCCAGACCCCAAACCTTGGTCTGCCACATAATAAAATGATAGTAACCCTGAATGAGCTGGCTCTGTTTACCTCTCAAGCCTGATTGCTTGCCCTACGTTCAGTGCTCCAGGCACAACAAACCACTTGCATTTCTTAGCTGAGATTGCTCTGGATCACCCACAAGCCTTTGCACAAGCTGTGACCTCCCTCTACAGCTTTTTCACTATTTCCCTTCTCCTGACTTAGAATAGAAGTGACTTTCTCTCAGATACATTTCCTGGTTTCTCAAACCTGTCTGGTGTCCTTTCCAGGTGCTTCTGCAGTACCTTGTGCTTCTTTCTCAGGACATCCCTTTTCAGACTGTCTTGTAACTGTTTCCTCACCACAGACTCTGTGCCCACTTCCCAAGACCAGCAACTATTAACTCACTCATTCACTGTTGGAAAGAAGTGAAAAAGTTCAGATGGTGTAGATTTACAGGCTGGATATTTGTTTCTTTGTGGGGGGAAAGAAAGAAACTTAGAGAAGAATGATAGGGTACACAGAGTCCTGCAATTCAGAATGAGAAGGAACTTCAGTCTAAAGCACCAGACAGCCAAGACGTTCATACTACTTCTACAGATGTTTCTCTCCTACCTCACCACCCCCTACACACACACCAACCTATGGATGGCCCCCGTATCCAACAATCCTGAAAACTTATAAGCTTTTCTCACTGGGGGGTGGACAATTTGGAAAATTTGGGAATGGGTGATTTATAGAGCAAATGTCACCTCTGCCCAAGGTGGACAAGCTCACAATGAATTGGAGACTTTCCTGAAAGCCAGGGCAATAGTAGACACATGGCTGCTGTTGTAGCTACCTGAATTCAGACTCCAAGTCTGTCCTTTAACTGTCCTGTAAAAAGTCCTATGAAGCCCTATATGATCCAATTCCCTATTATCTACCTCTCTATTATTCTTCCCTTTGTTCTCTCTGCTCAGGCACACTGGCCTTCTTGCTATTCTAAACCCCCAGATAGGGATGTTTGTTCCAATTCTTTGAAAAATGTCATTGGTATTTTGATCGGGATGGCACTGAAAGTGAAGATTGCTCTGGGTAGCATGGACATTTTAACTATGTTAATTCTTCCGATCCATCAGCATGGAATATTTTTCCATCTTTTTGTGTCTTCTTCAATGACTTTCAAGAGTGATTTGTAGTTTCTAGAATATAGATTCTTTACGTCTCTGGTTAAGTTAATTCCAAGATAACGTATGATTTTTGGTGTTATTGTAAATGGGATGGATTCTCTAATTTCTCTTTCTTCAGTCTCATTGTTCGTGTATAGAAATGCAACTGATTTCTGAGCATTGATTTTGTATCCCGCCACGTTCCTGAATTGCTCTATAACTTCTAGTAGTTTGGGAGCGGATTCTTTTGGATTTTCCATATAGAGTATCATGTCATCTGCGAAGAGAGACACTTTGACTTCTTCTTTGCCAATTTGGGTACCTTTTATCCCTTTTTGTTGTCTGATTGCTGTTGCAAGGACTTCTAGTACTATGTTGAATAATAGTGGTGAGAGTGGGCATCCTTGTCGTGTTCCTGATCTTAAGGGAAAGGCTTCCAACTTTTCCCCATTGAGAATGATATTTGCTGTAGGCTTTTCATAGATGGTTTTTACGAGATTGAGGAATGTACCCTCTATCCCCACACTCTGAAGGGTTTTAATCAGGAAAGGATGCTGTATTTTGTCAAATGCTTTTTCTGCATCTATTGAGAGGATCATATGATTTTTGGCTTTTTTCTTGTTGATAAAATCTATTACACTGATAGATTTGAGAATGTTGAACCACCCTTGCATCCCAGGGATGAATCCCACTTGGACTCTGAGAAACAAACTGAGGACTTCAGAGGGGAGGGGGTGGGGCAATGGGATAGGCTGGTGATGGGTAGTAAGGAGGGCACGTATTGCATGGTGCACTGGGTGTTATACGCAACTAATGAATCATCGAACTTTACATCAAAAACCAGGAATGTACTGTATGGTGCCTAACATAATAAAAAAATATTATTATAAAAAAAAAAAAAACCCAGATACACTCCCTTCTCAGAAGCTTTGCAGTTTGTTCTTTCTCCTTTGGATGGTCTTCCTCAGAGATCTCATGGATATATTTCTTACTCCCTCCAGGGTTCTCCTCAAATGTCTCCATTATGTGAGGCATTCCCTGCCAACTTCATTTAAAATTTCAACTGCCCATCCCAATATTTACCTGTTCTCTTCTTCCCTTTATTTTTTCTCCTTAGGTAGTCATAAGAAGAAACTATTTAGTTTCTCATATTAACCATGGACTGTGTGTTCCTCTCATCAGGATGTATAATCTATAAGGTTATGTTTTAAAAATTTACATATCTTGTTACATTGCAGGCTCCTGATAAATATTTATTAAATATGGATGAATAAAGAATCAGAATACCTTGTTCTCCAACCAACATTATCACTAATAACTCTGTGACCAAGGCAAAGAGACTTCATCTCATCCACTCCTTATCTGTAACACAGGTGCAAGAGAGTGGCTTCCCTACCTCAAGGTCTATTTCACCAACTGAAAGAAATGCTGAGAATGAAAAACTGAAGTGAATGTCCTTATTCTTAGTTATGGGAATTACTGGTTTTTATTTTATTTTATTTTATTTTTGCTTTAAAAAGTCAATAGTTTTTTTTTATTTTTATTTTTCATAATAATTTTTTATTATGTTATGCTAGTCACCATACAATACATCCTTAGTTTTTGAGGTAGTGTTTCATGATTCATTATTTGCATATAACACCCAGTGCTCCATGCAATATATGCCCTCCTTAAAACCCATCACTGGCCTATCCCAATCCCCCATCCTCCCCCCCTCTGAAGCCCTCAGTTTGTTTCCCGGAGTCCATAGTCTCTCATGGTTCATTCCCCCTTCTGTCTACCCCTTCTTTCTTCCCTTCCATCTCCTACCGATCTTCCTGCTATTTCTTATGTTCCATAGGGTTTTTAAAGAGGATGTGAACTCCTAGAACCCAGGGACATGACTATACACCCATGTTGCCTGTCGTGTCTAGCAGAGTGGCTAATGAGGAAAAGCTCTAACCACTGTTGTTACCTAGGGAGTTTGAGTTATTTGGAAGAGTGTGGATAGACTGTCAAGAGCCCTGTATGTATAAGTGTGGGAGTGATGGCAGAGGCAGTGGCAGTGCCACCTTCGTGACCACCCCCCCACAACACACACACCAGAAGGAAACAGTAGGAAGCCTATGGGAGTGACCCACAAGTGAACATGGAGATACTGTCCCCAGCCTGCCAAGCCCCGGGGGCCTCAGTCCATACTCCCACACCCTATTCCCATGGGCCTCCTAGGCAGCATTATAAATAGGCCTGTGCTTGAAAGGGTGAGCCAGCTCCAGCTGCTCTCTCCCAGGATTACATGGTTTTCAAGTGAGTCCACCCTCACTTGAGATTGGGAAAGCCAAATTCCTACCATCTTAACAGACCTTGAGGACCCCACAACTGTCTTACGGCAGAAGGGGGAAACACTTGTGTCCCAAATGCATCTTCATGGGCTGAGAAGAAATGTCCCAGAGCACTAGCAGACAGTCCAGAAAGGCAAGTAAGAATGAATGCAAAAGCCACATTCAGACCCAAAGAGAAGCTAAAATTGGGTTTACCCAAGGGTTACTTTAGGCAGAAGGCCAGACAACATGGGAGAGAGATATGAGGACTTCGGGGATTGATAACTGGGGAGACAAGATAATAGCTCAAAGTCTTAGACTGCTACTAGAAAAGCAGAAAAGTACCCTGTAGAAAGAGGAGTCAGGAAAGGGTCCAACTCTGTGGCCAACAAAGACCCTTGTATCTGTGGGTACTCACACAGTAGCATGGGCAAGAGGCTTAAGGACAGGGGAAATACATTACTGTCCTCCCCCTGCAACACCTCCATGCCTTTTCCTTCATCCTGGGCCCCATTTCTCTTGGACCCAGAGGTCCAGTGAGCTGGCCTCCCTCCAGGGGAGTTCCCTTAGCATTACCCATACTTTTCAGCCTGACTTGTTTACATTTCTGAATCTCTCTCCCTAAGCTACCCATGATAGATACATAGATGGTTGGATGGATACAAGACATAAGCTATCTTTTATCTCACTGAAGGTGCAATTATCTGCCTATTAAAAGGGCTTCTCATTCTCTGATAGCAGTTTGGGGCCAAATTTGGGATCTCACATTTGTCAAGGAGAGTAGCTATTACGTCTTTGCATAAGATCTGAGGATTAGCAAATAGTGGTCAGAAGTGTGAATTCCGTGACCTTTGAATCTTGGATTTGTTCTTCCTTGCTTATCCATGATGGGTATAATCCAAGTCAAATCTTTTAGTTCCTATTTTGTCACACCCAGGACCCAGATTAGGAGTGAAGAAGAATCCTGGGGAGATGAACAGGTTTACCTAACTATAACTGTTGAAGACACCTGCAGACTTTATTCCGAAGATTCAGAGATCCTCCTTCTTGAAGTCAAGCCCTTAGCTCTTTAGAGACAATTAGCTCTAAAGACCGGGTACCTAAGGAGCCTAGGAGAGAAAGTGTTTGATGAGGTCAAATCCTAGGTGTTTGGGTAGCAGGGCAGGGGCAGAGCAATGCTGGGCTTCCAAAAACAAAAAGCTTTCCCTAACATGAATGGCTTGTTGGCAGAGGTTCCAGGAAAGACAAAGCTCTAGGAGTATCAAGACTTGACCCAAGTTCTCCTTGGGGCAAGCAGTGTGGCCTGGAGGCCACTTTCAGGTGCAGAGAAACACATCAGCCAGGAGCAGAGATAGGAGCCTTCACAAGGGACCATGCCAAGCAGCTAGGATCCACTGGAGGCCACACACACTGCCAGCACCTTCATCTCCAGATAAGTCACTGGAGGGAGACACTCCCTTTCATTTGATGACCCCAAAGGAGTTTCCTTTTTTTACTTAATAGACGTGTGGCCTTTTTCTTCTTAGGTTTTTCTCTCATCTTTCAAAAATTGCCATTTTTGTGTCTTTTTCCGCTTGCGGACCTTAGGCCTGGGGATCCAGAATCCTGAAAATTTGAAGGAAAAAAATTCCCTATCCTCACTGGCTTGGTTATACCCATTATTCCCCTCTCTGTCTAATTCCTACTCATGTTTGAAGACTGAACAAAGGGATTATCTTTGGCAGGAAAGTTCCTCTGATCATGCCTCTCCCCCTCCCATGCATTAAATGCACACCTTAGGCTAACGCTTATCCCAAAACTCTAATAATTGGGTTACTTGTCTATTTTACACCATAGGCCAGGTATCTGAAAGCAAAAGATGTGTCTTTCATCTCTGTATCATGAGCATCTAGCAAATAGCCTTGTACATAGTAGGTAATATAACTAGATGCTTATAAAATGAATGAATAATTGAAGGAAAGAAAATAAACCATATCTGGAAAGGGTTCTCAATAGCGTATCTGTTAACACCTATCTGAGAAAAGAACCACCTAATATCCAGGTAATGAAGTTGTGGGCCAGGAGAAGGAATCTGAAGGAATTTGGAAAGGATACATTTTGGGTTAAGCATTGTTCTCCCCAGGTTCCCTTTTTAAAATGTAAATGGGAGGTGCTTGAGTGGCTCAGTCAGTTGGGCATTCCCTGGTTTCAGCTCAAGTAATGATCTTGGGGTCCTGGAATCAAATCCCATGTCGGGCACCAATCTCAGCACCGATTCTGCTTATCCTTCTCCCTCTGCTTGTGTTCTCTCTCTCTCTCTCTCACTCTCAAATAAATAAGTAAATAAATAAATCTAAAAATAATTTTAATGTGAATGGACCTTGAGAGGAGCAACTGATAAATGAATTTGAGCTATCATTTTTCCTTTGGAAAGGGCTTCAGAGCTTATGAAAGAGCCTAAAGGGCTTGGAAGACTGAGAGGCGAGAGTAGGAGAGGGAGAGCTAAGATGCATTCAGTTCCCAGGTTTCTAGGGTTGGCCTCTGATTGTGCTCCATGTCCTAGCAGGCTAGCAAGCTGCCAGGGTGACCTCAACCTCTCCAGTGCCCCCTTCTCGATGCCAGCTATGAGTTCCTGCAACTTCACACATACCACCTTTGTGCTTATTGGTATCCCAGGATTAGAAGAAGCCCATTTTTGGATCGGCTTCCCCCTGCTTTCAATGTATGCTGTGGCAGTGTTTGGAAACTGCATCGTGGTCTTCATCGTAAGGACAGAGCGCAGCCTACACGCACCCATGTACCTCTTTCTCTGCATGCTGGCAGCCATTGACCTGGCCTTGTCCACATCCACCATGCCCAAGATCCTCGCCCTCTTCTGGTTTGATTCCCGAGAGATAACCTTTGATGCCTGCATTACCCAGATGTTTTTTATTCATGCTCTTTCAGCTATTGAGTCTACTATCCTTCTGGCCATGGCCTTTGACCGTTATATAGCCATCTGCCACCCACTGCGCCATGCAGCAGTGCTCAACAATACAGTAACAGCCCAGATTGGCATGGTGGCTGTGGTCCGTGGATCCCTCTTCTTTATCCCACTGCCTCTGCTCATCAAACGTCTGGCCTTCTGCCACTCCAATGTGCTCTCACACTCCTATTGTGTGCACCAGGATATGATGAAGTTGGCCTATGCAGACACGTTGCCCAATGTGATCTATGGTCTTACTGCCATTCTGCTGGTTATGGGCGTGGATGTCCTCTTCATCTCCTTGTCCTATTTTCTAATTATACGAACAGTTCTACAACTTCCTTCCAAGTCAGAGCGGGCCAAGGCTTTTGGAACCTGTGTGTCACACATCGGTGTGGTATTGGCCTTCTACGTTCCTCTCATTGGCCTCTCAGTGGTACACCGTTTTGGAAACAGCCTTGATCCCATTGTGCATGTTCTCATGGGTGATGTTTATCTACTTCTGCCTCCTGTGATCAATCCCATCATCTACGGTGCCAAGACCAAACAGATCAGAACTCGGGTGCTAGCTATGTTCAAGATCAGCTGTGACAAGGACCCTCAGGCTGTGGGGAGCAGGTGATTCTTACCACTCCACTTTCCCTTATCCTTAATGGCTTGACATAATGATTTCTTAATGCCAGCTTAATTCTAGTTGCCTATAAGCGTATCAATGCTTTTCTCTGCTATGGCCTCCAAATTCTGCCTCTGCTTGGGGTGAAAGTTTGGAGGCTACCATGATTTCCTTCCATAGGCCAAAATGTTATTGATATTACTGTTGTACCAAAAGTTTAAATTATAAAATTCACCAATGCCCCAACATGTAGTAAAAAAAAAACCATAAAGAAGAGTGAGAAAAAATAAAACTGGCTTTTTTAACAAGGGAAAAATTATTCTACCCAACTAGTAATCTGAGAAATCATATATTAAAACAATAATTAGGCAGCATTTTGTCTATTAAATTAGCTGTTTTATTAATAAAAATTCACAATGTTGAAATATAAATTCATGACCATCAAAGGTGATGGTGTAATTGGCATATGTAGCAAAAACTTTTTAAAAGTTACACGCTCTAATGCTATGTTCTCACTTTTGGAAATTTATCCTAACAAAATATTCCTAAGTGCAGAAAGCAGGTTTTTCATAAAATATATTGGTTATACAATTATTTAGAGAACTCATATTAAAATCCTAGGATATAACATATAAAAGTAAGGAACAGTAAACTCAAGTATGGTCCATTTATTTAATGGAATATTATGTGGAATAATCTATATAAAAGGAATATTGTGTGACCTTTAAAGAAACTGCTATAAAATAAAACATGCATATAATGTTAAAAAAATAAACAATAAGGACACATGATTGAAACTAACTTGAAAAGCACCTATGCCTTGAAGGAAATGTGCTCAAATTAATAGTGACTAATTTTTGTTTTTACTTTCTAAATTTCTTTACCATGTGATGTACTTACTCTATGGTGACCAACATGACTAGTAAAAATAAATAAAATATATTTCTTTACTATGGAGGTCTTGTTTAGCTGATGTGCAACTTTCAAAATGAAGAAAATGAAACTGGTAATTTACATAAAACAAAGCTTGTCAGAGACCTCACTGTTGGTTTACTATGCATTATCTGGGAATTTGTCTAAACCATACACAATAATGCCAATGAACATGCCTTGAGTGCTTACCATGTTCTAGGGACCATGCTAAATGCTTTATAGGTTTTATCTGATCTTCACAACAACTTTTTGGAGTAGGTACCATTTTTGTCCCCCATTACAAGTGAGTGAAATGAGGCTTTCATTAACAAGTAACTAAGCCATACAGTTTGTGGGTGCTGTGCCAAGATTTGAAATTGAATTTGATAACCAAATACAGTTACTTAATTTCCATGGTATATTGCTTCCTGTTTAACATCTGCCATTTATTTCCTCAGCCTGTGCAAATCCTGTTTTCTCTCTGCTGTGTGCCTTATAAGACGAATGACTGTATTGTGCTGAGAGATAACCCTGCCCTCAAATCCACATTACTCTTCATGCTTTATAGCCACCTTTCATGTTCCACAGCCTGCTTCTTTCCAGATTAAGGAAGAATGTCTTTGCCTATTTATCTCTTATATCTTCTCAATCGTATCTCCCTTTTTTAAGTATATTCTGTACCTGTCAAACATTTTGATTATCTGGGTTTTAACTTAGGTATAAGAGATAATAAAATTTTATTTTAAATTTTGCTAAGTGTTATGCCTACTGCTTTTATACTTGATTTGAAGATACAGGAGTTTCCCTAGTCTACTTTTCCACCCCAGGTACTGTTTGTAACTGTAAAGATGCTGAATGCATCAAGGTGGGATATTCCCATTATATGGCTGAAATCAGATCTCACGAGAAGCTAAAATCTGACTACAATCATTGGGTTCCCTTAATAGCTTCACTGAACAAATCTTGGGTGGTGGACTTGGGTGGATAAACCATGGGGGAGACTCCAACCTGTGGGCTCTTTCTTAGGAGAAGGAAACCTCAGACACTTAACCTCTCCCCTGGAGAAGGGCCTTCCTAGTATATGTATCTGTAAGCTTCCAATTGTGATTCCCTGCTCAAAGGTAGTAAAGGGGCCTCCAAAGTCATGCAGCTAATAGGAAATGAGTGACTTCCCTAAAGAAACAAAGAGATGTCCATGCTCTGTAAAAGTAGAGATTCAGGGTATCAGGACTCACCCCAAATAATGAGGTCAGGAACCTCATTTTATGAGATTGAACCTCATTATGTCTCTCCCTACAACCTCCATCCCCTTCTATCTCCCTGTGCATTACTCAACTTTAAATCATACCCTCCTGCCTACCTCCATATGCCTAAGAGCATGGCCAGATTAACAGTTTCACCACAATAAATAATCACCAAAGAAAAAAGGTAAAATTTTTGTTATCATTATCAATTTTTTTTTAAAGATTTATTTATTTATTTATTTGACAGAGATAGAGACAGCCAATGAGAGAGGGAACACAAGCAGGGGGAGTGGGAGAGGAAGAAGCAGGCTCATAGAGGAGGAGCCTGACGTGGGGCTCGAACCCGGAACGCCAGGATCACGCCCTGAGCCGAAGGCAGACGCTTTTAACCGCTGTGCCACCCAGGCGCCCCCATTATCAATTTTTTATCAAAAACATGTTGAGGAGCAGCTGGGTGGCTCAAATAAGCATCTGACTCTTGGTTTCAGCTCAGGTCATGATCTCAGGGCCATGAGATTGAGGCTCTGTTGGGGTCAGCATTCAGCGCAGAGTCTGCTTAAGATTCTTCCCCCTTCCTTCTCTCTCCCCCTCTACTCCTCCCCCAGCTCACATTCTAAATAAATAAATAAATAAATAAACAAACTTTTAAAAAAAGAACATGTTGAAATGATAATATTTTGGATATATTTGGTTAAAGAAAATACCCTACAAAAGTACCCAAAGAAGGTGATATTTAATTTCCTGTATTAAGGAAAGGAAAGAGCCCTAGGATGGGATTTATGAGCTCTGAGCTATAGTTCCAATTCTGCCTCTAGGTGAGTGACTTTGTCTAATAAGCATAATCTCTCTGAATTAACTGTATAAAACATGGTGATTAAATTAGATGATCTCTAAATCCCGTTCCATTTTGAATACTATGTGCTCTGAACATTGAGGAGTCTTGAACAATTCCAAAGGGCCTGCAAGGCTGGAACGCTGCAGGGACTCCTGGAAACTGCCTTCTGCCTCACATATGAAAACCAAGCCCCTTCCCTGAGGCCACACCTGCTATTTGCCCAAACATAGATTTATCACCTTGATCTCCTACCCCTGATTCTGCCATTAAGGCTCTTCCAAAACTCAATACTGCTCTCAAAGATGGGGATTTTCCACCCCAGAACATATTCACAAATTCTCTAAAAGGAAGCTCAATCCAACAGAAAGAGTAAACAGTTCTGACTCATCAAGTCAATTCACCCTTTGTGAGGCTTGTTTTCCTCATCTGTTTATTAGGGATGATAACAGTATCTACCCCTCAGGGTTTTGTGAGAATTACGTGCAAAAATCCACACATAATGCTTAGCACAGAATTTAGTACATAGCATGAACTCAATAAATACTCATTATTACCGTGGAGGGGGTAGCGGGTGATAATCCCTACCGCACAGTAACATTGAGAGGATAGAGATCAGAGTTTTCTGCCTGTGGCAAGCTAGCCACAGATTTTTCTTAAATTCTCATCTAGTCATTAGCATGGAAGCTTGGCGTTTAAGAACTAGGTTTCTCTCACTTTCTCTCTCATCTATACCAGGACTAAGTGTGGTGAATGGGGGAAGTAAGATTCAACTAGGATTCAAATGGGATTAAAAGGACTAATCTTATTCACAGAAAGAGGAAGAACAACAGAAGGCCATAGTTTTCAAAGTTGTCCCAAGAAACTGTGATTGCTTTCTGGAAGGTGGCAAACTAAAGGGGGTGTCCTGGCCATTGCTTATTCCTTGTTCACATGAATCACAGTCCTGGGAGAGTGTCTGCCTTCTGGTTCCCATTGATCTGAAAGGGCTTCCAGGAGGAGGCCCTCTGGGAACTTGGGGAGGTGAGTCAACTTATAGAGGTGTTCCCAGGCAGCCCCTGCCGTTAGAGGCTTCTGGGTCTCAGGCAAGTGCTCACTGAAGTGAGAGTATCTTTCCCAGTGAACAATGTTCTCCAGGGACTGAGGATCATAAAAACACTGCCCTGTTCCCATTCATGTTTATGTTGGCCTGGTCAGTGGAGGGCACTAGTTTAGGTAGCCAATTTCCCTTGAGAGCCAGAGTCTGAGGTTGCCCGATAAGCAGGACAGCTCCCATTCCCAGTATTTCATTTAGCCCCCATCTCTGAGTTGCAAATCATTTACTAGAAACTAGATTGACATGAAATGACAAGAAATAAGGACAGAACATAAATTTGTTTCTGGGGACAGCAGTTTCCCCAAGCTTTTTTGTTATTAGAAGAAAAGATTTACTGTCAAAACGTATTTACGACCAGAAATTACCAGCATCACATATCTGAGATTCTTTCCGATGATGACAACCACCAATTCTCCCAGCCCATGTCAAAATTCATGCCTAATGTCCATTTGTTGTATCATTTAAAGTTAAATATTCAAGAATCATTTATAATGTTCCAGGCCCTGTAAAAGATGAAAGGAATACAAAAATAAACAACAGTAGTTACTACAGTGGGTGTCGGATATTATCCAAAAAACAAGAGATACCAAGTGTTGACAAGGATGTAGAGAAAAGGGAACACTTGCACATTTTTGGTGGGAATGTAAATTGGTACAGTTACTATGAAAAACAGAATGGAAGTTACTCAATAAATTAAAAATAGGACTGCCACACATGATTCAGCAATTCTACTTCTGTCTGGATATATATACACAAGGAAATGAAATCATTATCTCAAGGAAATACCCGTACTCCCATATTCATTGTAGTATTATTCCCTATAGCTAAGATATGGAAACAAGAAAAGGTATGGAATATTCAGCCTTAAAAAAGAAGGAAATCCTGCTGTTTGCAACAAGATGGAGGAATCTAAAAGGCATGATGTTACATGAAATATGCAAGACAGGGAAAGACAAATACTGCACAGTACCACTTATATGTGTAATCAAGAAGAAATCAAGTCAAATTAATAGAAACAGAAAGTAGAATGGTTGTTGCCAGAGGCTGCGGATGGGGAAACAGGGAAAGTTGGTCAAAGAATATAGACTTTCAGTTGTAAGAAGAATAAATTTTGAGGATCTAAGTATAACATAGTGACTACAGTTGATAATTGTAAGAAGAATAAATTTTGAGGATCTAAGTATAACATGGTGACTACAGTTGATAATTGACTATATTGGATAATAATTAAAATTTGCTGAGAGAGGAGAACTTAAATGTTCTCAGAAAAAAAGAAAGAAAGAAAAGTAAATATGTGAGATGATGGACGTGTTAATCAACTCAATGGTGGGAATCCTTTCACAGATACCAAATCATCACATTATAGCCTTTAAATATACTACAAAGTCATTTGTTAATTGTACCTCAATACTTATGCAAACTAACTCAAAATTGACCACTGACTTGAATGTAAAAAAATAATAATAATAATGTAAGCATAAATCTAAAACTTTTAGAAAAACTTAGCAGAAAATCTTCAGGATCCAGGGCAAAGTGTTCTTAGTTTTGTCTCCAAAAGCATGATTCCTTTTAGGAAAAATTGATAAATTAAGATTTATTAAAATTAAAAACTGTTTCTGTGTCAAAGACTCAGTTGAGAGGATGAAATAACAACCTACAGGTGGGAGAATATATTTGCAAATTACATACTGAAGAAAGGCCTAGTATCTAGAACAGATATGAACTCTGAAAACTCAACTAGGAAAAAATGTAATTAGAAATAGGCGAAAGACATGGAAAGACATTTCATGGAAAAAGAAACAGATGCAAATAAACACGTAAAAAGTTCAAAGCTATTAGGAGGAAATAAAAATTAAAACTATAGCGAAATATTACTATATCAGAAATATCACAGGGCGCCTGGGTGGCGCAGTCGTTAAGCATCTGCCTTCAGCTCAGGGCGTGATCCCAGCCTTCTGGGATCGAGCCCCACATCAGGCTTCTCCGCTAGGAGCCTGCTTCTTCCTCTCCCACTCCCCCTGCTTGTGTTCCCTCTCTCTCTGGCTGTCTCTCTCTGTCAAATAAAAAAAAAAAAAAAAAAAAAAAAAAAACCTTAAAAAAAAAAAAAAGAAAAGAAATATCACATCAGAATGGCTTTAAAAAAGGTGAAAACATCAAATGCTGGCAAGGATGTGGGGAAACTGGATCACTCATACACTGCTGGTTGAAATGCAAAATGGTACAGCCACCACTCTGGAAAACAGTTCGGCAGTTTCTAAAAATACTAAACATGCAACTAACATATGGCTGAGTGTTTGGTACTCCTGGCATTCATCCCAGAGAAATGAAGAGTTATGTTCACCAAAAGCCTGCACACGAATGTTTATAGCAGCTTTATGCATAATAGCCGAAAACTGGGAACACAGATGTTCTTCAACAGGAGAATGGCTAAACAAACTGTGGTACAACCATGCCCTGTAAATAGCACTTAAAAGGAATGAACTCTTAACACACAGAATAAGCTGGATAAATCTCCAAAGAATGATGCAGTGGGGAAAAAAAAAACAAACAATCCCAAAAGATTACATATTGTATGATTTCATTTATATGACATTCTTCAATCGACAAAATTAGAGAGCTATAGCACACATTAGTGATTGCCAGAGACTAAATGGGGGATGGGAGGGAGGAAAGTGGATGGGGCTATAAAAGGACAACAAGAGGGATCCTTGTGGCTCTGGAAGTGTTCCGTATCTCCACTGTAGCGATGTCGATATCTTTATTTTGATACTGCACTATTGTTTTGCAAGATACCACCATTGGAGGAATTGGGTGAAGGATACATGGGATCTCTATATGAAATATTACAACTGCATGTGACTCTACAAACATCTCAAAATAAAAAGCTAAAAAAAAATCTTAAAGAGTTGACAAGGTTGGAATGGTGTTGGAGTAGGAGGACCCTAAATGCACCTCATTCCACTAACACAACTAGATAACTATCAAATCATCCTAAATACTGCAGGACTCCACCTGAAGGCTGGCAGAACAAACTCCACAACTAAAGGTGGAGAAGAGGCAACACCGAAGAAGGTAGGGAGTGCAGAGACACGGTTTGGGAGAGAAACAGACCATGGCTATGGCAGTGGGAAGGGAGCCACAGTCACAGAGAAGGGCAAAGAGACAGACTAGCACAGAGAGGCGCACACAGAGAAAATGAATCCCCATAAGCAGCTGGCTTGGACAGTGAGGGAGGGGCCGCATTTCATGAGTTCCTCCAACCAGTGGGCTTAAAGCCTGGAGTTTTAAAGGTCACTGTGTTTGGCTTGGGAAAAGTGCCCTGGAGGGCACGGGGGATGGTCTTAGAGAAGAGGCAGGCAAACAGCCCACAGACCTACAGCATGGAAAACAGTGATCTAAAGAGCTCCCGGGGCACACAGTGGGGAGGTTATTTGCCCTTCTCAAAGCATGTCCCAGTGAGACAGCAATCACAGGGAGACCTCTGCAGGGACAAAGAAACTGGTCAGCACCATTCCCTCCTCCGCCCCTCAGCATAAGCACAGAGCCACCAGTGGGAACCAGCACAGTGCTGACACTCAACACTTGCTTATACCAAGCCCTGCCCCTCCCAGTCACGCTGGCCTCGGTCTCAGAATGGTGGGCCACTTCCCCCGGAAGTCCTGCCCAAACCCCTACTCACAGCTTGTCTTCCAACAAGGGAGTTTCGCAGAGCTGTGGTTCCTGTGGCTTGGCAACAGGCCTCATTTCACAAACAGACAAGAACACACCTAGTTAAAATGCACCATATTCAGGACAGGGACCAAACACTGCCCACAACAGGCAAAGAGAGCCTCTGTAGATGACTGGCCTGAAGGATAGAGGGGCCAGGACACAACAGCAGAGCACATGCAGCATACGTTGGAGACACTCCCAGAAGTGCCAGACTCTGAGGCGTGGGGGACACTATACTGCAGGGCATTACAGGACCTCTTCTTCGGGATAGAAGATCTATCAAGAAGACAGCAACATGCAGTGAAATGAAACTGGACCACTTTCTTATACCACACACAAAAATAGATTCAAAATGGATTCAAGACCTAAATATGAGACCCGAAAACATAAAAATCCTAGAAGAGAGCACAGGCAGTAATTTCTCTGACATTGGCAGTAGCGACTTTTGTCTAGATAGGTCTCCTGAGGCAAGGGAAACAAAAGCAAAAGTAACTATTGAGGCTTCACCAAAATAAGAAGCGACTGCACAGTGAAGGAAACAACCAAGAAAACGAAAAGACAACCTACAGAATGGGAGAATTTGCAAATGAAAAGGGTTAGTATCCAAAATTTATAAAGAACTTACAAAACTCAACACCCAAAAGCCAAATAATCCAATTAAAAAATAGGCAGAAGACATGAACAGACATTTCTCCAGAGAAGACATCCAGATGGCCAGCAGACACATGAAAAGATGCTCATCATCACCTAGTATCAGGGAAATGCAAATCAAAACTGCAATATTACCTCACACCTGCGAGAATGGCTAAAATAAAAAGCGCAAGAAACAACAGATGTTGGCGAGGATGTAGAGAAAAAGGAACCCTCCTGCCCTTTTGGTAGGAGTGCAAACTGGTGCCGCCACTGTGGAAAACAGGATGGAGGTTCCTCAGAAAGTTAAAAGTAGAGCTACCCTGTGATCTAACAATCAGACTACTGGGTATTTACCTAAAAAAAATAAAAACATTAATTCAAAGGGATACATGCACCCAATGTTTATACCAGCGTTATAAGATATGGAAGCAGCCCAAGTGTCCATTGATTGATGAATGGATAAAGAAGATGTGGTATATACAAACACACAAATACATATATAGTGAAATATTACTCAGCATAAAAAAAGAATGAAATCTTTCCATTCACAACAACACAGAAGGAACTTGAGAATATAATGCTAAGCAAAATAAGTCAATCAGAGAAAGATAAATACCATATGATTTCACTCCTATGTGGAACTTAAGAAACAAAACAAATAAGCAAAGGAGAGAGAGAGAGAGAGAAATCAAGAAACAGACTCCTAATTATAGAGAACAAATAGATAAACTGATGGTTACGAGAGGAAAAGTGGGGGGATGGGTGAAATAGGTGATGGGGACTAAGGAGAGCAGTTGTGATGAGCACCAGGCCATGTATGGAATTATTGAATCACTATATTGTACATCTGAAACTAATATGACACCATATGTTAACTACCTGAAATTAAAATAAAAACTTAAAAAAACTAAATAAATAATGAAAAATATCTTAGGGGCGCCTAGGTGGCTCAGTCATTAAGCATCTGCCTTTGGCTCAGGTCAGGATCCCAGAGTCCTGGGATCTAGCCCTGCACTGGGCTCCCTGCTCAGCGGAAGCCTGCTTCCCCCTCTCCCACTCCCCCTGCTTGTGTTCCCTCTCTTGCTGGCTGTCTCTATCTCTGTCAAGTAAATAAATAAAATTAAAAAAAAAAGACTTAAGATTTTATTTATTTGACAGAGAGAGACACAGCAAGAGAGGGAACACAAGCAGGGGGAGTGGGAGAGGAAGAAGCAGGCTTCCAGAGGAGGAGCTGATGTGGGACTCGATCCCAGAATGTCGGGATCGCCCTGAGCCCAAGGCAGACACTTAACGACTAAGCCACCCAGGCACCCCAAAAAAAGAAAAATCTTAAAGAGTCTTAGGTTATATGCTATGGCATTCAGAATTCTTCTTTTTTTTTTTTTCCTTTCACCATATGTGATGGGCACCCAACAAAGAAGTGGTTAGAGGATGGAGAGGGGGCTGACATGAAGCCCCATTAACTGGTCTCCCTGCCAGGATGTAGATGTTGGGTGGAAGTGGGTAAGAGAGCTGATGAGCTGGGCGAGAACCTTAGAGAAGGCACACCTGATGGCCACCATTTCCCATGGGAAGTCAGGAGCAATGTCAAATTAGCTGTTAGGAGAAGAGATTGGCAGGCTGAATAAAGAGCTTGAGAAGAATGGTGACAATTTAAAAACTGAAAGAAATTAAGTGTGATGCAGAAGTCTCAGCTCAGGTTAATGGCCACAAATTCGTTTTGATGTAAGATTTCAAAGGTGTGTGATTTTTTCCCCCTAAGTTTAATTATCATCTCAGAGGGAGAAAGGTAGTCAGGCTGGGCCCAGTTCAGCTGGGAGAGTACAGCCAAAATCAAAGAGGAGAAAAGTCTGTGTATCCCTAGAAAGCAGCTCCAGGTGAATGACTACAGTCCAAACTGATAAGGAGCTGAGGTGATTTTGTGGCAGAACTCTCCAGAAAGTGAGAAAGAATGGAGACAGAGCTTGTATGTGGAGAGGAAAACAGAGCAAGAATTCAAACCCTGGTCTGCCTGGCTCTGTAGTACATGTTCCTTTCACTGCCCAAGTTCCCTCCTTTTTGAACTTTGATTCAGCAGGTCAGTCCCAGGCTGAGTGTGGGAAGAATCTGTGCCAGCCCCAGTCTGGAGCTGCAAGCCTGAAGTCCGGGTGTCTGTCCTAGAATGAGTGCTGAGAGTTTGGAACAGGGTCTGTGCACCTTTCAGAAGTCCACGTCCCTCTCCTCTAGGAAGCTTTCCCTCATTCCCTCAGGCTGGGTTAGGCCTTGACTTCTAGACTCCATATCTCTACACTCCGCAGAGACTAAGAGCTTCTGCAGGACTGATCCTGGGGCCTGTCAAGAGGAGGCTTCAGGAATATTGTCTTGGAAGGAACTCAAATGTAGGTGGTCTATTGAAGCTGATAGTCTCTGAATATATATAACCATTTAAACGTGGTGGGATATTGCAGAATCCATGATTCTGTCTCTCCCTTGCCCCCTTACTGTTTAGTTCCTCCAAATGCTTCCCCTGATTCCAAAGCTAGCCTTAACTTTTCCATTCCCCAGGGTTCTGAGCAGAGTGATTCCCTGGTGGCCCAAGCCTGGCCTCCCCTGGAGATAGGCACTACTGCCAAGATGTCCCTGTGTAGTAAGATAAAATTCAATCCCTCTGCCACAAAGACATCCTGGGCTCTTGCAGGATCTGGAGTGGCAGAGCAGCCCGGAACAATAGCCAGGGTGAGTAACCTGGGGCCCCAACACATCTCCTTCTCCACTTCCCAGTTGGGTGACTTCCAGCACCTTAGCCTCAGATAGAGATAAGAGTGGGAAGGGTCTGCAAATAACACAGAAGAAAGAGAAGTAACCAGTCTCGGACCATGAGAGATACTAGTCCCATCTCCTGCTTGGAGAAGAGGGCCTGAAGGAGGCTGTCTACCTGAGGTTCAGGGAGTTTAAGTCTGAACACATTCTAGGGAGAGATGTCCCTCATAGTCTCTCCAGAAAGTAGATGAGAAAATGTGCCAAGTTCTCTTCCCATCTGGCATTTTGGGGTCATCTGAGCTCTGGTTCAGCATCTCAGCTATCCTCCTCCTTGTCTAGACTGGCATTTCTCCACAGGCCTTCTTTATCACACTGGGCTGGCTTCCCATAGTGGCCCCACGGTGGTACAGAGTAATCCTGATTACCAGGACTCTGTGAACCCAGTGGTGAAAGAGAGCTGGGAAGTCTCACCTTTCCTCACTTCCCTTGTTTTCAATGCTGTCCATCTTTCAGTTCAGTCTTGGCATCTCTGAGTCCAGAACCTTGCTGGGAGAATTGTTTTCAGAAAGTAACCTGTCTTCTGCAAGAATGCAAGGGACAGGAGTAGGAATCACATAGCTGCTCCCTAGAAGACCATCCTGCTTTCAATCCCATTCCTTACTCTTGCCTTTATCAACTCTAACTCCTTAGTTCTTTTGAAGTGGATGTGCGGCATAACCTCCTCTCTATGAACTTAATCTTCTATTTCTGCCAGTTTCTTTCCACCCTTCCTACCATTGTTCATCAACTGTAATATTGTTGATATACCTCATATCCCATCCTGTTCTTCTGCCACTGTCAGATCATATTTTTAAATTCTGACTATCATTTAAATGAGATTTTGGAGAGAGTAAAGGTTTGTGTGCAATTCACCATGTTTAATTAGAAAACTCTTCCCATTAAATGTTTTTACCTTTTATAAAGTGTTGATTTATTAATATGTTATTATGAAAAATAATAAAATCCTCTCTCAAAATTAGAGTGAGGAGAAACTTGATCTCTATATACTCATACCTAGCTACCAAAATCATCAGCTTGTAAACACTCTTGCAGCTTGGTGCTACACAATTCTACCACAGGTGGCCCCCACTCCCCCAATTATTTTGAAGTCAGTATAATGTCCTTCTTTATTTTACAAATATTTTCAAATCTTAAAATATAGCCACAGTATTATAATCACACCAAAATAAAAGATCATCATCAAGAATTTAACCAGTATTTATATTTCCCCAATTATCCCATTAAAGTATCTCGGAAAGCTAGTTTGCAGACTTTTTATAACTGATTTGCTCAAAACAAGGTCCTAACAAGGTTCATCCGTTGCATTTGGTTGATATGAGTCAAGTCTCTCCTAATCTATGGATTTTCACCCATTCCTTTTTTATTTTCTTGTAATTTATTTGTGGAAGAAACTGGAATTTTGTCCTGGAAGCTTTTGTTTTTGTTGTAGTTTGGATTTTTCTCATCACATCCCGTGGTGTCTTTTAACATATCTGCTTGCCTGGTGTCTCCTATACTCTCTAGAAACTGGTAGATACGAGTCAGGTTTGTTATTTTGGTAAAATACAGTATCTAGTTTTCTCTCATTTGTGATATCTTTCCCCGGTGATTTTTTTGCCATTATTTTATTGGGTTTGTTAAATAGGAATACTTCAGTTCTATTACTTCTTAATAGCTGGAATGTTTCTATAGAAACTTTCCACCTTCAGTTCCTTTCTTTAAACCATGCTACAGTTTGTAGAAGAAAAGTAGGTTATTTGTCAGTTTTCAGAATACTGAATGCCTAGCCTTCCTGACCTCATTCTTTCTCTCTCTCTCTCTCTCTCTCTCTCTGTTTCTATCCCTAGCAGTTCTTATTCCCATTGATGCTTGATTGACCCATATTTGGCAAGTGGGAGCCTCTCTGAGTTGACTTCTTTGTCTTTAAAAAATAATCTCAGTTGTCTTTAGTTTCCTGTTTTCTATTATTAAAAAGATATCCAAGGTCATTTGGCATGTTTCCAGTAGAAGGCTTATCACCCATTTATGAAAGGATACCTGAAATTGGGCGAAAGGATATTTAGAGACCACATCTAAGCCTTAGATGTGTTCTTTGCTACTGAATTGTTTTGATTGTAGGTATTTTCTGTAAATAAAGTGAAGAGATATATATTATTTAAAGGATAAATATTTCATGAACTTATTCTGATATTCTCAAGTTGATATTCTCAGCTTTATGATTACAGCATTTTAACCAACTCTTTTGAATTTACAAATATATCCTCTATGCTTACCCTGAAAGGTTTCTTCCCAAATGCATTAAAATAATGACTCAAATGATTTATCCTATACTATTAATATTTGTATAAAAATACAAATGTATTGACTTTGATGTATTTTTTTCCTTTTCCACCTGAACAACATTCTAAATATATTAAGAATGTGTAGATTCAATCAATTTTTCTGCAACCTTCTCTGCACATTGATCCTTTATTTGTGGTCTAGTGGTCTTAAGAGATTTCTGGGATAAATGGTAATTTTTTCATTTTGAGATTTATTGCTTTTATCAGAGCACCTGTATAATTTTTGTTTATCCTTGCAATACGATTACCATACCTAAATACATATAAATTTGCTTATCAGTATTTATTTCCTAGTACATGACAAATACTTTAATGTAGACAGTTTTTTTTTTTACTTTTCAGAAAAGTGTTTTATGATATATTTTAATATCTTTCTGGTTTTCATTTTTATTTTATTCTCCTTCAGGAATATCTATTATGTTTAAAATTCCACTGTTTATTGGGCATCTCTATTATAGTCTAATTATTTTATCATTGCTTTCATTTAATTATATTTCATTATTTTCAACTCTATTCTCTACCTCTGAATATTTTAAACAGCAGTCCATTTTGTAATAAAAATATTCTCTATTTTATCATAGATTTTATTATTTTTTTCATGTTATTTTATTTGGCTTACCCTTTTGGTATTCACTTTCTTTTTTATTATCAACTCATTTTTATACCCTAATATCAAAAAATTTAATTTGGTTCATGATTTCGTTTATTTATTTATAAAATATTTATCCAGAATTTTCTTCTTCTTCCTTAATAATTCCTTATCTCAAAGAGTATTTTTATATATCTTTAACATGTTTTATCCCTTTTCATTTTTACATAATGTGTCTGCACAAATTCTATGTTGGAATTTTTCTGTTACTCATCTTTGAATGGGGTGAGCTCTGCCAGGGATTAATATTTGTTCAAAACAGTGTCTGAGAGAGAAGAAATGGAGGATGACAGACCTGACAGAGTCAAAACTTTATTTCATTACATTCTCTTTTAAAATATTCTACTAGAATATGTGCAATCTGTTTTAGAGACCCAATGCTGTCACCTCCCCCGAAGGAAAAAGAAGTCATTCTTCCCTTCAGAGTGAGTTGATTACATTGGCTAGATATGGCATAACTGTACACCCAGTGCTCATAGTAAAACCCCTTTTAGCTCTCAGATCTATTTTTGGTGGGTTGTTTAAACCTCTGCTAAAAGATATCTCAGTGGCTGTTTCCCTTATGTTGTTTTTATTGGCTTATCTTCAGAGGGTTTTTTATTTGCTTATTTATTTATCTGTTTGTTTGGAAATTTAAAGGTGAATCCAAGAAAAGAAAGATAACAAGCCCATGCCATCAACCCTTCCATCATGTTTGCAATTTACTTCCATGAGACCATTTTTGATTAGGCTTTTTAGGATCATCTCACATTCTTATAGAAAGCACTGCTTTCTTCTATATACGAAGAAGTCAGTATTTTACACATAAAATGACACTATTGTAGTCAATAGATTTAAAGTATAGTTATTCTCTAGTTGGCTTTTAGATGGAGTACATTTTTAAATCCCTTTACATTTCATACTTGCTAATGTGTAGGAACACATGTCACCTAATATCAGAGGTGGTTTATTTTCCAATAATGATTTTGTCCTTATTTTTCATCCCAGACTGAAGAGGCCACATCTTCCTGGAGACCTCAACTACTTTCCAAAGATGCTCCCTTCCCAGTCCTATGTCAACATCTCCTTCTTCCAGCCACATGCTTTCCTGATGATTGGCATCCCAGGGCTGGAGGCTGTTCATGGATGGATCTCCATCCCCTTCTCCTCCATGTACACTGTGGCCCTCACTGGAAACTGCCTGATCCTCTTGGCTGTGAGGAGAACTCCCAGCCTGCACCAACCCATGTACTACTTCCTGTCCATGCTGGCCCTCACTGATGTGGGCCTCACCCTGTCCACACTGCCCACCACCCTGGCTGTGCTCTGGTTTGACCGTCGGCTCATAGGCTTCAATGCCTGCCTGGTCCAGATGTTCTTCCTCCACTCCTTCTCTGTGGTGGAGTCATCGGTGCTCCTGGCCATGTCATTTGACCGCTTTGTGGCCATCTCCAACCCTCTTCGCTATGCAGCTATTCTCACCAATAATGTCATCATTAGGATTGGGCTGGCCATTGTAGCTCGAGCCACTTTATCCCTCTTTCCAGTGCCCTTCTTACTGAAGCGACTGAACTTCTGCCCTGGTAACAACCTCCTGTCCCACTCCTTCTGCTTCCATGCAGACGTCATGAAACGGGCCTGTGCTGACATTACTGTCAACATCCTTTATGGGCTCTATGTAGTTTTATCCACAGTGGGTGTAGACTCCTTGCTTATTGTCCTGTCCTATACCCTTATTCTTCATACAGTGATGGGTCTGGCCTCTCCCAGGGAGCGTGTCCGGGCCCTCAACACATGTGTGTCTCATATATTAGCTGTTCTGATTTTCTATATCCCAGTCATAGGAGTGTCAATGATCCACCGTTTTGGGAGGCACCTGCCTCATATTGTACATGCTCTCATTGCCTATGTGTACCTGGTGGTGCCCCCTGTGCTCAACCCCATCATCTACAGTGTGAAATCCAAGCCCATCAGGGAGGCCATGTTCAGAATGCTGAGAGAGAAGAGGCAAGGCTGATGAAACCAGGAAACAATCACAGGTTCTAAGGAAAAACATGTCCAGAAAGCCTTTACTCAGATGCCTGACCCAGACACATTATCAAGAGTATGACAAATGGACATCCTCATATTGATGGGTGACAAACAGTCTTGATTCTTTCCTGCACTCATGAACTTCAGCTTTTTAATTCAGTATTTACTTGTTCGAGAGACTCTGTGCTCCTTACTAGGGATAGTAAAATGATTTATACATGGTCTTGTCCCTCCATTGCAGGACAGAAGCTTCTAAATATACAATTATAATTAAGTGTAATGAGGCTATGATAGGTACACACAAAGGGCTAAAGGAATCTGGAAGAGGGTTTCCTGTCTTGTCAAGGGGAAATGAGAAAGGAGTCAGGGAAGAAGGATGAAAAGTGAATAGGAGTTTGTCATGCAGAAAAGGTGGGCTAGGGGAAGCCATACCTGATAAAGGGAAAACAATGTAAAAAACAAAAACAGTGAGGTGTGGAGTGCCTGGGTGGCTCAGTTGGTTAAGCGTCCCACTCTTGATTTGGGCTCAGGTCATGATCTCAGGGTCCTGAGATTAAGCCCACATAGGCAGGCTCCGTGCAAGCAGGGAGTCTGCTTAGGATTCTCTCTTTCCCTCTCCCTCTGCCCTTCTACCCTCCTCAAAATAAATAAATAAATCTTTAAAACAAAACAAAACAGTAAGGTGTGGAATTATCTGGTGTGTTTTTGGAAAGATGAATATAGTCAGTCAGATGTGGCTCAGCATAATCTGTGTGTGTGTTGGAGGGAGACGGACAGGAGATGAGCTAGAAGTGATGAGCACTCCTTGTGCTCCTGGGGCCTTTCAGACCTCGTGGAAACATCTGCCCTCATTCCTTATTTGAGTCAGCCATGGAAAGCTTATTGCTTTGTAAAAGGTTATACTGGTTTAGCTGTGTGTTGTAAGTTAGGAAGGTGAAAGTAGAGAAAAAGAATGCAAGAAAAGCATTTAAGAGATTGTTGTAACCGTCTAGGAAAAAGAGAATGGAAGTTAAAGTTAAGTTGATAATGGAAAAATTAGATGTATTTTTAAAAATCTTATCTCTATATTTCTTTTCTTTGTCCTCTGAAAGTGCCAGAAGCAATGAGCAAAGCTAGGGCCCACATATTGGTTTTTAAATACCATTGAGCACTACAAATAAGCTAGGATCCTTGGAGCAATGACTAATTCTAGGTATGAAGAAGAAGAAAACATAAAATGGTACTGGAATAGCTTATGCCCTGGAGCAATATAGAACACAAAAGCAGTAAGGCCATGTTAAAAAAAAAAAAACACACAAACTCATTTGAAGAGGCTCCCAATGGCTATAGATAGGTCAAATAGAATATTAAAAATAATTTTGACAACAAACTGTTTTAACAAATTGAATTTTTAAAGAAAGTGTGAGTCCATAGTGATGTTGAAAACAAAGAGGGAGAAGAGAAGGAAAAAGAACCCTTCTTTAGAAAGAATTGATAGATTTAGAAAATTATCTGTTTACAGTTTTTAATGTAATTTAAAAATAATCAACAAAGGCTTAAAAGATATTGGGAAACAATTCACACAGTCTCAAAGTGTCACTGCACACTCTACTTACTAATAGGAAAGGATGAATATGCCTTTACGATAAAGAGACTGCCAATTACCACCTTAACGAAGTGATCAAATTTAGCTTAACCAATAATAAGATAATTTGACCTTATGTACCGTCTGATTTGAACAATTTGGACACAAAATCACATATGTAAAATTCTTACCAAAAATGTTCAACCTGAATCTAACCATGAGAAAGTAATCAGAGAAATCTTAACTATGGGAAATACCACACACACACACACACACACACACACACACACACTAGCCCAGGATCTTTAAAACTGCAGTTTTATAAAAAACAATGTTGGGGAATTAACCTAAATTAAAAGAGATTAAAGGGACATTTCAACCAAATACTAGCATTAACCAATCATTATTGGGACAATTGTGATCTGAATATGTATTGTATATTGATAATATTATTAGATTAGCATAATTTGCTTAGATTTGAAAATCGTTTTGTGATTATGTAGGAGAATCTATTTTTAGGAGGTGCATGGTTAATATTTAGTGAGACGGACTGTAATGTCTACAATTTACTTTCAAGTGAGTCTGCAGAAAAAGTGTGTATGTGTGTGCTGTGTGCTTGTGTGTGTGTGCACATGTGTCTGAGAGGGTGGGAAGGGAGAAAGCAAGTGAGCCCCATACCCATGATCCTATAATCTCAAGAGAGACAATATAGTCTCTCAGGTAATTATTGAATGAATGCTGAGAGAGATCCTAAAACAGACTGGGTAAGCTAATCCATTGGTGTTAAAAATGCAGAATCAGAATGCAGAGGAAGCAAAATAATTCTATTTCTTCTTGGCTAGAATGTGCTTTCCATTAAGACTTGAACTGGGATTTTGCTGATTCCCACCTCAAGGCAACTCAGGGGTTTCCACAGTGATCCCTAAGCACCTTGTGCTTCCTTCAATTGTACTACTTAGTACACTATACTGTAATTATAAATAATTGTGTATGAGACTTTGAAATCCTTGAAGCTAGTTATCAGTGATGATGTTCTAGTTCTTTCAGTGTTCTCGATGCTTAACTTGGGCCTGGCACAAAAAACACATTACTTAATAAATAATGTTTTAGTGAAGGAAGGAAGGAAGACAGTGAAAGAATGTAGCCCAAAGCCTATGGGTCTGGTCAGAAATGAAGATGTCTGGGTGCAGGGTCTAGCACTCCTCCCCCAGTCTACCTCCGAATGTAGGCAGCAGAGGATGAACCCATAACTCTGCAGCCCTGGGAGAACAGCTTTCTCCAATGCAGTGGTAGTCACCTACTACTTTCTCCACCTTAACTGGAAGACTCTTGTCCTTTCAGGAGAGGTTAAAGGTTCCGTCTTCTGTGTCTTGTTCCTTAATCTTCTCTCTTCCAAGCTCTCTTTGAAGCTTGCACACACCTCTCAGAGAACTTACACTTGCTATTGAAATCATCTTTTGTACTGATCTATTCTAGTCCCTGGAAGGCAATTACTGATTCATTCATTCACACCAAATGTCTTCATTACCCAGAAAAGGGACTGGCCTAGACATCGCTTCAGGAACATTATTTGAATAAATCTATTTATAAATCATAATTCCTGAACAAATATCCTGATGTTTATTCAATAACTAGTTACTAAGTTCACACCATACTCCAAGCAATGCAACCTATAGATATAGCTCTTAACAGTTGAAGAGAAAACGGGCATCCTTTGCTCCAAAAGGGCATCTTCTTGCTCAAGAATGGCTTTCTTCTGGCCTTCCACAGTTGCCTGAGATTACATTAGAGACTCTAGACTTTAGTTATGCATCACCCTACTTTGCCTCAGCTCTGAAAATTCAATGTCCCTGGGATAGAGACAACTTCATTTGAAAGTCATCCCAAAGAGACCACTGAGGCAGGCACTGTCTTCACTGGCAGGCACACAGGCAGAAAACTGGGGAGTTGGCAAGTCAAAGTAGGATTTGGAGGCCAATGTTTGGAAATATCAATATCCTTTTAAGATGCTTCTGCAAATATCTCTTTGAACTCTGACACCAATTCTTTGGGGTAAACATCCAGAAATGGAATTACTAGATGATACGGTAGTTCTAATTTTTTGAGGACCTGCATACTGTTTTCCAGAGACACTACACCAGCTTACATTACTGCCAACAGTACACAAAGGTTCCAATTTGTCCACATTCTCACCAATACTTGTTATCAGTTGGAGTTTTTTTTCTTTCTTTTTCTTTCTTTTCTTTTCTTTTCTTTTCTTTTCTTTCTTTTCTCTTTTTGGATGATAGCCACCCTAAGAGTTGTGAGATGATATCTCATTGTGGCTTTGATTTGCTTTTCATAAATAATTAGTGATGTTGAGCGCCTTTTCATATACCTGTTGGCCATTTGTATGTTTTTAGAGAAATATGTATTCAATTCCTTTGCCCTTTTTTTAATCAGATTATTTGGGGGTATTTTTTGGCTAATGATTTGTAAGAGTTATATATATATATATATATAAATGCTTTATCAGGTATGTGGTTTACAAATATTTTCTCCTATTCCATTGGTTGTCTTTTTATTTTATTGTTTCTTTTGCTGTACATTAACTTTTTAGTAAGGTAGCCCTACTTGTCTAATTTTGCTTTTATTGATTGTGCTTTTGTTGTCATATGTAATAAATTATTGCCAAGTCCAATGTCATAAAGATTCTTCTGTTTTATTCTAGGAGTTCTATAATTTCAGGTCAATTTTTTGTATATGGTGTAAGATAAGAGTCTGCTGTCATTCATTTGAATGGGGATACCCAGTTTTACCACTATTTGTTAAGGAAATTGTCTTTTTCCCATTGCATATTCTTGGACCCTTGTCAAAAATCACTTGATTATACACATGTCATTTATTTCTGGGCTCTCTATCCCAAATATCAGTTTTTATACCAGAACCATATTGATTTTTTCTGAATTTTTAAAATAATCTCTACACTCAGCATGGGGCTTGAATTCATTACCCTGAGATCAAGAATTGCATGCCCTACCAACTAAGCCAGCCAGGTGCCCAGTACCATACTGTTTTAAATTACTGTACATTAACAATGTATTTTGAAATCAGAAACGTGATGCCTCCAACGTTGTTCTTCTACCTCGGACTGCTTTGACTCTTTGGGGTCTCTTTGGCTCCATGTGAATTTTAGGATTATTTTTTCCTCTTTCTATAAAAAATGTCATTCAGATTTTCATAGGAATTGCCCCGAATTCAGAGATCACTTTGGGTAATATGGATATTTAGACAATATTAAGTCTTTCAATCCATGAACATGCAATGTCTTTCCATTTATTTGTGTCTTAATTTCTTTCACCTATAATTTGTAGTTTTCTGTACGTAAGTCTTTCACCTCCCTAAGTTTACTCCTAGCTACTTTATTTTTTTTAAGATTTATTATTTTAGAGAAAGAGAGAGAGAACACAGCAGGGAGGGGCTAAGGGAGAGAGAGTCTGAGGCCGACTCCATGCTGAGCATGGAGCCCCTTGCTGGGCCCGATCTCACAACTCCAAGATCACAACATGAGCTGAAACCAAGAGTCAGATGCTCAACCAACTGCACCACCCAGGCACCCCTTTTATCTTTACGAAGATTTTTAAAATTTATTTGGGAAAGAAAGCAAGCACAAGTGGGGGGAGGGGGAGGGGGACAGGGAGAGGGAAAGGGACAAGCAGACTCCCTGCTGAGCACAGAGCCCAACACCAGGCTCAATGCAGGGCACTATTCCAGGACCCTCAGATCATTATCTGATCATAAAGTCAGTCACTTAACTAACTGAGCCACCCAGGCACCCCATCTAAGTATTTTATTCTTTTTGATGCTATCGTAAATGGGATTGTTTTATTAATTTACTTTTCAGATAGTACACTGTTAGTACATAGAAACACAACCAATTTTTGTGTGCTGATTTTGTTTCCGGAAACTTCACTAAATTTGTTTATTAGTTCTAACAGTTTTTAATGGAGTTTTGGGAGTTTTGTATACATAAGATCATGTTGTCCACAAAGAAAGAGAATTTTATGAGTTCTACTAATTTGGGGGTGGAGTCTTTTGGGTTTTGTTATTAATAGTTGATAGTTATTGAGTAATAACAACATGGATAAGTATAGTTCAGTGATCTCACCCGATTCTCCCCAAATTGTGAGAGGTAGGCAGGACTAGGATACTTGTCCCCACGTTAGATAAGGGAATGATCCAAGAAACAGAAGTTAGTGCCCCATCAAGGTCACAAACTGGGATTTAAACCTAATCTCCCACTCATAACCTCAACTCACAGCTCCATCCACAAAATGAAAGGAAACATCAAAACTCTAAACCAAATAAAAAAACCAGATAACCTTGACCTAGTTATAACTGTACCCCAGCTTTCTAAGTCATAATACAAGCACACAGTGGGCAGCCGTATGCATATTCTGAGGAGGCTCTATTTCTCAGTAGGTCCTGCAGGGAAGGAAGGTGAGGGTGGAAAGAGGCACAGTGATGGTGAAGCCAGACTACGCTCTGCCTCAAGGGAGGCACTGAATGCCACAGAGTGATGAGGGAGTAGGGTAAGAACCCAGGCCCAGGAACCCCAGAAGAGCAGGGACTGGGACAGAGGTCTCTAGAGTGACCTCCAGGGAAGATGCCAGGCCCATCTCGGGTCCCTTTCAGGATGTTGCTCAGGGATTGGGCCTGCTGTTTCTTTTTCTTTTGGGAAAAGAGTAGGTGATTATGAGGATATAACCAGACCTCTCCAACTCTCTTTCCCAGTTTTCTCTCATTAAGAGGAAAATTTCATCAGTTTTTCCTAAAACCAACAGAAAATGAATTGAACCTCTGGCTGGGGGTGAGAGCACATCAGGCCAATGGTGGTAGGGAAGACCAGGCGTACCAGGGCACAGTCATGGAGGTGGCGTGAATGGGGTGAGGGGCAAAGAGACCAGGCAGGGGTACTTGTGCTAGGTCAGATGGCTACTAGAGGGCTGGGACAGGGTACCGGGGGGGGGGGGGGAAGGTCAAGGAAAGCAGCTATGTAAGCTGGGCTGGTAGAGAAAACTAGAGTAACCAGGATAATGGCAGAAATCAGACTGAGAATAGTAATGACTAGAAGGAATACCTGAAGGCTGAGTGGAGAGCCACTACAAGAAGTGTGTGTAATGTTTGAGGGGAACAGGCTAGGTTGGTGTGTATGGGGAGGTGAGCTCTGAAGTGCACGGGCAGAGTCCCTTCCTCAGTACCTCTCATACCCAAAGAATTTATCCTTGTCTCAGGCATTATCTCACCTCCTGATTCTCTTGTCTTCTAGCATTCTCATCTCGTATGTCTGTCTGTTGAACAGAGGACCTGCTTTCTATCCCCCTGAAGGCTTTATCTTCTACAAATTTCAGATCCTCCCACACCGCCATTAGAAGAAATCCGTTTCTGCTTCCCAGGCCTGTGCTCCTGTATTGTGCATTAGGGACCACTTAGAGAAAGCCTTAACTAAATAACCCAGACCAGGTTAGTTAATCCCATATTGGTGCCACTTGCTTTCCTCCTACTTCACATTCTGGCCTCACCACAGTCATAGCTGCTGGGATAGTCCTGGGACAAAAAGGAAAAATCTGAAATAGGGGGACAGAAGGGACAAGGCAGTTACATTTGCTTATTAAAGGTTTTAGCAACAACTAGCTGTATGTTTGCAGCATGGTCCTGTAAACAGAATCCTGGCATGGGGGTCAGAAATTGTGGAATCTAGTCCTAGCTCTGCTACTTACTTCCTCCATGACCATTTGGGGGACTCAGTTTCCCAATTACATCTTTCGTCCTCTCATGTTAAAAGGGGTAGTCTACCAAGTAGTTTATAATACTGACTGAATACTCTAGGTATGGAACCACATGCACTTTGGGGGAAGACAAAGAAATAAGACCCAGGGTTCCTTTTGTCATTTGCTGACATCTTGACTATGAAAACAGGAAGCATAGTACAATGACATGTAAGGACTGGACAAAACACTCATGCCAAGCAGGTTAAGGGTGCTGGGGCAGGAGGAGACTGGATAAGCGGAGTTGGATTGTAATGGAATGAGAGCTATATTTCAGTTAAAACTGGAAAGAAGGAAGCTTGATGAATTATGAGGCATTCAGGCTGAATAGGCAAGCTGTGAGAATGGGGTGTGTGAGCAAATAAACTGGAGGGCCAGAGATGGGCAGGAGGCACACACAGGAAGTAAGGGAGACAGGGGCACTCAGGGAAGAGGAGGGACCTGTTTGGAATTGGAGCAGCACATTCACTTAGGATAAGGGGGCAACATGGATAAAAGGATATTCTTTCATTCATTCAGGAAATATTTAGCAAGTTCCCTCCATCCCTCTCTAATCTGGGTGCCCAAATTCTGAGAAGGAAACCCTGAAATTGTTTTCTGAATTCCATAAAGACAGTGGCAGTAAATATAAAAAAAATACAGCCCTGTTTTGCCATGGGGCGTCCACACTGTCCATCCCATGCTGTTCTAGACAAGATGTAGATACACATTGGACTTGGAGAAGTTTCTAATAAGAGGACTTTTACTCTGATCTATGGTACTAAAATTGATAGAGAATTTCACAGAATTTTCATCTGTGGACGTGCTTAAAATTGGGAGATACTCAGTAAGTTTCAATCTGAATTAGATGGTAGCATATTATACACAATATAGCAGGACAGGAGAAAGTTTCTTCTGAGAGTCATTCATACACTTATTTAAAAAGCACTTATTGAGCATCAGTAATGTTCAGTAGAGTCTGTGAATATAGAAATAAGTCACAGCCCTTCTATTAGAAGTACTCAGTCTGTCGAATGG
The DNA here is from genome assembly GCF_024610735.1 of Ursus americanus. Taxonomy (NCBI): domain Eukaryota; kingdom Metazoa; phylum Chordata; class Mammalia; order Carnivora; family Ursidae; genus Ursus; species Ursus americanus. The sequence goes on from NC_142142.1 coordinate 6,445,997, forward strand.
ACAGACACATGCACTGGCAACACGGATCACACTCTCCTTATGTTATTTAATTCAGGGCATAATGAGTCCTCATTGAAAACACGGAGAAAAATCTGCCTGGAGGAGTCTGAGAAGACTTTACTAGGAAGGTGGCAGGATCTTGGCCAGGTATGGAAATGGGCAGAGGAAAGCATTCTAGATAAATAGTATGAGCTATAAGCATGTCTTTCAGGAAGTGACAGATAATCCAGTGGGGCTGAAAGTAGGATGAGAGTTAAGGGGAATCGTTAAGAAGTGAGGCTAATAATTTAGGCAGGAACAAGTGTATAAGCATGTTGAGTAGTTTTTAATTTTCCTTGTAGCAGTGAGGTCTCATAAGTGGTTTTCAGTAGGGGTAGAACATGTGGTCTGTCACATTGTAGTGGTAGATTGAGTAGGGGTGGAAGACAAAAGAGGAGGATTTTTATTCAGATATAATTAATATGATGTTATTTTAGTTTCAGGTCTACAACAGAACGATTCAATAATTCTATACAGTACTCAGCACTCATCATAAGTGGACTCGTAATCCCCTTTATTTTTCCCATACCCCCACCCACCTCCCTTCTGGCAACTATCAGTTAGTTCTCTGCCTTTAAGACTCTGTTTTCCTTTTTCTTTGTTTTGTTTCTTAAATTCCACATATGCATGAAATCATATGGTGTTTTCTTTCTCTGACTGGCTTATTTCACTTAACATTATACTTTCTAGATCCATCCATGTTTTTTCAAATGGCAAGATTTGCATCTTTATCCATTTGTCTATCGATGGACACTTGGGCTGCTTCCCTAATTTAGCTCTTATAAATAATGTTCTAATAAACAGAGACGCATGTATCCCTTTGAATTAGTATTTTTGTATTCTTCAGGTAAATACCCAGTACTACGATTAAAGGATCATAGGATCTTTTTAATTGTTTGATGAATTTCTATGCTGTTTTCCAGAGTGGCTGCACCAGTTTGATTCCCACCAATAGTGCACGAGGGTTCCTTTTTCTATCAGTCCATTTTTTAAAGATTATACATAAAAGTAAGATTTTTAAATTTTTTGTCTGACTTATTTCACTTAGCATAATGCTCTCAAATTCCATCTCTGCTGTTACAAATGGTAAGATTTCCTTCTTTATGGCTGAAAAATATTCCTGTGTGTATCACATTTTCTTTATCCATTCATCCATTGTGCTAATTGTTTTTCTAATAGCTCCATTCTCAGAAGAAACCTTTAAAATATAAACTGAGAAAAAAGGAAGCACAGATCAAAATTCTGGGAAACAAATGTTTAAGCTTTTTCAAAGAGAATGATAAAAGGGATAAAAAGGAGATATAGAGAGAAAGGATCCCAGAAGGAAAAAGAATGGTGTGAAGTTCAGAGTTCAGTCTTGCAAAAGGTGGGAGTGAAGCATCTCTTCCTCTGAATGTCCTGGATGCTAGAAAAAAAACAAGTGGGTGAAGGTAGAAGCATATAGAAATGGAAGCTAAAGTTAACTGAAGGAAAACAATGATAGGTCTTTTCATGTTCTCAAGTTGGCTAGAAACACGGCGTTAGTTGGTGAGTTTACTGAGAAACAAATAAAGAGCTATGGAATCCCTGCTGGAGAAAAACTTATAGAACTTGGAGGAAAGTGAATTATTAGAAGGTGCTAGTCCTAACATTTTTCATACAACCAAGAAAGACATCTAAAGGACAGAGACACTCCTTTCATAATTTGAGATGCAGCTTGAGTTTGGGGGCAACAGGAAGACAGTGAATGTCTTGGGTAAGATTTGAACATAGCAGGGATCTACATCTTTTACAAAGTGGCCTTGGGACACACAAAGACCACAGAAAGCTCTTCTTCCACTCAATTCCTCATTGAAGACTGCCTTGTGATACTAGCTCAATTGGTATTTAATGTTCTGATTACCTAATGATTTTTAAGCACATTGAGGGTAGAGATCATGTAAGTTCCATAATGTGTATTAGGATTATTTTTTAATTGAAGTTCTAGAAATGAGATCAAGAGCTAATCCTTCCATGTGAATAGTCAGAGTTTGAAATTGAATGCTATAATTCTGCTGACACTGGATACTCTCCGGAAGAGCCCTGTGGAAGTAGACAATAGGAAGAGAATTTCCAATGGCCACCTCAGCCTCCAATATCACCTCAACCCATCCAGCAGTCTTTGTGTTGATGGGGATCCCAGGCCTGGAGCACCTACATAACTGGATCTCCATTCCCTTCTGCTCAGCCTATACTTTAGCCTTGCTAGGCAACTGCACCCTCCTCTTCATTATTCAGGCTGATGCAGCCCTCCACGAGCCCATGTACTTCTTTCTGGCCATGTTGGCAGCCATTGATCTGGTCCTCTCTTCTACAACACTTCCCAAAATGTTAGCTATTTTTTGGTTCAGAGATCGGGAGATCAGCTTCTATGGCTGTCTGGTCCAGATGTTCTTTCTCCATTCCTTCTCTATCATGGAGTCAGCAGTGCTGCTGGCTATGGCCTTTGACCGCTATGTGGCCATCTGTAAGCCACTGCACTACACTATGGTGCTGACTGGGCCCCTTATCACCAAGATTGGCATGGCTGCTGTGGCTCGGGCTGTGACACTAACAACTCCACTTCCCTTTTTGCTCAAACGCTTCCACTACTGCCGAGGCCCCATGATTGCCCACTGCTACTGTGACCACATGGCTGTGGTAAGGCTGGCCTGTGGGGATACTCGCTTCAACAATATCTATGGCATTGCTGTGGCCATGTTTATAGTGGTGTTGGACCTGCTGTTTGTTATCTTGTCTTATATCTTTATCCTTCGGGCAGTACTACAGCTTGCCTCTCAGGAAGCCCGCTACAAAGCCTTTGGGACATGTGTGTCTCACATAGGTGCAATCTTAGCCTTTTACACACCTGTGGTCATCTCCTCAGTCATGCACCGTGTCGCTCGCCGGGCTGCCCCTCATGTCCACATACTCTTTGCTAATTTCTATCTGCTCTTCCCACCTATGATCAATCCCATCATCTATGGCATCAGGACAAAGCAGATTCATGAGCGAGTCTTAGGACTATTCCCAAGAAAGGATGCATAAGTGTAAAGTGAGGGACAGGTGGAGAAAGAGTGGGACAGATTGAATGCTGGAATGGGGGCAGGAGTATGAGAAGAAGTAGAAGGATGCCAGAGTTTCCATGTATAATGAGAAAAACTAAATGATGTACTGGTATAATGAAAAAAACTAAATGATGTCCTGAAACTCAGTCACCAGTCTGATCAGGATTCATAGTACTGTGTCCTTTGGTAGCCTTTGGATTCAAACTGCTGACTTTGCTGTCTTCTCAAAGAACCCACTCTATCAAAAGGCATGACAAAGGCTTGACCCACTCTCCTCTTGGTTAACATCATCTAAAGTCAACAAGATGCTTTCAAGTTCATTTTCTAAGACTGTGAGAATCTGAGTTTCTATCCAGAGTCATTGGGATCAGGACCTTGGGAAGGACCAAAATTTCATCTGAGGCAAGAGTACCTATACAGTCTGAAAGCTGATGTCCAGTCTCTGGCTAAACACTTCCAGTTTTGGGGAGCTCACGATCTTCCAGCACTACAGCTGTGTTCCAAGTCAGTTTTGCTTGTTAAAATTCATTTCTTCGATTGAGTCAGCTTATGTATTCTTTGACCTCTTTTGACCTCTATATTCTCATGGTCAATCCCTTTCATTAAACATTTTGGGTAAAACATGGCCTCTGACATTTTGTTATACATCATGCAACACTTTCTTTGCACATAGATGTAGCTTATGTTTTCACCAAGAATGTGACTGCTTCGTTTACTTGGTAATCCAGTCACAAAACATTGAGTACCAAATCTGGGCTGGGTGCTGAGAATATGTATTTTGTTAAGGTGGGTGTGTTCCACTTATGTCTATGTCCCAAGATGAAGAAGGAAATGTGAAACACAATGGGTTGTGGTCTCTCACCTGCCCATCGTGAGGCCCAGTATCATGAAAGAAATAGGAAGTCAAAGCAGATAGGAGAGGGGGATATGGACCTGTATGCTTCTTCTTTTGTTCTATCTGATGCAAACTTACATACTAGAAAATTCCCTTAATGTGAATCCTGACAACTAGAATTTTTGTGGTCACACAAACCCTCATATACCATCTTCCATAAATGCATTCTTTTATTTTGGGACTCCCTTGTTTCCTCGGACTACTGTTTAGAAATTATATATCTCTATCTTATTTTGACTGCATTTCTGTCTCTGTCTCTACATATCTGTCTCTACATATTATTTAGCTTTGAAAGAATCTGAGCCTGTGCCAGATGTGGTATGGAAGGTTGGAAGTTTCAAAGAGGGGAGGCTGTAGCAAGAATCCAGGGTCTTATGCTTATTTCCCATCTCTGCTTTTATAATTCCCTCTGATACCAAAACATACACACACACGCACACACACACACACACACACAAACACACACACACACACACGCACACACAGGAATTATATTCTACCTTTAGTTATTATATGGTTAAAACCTCTTGTTTCTTGTGAGCATAGTTGGGACAGGTGGAAAGTGTAAAAACAGCAAATACTAACAACCCAAACAGAGTAGCATACCTTGAAAGAAGCTCTTTCCAAAACAGAGGTCTTCTTATCCTCCTGATTACTTACATAAGGAATGTCAATATTAGGCCTGCACTGAAAGCAACACTAAAGTAGCTCTTCAGGGGCGCCTGGGTGGCACAGCGGTTAAGCCCTGTGCCTTCGGCTCAGGGCATGATCCCGGTGTTCTGGGATCAAGTCCCACATCAGGGTCCTCCGCTATGAGCCTGCTTCTTCCTCTCCCACTCCCCCTGCTTGTGTTCCCTCTCTCACTGGCTGTCTCTCTCTGTCGAATAAATAAATTAAAAAATCTTTAAAAAAAAAAAATAAAGTAGCTCTTCAGGTGGAAGGAAAATGAGCCAGATAGAAACAGAATTGCAGGAGGGATTGAAAACCACCAGAAAAGCTAAATATGTGGATAAATATAAATGAATATGGACTGCACAAGAGATGGAAGAGCAAATGGAATTGAGTTGAAGCATTCTAATATATATTTTTATTATTAATACTATTATTTATTTAGTTAAATTTTTTATCTATTTTTTGTTATGATATGTTAGTCACCATATAGTAAGTACATCATTAGTTTTTGATGTAGTGCTCCATGATTCATTATTTGCATATTCTATCAGTGACTTCTTTTTTTATATATAATTTTTATTTTGTTATATTAGTCACCATACAGTACATCCCGTTTTGATGCAATGTTCCATGACTCATTATTTGCATATAACACCCACTGTACTATGCAATATGTGCCCTCCTTAATACCCATCACTGGCCTATCCCATTCCCCCACCTCCCTCCCCTCTGAAGCCCTCAGTTTGTTTCCTAGAGTCCACAGTCTCTCATGGTTCTGTTTAACCCCCCTTTCATTCTTCCCTTCCTTCTCCTACTGATCTTCCTATTTCTTATGTTACATAAATGAGTGAAACCAAGTGATTATTGTCTTTCTCTGCTATCAGTGACTTCTAAAGCAGTTATCTAAGCTATGGTCCTTCCCTACTCCATGTTCTTATCCCTGCAGAGTGGAGTCAAGGGGCAAAGTTTGCCCCCCGTCACACCCTGTCTACTTTTTCTGGCTCTTGTCTGGATGTTCAGACTGTCAGCTATAGTCTATCAATTAAGTCTATCACTCAGACTCCCTGACCACGGCTCTAGACTTGCTTCCTACAAGCATGACTTGTTTAACTCAATGTGTGTCCTCTGTTCCATCATCAGCCTTCTCTCAATTCAAAGCTGGTTTTTTCTGTCTTATCTGCAATTTTCCCAACACTAACTTTTGCCACATTAGGGTTTTGGTCAGGTTCTCGTCATATAGTCTGTATCTTTTCAGCCTTGCTGTGCTTGGCTAATTTAGAAATATTTGAAACAATAATAACTGAGAATTTTCCCCAAATGAATGTCAGAACCAAATCATAGATCCAAGAAGCTCAGAGAACACCAGATAAATGACAAAAACCTACACCTAGGCAGATCATTTTCAAACTATAGGAAATCAAAGTTAAAGAAAACAATCCTCAAAGAAGCCAGAGGGGAAAAAACCACCTAACCTATAGAGGAACAAAGATAAAAGTTATGACCAACTTCTATTTTTTTTTAAAAATATTTATTTATTTATTTATTTGAGAGAGAGGAGCATGAGTGGTGAGAGGGGCAGAAGGAGAGGGAGGGAGAGAGAGAGAGTCTCAGGCAGACCCCCCACTCACTGAGCTCGGAGCCTGGCGCAGGGCTCCATTCAGGAGCCTGAGATCATGAATTGAGCCAAAATCAAGAGTCAGATGCTTAACCAACAGAGCCACCCTGGTGCCCCTGCCTATGTAATTTCAAATTTAATACCTTACACTATTTCACCCAGTATATCCAAAATTTCAGCATGTAATCGATATTTTTAAAATAGGAGACATTTTCCATTCTTTCATACTAAGCTTTCAAAAACTCTATTACACACTTACAGCACATCTCAGTTTGCATAGGCACTTTTTTTTTCAAAACTTAGAGACACGGTTTATTACTATATATATATTTATATATAGGTTTATTACTGTATATATTTGCAATAAAAGTTCTTATACACATTTATGCACTTTTTTATAATTTATATAACTTGAATTTAAACATAATACATTATGTTTAAATATATTTATATTTAATATATATTTAATATATATTTAATATATATTAAATATATTATATTTATATAATTTATATATATATAAATATATATAATATATATTTAAATATATTTAATATATTTAATATATTTAAACATAATATATTATGTTTAATTATATAAATTCAGATTTATATAATTATTAAACAACATTGATGATTGTTGTTTTTTTCTTTTTGCTACTATGAATATATAAAATCCTTGCAGTAAAAATTCTTATGTCTTGGCTATTTTATTTCTTTTTTTCCCATTTTTTAAATTTAAATTCAATTGACTAACATATAATGTATTATTGGTTTCAGAGGTAGAGGTCAGTGATTGATATAAAATCAATCTTATATAATACACAGTGCTCATTACATAATGTGCCCTCCTTAATGTTCATCACCCAGTTACCCCATCCCCCTACCTCCCTCCCCTCCAGCAACCCTCAGTTTGTTTCCTATATTAAGAGTCTGTTATGGGGGTGCCTGGGTGGCTCAGTCGTTAAGCGTCTGCCTTCGGCTCAGGGCATGATCCCGGTGTTCTGCGATCGAGCCCCACATCAGTCTCCTCCGCTGGAAGCCTGCTTCTTCCTCTCCCACTCCCCTTGCTTTTGTTTCCTCTCTCGCTGGCTGTCTCTATCTCTGTCAAATAAATAAATAAAATCTTAAAAAAAAAGAGTCTGTTATGGTTTGTCTCTCTTTCTGATTTTGTCGTTTTATTTTTTCCTCTCTTCCCCTATGATCTTGTTTTGTTTCTTAAATTCCACATATGAGTGAGATCATATGATAATTGTCTTTCTCTGATTGTCTTATTTTGCTTAGCATAATACCCTCTAGTTCCATCCACTTTGTTGCAAATGGCAAGATTTCATTTTTTGATGGCTGAGTAGTATTCCAACAAGCAACCTCTCTTCAGAAACCACACAAATAAGAAGTAGAGTAAAATATTTATTTTATATTTATTTTTTAGATTTTATTACCTAATTTTATAATCTGTGAAATTACCCTTCAACAGTGAGGGAGAAATGAAGACTTTATCAGACAAACAAAAGTGGAGGGAATTTGTTACCAGAAGACCTGAGGTGTAAAAAGTAGTTCTTTAGAGAGAGGGAAAACTTGAATCTACTTAAAGAAAGAAAGACCATCAAGCAGGAATAAGTGAAGGTAAAATAAAACTCTTTACTTTTCTTATTATTAATTGATCTAACAGGTAACAGTTTGTTCAAAATACTAAGAGCAACCATGTATTATTCTATTGTGTATACTTATGTATGTATCTTACATATACACAGTTGATCCTTAACACAGGTTTAAACTGCAGAGGTCCACTTATAAGTGGATGTTTTTTGATAAATACACTATGGTACTGTAAATTTATTTCATCTTCCTTATGATTTTCTTAATAACATTTTTTATTCTCTAGCTCACTTTATTGTAAGGCTACAGTATGTAATATAGAAAATAAGTATTCATCAACTGTTTATTTTGTTGGTAAGGCTCTGATCAACAGTAGGCTCTTAGTAGTTAAATTTTTGGGGAGTCAAAAATTATATGCAGTATTTTGACTGTGTACCCCTAACCCCCATGTTGTTCAAGGGTCAACTCTATATGTATGTGTATATACACTATATATGCTTGTGTATAGATGAAATAAATAAAAGCAATGGTTCAAGGGATGGAAAGGAGGAATTAGGATTATTTTATTATTATAAGACACTCACACTACCCAACAAGTGATATAGTGTCATTTGAAAGTAGATTTGGATTAGTTGTAAATGTACACTGCAGACTCTAGGGCAACCACTAAAAATAGTTAAATATATATGACACACATGTATAAATAGGTACATCTAATAGATAGATAGATAGATAGATAGATTCCTAATATTCTAAGAAAGGAGAGAAATTGGAATCATATTAAATACTCAGCTAGAACCACAAAAGGCAGAATGAAAGTAGAAGACAAAAATAGGAACAAAGAACAATAGCAAGAAATTGAAAATAGTAATCAATGTGGTAGATATACGTTCAATTATATCAATCAGCATTTTTGTGTCAATGGTTTAAATGTACTAATGAAAAGACAGAGACTGTCAGAATGGTCAATAAAAAAGATCTAAAAATATGCTGTCTATAAGAAACCCATTTTCAATATAAAGACACTCATAGGTTAAAAGTAAATGGATGGAAAATAACATACCATGCTAACTAACAATAATTAAAAAAAAAAGCAGGATTAGCTATATTAATTTCAGACAGAGCAGACTTCAAAGCAAGGAAAGTTGCCATGAATAAGAAAGGGTATTATATAATAAGGGAGTCAATTCTTGAATTAGACATAAAAATTCTTAATGTGTATGCACTTAACAACAGTATATCAAACAACGTGAAGTAAAAACTAATAGCACTTATGTTCCATAAATGAGTGAAACCATATGATAATTGTCTTTCTCTGCTTGACTTACTTTGCTTAGCATTACCTCCTCTAGTCCCGTCCATATTGCAGCAAATGTTGAGAAATCATTCTTTTTGATGGCTGAGTAATATTCCATTGTATATATCGACCACATCTTCTTAATCCAGTCATCTGTTGAAGGGCATCTCAGCTCCTTCCACATATTATTAAAAAAAAACAAACAAAAAAACAAAAAAACAACCCCCCCAAAAAAAAACTAATAGCACTTCAAGGAGCAATAGATGAATCTGCTATCACACTTGGAGACTTCAACACCCTCTATCAGAAACGGACAGATCCAGCAGGCAGAAAATCAGTAAGGACATAGTGGAACTCAAGAACACTAATAATCAACGGGATATAACTAACATCCATAAACTACTTCATCCAAGAACAGCAGACTATACATTCTTCTCATGTTCACATGGAACATGCACAAAGACACCACATTGTGGGCCATGAAACACAACAGATTTTATTTATTTGAGAGAGAGACACACACACACCGAGAGAGAGAGGGCACGAGCAGGGGGAGGGGTAGAGGGAGAAGCACTGAACAGGGAGCCTGATGTGGGGCTTGATCCCAGGACCCAGGGATCATGACCTGAGCCAAAGGCAGATGCTTAACTGACTGAGCCACCCAGGTGCCCCCAAACTTAACAGATTTAAAAGAGAAGAAATATATAATATCTGTTCTCAGACCACAATGAAATTAAACTAGGTACCAATAACAGCAAGATAAGTGGAAAATCCCAAATTTGTGGCAATTAAATAACACATTTCTGAATAATTTATGAGTCAAAGAAACCTCAAAAGAAATTTTTAAATATGTTAAACTAAATGAAAATGAAAACACAACTTTTCAAAATTTGTGGGATGCAGCAAAAGTAATGCCTAGAGAGAAATTTGTAGCACTAAATGCACATTTTAGAAGATCTAGAATCAATAATCTAAGTTTTACCTTAGGAAGCTAGAAAAAGAAGAATAAAATCAACCCAAAGTAAGCAGAAGGAAAGAAATAATAAGAATTATAGAAAAAAAATCAATGACATTGAAAACAGGAAGCCATTAAAGAATATCAATGAAACAAAAGGTGATTCTTTGAAAAGATCAATAAAATTGATAAGCTCTAGCCAGGCCAACTAAGCAAAAGAAAAAAGAGAGAGAAAAGAAACAAGCTACTAATATCAGAAATCAAAGAGGAGATATCACTACAGATCGTATGGACATAAAAAGGATAATAAAGGAATACTATGAACAACTCTATGACCATAGATCTGATAACCTAGACAGAATGGAGTAATTCTTTGAAAGACACAATATGCCATAAACTCACACAAGAAGAAATATAACCTGAACATATTTATACATAAATATAGCTGTATCTACAATTTGTGTGTTATTAACAACATATGTTATGTTTTGTTTACTGATCTACTCTGACAGTCCCTTTTGGTATATGTGCTTGCCAAAGTGAGGATGAGGACAGTCTCTTTTAATTGATGCATTTAAATGATTGATGTTCACGTGATTAAAGATATTGAATCAATAATTAATAACCTTCCAAAACAGAAAGCACCAGATCCAGATATCACCGGTGAGGTTTACCAAGCACTTAAGGAAAAAATTACACCAATTCTCTACAATCTCTTTCAGAAGATAGAAGCCGAGGGAATATTTCCTAACTCAATCAATGAAGCTAGCATTACCGTAATACCAAAACTAGACAAAGGCACTGTAAGAGGAGAAAACTACAGACCAATATATATCATGAACATAGATGCAAAAATCCTCAACAAAGTATTAGCAAATTGAACCCAATGATGTATAAAATATATCATAACCTAGTGGGATTTATCTCAGGTATGCAAGGCTGGTTCAACATTCAAAAATCAATTAATGTAATCCATCATATCAAGAGGCCAGAAAAGAAAAATGATGCAATCATATCATTAGGTACAAAAAAAGAACATTACAAAACCCAACACCCATTTATGATAAAAATTTGCAGTAAACTAGGAATAGTGGGGCACTTCTTCATCATAAAGAATATCTACAAAAGTCCTACAGCTACATCATACTCAATGGTAAGAGACTCACAGCTTTCCTGCTAAGATCAGTAGTTAGGCAAGGATGTCCCCTCTCACCACTCCTTTTTAACATCATACTGGAAATACTAGCTAATGCAGTATGACAAGGAAAAGAAATAAAAGGTTTACAGACTGGGAAAAAATAAAACTCTCCTTGTTTGCAGATGACATGATTGTCTACAGAAAATATAAAAGAATCAACAACAACAACAAAAACCCTCATGGAACTATTAAACAATTATAGTAGGGTTGCAGTATACAAGGTTAATATAAAAAAGTCATTTTCACGGGCACCTGACTGGCTCAGTTGGTGTAGCATGCCATTTTTGATCTAAGGGTTGTGAGTTCAAGCCCTACTTGGGTGTAGAGATTACTTAAAAATAAAATCTTTAAAAAAAAAAAGGCATTTGCTTTCCTAAGCATCAATGTACAAGTGGAATTTGAGATTAAAATCACAATGCCATTTACATTAGCACTCAGAAAAATGAAATACTTAGGCATAACACTAGTAAAATGTATAAAAAATCTGTATGAGGTAAACTGCAAAACTCTGATAAAATCAAAGAACTAAATAATTGGAGAGATATTCCATGTTCATGGATAGGAAAATTCAATATTGTCAGGATGTCACTCCTTGCCAACTTCATCTGTAGATTCAATGCAGTCGTGATAAAAATCCCAGCAAATTTTTGTGTGGATATCAACAGACCAATCCCCAAATTTATATAGAGGGGCAAAAGACCAAATAGCCAACACAGTATTGAAAGAGGAGAACAAAGCTGGGAAAATGACACCATTCCACTTCAAGACTTAATATTAAGCTACACTTATCAAGATGGTGTGGTATTGGTGAAAGAACAAATAGATCAATAGAAAAGAAGAGAGCCCAGAAACAGAGCCACATAAATAGTCACCTGATCTCTGATAAAGAGCAAAGGCAATATAATGGAGTAAAGAAGTCTCTTTAACAAATGGTACTGGAAACACTTAACATCCACATGCAAAAAAACTGATTCTAGACACAGACCTTAACACCGTTCACAAAAATTAACTCAAAATGGATCATATACCGGGGCACCTGGGTGGCTTCATTGGTTAAGCATCTGTCTTTGGCTCAGGTCATGACCCTAGAGTCCCAGGATTAAGCCCCAAGTCGGGCTTCCTGCTCAGCAGGAAGTCTGCTTCTCCCTCTCCCTCTGTTTTCCCCTGCTCTATTTCACGCTCTCTCTCTCACTCTCTCTCAAATTTTTTTAAAATGGATCATATACCTACATGTAAAATACAAAACTGTAAAACTCCTAGAAGATAACATAAGAGAAAACCTAGATGACCTTGAGTATGGTGATGATTTTTTAGATACAACATGAAATCCATGAAAGAAATTATTGATGAGCTAGACTTCATTAAAATTAAAAACTTTAGCTCTGTGGAAGACAATGTCAAGAGAATGAGAAGACAGGCCACAGACTGGAAGAAAATATTTGCAAGAGACACATCTGATAAAGAACTATTATCTGAAATATATCAAGAACTCTTAAAATTCAACAATAAGGAAACAACCCAATTAACAATGAGCCAAACACCTTAACAGACATGTCACCAAAGAAGATTTACATATGGCAAAGAAGCATATGAAAATATGCTCCACATGATATGTCATAACAGAAATACAAAATAAAACAATGAGATACAGTATGTGCCTATAAGAATGGCCAAAATGTGGATCACTGACAATACCTAGTGCTGACAAGGATGTGGAACAATAGGAATTCTCATACATTGCTGGTAGAAATGAAAAATAGTATAGCTACCTTGGAAGACAGTTTGGGGGGGGGGGGTCTCTTACAAAACTAAATATGCTCTTACCATATGATCCAGTAGTCAGACTCCTTGGTTTTTACCCAAGGGAGTTGAAAACTTATGTCCACATAAAAATCTGCACCTGGATGTTTATAGCAGCTTTATCCATAATTGCCAAAACTCAAAAGCAACCAAGATGTCCTTCAGTAGGCAAATGGATAAATGGTGGTACATCCAGACAATGGAGGATTATTCAGTGCTAAAAGGTAAGGAGCTATCAAGCCATGAAAAGACATGAGTAAATCTCGAATACATATTACTTAGTGAAAAAAGTCAATATGAAAAGGCTACAGACTGTAGGACTTGACTTTTTGACATTTGGAAAAGGCAAGACTAAGGACAGTTTAAAACAAACAGTGATTGCCAGGGCCGCAGGGGGAATGGAATATAGACAGAGATCAGAGGATTTTTAGTACAATGAAACTACTCTGTGTATTATAATGATGGATATATGTAACTGTACATTTGTCCAAACTCACTGAATGTACAACACCAAGAGTGAACCCTGATATAAATCATAGACTCTGAGTGATTTTGGTATGTCAGTGTAGGTTCATCAATTGAAACAAACGCACCACTCTGGTGGGGGATATTGGCAATGGGGGAGACTATACTTGTGTGGGGGTAGGTGGTATATGAGAAATCACTGTATCTTCATCCTAATTTTTTTGTGAACCTAAAACTGCTCTCAAAGATACTGTCTTAAAAAAAATAAAGCACTGCTCAAACTATTCTTAATATTTTAAAGTATACTAAATATTAGTTTTACTATTTTCTATTTCCTTATATCTTTAGAGAAGACAGTAAAATTTTTAACAAAAAAAAACATTTTAAAGTCACAGAACAACTGTAATTTTTCCATTAAGATCACTTTGCAGTTTCAGCTTACAGCATCATTTTTGCACAATCCTGCACCTGCATGGAACGAAAGTGAGGACTGTCTGTGTAAGGATTGGAGAAAGAAACAAAACTGAAAAAGAAATAAAACTGCTATCATTCTCGAACAGCGTGATTATTTACATATAGGGAAAAATTGAAAGATAAACAATTAGAATTTAAAGTGTCCAGCAGAATGTTAAATACAAAAATCAAAATTCAAAACTCTATACATGATCAAAAGGTAAAAAATGAGTTCTTGAAAGATGTCAATTTTAATAAAGGTCCACAGTTCCAAAATGTAAAATGATCTGAAAACAAAGTTTATCTGTAACTCATTTGGTGGCAAAACAAGCCCTGAACAAAGATGAAGCTATCTACAGTTTTTATGTGTCAGACAATGTGGGGGATATAATATATGGTATACAGATTAAGCACCTAGAATTAAGTTTAAGAAAAGTATTCAAAACTTCTACTGAGGAAATTATAAACCTTTTATTGAAAGACATCAAAGGATACCTTTGAAATGAAGGGATATGCCAAGTAGGGGATATCTCATTTTGTAGTATTGTCAATTCCTTCCCAACTGATTTACAAATAAATGTAATCTCATTTGGTCTTCTTGTAAATCCCAACTGGTCTTTTGGCAAAACTTGACAAGTGATTCTAAAATTTGTATGAAAGTACAAAGGGCTAAGAATAGTAAAAAACAGAGATGAACAATATGAAAGGACCTGCTATACCAGATACCAAGATTTCTTGGAAAGCTGTATGAATTGAGACAGAGACACGGTTTGGGAGAGAAACAGATCATGGCTATGGCAGTGGGAAGGGAGCCACAGTCACAGAGAAGGGCAAAGAGACAGACTAGCACAGAGAGGAGCACACGGGGAAATGATTCCCCATAGCAGTTGGCTTGGAAAGTAAGAGAGGGGCTGAATTTCATGAGTTCCTGCAACCAGTGGGGCTTAAAGCCTGGAGGTTTAAAGGCCAGTATGTTTGGCTTGGTAAGAGTGCCCTGGAGGGCACGGGGGATGGTCTTAGAGAAGAGGCAGGCAAACAGCCCACAGACCTACAGCATGGAAAACAGTGATCTGAAGAGATCCCCGGGGCACACAGTGGGGAGGTTATTTGCCCTTCTCAAAGCATGTCCCAGAGAGACATCAATTATAGAGAGATCTCTGCAGGGACAAAGGAACTGGTCAGCACCATTTCCCTCCCCCACCCCTCAGCATAAGCACAGAGCCACCAGTGGGAACCAGCACAGTGCTGACACTCAACACTTGCTTACACCAAGCCCCACCCCTCCCAGTCATGCTTACCTCAGTCTCAGAATGGTGGGCCAGTTCCCCCAGAAGACCTCCCAAACCCCTACTCACAGCTTGTCTTCCAACAAGGGAGTTTTGCAGAGCTATGGTTCCTGTGGCTTGGCAACAGGCCTCATTTCACAAACAGACAAGAATACACCTAGTTAGGGGCGCCTGGGTGGCATAGCGGTTGGGCGTCTGCCTTCGGCTCAGGGCGTGATCCCGGCATTATGGGATCGAGCCCCACATCAGGCTCCTCTGCTGGGAGCCTGCTTCTTCCTCTCCCACTCCCCCTGCTTGTGTTCCCTCTCTCGCTGGCTGTCTCTATCTCTGTCGAATAAATAAATAAAATCTTAAAAAAAAAAAAAAAGAATACACCTAGTTAAAATGAGTGAATTTCAGGCGAGTGACCAAACACTGCCCACAACAGGCAAAGAGAGCCTCTGTAGATGACTGGCCTGAAGGATAGAGGGGCCAGGACACAACAGCAGAGCACATGCAGCACACACTGGAGACACTTCCAGAAGTGCCAGACTCTGAGGCGTGGGGGACACTATACTGCAGGGCATTATAGGACCTCTTCTTCAGGATAGAAGATCTATCAAGAAGACAGCAACATGCAGTGAAATGAAACTGGACCACTTTCTTATACCACACACAAAAATAGATTCAAAATGGATTCAAGACCTAAATATGAGACCCGAAAACATAAAAATCCTAGAAGAGAGCACAGGCAGTAATTTCTCTGACATTGGCAGTAGCGACTTTTGTCTAGATAGGTCTCCTGAGGCAAGGGAAACAAAAGCAAAAGTAACTATTGAGGCTTCACCAAAATAAGAAGCGACTGCACAGTGAAGGAAACAACCAAGAAAACGAAAAGACAACCTACAGAATGGGAGAATTTGCAAATGAAAAGGGTTAGTATCCAAAATTTATAAAGAACTTACAAAACCCAACACCCAAAAACCAAATAATCCAATTAAAAAATAGGCAGAAGACATGAACAGACATTTCTCCAGAGAAGACATCCAGATGGCCAGCAGACACATGAAAAGATGCTCATCATCACCTAGTATCAGGGAAATGCAAATCAAAACTGCAATATCACCTCACACCTGCGAGAATGGCTAGAAGAAAAAACACAAGAAACAACAGATGTTGGTGAGGATGTAGAGAGAAAGGAACCCTCCTGCCCTGTTGGTAGGAATGCACTGTGGAAAACAGTATGGAGGTTCCTCAAAAAGTGAAAAGTAGAGCTACCCTATGATCTAGCAATCATACTCCTGGGTATTTACCTAAAGAATACAGAAACACTAATTCAAAGGGATACATGCACCCAATGTTTATAGCCGCATTATTTATAAATAGCCAAGATATGGAAGCAGCCCAAGTGTCCACTGACTGATGAATGGATAAAGAAGATGTGTATATACACACACATACATACATAATGAAATATTACTCAGCATAAAAAATAAAGAATGAAATCTTGCCATTTGCAACAACATAGAAGGAACTTAAGAGTGTAATGCTAAACAAAATAAGTCAGTCAGAGAAAGATAAATACCATATGATTTCACTCCTATGTGGAATTTAAGAAACAAAACAAATAAGCAAAGGAGAGAGAGAGAAATCCAGAAACAGACTCTTAATTAGAGAGAACAAATAGATAAACTGGTTACGAGAGGGGAGGTGGGGGGACGGGTGAAATAGCTGATGGGGACTAAGGAGAGCAGTTATGATGAGCACCAGGCCATGTATGGAATTATTGAATCACTATATTGTACACGTGAAACTAATACAACACTGTATGTTTATTACCTGAAATTAAAATAGAAACTTAAAAAAACTAACTAAATAAATAAAGAGTCAGGTTACATGCTATGCCATTCAGAATTTTTCTTCCTTTTTTTTTGGCCACATGTGATGGGCACCCAACAAAGAAGTGGTTAGAGGATGGAGAGGGGGCTGATATGAAGACCCATATGCCATTAACTGGTCTCCCTGCCAGGATGTAGATGTTGGAGTGGAAGTGGGTAAGAGAACAGATGAGCTGGGCGAGAACCTTAGAGAAAGCACACCTGATGGCCACCATTTCCTATGGGAAGTCAGAAGCAATGTCAAATTAGCTGTTAGGAGAAGAGACTGGCAGGTTGAATAAAGAGGTTGAGAACAATGGTGACATTTTAAACCTGAAAGAAATTAGGCAGTGATACAGAAGTCTCAGCTCAGGTAAATGGCCACAAATTTGTTTTGATGTAAGATTTCAAAGGTGTGTGATTTTTTCCCCCTAAGTTTAATTATCATCTCAGAGGGAGAAAGGTAGTCAGGCTGGGCCCAGTTCAGCTGGGAGAGTACAGCCAAAATCAAAGAGGAGAAAAGTCTGTGTATCCCTAGAAAGCAGCTCCAGGTGAATGACTACAGTCCAAACTGATAAGGAGCTGAGGTGATTTTGTGGCAGAACTCTCCAGAAAGTGAGAAAGAATGGAGACAGAGCTTGTATGTGGAGAGGAAAACAGAGCAAGAATTCAAACCCTGGTCTGCCTGGCTCTGTAGTACATGTTCCTTTCACTGCCCAAGTTCCCTCCTTTTTGAACTTTGATTCAGCAGGTCAGTCCCGGGCTGAGTGTGGGAAGAATCTGTGCCAGCCCCAGTCTGGAGCTGCAAGCCTGAAGTCCGGGTGTCTGTCCTAGAATGAGTGCTGAGAGTTTGGAACAGGGTCTGTGGGCCTTTCACAAGTCCACTCCCTCTCCTCTAGGAAGCTTTCCCTCATTCCCTCAGACTGGGTTAGGCCTTGACTTCTAGACTCCATATCTCTACACTCTGCATAGACTAAGAGCTTCTGCAGGACTGATCCTGGGGCCTGGTCAAGAGGAGGCTTCAGAAAAATTGTCTTGACAGACTATGGACTCTGGGAAACAAACTGAGGGCTTCAGAGGGGAGGGGGGTGGGGGAATGAGATAGGCTGGTGGATGGGTATTAAGGAGGGCACGTATTGCATGGTGCACTGGGTGTTATACACAAGTAATGAATCATGGAACTTTACATCAAAAACTAGGGACGTACTGTATGGTGACTAACATAACATAATAAAAAATATTATTAAAAAAAGAAATATTGTCTTGGAAGGATCTCAAATGCAGGTGGGCTATTGAAGCTGATAGTCTCTGAATATAGCCATTTTTAAAAATATTTTTTTTGTTATATTAGTAACCATACAGTACATCCCCACTTTTTGATGCAATATTCCATGATTCATTATTTGCGTATAACACTCAGTGCACCATGCAATATGTGCCCTCCTTAATACCCATTACCGGCCTATCCCAATCCGCCACCCTCATCGCCTCCAAAGCCCTCAGTTTGTTTCCCAGAGTCATTTAAACGTAGTGGGATATTGCAGAATCCATGATTCTGTCTCTCCCTTGCCCCCTTACTGTTTAGTTCCTCCAAATGCTTCCCCTGATTCCAAAGCTAGCCTTAACTTTTCCATTCCCCAGGGTTCTGAGCAGAGTGATTCCCTGGTGGCCCAAGCCTGGCCTCCCCTGGAGATAGGCACTACTGCCAAGATGTCCCTGTGTAGTAAGATAAAATTCAATCCCTCTGCCACAAAGACATCCTGGGCTCTTGCAGGATCTGGAGTGGCAGAGCAGCCTGGAACAATAGCCAGGGTGAGTAACCTGGGGCCCCAACACATCTCCTTCTCCACTTCCCAGTTGGGTGACTTCCAGCACCTTAGCCTCAGATAGAGATAAGAGTGGGAAGGGTCTGCAAATAACACAGAAGAAAGAGAAGTAACCAGTCTCGGACCATGAGAGATACTAGTCCCATCTCCTGCTTGGAGAAGAGGGCCTGAAGGAGGCTGTCTACCTGAGGTTCAGGGAGTTTAAGTCTGAACACATTCTAGGGAGAGATGTCCCTCATAGTCTCTCCAGAAAGTAGATGAGAAAATGTGCCAAGTTCTCTTCCCATCTGGCATTTTGGGGTCATCTGAGCTCTGGTTCAGCATCTCAGCTATCCTCCTCCTTGTCTAGACTAGCATTTCTCCACAGGCCTTCTCTCGAATAAATAAATAAATCTTAAAAAAAAGGTAAAATAGGAGTAAACATAGGGAGGTTAAAGACATATACAGAAAACTACAAATTATTGGTGAAAGAAATTAAGACACAAATAAATGGAAAGACATTGCATGTTCATGGATTGAAAGACTTAATATTGTCTAAATATCCATATTACCCAAAGTGATCTATGAATCCAGAGAAATTCCTATGAAAAGCTCAATGACATTTTTTATAGAAATAGGAAAAAAATAATCCTAAAATTCATATGGAGCCAAAGAGACCCCAAATAGTCAAAGCAGTCCGAGGTAGAAGAACAACATTGGAGGCATCACATTTCTGATTTCAAAATACATTGTAAATCTACAGTATTTTAAAACAGTATGGTACTGGGCATCTGGCTGGCTCAGTTGGTAGGGCATGCAATTCTTGATCTCAGGGTCTTCAATTCAAGCCCCATGCTCGGTGTAGAGATTATTTTAAAAATTCAGAAAAAATCAGTATGGTACTGGTTTAAAAACTGATATTTGGGATAGAGAGCCCAGAAATAAATGAAATATGTACAATCAAGTGATTTTTGACAAGGGTCTAAGAATATGCAATGGGAAAAAGACAATTTCCTTAACAAATAGTTGGTAAAACTGGGTATTCTCATTCAAATGAATGACAGCAGACTCTTATCTTACACCATATACAAAAAATTGACCTGAAATTATAAAACTCCTAGAATAAAACAGAAGAATCTTTATGACATTGGACTTGGCAATAATTTCTTAGATATGACAACAAAAGCACGATCAATAAAAGCAAAATTAGACAAGTGGGGCTACATCAAACTAAAAAGTTAATGTGCAGCAAAGGAAAGAATAAAATAAAAAGGCAACCAATGGAATAGGAGAAAATATTTGTAAACCATATACCTGATAATGCATGAATATAAATATATATATAAGGAACTCTTACAAATCATTAGCAAAAAACCCCCCAAATAACCTGATTAAAAAAACGGGCAAAGGAATTGAATACATATTTCTCTAAAAACATACAAATGGCCGACAGATATATGAAACGGTGCTCAACATCACTAATTATTTATGAAAAGCAAATCAAAACCACAATGAGATATCATCTTACAACTCTTAGGGTGGTTATCATCCGAAAGAAAGAAAGGAAGGAAGAAAGAAAGAACGGACCCCACATGATAACAAGTATTGGTGAGAATGTGGACAAATTGGAACCTTTGTGTACTGTTGGCAGTAATGTAAGCTGATGTAGTGTCTCTGGAAAACAGTATGCAGGTCCTCAAAAAATTAGAACTACCGTATCATCTAGTAATTCCATTTCTGGATGTTTACCCCAAAGAATTGGTGTCAGAGTTCAAAGAGATATTTGCAGAAGCATCTTAAAAGGATACTGATATTTCCAAACATTGGCCTCCAAATCCTACTTTGACTTGCCAACTCCCCAGTTTTCTGCCTGTGTGCCTGCCAGTGAAGACAGTGCCTGCCTCAGTGGTCTCTTTGGGATGACTTTCAAATGAAGTTGTCTCTATCCCAGGGACATTGAATTTTCAGAGCTGAGGCAAAGTAGGGTGATGCATAACTAAAGTCTAGAGTCTCTAATGTAATCTCAGGCAACTGTGGAAGGCCAGAAGAAAGCCATTCTTGAGCAAGAAGATGCCCTTTTGGAGCAAAGGATGCCCGTTTTCTCTTCAACTGTTAAGAGCTATATCTATAGGTTGCATTGCTTGGAGTATGGTGTGAACTTAGTAACTAGTTATTGAATAAACATCAGGATATTTGTTCAGGAATTATGATTTATAAATAGATTTATTCAAATAATGTTCCTGAAGCGATGTCTAGGCCAGTCCCTTTTCTGGGTAATGAAGACATTTGGTGTGAATGAATGAATCAGTAATTGCCTTCCAGGGACTAGAATAGATCAGTACAAAAGATGATTTCAATAGCAAGTGTAAGTTCTCTGAGAGGTGTGTGCAAGCTTCAAAGAGAGCTTGAAAGAGAGAAGATTAAGGAACAAGACCCAGAAGACGGAACCTTTAACCTCTCCTGGAAGGACAAGAGTCTTCCAGTTAAGGTGGAGAAAGTAGTAGGTGACTACCACCGCATTGGAGAAAGCTGTTCTCCCAGGGCTGCAGAGTTATGGGTTCATCCTCTGCTGCCTACATTCGGAGGTAGACTGGGGGAGGAGTGCTAGACCCTGCACCCAGAGATCTTCATTTCTGACCAGACACATAGGCTTTGGACTACATTCTTTCACTGTCTTCCTTCCTTTATTCACTAAAATGTTATTTATTAAGCAGTGCGGTGTTTTGTGCCAGGCCCAAGTTAAGCATCGAGAACACAGAAAGAACAAGAACATCATCACTGATAACTAGCTTCAAGGATTTCAAAGTCTCATACACAATTATTTATAATTACAATATAGTGTATTAAGTAGTACAATTGAAGGAAGCACAAGGTGCTTAGGGATCACTGTGGAAACCCCTGAGTTGCCTTGAGGTGGGAGTGGGTAAAATCCCAATACAAGTCCTAATGGAAAGCACATTCTAGCCAAGAAGAAATAGAATTATTTTGCTTCCTCTGCATTCTGATTCTGCATTCTTAACACCAATGGATTAGCTTACCCAGGCTCAGTCTTAGAACCTCTCTCAGCATTCATTCCATAATTACCTGAGATACTGTATTGTCTCTTTTGAGATTATAGGATCATGGACATGGGGCTTACTTGCTTTCTCCCTCCCCACCCTCTCAGGCACGTGTGCACACACACACAAGCAGACACCGCACACATACACACTTTTTCTGCAGATTCATTTGAAAGTAAGTTGTAGACATTACAGTCCTTCTCAATAAACACTAACCATGCACCTCCTAAAAATGGGGACTGGAGGAGATTATACTGAGTGAAATAAGTCAAGCAGAGAAAGACAATTATCATATGGTTTCACTCATTTATGGAACATAAGAAATAGCAGGAAGATCGGTAGGAGAAGGAAGGGAAGAATGAAGGGGGGTAAACAGAAGGGGGAATGAACCATGAGAGACTATGGACTCTGGGAAACAAACTGAGGGCATCAGAGGGGAGAGGGGTGGGGGACTGGGATAGTCTGGTGATGGGTATTAAGGAGGGCACATATTGCATGGTGCACTGGGTGTTATATGCAAATAATGAATCATGGAACACTACATCAAAAACTAAGGATATACTGTATGGTGACTAACATAATAAAAAATATTACAAAAAATAGATTCTCCTACATAATCACAAAACTATTTTCAAATCTAAGCAAATTATGCTAACCTAATAATATTATCGATATACAATACATATTCAGACTACAATTGTCCTAATAATGACTGGTTAATGCTAGTATTTGTTTGAAATGTCCCTTTAATCTCTTTTAGTTTAGATTAATTCCCCAACATTGTTTTTATAAAATTGCAATTTTAAAGATCCTGGGCTTGTGTGTGTGTGTGTGTGTGTGTGTGTGTGTGTGTGTGTGTGTGAGTGCATGTGTGTGTATTTGGTTCTGTCTGTGTGGTGTTTCCCATATTCAAAATTTTTCTGATTACTTTCTCATGGTTATATTCAGGTTGAACATTTTTGATAGGAATTTACATATGTGATTTTGTGTCCTTATTGTTCAAATCAGAAAGTAACTAAGGTCAAATTATCTTATTATTGGTTAAGCTAAATTCATCACTTGTTTAAGGTGGTAATTGGCAGTCTCTTTATCATAAAGGCATATTTATCCTTTCCTATTTAGTAAGTAGTGTGTGCAGTGATACTTTAAGACTGTGTGAAAATTGTTTCCCAATATCTTTTAAGCCTTTATTTTTTTTAACCTTCTACTGATTTTTTAAATTATATTATGTTAGTCACCATACAGTACATCCCTAGTTTTTGATGTAAAGTTCCATGATTCATTACTTGCATATAACACCAGTGCACCGTGCAATACATGCCCTCCTTAATACCCATCACAAGGCTATCCCATTACCCCACCCCCCTGCCCTCTGAAGCCCTCAGTTTGTTTCCCAGAGTCCATAGTCTTTATTGTTCATTCCCCTTTCTGTTTATCCCCCCTTTCTTCTTCCCATTCTTCTCCTACGATCTTCCTACTTCTTACATTATATAAATGAGTGAAACCATACGATAATTGTCTTTCTCTGCTTGACTTATTTTGCTTAGCATTATCTCCTCCAGTCCCATCCATGTTGCAGCAAATGTTGAGAAATCGTTCTTTTTGATGGCTGAGTAATATTCCATTGTATATATGGACCACATCTTCTTAATCCAGTCATCTGTTGAAGGGCATCTTGGCTCCTTCCACGATTTAGCTATTGTGGACAATGCTGCTATGAACATTGGGGTGCATAAGGCCCTTCTCTTCACTACATCTGTATCTTTGGAGTAAATACCCAGTAGTGCAATGGCTAGATCATAGGGTAGCTCAATTTTTAACTTTCTAAGGGACCTCCACACTGTTTTCCAAAGTGGCTGTACCAATTTGCATTCCCACCAGCAATGTAAGAGGGATCCCTCTCTCTACATCCTCTCCAACAATTGTTGTTTCCTGCCTTGTCAATTTTTGCCATTCTAACTGGCGTAAGGTGGTATCTCCATGTGGTTTTGATTTGAATTTCTCTGATGGCTAATAATTTTGAACATTTTTTCAAGTGTCTGTTAGTCATTTGTATGTCTTCATTAGAAAAGTGTCTGTTCATATCTACTGCCCATTTTATGATTTGTTTATTTGTTTCTTGTATATTGAGTTTGAGAAGTTCTTTGTAGATCTTGGATACCAGTCTTTTATCTGTAGTGTCATTCGCAAACATCTTCTCCCATTCTGTGGGATGCCTCTTAATTTTTTTGACTGTTTCCTTGGCTGTGCAGAAGCTTTTTATTTTGATGACGTCCCACCAGTTCATTTTTTCTTTTGTTTCTCTTGCCTGTGGAGATATGTCATGAAAAAAGTTGCTGTGGCCGATGTCATAGAGGTTGCTGCCTATGTACTCCTCTAGGATTTTGATGGATTCCTGTCTCACATAGAGGTCTTTCATCCATTTGGAGTTTATCTTTGTGTATGGTGTGAGAGAGTGGTCAAGTTTCATTCTTTTGCATGTAGCTGTCCAATTTTCCCAGCACCATTTATTGAAGAGACTGTCTTTTTTCCACTGGATGTTTTCTCCCGCTTTGTCAAAGATTAGTTGCCCAAAGAGCCAAGGGTCCATTTCTGGGTTCTCTGTTCTGTTCCATTGGTCTATGTGTCTGTTTTTGTGCCAGTACCATGCTGTCTTTGTGATCACAGCTTTGTAGTATAGTTTGAAATCTGGCAACGTGATGCCTCCAGCTTTGTTTTTCCTTTTCAACAATTCCTTGGTGATTCGGGGCCTTTTCTGATTCCACATAAATTTAAGGGCTGTTTGTTCCAGTTCTTTGAAAAATGTCATTGGTATTTTGATCGGAATGGTATTGGAAGTGTAGATTGCTCTGGGTAGCATAGACATTTTACTATGTTTATTCTTCCTATCCATGAGCATGGAATATTTTTCCATCTTTTTGTGTCTTCTTCAATGACTTTCAAGAGTGATTTGTAGTTTCTAGAATATAGACCTTTACGTCTCTGGTTAAGTTAATTTCAAGGTAACGTATGATTTTTGGTGCTATTGTAAATAGAATGGATTCCCTAATTTCTCTTTCTTCAGTCTCATTGTTCGTGTATAGAAATGCAACTGATTTCTGAGCATTGATTTTGTATCCCGCCACATTACTGAAGTGCTGCTCTATAACTTCTAGTAGTTTGGGGGTGGATTCTTTTGGGTTTTCCGTATAGAGTATCATGTCATCTGCGAAGAGAGACAGTTTGACTTCTTCTTTGCCGATTTGGATAACTTTTATCCCTTTTTGTTGTCTGATTGCTGTTTCAAGGACTTCTAGTACTATTTTGAATAATAATGGCGAGAGTGGACATCCTTGTTATGTTCCTGATCTTAAGGGAAAGGCTTCCAGCTTTTCCCCATTGAGAATGATATTCGCTGTAGGCTTTTCATAGATGGTTTTTATGAAATTGAGGAATGTACCCTCTATCCCCACACTCTGAAGTGTTTTAATAAGAAAAGGATGCTGTATTTTGTCAAATGCTTTTACTGCATCTATTGAGAGGCTCATATGATTTTTGGCTTTTTTCTTGTTGATAAAATCTATTATACTGATAGATTTGTGAATGTTGAACCACGCTTGCATCCCAGGGATGAATCGCACTTGGTCATGATGGATAATCCTTTTAATGTACTATTGGATCCTATTAGCTAGGATCTTGTTGAGAATTTTCACGTCCATATTCATTAGGGAAATCGGTCT
This sequence comes from Ursus americanus, assembly GCF_024610735.1. Classification (NCBI taxonomy): domain Eukaryota; kingdom Metazoa; phylum Chordata; class Mammalia; order Carnivora; family Ursidae; genus Ursus; species Ursus americanus. The sequence goes on from NC_142142.1 coordinate 6,471,774, forward strand.
GTAATTCTCCTTTTTGATGGGGTCTTTGCTTGGTTTGGGGATCAAGGTAACATTGGCCTCATAGAATGAGCTTGGTAGTTTTCCTTCTGTTTCTATTTTTGAAACAGCTTCAGGAGAATAGGTATTATTTCATCTTTGAATGTTTGGTAGAATTCCCCGGGGAATCCATCAGGCCCTGGAGTCTTGTTTTTCGGGAGGTTTATGATAACTGCTTCAATCTCTTCATAATTAATTGGTCTGTTTAAATAATCAATTTCTTCCTGTTTCAGTCTTGGTAGTTTCTGGGTTTCCAGGAAGTCATCCATTTCTTCCAGATTATTTCCACACCTCACTGTTTTTGTTTTTTACATTCTTTTCCCTTTTTTTATAATAATATTTTTTTATTATATTATGTTAGTCACCATACAGTACATCCCTGGTTTTTGATGTAAAGTTCCATGATTCATTAGTTGTGTATAACAACCAGTGCACCATGCAATACGTACCCTCCTTACTACCCATCACCGGCCTATCCCATTCCCCCACCCCCTCCCCTCTGAGGCCCTCAGTTTGTTTCCCAGAGTCCACAGTGTCTCATGGTTCATTCCCCCTTCTGTTAACCCCCCCTTTCTTCTTCCCTTTCTTTTCCTACCGATCTTCCTACTTTTTATGTTCCATAAATGAGTGAAACCATATGATAATTGTCTTTCTCTGCTTGACTTACTTTGCTTAGCATTATCTCCTCCAGTCCCATCCATGTTGCAGCAAATGTTGAGAAATCGTTCTTTTTGATGGCTGAGTAATATTCCATTGTATATATAGAGCACATCTTCTTAATCCAGTCATCTGTTGAAGGGCATCTCGGTTCTTAGCCACGATTTAGCTATTGTGGACAATGCTGCTATGAACATTGTGGTGCATATGGCCCTTCTTCTCACTACATCTGTATCTTTGGGGTAAATACCCAGTGCAGTAACCTTTTACAAAGCAATAAGCTTTCCGTGGCTTACTCAAATAAGGAATGAGGGCAGATGTTTCCACGAGGTCTGAAAGGCCCCAGGAGCACAAGGAGTGCTTATCACTTCTAGCTCATCTCCTGTCCGTCTCCCTCCAACACACACACAGATTATGCTGAGCCACCTCTGACTGACTATATTCATCTTTCCAAAAACACACCGGATAATTCCACACCTCACTGTTTTGTTTTAAAGATTTATTTATTTATTTTGGGGAGGGTAGAAGGGCAGAGGGAGAGGGAAAGAGAGAATCCTAAGCAGACGCCCTGCTTGCACGGAGCCTGACTATGTGGGCTCGATCTCAGGACCCTGAGATCATGACCTGAGCCCAAATCAAGAGTGGGACGCTTAACCAACTGATGCACCCAGGCACTCCACACCTCACTGTTTTTGTTTTTTACATTCTTTTCCCTTTATCAGGTATGGCTTCCCCTAGCCCACCTTTTCTGCATGACAAACTCCTATTCACCTTTCATCCTTCTTCCCTGACTCCTGTCTCATTTCCTCTTGACAAGACAGGAAACCCTCTTCCAGATTCCTTTAGCCCTTTGTGTGTACCTATCATAGCCTCATTACACTTAATTATAATTGTGTATTTAGAAGCTTCTGTCCTGCAATGGAGGGACAAGACCATGTATAAATCATTTTACTATCCCTAGTAAGGAGCACAGAGTCTCTCGAACAAGTAAATACTGAATTAAAAAGCTGAAGTTCATGAGTGCAGGAAAGAATCAAGATTGTTTGTCACCCATCAATATGAGGATGTCCATTTGTCATACTCTTGATAATGTGTCTGGGTCAGGCATCTGAGTAAAGGCTTTCTGGACATGTTTTTCCTTAGAACCTGTGATTGTTTCCTGGTTTCATCAGCCTTGCCTCTTCTCTCTCAGCATTCTGAACATGGCCTCCCTGATGGGCTTGGATTTCACACTGTAGATGATGGGGTTGAGCACAGGGGGCACCACCAGGTACACATAGGCAATGAGAGCATGTACAATATGAGGCAGGTGCCTCCCAAAACGGTGGATCATTGACACTCCTATGACTGGGATATAGAAAATCAGAACAGCTAATATATGAGACACACATGTGTTGAGGGCCCGGACACGCTCCCTGGGAGAGGCCAGACCCATCACTGTATGAAGAATAAGGGTATAGGACAGGACAATAAGCAAGGAGTCTACACCCACTGTGGATAAAACTACATAGAGCCCATAAAGGATGTTGACAGTAATGTCAGCACAGGCCCGTTTCATGACATCTGCATGGAAGCAGAAGGAGTGGGACAGGAGGTTGTTACCAGGGCAGAAGTTCAGTCGCTTCAGTAAGAAGGGCCCTGGAAGGAGGGATAAAGTGGCTCGAGCTACAATGGCCAGCCCAATCCTAATGATGACATTATTGGTGAGGATAGCTGCATAGCGAAGAGGGTTGGAGATGGCCACAAAGCGGTCAAATGACATGGCCAGGAGCACCGATGACTCCACCACAGAGAAGGAGTGGAGGAAGAACATCTGGACCAGGCAGGCATTGAAGCCTATGAGCCGACGGTCAAACCAGAGCACAGCCAGGGTGGTGGGCAGTGTGGACAGGGTGAGGCCCACATCGGTGAGGGCCAGCATGGACAGAAAGTAGTACATGGGTTGGTGTAGGGTGGGAGTTCTCCCCACAGCCAAAAGGATCAGGCAGTTTCCAGTGAGGGCCACAGCGTACATGGAGGAAAAGGGGATGGAGATCCATCCATGAACAGCCTCCAGCCCTGGGATGCCAATCATCAGGAAGGAATGTGGCTGGAAGAAGGTGATGTTGACATAGGACTGGGAAGGGAGCATCTTTGGAAAGTAGTCGAGGTCTCCAGGAAGATGTGGCCACTTCAGTCTGGGACAAAAAATAAGGACAAAATCATTATTGGAAAATATACCACCTCTGATATTAGGTGACGTGTTCCTACACATTAGCAAGTATGAAATGTAAAGGGATTTAAAAATGTACTCCATCTAAAAGCCAACTAGAGAATAACTATACTTTAAATGTATTGACTACAACAGTGTCATTTTATGTGTAAAATACTGATTTCTTCGTATATAGAAGAAAGCAGTGCTTTCTATAAGAATGTGAGATGATCCTAAAAAGCCTAATAAAAAATGCTCTATTTAAAATAAGAAACAGTGGTCTCATGGAAGTAAATTGCAAACATGAAGGAAGCCTGAAGGGTTGATGGCATGGGCTTGTTATCTTTCTTTTCTTGGATTCACCTTTAAATTTCCAAACAAACAGATAAATAAATAAGCAAATAAAAAACCCTCTAAAGATAAGCCAATAAAAACAACATAAGGGAAACAGCCACTGAGATATCTTTTAGCAGAGGTTTAAACAACCCACCAAAAATAGATCTGAGAGCTAAAAGGGTTTTACTATGAACACTGGGTGTACAGTTATGCCATATCTAGCCAATGTAATCAACTCACTCTGAAGGGAAGAATGACTTTTTTTTTCCTTCGGGGGAGGTGACAGCATTGGGTCTCTAAAACAGATTGCACATATTCTAGTAGAATATTTTAAAAGAGAATATAATGAAATAAAGTTTTGACTCTTTCAGATCTGTCATCCTCCATTTCTTCTCTCTCAGACACTGTTTTGAACAAATATTAATCCCTGGCAGAGCTCACCCCATTCAAAGATGAGTAACAGAAAAATTCCAACATAGAATTTGTGCAGACATATTATGTAAAAATTAAAAGGGATAAAACATGTTAAAGATATGTAAAAATACTCTTTGAGATAAGGAATTATTAAGGAAGAAGAAAATTCTGGATAAAAATTTTATAAATAAATAAATGAAAGAAATCATGAACCAAATTAAAATTTTTGATATTGGGTATAAAAATGAGTTGATAATAAAAAAGAAAGTGAATACCAAAATGGTAAGCCAAATAAAATAACATGAAAAAAATAATAAAATCTATGATAAAATAGAGAATATTTTTATTACAGAAAGGACTACTGTTTAAAATACTCAGAGATAGAGAATAGAGTTGAGAATAATGAAATACAATTAAATGAAAGTAATGATAAAAGTAATTAGACTATAGTGGAGAAGTCAAATAAACTGTGGAATTTTAAACATAGTAGATATTCCTGAGGAAGAGTAAAATAAAAATGAAAACCAGAAAGATATTAAAATGTATCATAAAATATTTTTCTGAAAAGTGAATGAAACTGTCCACATTAAAGTGTCATGTAGTAAGAAATAAATACTAATAAGCAAATTTATATGTATGTAAGTATGGTAATTGTATTGCGAGGAAAAACAGAAATTATACATAAAGCTGCTCTGATAAAAGCAATATATCTCAAAATGAAAAAATTAACATTTATCCCAGAAATCTCTTAAGACCACTAGACCACAGAGAAAGGATCAATGTGCAGAGAGAGTTGCAGAAAAATTGATCTAATCTACACATTCTAAATATGTTTAGAATGTTGTTCAGGTGGAAAAGGAAAAAATATATCAAAGTCAGTACATTTGTATTTTTATTTGTAATATGGGCTATCACTACTATAGGATACATCATTTGAGTCATTATTTTAATGCATTTGGGAAGCAAAACTTTCAGGGTAAGAATAGAGGTTATGTATGTAAATTCAAAAGAGTTGGTTAAAATGCTGTAATCATAAAGCTGAGAATATCAACTTGGGAATATCAGAATAAGCTCAAGGAATATTTATTCTTTAAATAATACATATCTCCTAGCTTTATTTCCAGAAAACACCTACAATCCAAAACAATTCAGTAGAAAGGAACACACCTAATGCTCGGATGTGGTCTCTAAATATCCTTTCCCCCAATTTCAAGCATCCTTTCATAAATGGCTGATAAGCCTTCTACTGGGAATACACCAAATCACCTTGGATATCTTTTAATAATAGAAAACAGGAAACCAAAGACAACTGAGATTATTTTTTAAAGACAAAGAAGTCAACTCAAAGAGGCTTCCACTTGTCAAATATGGGTCAATCAAGCATCGATGAGAATAATAACTGCTAGAGATGGAAACACACTGAGAGAGAGAAAGAGAGAAAGAGAGAGAAAGAGAGAAAGAACAAGGTCAGTAAGACTAGGCATTCAGTATTCTGAAAACTGACAAATAACCTACTTTTCTTCTACAAACTGTAGAATGGTGTAAAGAAAGGAACCAAAGGTGGAAAGTTTCTCTCTACAGAAGCATTCCGGCTATTAAGAAGTAATAGAACTGAAGTATTACTTTTTAAAAAGCCCAATGAAATATGGCAAAAAAATCATCAGGGGATGATATCATCACAAATGAGAGAAAACTAGATACTGTATTTTACCAAAATAACAAACCTGACTCATATCTACCAGTTTCTAGAGAGTATAGGAGACACCAGGCAAGCAGATATGTTAAAAGACACCAAGGGATGTGATGAGAAAAATCCAAACTACAACAAAAACAAAAGCTTCCAGGACAAAATTCCAGTTTCTTCCATAAAATAAATTACAAGAAAATAAATAAAGGAAAGAGTGGAAACCCATAGATTAGGAGAGCCTTGACACATATTAACCAAATGCAATGGATGAAGTTTGTTTGGATATTGTTTTGAACAAATCAGATAGAAAAAGTCTGCAAACTAGCTTTCTGAGATACTTTTATGGGATAATTGGGGAAATATAAATACTGGTTGAATTCTTGATGATGATTTTTTATTTCGGTGTGATTATAATCCTATGGCTATGTTTTAAGACTTGAAAATATTTGTACAATAAGGAAGGACATTATATTGACTTCAAAATAATTGGGGGATTGGGGGCCACCTGTGGTAGAATTGTGTAGGGCCAAGCTGCCAAGAGTGGCTACAAACTGATGATTTTGGTAGCTAGGTATGAGTATATGGAGATCAAGTTTGTCCTCACTGTAATTTTGAGAGAGGACTTTATTATTTTTCATAATAAAATGTTAATAAATGAACACTTTATAAAAAGTAAAATCATTTAATGGGAAGAGTTTTCTAATTAAACATGGTGAATTGCACACAAAACTTTACTCTCTCTAAAATCTCATTTAAATGATAGTCAAAATTTTAAAAATATGATCTGACAGTGGCAGAAGAACAGGATGGGATATGAGGTATATCAACAATATTACAGTTGATGAACAATGGTAGGAAGGGTGGAAAGAAACTGGCAGAAATAGAAGATTAAATTCATAGAGAGGAGGTTATGCTGCACATCCACTTCAAAAGAACTAAGGAGTTAGAGTTGATAAAGGCAAGAGTAAGGAATGGGATTGAAAGCAGGATGGTCTTCTAGGGAGCAGCTATATGATTCCTTCTCCTGTCCCTTGCATTCTTGCAGAAGACAGGTTACTTTCTGAAACAATTCTCCCAGCAAGGTTCTGGACTCAGAGATGCCAGACTGAACTGAAAGATGGACAGCATTGAAAACAAGGGAATTGAGGAAAGGTGAGACTTCCCAGCTCTCTTTCGCCCCTTTCGAGAGAAGCCGACTCCACGCTGAGCATAGAGCCCGGGCCCGATCTCACAACTCCAAGATCACAACACGAGCCAAAACCAAGAGTCAGATGCTCAACCGACTGTACCACCCAGGCACCACTTTGATCTTTCTAAAGATTTTTTAAATTTTTTTGGGAGAGAAAGCAAGCACAAGTCGGGGGGTGGGGGCGGAAAGGGACAAGCAGACTCCCTGCTGAGCACAGAGCCCAACACCAGGCTCAATGCGGGGTACAATTCCAGGACCCTCAGATCATAATCTGAGCCAAAGTTAGTCATTTAACCAACTGAGCCACCCAGGCACCCCATCTAAGTATTTTATTCTTTTTGATGCTATTGTAAATGGGATTGTTTTATTAATTTCCTTTTCAGATAGTATACTGTTAGTACATAGAAACACAACCAATTTTTGTGTGCTGATTTTGTTTCCTGAACCTGCACTAAATTTATTAGTTCTAACAGTTTTTAATGGAGTTTTGGGAGTTTTCTATACATAAGTTCACGGTGTCCACAAAGAAAGATAATTTTATGAGTTCTAGTAATTTGGGGGTGGAGTCTTTTGGGTTTTCCACATACAGTATCATGTCATCTATGAAGAGAGAGAGTTTGACTTCTTTTTTGCCAACTTGAATACATTTTATTTCTTTTTGTTGTCTGATGGCTGATGCTAGGACTTCTAGTACTATGTTGAATAATAGTGGCAAGAGTGGGCATCCTTGTGGTGTTCCTGAATGATATTTGCTGTGGACTTTCATAGATGGTTTTTATGAAATTGAGGAATGTTCCCTCTATACCTACATTCTGAAGAGTTTTAATCAGGAAAGGCTGTTGTATTTTGTCAAATGCTTTTTCTGCATCAATTGAGAGGATCATATGGTCGTCTCTTCTATTATTAATGTGTTCTATCACATTGATTGATTTGTGAATGTTGAACCATCCTTGCATCCCGGAATAAATCCCACCTGGTCATGGTGGATAATCCTTTTAGTGTACTACTGGATCCTATTGGCTAGGATCTTGTTGAGAATTTTGGCATCCATATTCATCAGGGATATTGGTCTGTAATTCTCCTTTTTGATAGGGTCTTTGCCCGGTTTTGGGATCAAGGTAATGCTGGCCTCATACAATGAGTTTTGGACATTTTCCTTCTCTTTCTATTTTTTGAAAGAGCTTCAGGATAATAGGCATATCTCCTCTTTAAATGTTTGGTAGAATTCTCCTGGGAATCAATCAGGCCCAGGACTCTTGTTTTTTGGGAGGTTTTTGATCACTGCTTCAATTTCGTTCCTGGTTATCGGTCTATTCAGATTGTCGATGTCTTCCTGTTTCAGTCTTGGTAGTTTATAGGTTTCCAAGAAAGCATCCATTTCTTCCAGTTGCTTGATTTATTGGCATATAGTTGCTGACAATAATTTCTAATAATTATTTCTATTTCCTTGGTGTTAGTCATGATCTCTCCCCTTTCATTCATAATTTTATTAATTTGGTTCCTTTCTCTTTTCTTTTGGATAAGTCTGGCCAGTGGTGTATCGATCTTATTAATTCTTTCAAAGAACAAGCTTCTAGTTTAGTTGATCTCCTTTACTGTATTTCTGGTTTCTAGTTCATTGATCTCTGCTCTAATCTTTATTATTTCTCTTCTCCTGCTTGGTTTAGGATTTATTTATAGTTTTTTCTCCAGTTCCTTAAAATGTAAGGCTAACTTGTATATTCAGGAATTTTCTATTCTTTTGAGTGAGGCTTGGATGGCTATGTATTTCCTCCTTAGGACCGCCTTTGCAGTATCCCATAGGTTTTGGACAAATGTGTTTTTGTTCTCATTGGTTTCTAGGAATTATTTAAGTTCTTCTTTCATTTCCTGGTTGATCCAAACATTCTTAAGCAGGATGCTCTTTAGCTTCCTAGTGTTTGAATTCCTTTCAAATTTCTTCTTGTGATTGAGTTTCAGTTTCAAAGCATTTTGGTCTCAAAATATGCAGGGAATAAGCTCAATCTTTTGGTATCAGTTGACACCTGAGGTGTGACCCAGTATGTGGTCTATTCTAGAGAAAGTTCCATGTGTGTTCGAGAAGAATGAGTATTCTGTTGTTTTAGGGTTGAATGTTCTGTATATATCTATGAAGTCCATCTGGTCCAGTGTGTCAATCAAAGCTCTTGTTTCTTTGTTGATCTTCTGCTTAGATGATCTGTCTACTGCTGAGTGGATTGTTGAGGTCTTCTACTATCAAAGTATTATTATCAATATGTTTCTTTATTTTGGTTAACAGTTTCTTTATGTAGCTGGCTGCTCCCATATTGGGGGCACAATATTTACAATTATTAGATCTTCTTGTTGGATAGACCCTTTAAGAATGATATAATGTCCTTCTGTATCTCTTACTACAGTCTTTAGCTTAAAATATAATTTGTCTGATACAAGAATTACTATCTCAGCTTTCTTTTAAGATCCATTGGCAAGAGAAATGGTTATCCATTCCCTCACTTTCAGTCTGGACAGCAATTCAGTAATGTGGCAGGACACAAAATCAATGCACAGAAATCAGTTGCTTTTCTATACACTAACAATGTAACTATAGAAAGAGAAATTAGGGAACTGATTCCATTTACAATAGTACCAAAAACCGTAAAATACCTTGGAATAAACCTAAACAAAGAGGTAAAGGATCTATACTCTAGAAACTACAGAACACTTACGAAAGAAATTGAAGAAGACACAAAAAGATGGAAAAACACTCCATGCTCATGGACTGAAAGAATAAATATTGTTAAAATGTCTATACTGCCCAGAGCAATATATACCTTCAACACCATCCCGATCCAAATACCAATGGCATTTTTCAAAGAGCTGGAACGAACAATCCTAAAGTTTGTATGGAATCAGAAAAGACCCTGAATGGCCATGGAAATGTTGAAAAAGAAAAACAAAGCTGGGGCATCACGTTACCTGACTTCAAGCTATATTACAAAACTGTGACCACCAAGACAGCATGGTACTGGCACAAAAACAGACACATATATCAATGGAACAGAATAGAGAGCCCACATATGGACCCTCAACTATATGGCCCACTTATCTTCTACAAAGCAGAAAAGAATATCCAATGAAAAAAAAAGACAGTCTCTTCAATAAATGGTACTGGGAAAATTGGACAGCTATATACAGAAGAATGAAACTTGACCATTCTCTCACACCATACACAAAGATAAACTCTAAATGGATGAAATACCTCGATGTGAGACAGGAATACATCAAAATCCTAGAGAACATAGGCAGTAACCTCTTCGATATCGGCCACAGCAAATTCTTTCAAGACACATCCCCAAAGGCAAGGGAAACAAAAGCAAAAATGAACTTGTGGGACTTCATCAAGATAAAAAGCTTCTGCACAGCCAAGGAAACAGTCAACAAAACAAAGCGGCAACCCATGGAATGGGAGAAGATATTTGCAAATGACACTACAGATAAAGGACTGGTATCCAAGATCTATAAAGAACTTCTCAAACACAACACTCAAAAAACAAATAATCAAGTCAAAAAATGGCCAGAACACATGAACAGACACTTTTCCAATGAAGACATAAGAATGGCTAACAGACACATGAAAAAATGTCTAACATCATTAGCCATCAGGGAAATTCAAATCAAAACCACATGGAGATACCACCTTACACCAGTTAGAATGGCAAAAATTGACAAGACAAGAAATAGCAAATGTTGGAGAGGATGTGGAGAAAGGGGAACCCTCTTACACTGTTGGTGGGAATGCAAGTTGGTACAGCCACTGTGGAAAACAGTATGGAGATTCCTCAAAAAGTTAAAAATAAAGCAACCCTATGACCCAGTAATTCCACTACTGGGTATTACCCCAAAGATACAAATGTAGTGAAAAGAAGGGCCATATGCACCCCAATATTCATAGCAGCATTGTCCACAATAGCCAAACTGTGGAATGAGCTAAGATGCCTTTCAACAGACAAATGGATAAAGAAGATGTGGTCCATATATACAATGGAATATTACTCGGACATCAGGAAGGATGACTACCTTCCATTTGCACCGACATGGATGGAACTGGAGGGGAACATGCTAAGTAAAATAAGTCAAGCAGAGAAAGACAATTATATGGTTTCACTTATACATGGAACATAAGGAATAGCGTGGAGTGAGGGCGCCTGGGTGGCGCAGTCGTTAGGCGTCTGCCTTCGGCTCAGGGCGTGATCCCAGAGTTCTGGGATCGAGCCCCATGTCAGGCTCTTCCGCTGGAAGCCTGGTTCTTCCTCTCCCACTCCCCCTGCTTGTGTTCCCTCTCTCGCTGGCTGTCTCTGTCAAATAAAGAGATAAAATCTTTAAAAAAAAAAAAAAGGAATAGCGTGGAGGACATCAGGAGAAGGAAGAGAAATATGAAGCTGGGGGAAATCAGAGGGGGAGATGAACCATGAGAGACTATGGACTCCAGAAAACAAACTGAGGGTTTCAGGGCGGGGTGGGGGGATGGGTTAGAATGGTGATGGGTATTAAGGAGGGCACATACTGCAATGAGCACTAGGTGTTATATGCAAACAATGAAGCATGTAACACTACATCAAAAATTGATGAAGTACTGTATGGTAACTAATATAACAAAAAAAAGAAAGATAGTTTTACATCTTATATTACAATTTGGATGCTTTTATTTCTTTTTGTTGTCTAATTGCTCTTGTTAGGACTTCCAGTTCTGTGTTGAATAGAAGTGGAAAGAATGGGCATCCTTGCCGTTGTTCCTGATCTTAAAGGAAAATTAGTTTTTCACTGTTGGGTATGATGTTACTTACGGGTCTGTCATATATATCTTTTATTATGTTAAGATACATTTCTTACATAGCTAGTGCTCCCATTTTCATTATAGCATTATTCATAATAGCCATGATCCAACAATCCAAATGTCTATCAAAAGATGAATGGATAATGTGATATACACATACTGTAGAATATCATTCAGCCTAAAAAAAAAAAACCAAAGGAAATCCTGCCATTACAACAAGGAAACTTCTGGAGTTGATGGATATGTCTATTACCTTGATTGTGATGATAGATTCATGAATGTATGTGTATTTCCAAATTCATTAAACTGTATACATTAAATAAGTGCAGGGTTTTGCACATCAATTATACCTAAATAAAGCTGCTATGCATGTACACACATACACACACACAAACACACACACACACACACACACACACACACACACACACACACACATAGATACTTCTGCCTTTCAGACCTGTGGCTTCATCATGTTTTCGATTTATTTCACTCTATTAGAAAAAAAAGAAACTCTTGGGGATGGAATAAAATAGCCAGGGAAATTTCCTAGGTTGGAAGACACTCTGTATCTCTAAAAACATAAAAACAGAGATATGGAAGCTCCCAGTAAAGATGCATGCCCCCATTCATCCCTCTCTGTCTTGGGATGCCTTATTCCCCCATCTATTTTCTCCAGTTACTTGTTACATATTTGCTGTGCAACAAAATGGGGTTTTCACAATGATGTCACATGAAGAACAGACACAGGAAGTAGGGGTGCTTAACCTGCATGAACAACCCTACGTGCCACGGAGAGAGTGGAGGGAGACACAATGAACCCTGAGTCTTTGAAAGGCACCACTTGGAGGAAACAGAAAGTATTCTGTGTGACTCCAGGAGCCTGATCTGATATCACTAAAGAGCATAATAAAGAAAAAAACTGCAATACCCAATAAAATCCCCTAGAGATATGGTAGAATGGATAAACCTAGAGATGATGATTCTAGGGCTCTCCTCCACAATTCAGTTGCTCAAATATCTGATTTGCCTTATAACTCTCTGTACCAACACACATATCCCACAAATTTTCCATTCCCCAGGAAAAAGCAAGCACAGACTACCCTCTGTGGCTGTGCCTTGGACATCCCTGGGGAATAGCAACTCACTAAGGCATTCAGCCAATGGTATAAAGGTAGTATCTTAGTTGCAGAGTTTTTCTGGGCTCTTTCAGATTGTGGAGAGGAAGAGAAGTCTGCTACAAGCAAGGTGAGTACCTTGGGGCCCAGATACAATCCCTTCTACACTATTTAGAAGGACGGGGTTCTGGTTAGTGAGTCTGAGATCCCCTTTCTTCAGGCTGCTGCCAAGAGGAGGAGCCAATGGGGATGGGGGTGAGCAGATGCGAGAAGCAGGAAGAAAAGTAAGGAGGCCTGGACTTCCAGAGACAGCAGGTCTATGCCCCTAGATAAGGCAGAGGAAATGAAGGCAGCTACTTTCCTAAAGCGCAAAATTTTTCCTGATTTAGGTAATTATTCAGAAACCCAGTATCTGTGTCCTAGCAGATTAGTACCCTCTTGCTTCTCTAAGTAGGGCAACAGTATATGAGTATCTTAAAAATCCCATCCCAGAGAGCATCCTGACGGTGATCTGAATGTTTGCTTGGTCTCAAATCTCATTATGAGACTGTCCTTCATAATCTTCTGAGTATGAGGACTTTTAGAAAAGCATTTGGTGTATATATTGCAAAACGATTACACCATAGCATTAGACAGCAAGCACCTCCATCACATCACATAATTATCATTTCTTTTTTTGTGGGGAAAAAAAAGGAAGAAAAAAAAAGAAATGCACTTGGCTTTGGGGTTATGAAAGCATGGTGGATTCAGCCCTTTGTTTCTAGGCAACCTAACTTTCCCTAGACACACCCAGTAACAAGTTCCCAGAATCCTAGACTGCTCAAACAGAAATTATTTAGTTCCTCAGGGGAGAGCTATAATCTGTAATATCTTTGATCATTTTTTATAATAATTTTTTATTATGTTATGTTAGTCACCATACAGTACATCCTTAGTTTTTGATGTAGTGTTCCATGATTCATTATTTCCGTATAACACCCAGTGCTCCATGGAATATGTGCCCTCCTTAATACCCATCACCGGCCTATCCCAATCCCTCATCCCCTCCCCTCTGAAGCCCTCAGTTTGTTTCCCAGAGTCCATAATATCTTTGATCATTTAGTATCCTGGAAATAACAACAGAAGACCAAACCTGGTCTGATTTCCAGGTTTAAGCAACTTAATATAATGCTTTTGGATTTTGTGGGAACCAGGAAACTTATCAATCCAACTTGGCTACTTAAATGGGCAGAAAAAAAAAATCTGTCCTTTCACCACACATAATCCCTTCCCAATATCAGATTCTTCATAAAACTATAATATTCACAAAATGTGAAAAGAGAAAGGACATTAACTGGATATAAGGGAGAAATTGGCCTGACTGTAGAAGAGTTGTCCCTAAATTTTGGCAACTTGTCTTAAATGGTACCCTATAATTTTCCCTTGTGAGCTCCAGGCTTCTTGTAATACTCAGTTTAATTTAGCATTCGGATACTTCCACCGCAGTCAAGAGCAATAGATCAACGAATCCCCAGAGTTGCATAGGACCTACACATCAATGAGGGAACAAGGGCAAATTCTACAATAAGATGGAAGATTTGCCAATTACTAGTATTAGATAAATCAATGCAGGATGAAACAGAGGGAATGGTGATTTTAATCCCAGGTAAAATTAATCTTCAGATTCCTGCAAATTAAAGGGAGAGCACAGAATTCATCCAGTATTCTGATTTAAGCTACCAATGACAAAGACTATTTCCTGGATTGATCCTAAAATAGTAGGATAAAAGTAGATACTAACTGCATTCATCTAAAGGAGCCATGGGTCTTTACTATACATAAACTATACAGTATAAATTGTGAATATATGTTCCTAGGAGGTTTTATATTAAGGGTTGGGGTAAAGAGGAACTGGGTTAAAAAATTAAAGAAACTTCATTCAGTTATTCATTTTCTTGTTCATTCTTTGATTGTCCTGAAAAAATTTAAAAATAAAATTTAAAAAGAGGACAGAAACTTTGAAATCATCAAAATCAGAATAATGAGACTGAATCAGATTTTTGAAGAAATCTGACTAGCAAAAAGAAAAGCAGGAAGGAGAAAATGATTAGCACAATAAAAGGCAAATGGCTTTATAAGAAGGACACAAAAGGTCACAATGAGCAGTAAAAGGACAATTCTGTGAGAAATAGGAAGGGGCTTTATTTGCACAGCTCCAAATCATGTAACCAGGGAACAGCAGGAGAGAACAAGCCCTTTCAGATCATCTGATCCAACTAGCCCCACACTTTACAAATCTCCAGCATGTAGACAGCTCATGGCCAATACAGGCAATGTAAAACCACTGAAAGTGTTTAAGCCAATTAGACCTAACTTTGGACTCATTTCCAGAATGGTCTATGGGAACTCACTAAGCCTCTCCCCTCCAGTTTTATTTTTTTAACATTATCATTGTTACTATTTATTATATTATATATTAAGAAGATACAATAATACTTAAATTACACACTTTTTTCTTTCAGATTTTACTTATTTATTTGAGAGGGACAGAGAGCATGAGCGAGACGGTCAGAGGGAAAGGGAATCTCAGGCAGACTCTGCACTCAGCATGGAGCCCCATGCAGGGTTCAATCTCATGACCCTGAGATCATGACCTGAGCCAAAACCAAGAGTCGGACACTCAACCAACTGTGCCACCCAGGAGAACCAAACTTATATGATTCTTTTGAGACCAAGAGATATTATTTACTAACAAACAATAAGTGAGGGGTCTAATATCTGAAACATAAGAGATATTCAATAATTGGTAAATTGGTATTTATTTGCCCAGTATCAGATACTAAAAATAGTGACATTAATAGGATGTATCCCACTAAACACTACAGGAAACTAAATTTATGTCTTTGATACATGTTTTCAGTTGGTGTCCGTAGAAATTCTAAACCTTGGAAAGGCATCTCAGGGTCCATATTCCCTGTAGCTATGGCCCTCCCAGCTAGGTCAGGTGTCTGTGCTGACTGATTTAATGGGAGGCACACTCAAGGACAAATCAAGACCTCAAGTGGGGTGTGCTGAGGGCTGAACAAAATGTTTGGCTGGATTTTAAAAGGTTTTGGGGAATGTTGAATGAATGGAATGAGGGGATGATTCCTGAAAAGCAATGTGTAGCCAGGATGAGAAGGACATCCAATACCCAGGCTGATACTCTCTGGGCAAGGCATAGGTGAACCACAAATATTTAAGTGTTCTCAGTGACCTGGGGAGAATCAAATGTCTCTTCATTTACCAATACTTTTCTAGTGCTTCTGTTCATTTTCAGCCTGGGACATTATAATTATTGGGATAATTAAAAGAGAATGTCCTAGGATCTATATTCAAACCCTCCAAACACAAAAAGATCTTGAGTTCTAATAATTGACTCAGGGGAAAGCTGCAGTATTCTCTTCTTTGGATAGACTTCACAATTTCTCTTCTTTCACTTTAGCTAAAATATTTCCCTTCTCTATCAGCAAGGCAATTATGAGACAACAATGAGATAATTATGTGAAGGCACTTAGAATACTGCCAAATGCAATATAAATGGAATAACAGTAATGACCAGGACACAGATGACGACGATGACGGCAATGACCATGATGATGAGCATTTAGAGAGTGCTTTACATATTAAAGAGTATTAACAAACATCCTTTCACTTAATGAAGACACTGCTTACTAACGTGGAAAGAGTATAGAATTTATATTAGAAATAACTATATTCTAATTCCATTTCAGTCATTTCTTTTCTGGTAATCATAAGGAAGTTAAACTATCCCCTACATTCTACATTTGTTTGCAAACATATTAGCTTAATGTATGTACATTCTTGGAACAGTTAATAATACAAAGAGCTGAGAAGATGGGAAATCATTAATGAAAAAACCTACACAGCGTAACTAAATGTCATCCTAAAAACAAGCGTCCTGTTATTATCTTTCTGTCTGCCCAGACTGAAGAGGCCACATCTTTCCAGAAACCTCAACTGCTTTCCAAAGATGCTCCCTTCCCAGTCCTATGTCAACATCTCCTTCTTCCAGCCACATTCCTTCCTGATGATTGGCGTCCCAGGGCTGGAGGCTGTTCATGGATGGATCTCCATCCCCTTCTCCTCCATGTACACTGTGGCCCTCACTGGAAACTGCCTGATCCTCTTGGCTGTGGGGAGAACTCCCAGCCTACACCAACCCATGTACTACTTTCTGTCCATGCTGGCCCTCACCGACGTGGGCCTCACCCTGTCCACACTGCCCACCACCCTGGCTGTGCTCTGGTTTGACCGTCGGCTCATAGGCTTCAATGCCTGCCTGGTCCAGATGTTCTTCCTCCACTCCTTCTCTGTGGTGGAGTCATCGGTGCTTCTGGCCATGTCATTTGACCGCTTTGTGGCCATCTCCAACCCTCTTCGCTATGCAGCTATCCTCACCAATAATGTCATCATTAAGATTGGGCTGGCCATTGTGGCCCGTGCTACTCTTTCTCTCTTTCCAGTGCCCTTCCTGCTTAAACGTCTGAACTTCTGCCCTAACAAGATCCTCTTGTCCCACTCATTCTGTTTCCATCCTGATGTGATGAGAAGAGCCTGTGCTGACATCACCATAAACATCCTCTATGGGCTCTATGTGGTACTGTCCACTGGTGGCATAGATTCTCTGCTCATCGTCCTCTCCTATGTTCTCATCCTACACACAGTGCTAGGACTGGCATCTCCCAGGGAACGCATCCGAGCCTTCAACACATGTGTCTCCCATATCCTGGCTGTCTTTGTCTTCTTCATCCCAGTCATTACCATGTCCATGATCCACCGTTTTGGGAGGCACCTACCCCCCATTGTACATGCCCTGGTTGCCTATATATACCTGGTGGTGCCCCCTGTGCTTAATCCTATCATCTATAGTGTGAAATCCAAGCCTATCAGGGATGCCATGATTAGGATGCTAAAGAGGAAAGACCAAGGCTGATGAAACTATGAAATATAACAGGGTCTGGGTACCATAAAAGAAACTTCCTGTTCCTTGCAGGAAGCTGCTACCCTCAGCAAGCACTGAAAACTCCCAGCCAAGGCTAGTGGGAAGACCATCAGGATTATTCATGTGGCAAATTTACATTCACCATTTACTTTGTACTGGAAATAGTGCTGAGGATTAAAGACTGAAAAATATATTAAACATGAACCTTTTTCTCCACAAACACAATCTTGTACCAGGACAAAGGCAGGTAAATACAGAGCCAGAATACAAGTACCATAATAAAGTTCTGTGCAAAAGATTACTAGGGGAACTGCAAATTAGTAGTTGCCAGAATTTGCCTGGGAAGATCAGACAAACCTCTACAAAGGAGAGAATGCTTTTTATTTCATCCTGAAAAATGTATACGGTTTTTCTAGGCAAAGTAGGAATTCGGTAAGAAAGAGAAAACCTAGGAAGAAAGAGCAACATGAAAAAAAAGATTACATGTTTCAAAGAAGTAAATGTGTTTGTGGAAAGATAAGCATTCCTGAACTACTTTACGCCTCTACCACTTGTTATATCTATACAGGTGTGACTGTGGCATAGAGTTTGAAGACGGAGTGGTACAGGATGAAGCCAGAAAGGTTGTACAAATGGTACAGAATTGTACAAAACTACACATATTATGCTGAGTAGATTGGTTTGTCCAAAAATGTATGAATCATTTATTAAATGTTTTTACTATAAAATAAATTAGGAGTATGAATTGCAGGTTAGAAGTGCGTTGACATATAAGCAAGACCAGAGCCAAAAAGACTTATCAGTTTAAGCTCTTAAGACCCTGAGGGGTCTTCTCAGACACCACTTACTCTGCCTGTAACATTCTCATCTCCCCTCTCCCCCTTACCTATGTATCATTTCTAGCATTGCTTCTCGTTAGTCAAGTAGTAGAAGCCTTATTTCCCAGAAAATCCTGTCCAATTCTTTTTTCTACATTATTCACAGGACTGTGTTTGTCTCCTATGCAATATATGTACATATGCAATAGTCTGTCACTTGACTAGACTGTAAACCCCAAGCAAGGGTGCCAAAATACACTCAGTTTCTAGAGGTGTCTGTGGAATAATAATAGCTGTTTAATAATTATTTTGAATGTATACATGAATTTGAATGGGGAAAAGGGCAATAGATTAATTAATTAAGAGATGACTTGGAAATGTTTATTCCAGGGAACCTCTGGTCTTTCAGAGAAAAGAACACATATAAATAATTGCAGTCTGTGAAAAGGTTTCCAGTTAAGCTTGGATAGCTAACCTGTGGATATGAGAAGCGCAAACCAACTGATTGAACTAAAGTCCCTCTTCTAGTGAAGGTTTCCTACTTTTTCACCATACAGGATCTTCTGGGCCATTTTCCCAGAATTTATGCCCTTCACACCTAGGTGAAATACTCTGGCTCCATAAAGAGTTTTTGTACGAAAAAAAGAATTACAATACTAATATTTGTTAACATCTTTCTGCTTGAGTATACCTTCTTTTTTTTCAACATTTATTTATTTTAGAGAGAGTGCGCACATGATTGAGAGAGGGACAGAGGGACAAGGAAATGCAGAGAATCCCAAGCAGACTCACCACTGAGTAGAGAGCCCAATGAGGGGCTTGATCCCAGTACCTGAGATCATGACCTGACCCAAAATCACATGTCAGACACTTAACTGACTGAGCCACTCTGGCACACCTCAAGTGTACCTTACAAAGTCAAGATAAAAGGGGATGTGTATCCTCTTCTTATCCACCCCCCCAATCCTCCCAAAATTATGAAGTTCAATATTACAAAATCTTAGTATATAGTGTCTTCACTGGCTAAGTAGGCTTATGTGTTACAGTTGTTAAAAACACAAAATTTAGAGTCAGGAAACAAACCTTACTCAAAGTCTATCAAACCTGTCTCTCTACTAACCACCTAACTAACTTGGGAGCATTTTACATTTTACATTTTAACAAAAAGGTTTTTTTTTTCTTTAGTGACCTCTATATGCCAGGAAATCTGCTAGGTAATGAGAATACAAAGGTACCAAAATCAAACTTGATTCTTATGGAAGGAATACACATCAATTAAATACCTCTGACTTCCGTCACCAGCCACAGAAATATCTCTTCTTTTAAAGGCTCTTGTAATTATCTCTAGCCCATCTGGATATAAACTCCCTATCTTAAACTCAACTGTGCCATCTAACATAACACAATCACAGGAGTGGCAGCTGACCATATTCAAAGGTTTCAGGAACTAGACTAAATATGTATCCAAATAAATGTGAATTTGCAATGACATTAAGGACATTTAGGTTCCTCCTCCCCCAGTAGACTATAACTTCAAAGAAAGAAGAGTCTGAGCCGCCTTTGTTCTGCGTGTTATTCTCAATGCAAGGTTTGCACTCATTTTAATAGCACTTAATGTTAATAGCACTAAAAATGTATTCGATGACTAGATTAGTTTTCCATTGCTGCCAAAAAGTATTTAAAAAATTAGTATCTTAAAACAACATCCATTTATTACTTAACATTTTTCAGGTCAGAGATATTGGACGGGCTTCACTAGGTTCTCTAACTGGGGGTCTCATAAAGCCAAAATCAAGGTGTCAGCCACCTGGGTTCTTATCTGGAAGCCCTGGAGAAGAATCTGTTTCCATATTCATTTGGGCTGTTGGAAGAAGCCAGTCCCTTGAGGTTGTGCAACTGTTGTCTATTGGCCTTCCTCAGCTCCTTAAGGCTGCTCACACGACCTCTTTCATCACCAAACCAGCAACAATGCATCACATTCTTCTCATGCTTTGACTATCTCCTACTTCTTCTGTCACCAGCTAGTTGCAGAAATGTCTTTTCTTCTAAGGACTCATATGGGCTCAAGCCCACCTATCTTAAGGTCAGCTATGCCAAGTAATAGCACAATCCCAGAAGTGACATTTCACATATTCAAAGGTTTTAGGAATTAGAACAGGATATTTTCATGGGGTGTTCAGAATTCTGCCTACCACATTGACTAAATAAATGGATTAATTAATGGATATTCCTATGAAAGTACACAATCAGGGTATCTGACCTGTTCAAAGGATCAGGAATTGCTGTTCTCAAAAAAAGATAATTATGAGGATGTCCAAATTTTGAAGACAAATTAACTAGGAAAAAGGAGAGTGTTTAGGGAAAGGTATATTAGGTAAAGAAAGCCTTGTCTCCAAAGAGCTTGTAGCTAATCCTAAATGTGGCACAGGTCACTTCCACTCACACTGAAAGTAATGGCTAGAATTTAATCATACCCAACTCACAGGAGGCTAGGAAATGTCTCGCTATGCGTCCAGGATGGGAAGGAATTAGGTTTGGTGAGCAGTAGTCAATGTCTGCCATAAGCACCTGTTAGGCCCCAGGCACACTGCAGAATGCTGAGATGCAATGATGAAGAGATTCAAGGAAACAATGCCCTCATACAGTCACGTGCAACTCAACAGCAAACACAGGTATTAAATAAGCATTTCCCAAACATAATGAGTATTAGAAGAAGAAAGTGTGTTGTGGGAATACCTATCAGGGAAACTGAGGATTGAAAAGAGAAATGAATCTCAATCACATAGAAGATCACATGTTTCAGAGGTTGTTGTTTGAATTTCTTGGTTAAGACTGTTTTCACATCATACTGAAGACAAAACCTGAAAAGCCTTGGAAATAGCGCTCTCAGAAGCAAAGCTGATTCCTATGCTGCTATAGTCAGATTGTCTCCTTGTTCCATATCACACAATACCCCAAATAAAGCACAGTACTGAAGGATCCCTCATCAGCTACCAGTCACTCTCAAATGGCCAATGTTATCTCCATCTGCTGCCTCACACTTCCCATTTTAGCCAGTGGCTCCCAAACCTTATGAACTATCAGGATCATTTATGGAGCCTTTTAAAATGTATAGCTTGCTGAGCGCTATGCCAGACCTCCTGAATCAGAATCTACAATAAATACAGGTCAAAGCAAAAGTGAAAAGGGGAATCACTAATTATTTTGAACTGAAAGAAAATGAAACATATCGAATTTGTGAGATGCAGGTTAAAGCAGCAGAAAAAGGAAATGCATAGCACAACAGGGCCTGTATAAGGAAAAAGACCCCAGTAACCTCAGCTTCCACCTTAAGAACCTAGAAAAAGATGAGGAAATTAAAACCAATATAAGCAGAAGAAAGAAAATAATAAAGAGAGAAAATCAACAGAACAGGAAAAGGAAAACAGTAATGAAAATCAATGAAACCAAAATCTATTTCATTAAGAAAAGCATTAAGATTGATAAGCTTCCAGCCTAACTGAACAGGAAAGGAAAAAGAGAGAAGACACAAATTGTCAAAACAGGAATGAGAGTGGTGACCTCACAACAGATGATGCATATATTAAAAGGATTTTAAGAAAATATTATGCCAATAAATTTCACAACTTAGATGAGATGGGAAATTTCTTGGAAGAGCTAAAACATCTTAAGTCTGGATCAAGAAAGGGTGACACATCTTTCACTCCTTCTTGGAATCTTCCTTCCCATCACTCCCTTCTCTAAAGATACTTTCTCTGGGTGATTTTAACTAGAAGCAATTTTTACCTTCCAAATCCCACACTCCCTACCCGTGGAAGTGTGGCTTCTCTCGACATTTATATGTCTATATTTTAATATGGAACAATAACTCACAAGAAGAACAGCCTAAAAATAAAGGTAGGCAACACATTTCCTGTCAATCATGGTGGTGAAAAGATGAAAAGGAAGAATAAAAGGAGGGGGAGGAAATCGGTTTAGAAGAAAGTCAGGGCTCTGGACACATCTGGGAAGAAGACCCTGGAAGAAGAGCAGCTCTACTTCCTATACAAACTACCCTGGGACCTCTGGTCTGAAGTGGACTTTCTCTCACCCACCCCAGCTCTGCTCTAAGTGAGAGACACTATAAAGAAAGGATACTTTGGGGTCAAGGAGCAAGCTCACATGGTTATTGGTGACAGAATATGTAGTAAATGAAAGCTCCCTAAGGTCAGGTTCTCTGTCTTATTCTTCTCTATTTCTTTAGCCACCTCCCCAAGCAGTTCTGACTTTATGCTGAATAGGATACATAAATGTGTTAGTTAGGTGATGCTGGCTCATGACACGGTGACATGGTGCCACCTGCCTCAGCATCGACTCTTCCTATAACTTCTCTCAGGAATGTCCGTTTTTCCAAGCTACTCCTTTGCCTACCAGTTTCCATGGTGAAGTCTAACACCAACAACTGCATCCTCTTCTGTGTCCCCATTTCAGATCTCCAGATTCTCCATCCCCCCATTCTTTATTACTTTTTAATTTTTTTATTATATTATGTTAGTCACCATACAGTACATCCCTGGTTTCTGATGTAAAGTTCGATGATGCATTAGGTGCGTATAACACCCAGTGCACCATGCAATACGTGCCCTCCTTACTACCCATCACCAGCCTATCCCATTCCCCCACCCCCCCCCGAAGCCCTCAGTTTGTTTCTCAGAGTCCATAGTCTCTCATGTTTCCTTCCCCCTTCGGATTACCCCCCCTTTCTTTATCCCTTTCTTGCCCTACGGATCTTCCTAGTTCTTATGTTCCACAGACGAGAGAAACCATATGATAATTGTCTTTCACTGCTTGACTTATGTCACTTAGCATTATCTCCTCCAGTGCCGTCCATGTTGCAGCAAATGTTGAGAGCTCGTTCTTTCTGATACCTGAGTAATATTCCATTTTATATATGGATCACAACTTCTTAATCCAGTCATCTGTTGAAGGGCATATCGGTTCCCTCCACAATTTAGCTATTGTGGACAATGCTGCTATGAACATTGGGGTGCATATGGCCCTTCTCTTCACTACGTCTGCATCTTTGGGGTAAATACCAAGTAGTGCAATGGCTGGCTCATAGGGTAGCTCAATGTTTAACTTTTTAAGGGATCTCCACACTGTTTTCCAAAGTGGCTGTACCAACTTGCATTCCCACCAACAATGCAGGAGGGATCCCCTTTGTCCACATCCTCTCCAGCAGTTGTTGTTTCTTGCCTTGTCAATTTTTGCCATTCTAACTGGCGTAAGGTGGTATCTTAGTGTGGTTTTGATTTGAATTTCCCTGATGGCTAATGATTTTGAACATTTTTTCATGTGTCTGTTAGCCATTTGTATGTCATCATTGGAAAAGTGTCTGTTCATATTTTCTGCCCATTTTATGATTTGTTTATTTGTTTCTCACGTATTAAGTTTGAGAAGTTCTTTGTAGATCTTGGATACCAGCCCTTTATCTGTAGCGTCATTTGCAAATATATTCTCCCATTCCGTGGGCTGCCTCTTAGTTTTTTTGACTGTTCCCTTGGCTGTGCAGAAGCTTTTTATCTTGATGAAGTCCCACAAGTTCATTTTATCTTTTGTTTCTTTTGCCTTTGGAGATGTGTCATGAAAAAGGTTGCTTTAGCCAATGTCATAGAGGTTGCTGCCTATGTTCTCCTCTAGGATTTTGAGGGATTCCTGTCTCACATCGAGGTCTTTCATCCATTTTATATCTTTGTATGGTGTGAGAGAGTGGTCAAGTTTCATTCTTTTGCATGTAGCTGTCCAATTTTCCCAGCACCATTTATTGAAGAGACTGTCTTTTTTCCACCGGATGTTTTTTCCTGCTTTATCAAAGATTAGTTGCCCAAAGAGCTGAGGGTCCATTTCTGTTTTTGTGCCAGTACCATGCTGTCTTTGTGATCACAGCTTTGTATTACAGCTCGAAATCCGGCATTGTGATGCCCCCAGCTTTGCTTTTCCTTTTCAACAGTTCCTTGGAGATTCGGGGCCTTTTCTGGTTCCATACAAATTTAAGGACTATTTGTTCCAGCTCTGTGAAAAACGTAATCGGTATTTTGATCGGGATAGCACTGAAAGTGTAGATTGCTCTGGGTAGCATGGACATTTTAACTATGTTAATTCTTCCGATCCATCAGCATGGAATATTTTTCCATCTTTTTTGTGTCTTCCTCAATGTCTTTCAAGAGTGATTTAGAGTTTCTAGAATATACACCTTTACGTCTCTGGTTAATTCCAAAGTAACGTATGGTTTTTGGTGCTATTGTAAATGGGATGGATTCCCTAATTTCTCTTTCTTCAGCCTCATTATTCGTGTATAGAAATGCAACTGATTTCTGAGCATTGATTTTGTATCCTGCCACATTACTGAATTGCTCTATAACTTCTAATAGTTTGGGCATGGATTCTTTTGGGTTTTCCATATAGAGTATCATGTCATCTGCAAAGAGAGACATTTTGACTTCTTCTTTGCCAATTTGGAAACTTTTATCCCTTTTTGTTGTCTGATTGCTGTTGCAAGGACTTCTAGTACTATGTTGAATAATAGTGGTGAGAGTGGGCATCCTTGTCGTGTTCCTGATCTTAAGGGAAAGGCTTCCAGCTTTTCCCCATTGAGAATGATATTTGCTGTAGGCTTTTCATAGATGGTTTTTATGAGATTGAGGAATGTAACCTCTATCCCTACACTCTGAAGGGTTTTAATCAGGAAAGGATGCTGTATTTTGTCAAATGCTTTTTCTGCATCATATGGTTCCTGAGTCTTTTCTTGTTGATATGATGTATCACGCTGATCGCTTTGCAAATGTTGAACCATGCTTGCATCCCAGGGATGAATCCCACTTTGTCATGATGGATAATCCTTTTAATGTACTGTTGGATTCTATTAGCCAGGATCTTGGTGAGGATTTTGGCATCCATATTCATTAGGGAAATCGGTTTGGAATTCTCCTTTTTGGTGGGGTCTTTGCCTGGTTTGGGGATCAAGGTAATATTGGCCTCATGGAATGAGTTTGGTAGCTTTCCTTCTGTTTCTATTTTTTGAAATAGCTTTAGGAGAATAGGTATTATTTCTTCTTTGATTGTTTGGTAGAATTCCCCAGGAAAACCGTCCAGGCCTGGAGTTTTGTTATTTGGAAGGTTGTTTATCACTGACTCAATCTCTTCATAATTAATTGGCCTGTTTAAAAAATCAATTTCTTCTTGTTTCAGTCTTGGTAGTTTATGGCTTTCCAGGAAGGCCTCCATCTCTTCCAGATTGCTTAATTTATTGGCATACAGCTGCTGATAAAAGTTTCTAATAATCCTTCCAATTTCATTGGTGTTGGTTGTGACCTCTCCTTTTCCATTCATAATTTTATTAATTTGGGTCCTTTCTCTATTCTTTTGGATAAGTCTTGCCAGCGGACTGTCAATTTTATTGATTCTCTCAAAGAACCAGCTTCTAGATGTGCTCTACTGTACTCCTGGTTTCTAATTCATTGATTTCTGCTCTAATCCTGGTCAACTGCTTCCTCTGCGTGGATTAGGCCTGTCCCTCTGTTGCTGTTCCAGCTTTTGAGGTGAGAATATAAAACCTGCACTTTAGATTTTTCTATTCTTTTGAGTGAGGCTTGGATGGCTAGTATTTCCCCCTTAGGACTGCCATTGCAGTATCCCATGGTTTTGGACCATTGTGTTCCCATTCTTTAACTTTTTTAGAATTAAAAGCCCTGTATCCTCATTAGCTTCCTTAGGAATAGAAAAGGCAAACTACAATCTGATTCTGCATCAGCTTCATCGGATCAAGGTTAACATAAAGAAAGCTTTGAGATGTGAGGGGAATGGATAAGAAGTTGTTCTGAGAATACAGTAGTCCCCCACTTACCCAGAGTTTCACCTTCCGTGGCTTAGTTACCCACAGTCAACCGCATCTAGAAGCAGATGAACCTCCTTCTGACACGTCCTAAGAGAGTCAATAGTAGCCTAATGCTGCATCGCAATGCCTACATCAGCCACCTCAGTTCATCTTATCCTGTAGCCATTTTATCATCTCACATCATCAGAAGAAGAAAGGTGAGTACAGTACAATAAGATATTTTGAGAAAGAGACACCACATTCACATAACTTTTATTATGATATAATTATTCTATTTTATCATTAGCTATGTTGCTAACCTCATACTGTGCCTAATTTATAAGTCAAACTATATATAGGTATGTATATAAAGGAAAAAATTTATAAGTCAAACTATATCATAGGTATGTATATATAGGAAAAAAATATAGTTCGATATTATCTGCAGTTTCAGGCATTTAATGAGGGTCTTGGAATGTATCCCCTGTGGATAAGGGGGGACTACTGTACCTTAAGAGATAAACAATAAATGTCAACTCTGAAATTCTAAACCAATGGTATAATACGGTCTTTTCCCAAATTCAGGTCTGTCTATCTTAAAGGCAAGACAGTGGAAGGGTTAACCCTCCACATGTATGTCCATCGCACCCAAAGGAGTCTTAACTTAATTAAAGGAGTAATATAGGATATCTTATTAACTTGAATACATATGACTCAGAAATCTCACCCAAACTTTCCTGAACTATAAATGGTCCTGTGTTAAAGTATGAGCCAAGAGGTCTAGGGACACTGAACAGAAAATGTTTCTTTTGGCCTGACAAATGATAAAGAGCTTCATTTTGTAAGGTGTTACTAAAAAGAAAAAATGGCAAAAGGCAATTCAAAGGAAACAGAGTGAAACAGAGGATTTAAAAGTGCATGAAACCATTGGGAGCAAGTACTATAAAGCAGCTGAAAAACACACTATGTGCAAAAATTAGTTATTATACTTGAAAAAATAAGATGGGAACAGGTATGAAAGTGAAAAAGAATGCCTACTGTCATTCTAAGAATTAACGCTATATGGCAGGCAATAAAAGACCTTCAGTGGATTTTAAGGAGGGGAGCAAGATAATTGGAACTGTGTTTGGAAAAGCTCCTGCGAACTACATGGGATTTAGGACTAGTGCGAAAGACGTTCAAGGCAAGGAGACACATGTGGAGATACGGCAAACCTCCAAACGAGAGGTGAGTAGCTGGACTAGAGCGCTCGCAGTCAGGATGGAGAACACAAGGCATGTGTATGAAAAATTTCTAAATAAACCTAAAAAAATGAGTAACTTACAGACTGAGATTTAATATTACTCAGACTTCACCTGGACCCAACAAAGATCCAAGTGGCTGAGATGGTAGGGACAGAAACAGCAATGTCCAAAGAAAGGAAATGGGGAAGGTAAAAGGATAGCCATGTGAAAGGCGCATGATGAAGGTCTTTGTCCAGAACACACCCTAACTTCCAGCCAAATCTCCTCAAAGAGGCAGCCTATCCCTCTCATTCTAGTCCTTAACGCCAGATCCTTCCAGGTGACCCAGTAAGTATTCATGAAGTAAGTGACAAGAAATCTGATCTAGAAGTCAAAAGAGTCCTGCTATAGTTTTGTTTCTATATCTGGCATTTACTATTTATTAAGAAATTACAAAAGGAAGGTGGTGGAAGGAGTGGTGGTGGTGGTGGTGGTGGTGGTGGTGTTGGTGGTGGTGTGTGTGTGTGTTTATACTCACCAAATGGTTAAGTTACTTAAGATCAAAGCCACAAAACTTATCCTGAGCATATTAACTATCACAGACTTCTAAAATCTAGGATAATGGTTGCATCTTCAGAAAAAAATTAAAATGGGTCTGATTCATCTGTTTAGTATCCATGTGTCTAATAGGTTTTCAAATATATTTTTTCAAGTATAAAACAGATACACACATTCATCATATGCCCATAGAGAAGCATGCATTCAAACACTTATAAAAAATCTGGAGAGGGGCGCCTGGGTGGCACAGCCCTTAAGCATCTGCCTTCGGCTCAGGGCGTGATCCCGACGTTATGGGATCGCGCCCCACGTCAGGCTCCTCTGCTGTGAGCCTGCTTCTTCCTCTCCCACTCCCCCTGCTTGTGTTCCCTCTCTCGCTGGCTATCTCTCCCTGTCAAATAAATAAATAAAATCTTTTAAAAAAAAATCTGGACAGGGGCTCCTCAGCGGCTCAGTTGGTTACGCATTCAACTCTTGATTTCAGCTCAGGTCTTGACCTCAGGTTGTGGGTTCAGGCCCCACGTTGGGCTCCACACTGGGCGTGGAGCCTACTTTAAAAAAATCTGGACAAATAAACACCAAAATGCTAACAGTATTTGTTTTTTAATGTGACACGTTTACTGGAATTAATATTTTTCCTTTATATTTTGAGAGTGTACAAGTTTGTTCGCAGTGATCATATGCTGCTTCCCCACTAAGAATGAACATCTGTCTCTTTCTCTTTCATTCTCTCTTTCTCTCAATCCCTATGTCAGGCTGCTACTGGATAAGAGGCTGGTCCTCCATCCTAAATGGCCAAAGCCTGCACTGACTCAAGTTTATTCTCCTAGCTCTGCTAGCCACCACTCACCTGAACATATCAGATTCCATACTGCTCACAATTCTCCTCTTCTGGATTCCAGTCCAAGAAATCAGATGGGCTCTCTTCGTACCCTCTCTACCAAGCAGTCTGCTAGCTATAGCCAGAAAATTCGGGCTGGCTCTGTGCCATGCTTTCTACAACATTTCTCACATATACTTCTCACATGTGAGAATGCTTCTCACATTCACGTACCTTTCTTTGGGCCTGATATGCTCCCCACCACGGGTGGTGGTCTCATTTCTGCCCTATTCCCACTGCACTCCTGTAGTGCCCACACCCTCTCCTTCCCATTCTGCTTCCTCCTAGAAGTGTTGTGTCTACCTTGTGAGGCTCTTAGGTAGACCTCTGGGACCATATTCATGCTAAGTACAGCTAGCACGGGTGTAGTCTTTATTGGCCTCTCCTACGGTCTTGTTTTATAAGCACTAATTCTACGGGCTTCCCCTGCAGGGCCATTCAGAGCCTAGGGGATATGTGGTGTCCACTTACATGAGCTACTCAGTTTGTTTGAAGCCATGCTTGCCTTAACCTTGCTTTGCTAGCCACATGGGCCATTAGCCTTGCTCAGCCTCATGATGCTTCCTGCTCTTGATTCCTGGTCTGGGAGAGACCCGCCATTTCTGACATGAGCTTCTAGGTGTTCTCAGCTGCATTTCTCCATACGGTGTCTCTCCGGGTAACCAATGAGTGCCTCCACTGCTAACCATACTATTTTCCAAACCAGCCACTTTTTGGGAATAACCCAAGCACACCATACCCAGGTACGGTGGCAATGGACCCAGAACTATTGGGATTAAGGCCATCAGCAACATTAACAGGAAATTCCTATATGCAATACTAAATGAGTGAGGAAGGAAATTAAATACCTCACCTAAAAATTGCAAGACTCTGGAAACGTCTCACTCACTAACTCATGGGTTTCTCTAACAGACCCTCCCCACAATATGGGATTGGGCATGAAAGACAATGTTTTCTGACCTCATGTAATTCACTGATCCCCATTAACATCGATTTCCCCATTGGTATAATAGTGGTACCATTTGTATTCCTGCCCAGATCAAAAGGTTGATAAGAAAATTAAGGAAGGAAGAGTGTCCATGAGCTGTCAAAACTCTCAAAACAGAGTTGTTCTCTTTCATTAATGTAGGTAACTATAGTCTTTTCGAGGTTCTACTTCTAATCCTCCTCTTAAGGGCTGGTGTCCAGAAGAACAGAAATATCCTCTGTGGAAATTATTTTGAAGAAGGAAATCCTGGTATATCTCTTTTCCTGGGATCCGATACGGTTGGGGATTCTGAAGAGGAAATCACAGTTTTAAACCAGATTATCTGATTGTATTGCACTCTCGTATTTATTTTACTTTGCCATGCTTAACCCTTTCATCAATATCCCTTAGATGTGCCACTCCGATCAGAATGCTATAGACTATCAGTGAAGCAATTAGAGATTTGGACTAAATGGTTACATGGGAAGCAATAACCCTCCAGCCACAACCACCTCATGGTTCTAATAATTATATGGAGAGAATTATAAAGGGAAAATAATATTTTAAAACAGGGATCAGCAGTAAATGGGTCTACCCCTATCCTATAGAGATTCTCCAACCAGTTTCATGTTTAAAGAATCAGTTGTGTTTCTACTAGTGAAGATTTTTTTTCCCCTAATACTGTCTTCCAAAATGCTGATATTAAAATCTGAATTGAAAAACTTTGAGTATCAGAAGGGGGAATGAAGCATGGGAGACTATGGACTATGAGAAACAAACTGAGGGCTTCAGAGGGGAGGGGGGTGGGGCAATGGGATAGGCTGGTGATGGGTAGTAAGGAGGGAACGTATTGCATGGTGCACTGGGTGTTATACGCAAACAATGAATCATGGAACTTTACATCAGAAACCAGGGATGTACTGTATGATGACTAACATAATATAATAAAAATATATTATTATAAAAAAAAAGAAAAGAAAATCTTGGGAATGGAATAAGATAGCAAGGAAAATTTCCTAGGTTGGAAGACACTCTGTACCTCTAAAAACATAAAAACAGAGATATGGAAGCCTCAGTAAAGATGTGTACCCCCATTCATCTCTCTCTGTCTTGGGACCCTTTATTCCCCATCTATCTTCTCGGGTTACTTGTTAAATATTTGCTGTGCAACCAAATGGGGCTTTCACAATGATGTCACATGAAGAACAGACACAGGAAGTAGGGGTGCTTAACCTGCATGAACAACCCTACGTGCCACGGAGAGAGTGGAGGGAGACACAATGAACCCTGAGTCTTTGAAAGGCACCACTTGGAGGAAACAGAAAGTATTCTGTGTGACTCCAGGAGCCTGATCTGATATCACTAAAGAGCATAATAAAGAAAAAAACTGCAATACCCAATAAAATCCCCTAGAGATATGGTAGAATGGATAAACCTAGAGATGATGATTCTAGGGCTCTCCTCCACAATTCAGTTGCTCAAATATCTCATTTGCCTTGTAACTCTCTATGCCAACACACATATCCCACAAATTTTCCATTCCCCAGGAAAAAGCAAGCACAGACTACCCTCTGTGGCTGTGCCTTGGACATCCCTGGGGAATAGCAACTCACTAAGGCATTCAGCCAATGGTATAAAGGTAGTATCTTAGTTGCAGAGTTTTTCTGGGCTCTTTCAGATTGTGGAGAGGAAGAGAAGTCTGCTACAAGCAAGGTGAGTACCTTGGGGCCCAGATACAATCCCTTCTACACTATTTAGAAGGACGGGGTTCTGGTTAGTGAGTCTGAGATCCCCTTTCTTCAGGCTGCTGCCAAGAGGAGGAGCCAATGGGGATGGGGGTGAGCAGATGTGAGAAGCAGGAAGAAAAGTAAGGAGGCCTGGACTTCCAGAGACAGCAGGTCTATGCCCTTAGATAAGGCAGAGGAAATGAAGGCAGCTACTTTCCTAAAGTGCATAAAATTTCCTGATTTTAGGTAATTACTCAGAAACCCAGTATCTGTGTCCTAACAAATTAGTACCCTTTTGCTTCTCTAAGTAGGGCAACAGTATATGAGTATCTTAAAAATCCCATCCCAGAGAGCATCCTGCCGGTGATCTGAATGTTTGCTTGGTCTCAACTCTCATTATGAGACTGTCCTTCATAATCTTCTGAGTATGAGGACTTTTAGAAAAGCATTTGGTGTATATATTGCAGAATGATTACACCATAGCATTAGATAGCAAGCACCTCCATCACATCACATAATTATCATTTCTTTTTTTGTGGGAAAAAAGAAAGAAAAAAAAAAGAAATGCACTTGGCTTTGGGGTTAAGAAAGCATGGTGGATTCAGCCCTTTGCTTCTAGGCAACTTAACTTTCCCTAGACACACCCAGTAACAAGTTCCCAGAATCCTAGACTGCTCAAACAGAGATTATTTAGTTCCTCAGGGGACAGCTATAATCTGTAATATCTTTGATCATTTGGTATCCTGGAAATAACAACAGAAGACCAAACCCGGTCTGATTTCCAGGTTTAAGCAACTTAATATAATGCTTTTGGATTTCATGGGAACCAGGAAACTTATCAATCCAACTTTGCTACTTAATGGGCAGAAAAAAAAATCTGTCCTTTCACCACACATAATCCCTTCCCAATCTCAGACTCTTCATAAAATTATAATATTCACAAAATGTAAAAAGAGATAGAAAGGCCATTATCTGGATATAAGGGAGAAATTGGCTTGACTGTAGAAGAGTTGTCCCTAAATTTTGGCAACTTGTCTTAAATGGTACCCTATAATTTTCCCTTGTGAGCTCCAGGCTTCTTGTAATACTCAGTTTAATTTAGCAATTGGATACTTCCACCACAGTCAAGAGCAACAGATCACACAAATCCGCAGAGTTGCATAGGACCTACATATCAATGAGGGGACAAGGGCAATTTCTACAATAAGATGGAGGATTTGCCAATTACTCAGTATTAGATAAATCAATGCAGGATGAAACAGAGAGAACAGTGATATTAATCCCAGGTAAAATTAATCCTCAGATTCCTGCAAATTAAAGAAGAGCAAAGAATTTCTCCTCTATTCTGATTTAAGCTACCAACGATAAAGACTATTTCCTGGATTGATCCTAAAATAGTAGGATAAAAGTAGATACTAACTGCATTCATCTAACGGAGCCCTGGGTCTTCATTATATATAAACTATACGGTATAAATTGTGAATATATGCACCTAGGAGGTTCTATATTACAGGTTGGGATGAAGAGGAACTGGGTTAAAAAATTAAAGAAACTTCATTCAGTTATTCATTTTCTTGTTCATTCATTGATTGTCCCTGAAAAAATTTAAAAATAAAATTTAAAAAGAGGACAGAAACTTTGAAATCATCCAAGTCAGAACGATGAAATTGAATGAGATTTTTGAGGAAATGTGACTTAGATTAGTAAAAAGAAAAGCAGGAAGGAGAAAATGATTAGCACAATAAAAGGCAAATGGCTTTATAAGAAGGACACAAAAGGTCACAATGAGCAGTAAAAGGACAATTCTGTGAGAAATAGGAAGGGGCTTTATTTGCACAGCTCCAAATCATGTAACCAGGGAACAGCAGGAGAGAAGGAGCCCTTCCAGATCATCTGATCCAACTAGCCCCACACTTCACAAATCTCCAGCATGTAGACAGCTCATGGCCAGTATAGGCAATGTAAAACCACTGAAAGTTTCTAAGCCCCGGAATGGCCTATAGGAACTCACTAAGCCTCTCACCTCCAGTTTTATTTTTTTAACATTATCACTGTTATTGTTCACTATATTATTTATTAAAAAGATGCAATAATACTTAACTTACACAGTTCTTTTTTTTTTCAGATTTTATTTATTTATTTGAGAGGGACAGAGAGCATGAATGAGAGGGGCAGAGGGAGAGAGATTGTCAAGCAGATTCTGCACTCAGCATGGAACCCCATGCAGGGTTCAATCTCATGACCCTGAGATCATGACCTGAGCCGAAATCAAGAGTCGGACACTCAAACAACTATGCCACCCAGGGGCACCAAACTTATATGATTTCTTTTGAGAACAAGAGATATTATTTACAAGCAAACAATAAGTGAGGGTTCTAATATCTGAAACGTAAGAGAGATTCAATAATTGGTAAATTGGTAAATTTGCCCACTACCAGATACTAAAATTAGTGACAATAGGACGGATCCCACTAAACACTAAAGGAAATTAAATTTATGTCTTTGATTCATGTTTTCAGTTGGTGTCTGTAGAAATTCTAACTCTTGGAAAAGCATCTCAGGGTCCATATTCCCTGTAGCTATGGCCCTCACAGCTAGGTCAGGTGTCTCTGCTGAATGATTTACAGGAAGGCACACTCAAAGATGAATCAAGACCTCAAGTGGGGTGTGCTGAGGGCTGAACAAAATGTTTGGCTAGATTTTTAAGGTTTGGGGGAATGTCGAATGAATAGAATGAACGGATGATTCCTGAAAAGCAACGTGTAGCCTGGATTACCAATTACCCAGGCTGATACTCTCTGGGCAAGGCATAGGTGAACCACAAATATTTAAGTGTTCTCAGTGACCTGGGGAGAATCAAATGTCTCTTCATTTACCAATGCTTTCCTAGTACTTCTGTTCATTTTCAGCCTGGGATATATAACTACTGGGATGTAATTAAAAGAGAATGTCCTAGGATCGATATTCAAACCCTCCAAACACAAAAAGATCTTGAGTTCTAATAATTGATTCAGGGGAAAGCTGCAGTATTCTATTCTTTAGATAGACTTCACAATTTCTCTTCTTTCACTTTAGCTAAAATAGTTCCCTTTTCTATCAGCAAGGTAATTATTAAACAACAATGAGATAATTACGTGAAGGCACTTAGAATACTGCCAAATGCAATTTCAATGGAATAACAGTAATGACCAGGACACAGATGACGATGATGACGGCAATGACCATGATGATGAGCATTTAGAGAGTGCTTTACATTTTAAAGAGTATTAACAAACATCCTTTCACTTAATGAAGACACTGCATGCTAAGGTGGAAACAGTATAAAATTTATATTTAGAAATAAATTCTAATTCAATTTCAGTCATTTATATTCTGATCATCATGAGGAAGTTAAAATATCCCCTACATTCTACATTTGTTTGCGAACATATTAGCTAATGTATGTACATTCCTAGAACAGTTAATAATACAAAGAGCTGAGAAGATGGGAAATCATTAATGAAAAAACCTACACAGCATAACTAAATGTCGCCCTAATAACAAGTGTCCTGTTATTATCTTTCTGTCTGCCCAGACTAAAGAGGTCATATCTTTCCGGAAATCTCAACTGTTTTCCAAAGATGCTTCCTTCCCAGTCCTATGTCAACATCTCCTTCTTCCAGCCACATGCTTTCCTGATGATTGGCATCCCAGGGCTGGAGGCTGTTCATGGATGGATCTCCATCCCCTTCTCCTCCATGTACACTGTGGCCCTCACTGGAAACTGCCTGATCCTCTTGGCTGTGAGGAGAACTCCCAGCCTGCACCAACCCATGTACTACTTCCTGTCCATGCTGGCCCTCACCGATGTGGGCCTCACCCTGTCCACACTGCCCACCACCCTGGCTGTGCTCTGGTTTGACCATCGGCTCATAGGCTTCAATGCCTGCCTGGTCCAGATGTTCTTCCTCCACTCCTTCTCTGTGGTGGAGTCATCAGTGCTCCTGGCCATGTCATTTGACCGCTTTGTGGCCATCTCCAACCCTCTTCACTATGCAGCTGTTCTCACCAATAATGTCATCATTAAGATTGGGCTGGCCATTGTGGCCCGTGCTACCCTCTCTCTCTTCCCAGTGCCCTTCCTGCTCAAACGTCTGAACTTCTGCCCTAACAAGATCCTCTTGTCCCACTCATTCTGTTTCCATCCTGATGTGATGAGAAGAGCCTGTGCTGACATCACCATAAACATCCTCTATGGGCTCTATGTGGTACTGTCCACTGGTGGCATAGATTCTCTGCTCATCGTCCTCTCCTATGTTCTCATCCTACACACAGTGCTAGGACTGGCATCTCCCAGGGAACGCATCCGAGCCTTCAACACATGTGTCTCCCATATCCTGGCTGTCTTTGTCTTCTTCATCCCAGGCATTACCATGTCCATGATCCACCGTTTTGGGAGGCACCTACCCCCCATTGTACATGCCCTGGTTGCCTATATATACCTGGTGGTGCCCCCTGTGCTTAACCCCATCATCTATAGTGTGAAATCTAAGCCCATCAGGGAGGCCATGATTAGGATGCTAAAGAGGAAAGACCAAGGCTGCTGAAACTATGAAATATAACAGGGTCTGGGTACCATAAAAGAAACTTCCTGTTCCTTGCAGGAAGATGTTACCCTCAGCAAGCACTGAAAACTCCCAGCCAAGGCTAGTGGGAAGACCATCGGGATTCTTCATGTTGCAAATTTACATTCACCATTTACTTTGTACTGGAAACAGTGCCAAGGATTAAAGACTGAAAAATATATTAAACATGAACCTTTTTCTCCACAAACACAATCTTGTACCAGGACAAAGGCAGGTAAATACAGAACTAGAATACAAGTACCATAATAAAGTTCTGTGTAAGAGATTACTAGAGGAACTGCAAATTAGTAGTTGCCAGAATTTGCCTGGGAAGATCAGACAAACCTCTACAAAGGAGAGAATGCTTTTTATTTCATCTTGAAAAATGTATAGGATTTTTCTAGGCAGAGTAGGAATTCAGTAAGAAAGAGAAAAACCTAGGAAGAAAGAGCAACATGAAAAAAAAGACTCCATGTTTCGAAGAAGTAAATGTGCTTGTGGAAAGATAAGCATTCCTGAACTACTTTACGCCTCTACCACTTGTTGTTTTTTTTTTTTTTAAAGATTTTATTTATTTATTTGACAGGGAGAGAGAGACAGCCAGCGAGAGAGGGAACACAAGCAGGGGGAGTGGGAGAGGAAGAAGCAGGCTCACAGCAGAGGAGCCCGATGTGGGGCTGATCCCATAACGCCAGGATCATGCCCTGAGCCAAAGGCAGACGCTTAACCGCTGTGCCACCCAGACGCCCCCTACCACTTGTTATATCTATACAGGTGTGACTGTGGCATAGAGTTTGAAGAGGGAGTGGTACAGGATGAAACCAGAAAGGTTGTACAAATTGTACAGAACTACATATACTATGCTGAGTAGATTGGTTTGTCCAAAAACGTATGAATCATGTATTAAATATTTTTTACTATAAAATAAGTTAGGAATATGAATTGCAGGTTAGAAGTGTGTTGACAAATAAGCAAGACCAGAGCCAAAAAGACTACCAGCTTAAGCTCTTATCTGATCTCAGGGTCTTCTCAGAAACCATTTACTCTGCCTATAACATTCTCATCTCCCCACTCCCCGTTGCTTATGTATAATTTCTAGCTTCGCTTCTCATTAGTCAAGTAGAAGCCTAATTTCTCAGAAAATCCTGAGATTCTCTTTTCTACATTATTCACTGGGCTGTGTTTGTCTCCTATGCAACATATGTACATATGCAATAGTCTGTCACTTGACTAGACTGTAAACCCCAAGCAAGGGTGCCAAAATATACCCAGTTTCTAGTGGTATCTGTGAAATAATAATAGCTGCTTAATAATTCATTTGAATGTATACATGAATTTGAACGGGGAAAAGAGCAATAGATTAATTAAGACATAACTTGGAAATCACCCCCACCTTTCTCCCAAAAGAATGAGGTTCAATATTACAAGATCTTAGTATATAGTGTCTGCACTGGGTAGGTAGGCTTATGTGTTACAGGTGTTAAGAACACAAAATATAGAGTCAGGAAACAAACCTTACTCCAAGTCTGTCAAACCTGTCTCTTTACCTCTGTATTAACCAGCTATCTAACTTGGGAGCATTTTACCTTTTACATTTTAACAAAAAGTTTCTTTTTTTTTTTTTCTTTAGTGACCCCTATGTGCCAGGAAATCTGCTAGGTAATGAGAATACAAAGGTACCAAAATCAAACTTGATTCTTATGGAAGGAATACACATCAATTAAATACCTCCGACTTCCGTGACCAGCCACAGAAATATCTCTTCTTTTAAAGGCTCTTGTAATTATCTCTAGCCCATCTGGATATAAACTCCCTATCTTAAACTCAACTGTGCCATCTAAAATAACGCAATCATAGCAGTGGCATTTTACCATATTCAAAGGTTTTGGGAACTAGACTAAATATGTACCCAAATAAATGTAAATTTGCAATGCCATTAAGGACATTTAGATTCCTGCTTCCCCAGTAGATTGTAAGTTCAATGAAAGAAGAGTCTGAGCCACCTTTGTTCTGCGTTGTATTCTCAAAGCAAGGTTTGCACTCATTTTAATAGCACTTAATGTTAATTGCACTAAAAATGTATTTAATGACTGTATTAGTTTTCCATTGCTGCAAAAAAAGTATTTACAAAATTAGTATCTTAAAACAACATCCATTTATTACTTAACATTCTTCAGGTCAGAGATATTGGATGGGCTTCACTAGGTTCTCTAACTGGGGGTCTCATAAAGCTAAAATCAAGGTGTCAGCCAACTGGGTCCTTATCTGGAAGCCCTGGAGAAGAATCTGTTTCCATATTCACTTGGGCTGTTGGAAGAAGCCAGTCCCATGAGGTTGTGCAACTGTTGTCTATTGGCCTTCCTCAGCTCCTTAAAGCTGCTCACACGACCTCTTTCATCACCAAACCAGCAACAATGCATCACATCCTTCTCATGCTTTGACTATCTCCTACTTCTTCTGTCACCAGCTAGGTGCAGAAATGTCTTTTCTTCTAAGGACTCATATGGGCTCAAGCCCACCTATCTTAAGGTGTGCTATGCCAAGTAATAGCACAATCCTAGAAGTGATATTTCACATATTCAAAGGTTTTGGGAATTAGAACAGGATATTTTCATGGGGTGTTCAGAATTTTGCCTACCACATTGACTAAATAAATGGATTAATTAATGGATGTTTCTACGAAAGTACACAATCAGGGTATCTGACCTGTTCAAAGGATCAGGAATGGCTTTTCTCAAAAAAAAAATAATAATAACAATTATGAGGGTGTCCAAATTTTGAAGAGAAATTAACTAGGAGAGTGTTTAGGGAAAGGTATATTAGGTAAAGAAAGCCTTGTCTCCAAAGAGCTTGTAGCTAGTCCTAGACATGGTACAGGTAACTTCCACTCACACTGAAAGTAATGGCTAGAATTTAATCATACCCAACTCACAGGAGGCTAGGAAATGTCTCGCTGTGCGTCCAGGATGGGAAGGAATTAGGTTTGGTGAGCAGTAGTCAATGTCTGCCATAAGCACCTGTTAGGCCCCAGGCACACTGCAGAATGCTGAGATGCAATGATGAAGAGATTCAAGGAAACAATGCCCTCATACAGTCACGTGCAACTCAACAGCAAACACAGGTATTAAATAAGCATTTCCCAAACATAATGAGTATTAGAAGAGAAGAAGAAAGTGTGTTGTGGGAATACCTATTAGGGAAACTGAGGATTGAAAAGAGAAATGAATCTCAATCACATAGAAGATCACATGTTTCAGAGGTGGTTGTTTGAATTTCTTGGTTAAGACTGTTTTCACATCATACTGAAGACAAAACCTGAAAAGCCTTGGAAATAACGCTCCCAGAAGCAGAGCTGATTCCTGTGCTGCTATAGTCAGATTGTCTCCTTGTTCCATATCACACAATACCCCAAATAAAGCACAGTACTGAAGGATCCCTCATCAGCTACCAGTCACCCTCAAATGGCCAATGTTATCTCCATCTGCTGCCTCACACTCCCCATTTTAGCCAGTGGCTCCCAAACCTTACGAACTATCAGGATCATTTATGGAGCCTTTTAAAATGTATAGCTTGCTGAGCGCTATGCCAGACCTCCTGAATCAGAATCTACAATAAATACAGGTCAAAGCAAAAGTGAAAAGGGGAATCACTAATTATTTTGAACTGAAAGAAAATGAAACATATCGAATTTGTGAGATGCAGGTTAAAGCAGCAGAAAAAGGAAATGCATAGCACAACAGGGCCTGTATAAGGAAAAAGACCCCAGTAACCTCAGCTTCCACCTTAAGAACCTAGAAAAAGATGAGGAAATTAAAACCAATATAAGCAGAAGAAAGAAAATAATAAAGAGAGAAAATCAACAGAACAGGAAAAGGAAAACAGTAATGAAAATCAATGAAACCAAAATCTATTTCATTAAGAAAAGCATTAAGATTGATAAGCTTCCAGCCTAACTGAACAGGAAAGGAAAAAGAGAGAAGACACAAATTGTCAAAACAGGAATGAGAGTGGTGACCTCACAACAGATGATGCACATATTAAAAGGATTTTAAGAAAATATTATGCCAATAAATTTCGCAACTTAGATGAGATGGGAAATTTCTTGAAAGAGCTAAAACATCTTAAGTCTGGATCAAGAAAGGGTGACACATCTTTCACTCCTTCTTGGAATCTTCCTTCCCATCACTCCCTTCTCTAAAGATACTTTCTCTGGGTGATTTTAACTAGAAGCAATTTTTACCTTCCAAATCCCACACTCCCTACCCGTGGAAGTGTGGCTTCTCTCGACATTTATATGTCTATATTTTAATATGGAACAATAACTCACAAGAAGAACAGCCTAAAAATAAAGGTAGGCAACACATTTCCTGTCAATCATGGTGGTGAAAAGATGAAAAGGAAGAATAAAAGGAGGGGGAGGAAATCGGTTTAGAAGAAAGTCAGGGCTCTGGACACATCTGGGAAGAAGACCCTGGTAGAAGAGCAGCTCTACTTCCTACTCAAACTACCCTGGGACCTCTGGTCTGAAGTGGACTTTCTCTCACCCACCCCAGCTCTGCTCTAAGTGAGAGACACTATAAAGAAAGGATACTTTGGGGTCAAGGAGCAAGCTCACATGGTTATTGGTGACAGAATATGTAGTAAATGAAAGCTCCCTAAGGTCAGGTTCTCTGTCTTATTCTTCTCTATTTCTTTAGCCACCTCCCCAAGCAGTTCTGACTTTATGCTGAATAGGATACATAAATGTGTTAGTCAGGTGATGCTGGCTCATGACACGGTGACATGGTGCCACCTGCCTCAGCATCGACTCTTCCTATAACTTCTCTCAGGAATGTCCGTTTTTCCAAGCTACTCCTTTGCCTACCAGTTTCCATGGGGAAGTCTAACACCAACAACTGCATCCTCTTCTGTGTCCCCATTTCAGATCTCCAGATTCTCCATCCCCCCATTCTTTAACTTTTTTAGAATTAAAAACCTGTATCCCCATTAGCTTCCTTAGGAATAGAAAAGGCAAACTACAATCTGATTCTGCATCAGCTTCATCGGATCAAGGTTAACATAAAGAAAGCTTTGAGATGTGAGGGGAATGGATAAGAAGTTGTTCTGAGAATACAGTAGTCCCCCACTTACCCACAGTTTCACTTTCCGTGGCTTAGTTACCCACAGTCAACCGCATCTAGAAGCAGATGAACCTCCTTCTGACACGTCCTAAGAGAGTCAATAGTAGCCTAATGCTGCATCGCAATGCCTACATCAGCCACCTCAGTTCATCTTATCCTGTAGCCATTTTATCATCTCACATCATCAGAAGAAGAAAGGTGAGTACAGTACAATAAGATATTTTGAGAAAGAGACACCACATTCACATAACTTTTATTATGATATAATTGTTCTATTTTATCATTAGTTATGTTGCTAACCTCATACTGTGCCTAATTTATAAGTCAAACTATATCATAGGTATGTATATAGAGGAAAAAAATATAGTTCGATATTATCTGCAGTTTCAGGCATTCGATGAGGGTCTTGGAATGTATCCCCTGTGGATAAGGGGGGACTACTGTACCTTAAGAGATAAACAATAAATGTCAACTCTGAAATTCTAAACCAATGGTATAATACGGTCTTTTCCCAAATTCAGGTCTGTCTATCTTAAAGGCAAGACAGTGGAAGGGTTAACCCTCCACATGTATGTCCATCGC
Source organism: Ursus americanus (assembly GCF_024610735.1). Taxonomy (NCBI): domain Eukaryota; kingdom Metazoa; phylum Chordata; class Mammalia; order Carnivora; family Ursidae; genus Ursus; species Ursus americanus. The sequence goes on from NC_142142.1 coordinate 6,513,530, forward strand.
ACCCAAGGGAGTCTTAACTTAATTAAAGGAGTAATACAGGATATCTTATTAACTTGAATACATATGACTCAGAAGTCTCACCCAAACTTTCCTGAACTATAAATGGTCCTGTGTTAAAGTATGAGCCAAGAGGTCTAGGGACACTGAACAGAAAATGTTTCTTTTGGCCTGACAAATGATAAAGAGCTTCATTTTGTAAGGTGTTACTAAAAAGAAAAAATGGCAAAAGGCAATTCAAAGGAAACAGAGTGAAACAGAGGATTTAAAAGTGCATGAAACCATTGGGAGCAAGTACTATAAAGCAGCTGAAAAACACACTATGTGCAAAAATTAGAGTTATTATACTTGAAAAAATAAGATGGGAACAGGTATATAAGTGAAAAAGAATGCCTACTGTCATTCTAAGAATTAACGCTATATGGCAGGCAATAAAAGACCTTCAGTGGATTTTAAGTAGGGGAGCAAGATAATCAGAACTGTGTTTGGAAAAGCTCCTGCGAACTACATGGGATTTAGGGCTAGTGCGAAAGACGTTCAAGGCAAGGAGACACATGTGGAGATATGGCAAACCTCCAAACGAGACGTGAGTAGCTGGACTAGAGCGCTCGCAGTCAGGATGGAGAACACAAGGCATGTTTATGAAAAATTTCTAAATAAACCTAAAAAAAAATGAGTAACTTACAGACTGAGATTTAATATTACTCAGACTTCACCTGGACCCAACAAAGTGGCTGAGATGGTAGAGACAGAGACAGCAATGTCCAAAGAAAGGAAATGGGGAAGGTAAAAGGATAGCCATGTGAAAGGCACATGATGAAGGTCCTTGTCCAGAACACACCCTAACTTCCAGCCAAATCTCCTCAAAGAGGCAGCCTATCCCTCTCATTCTAGTTCTTAACGCCAGATCCTTCCAGGTGACCCAGGAAGGATTCATGAAGTAAGTGACAAGAAATGTGATCTAGAAGTCAAAAGAGTCCTGCTATAGTTTTGTTTCTATATCTGGCATTTACTATTTATTAAGAAATTACAAAAGGAAGGTAGTGGAAAGAGTGGTGGGGGGGGTCTCTGTGTGTGTGTATATGTGTGTGTGTGTGTGTGTGTTTATACTCACAAAATGGTTAAGTTACTTAAGATCAAAGCCACGAAACTTATCCTCAGCATATTAACTATCACAGACTTCTAAAATCTAGGATAACGGCTGCGTCTTCAGAAAAAAATTTAAAATGGGTCTGATTCATCTGTTTAGTATCCACGTCTCTAATAGGTTTTCAAATATATTTTTTCAAATATAAAACAGATACACACATTCATCATATGCCCATACAGAAGCATGCATTCAAACACTTATAAAAAATCTGGAGAGGGGCTCCTCAGCGGCTCAGTTGGTTACGCATCCAACTCTTGATTTCAGCTCAGGTCTTGACCTCAGGTTGTGGGTTCAGGCCCCACGTTGGGCTCCACACTGGGCGTGGAGCCTACTTTAAAAAAATCTGGACAAATAAACACCAAAATGCTAACAGTATTTGTTTTTTAATGTGACACGTTTACTGGAATTTATTATATTTTTCCTTTATATTTTGAGAGTGTACAAGTTTGTTCGCAGTGATCATATACTGCTTCCCCACTAAGAATGAACATCAGTCTCTTTCTCCCTCTTTCATTCTCTCTTTCTCTCAATCCCTATGTCAGGCTGCTACTGGATAAGAGGCTGGTCCTCCATCCTAAATGGCCAAAGCCTGCACTGACTCAAGTTTATTCTCCTAGCTCTGCTAGCCACCACTCACCTGAACATATCAGATTCCATACTGCTCACAATTCTCCTCTTCTGGATTCCAGTCCAAGAAATCAGATGTGCTCTCTTCGTACCCTCTCTACCAAGCAGTCTGCTAGCTATAGCCAGAAAATTCGGGCTGGCTCTGTGCCATGCTTTCTACTATATTTCTCACATATACTTCTCACATGTGAGAATGCTTCTCACATTCACGTACTTTTCTTTGGGCCTGATATGCTCCCCACCACGGGTGGTGGTCTCACTTCTGCCCTATTCCCACTGCACTCCTGTAGTGCCCACACCCTCTCCTTCCCATTCTGCTTCCTCCTAGAAGTGTTGTGTCTACCTTGTGAGGCTCTTAGGTAGACCTCTGGGACCATATTCATGCTAAGTACAGCTAGCAGGGGCGTAGTCTTTATTGGCCTCTCCTACGGTCTTGTTTTATAAGCACTAATTCTACGGGCTTCCCCTGCAGGGCCATTCAGAGCCTAGGGGATATGTGGTGTCCACTTACATGAGCTACTCAGTTTGTTTGAAGCCATGCTTGCCTTAACCTTGCTTTGCTGGCCACATGGGCCATTAGCCTTGCTCAGCCTCATGATGCTTCCTGCTCTTGATTCCTGGTCTGGGAGAGACCCGCCATTTCTGACATGAGCTTCTAGGTGTTCTCAGCTGCATTTCTCCATACGGTGTCTCTCCGGGTAACCAATGAGTGCCTCCACTGCTAACCATACTATTTTCCAAACCAGCCACTTTTTGGGAATGACCCAAGCACACCATACCCAGGTACGGTGGCAAATGGACCCAGAACTATTGGGATTAAGGCCATCAGCAACATTAACAGGAAATTCCTATATGCAATACTAAATGAGTGAGGAAGGAAATTAAATACCTCACCTAAAAATTGCAAGACTCTGGAAACGTCTCACTCACTAACTCATGGGTTTCTCTAACAGACCCTCCCCACAATATGGGATTGGGCATGAAAGACAATATTTTCTGACCTCATGTAATTCACTGATCCCCATTAACATCGATTTCCCCATTGGTATAATAGTGGTACCATTTGTATTCCTGCCCAGATCAAAAGGTTGATAAGAAAATTAAGGAAGGAAGAGTGTCCATGAGCTGTCAAAACTCTCAAAACAGAGTTGTTCTCTTTCATTAATGTAGGTAACTATAGTCTTTTCGAGGTTCTACTTCTAATCCTCCTCTTAAGGGCTGGTGTCCAGAAGAACAGAAATATCCTCTGTGGAAATTATTTTGAAGAAGGAAATCCTGGTATATCTCTTTTCCTGGGATCCGATACGGTTGGGGATTCTGAAGAGGAAATCACAGTTTTAAACCAGATTATCTGATTGTATTGCACTCTCGTATTTATTTTACTTTGCCATGCTTAACCCTTTCATCAATATCCCTTAGATGTGCCACTCCGATCAGAATGCTATAGACTATCAGTGAAGCAATTAGAGATTTGGACTAAATGGTTACATGGGAAGCAATAACCCTCCAGCCACAACCACCTCATGGTTCTAATAATTATATGGAGAGAATTATAAAGGGAAAATAATATTTTAAAACAGGGATCAGCAGTAAATGGGTCTACCCCTATCCTATAGAGATTCTCCAACCAGTTTCATGTTTAAAGAATCAGTTGTGTTTCTACTAGTGAAGATTTTTTTCCCCTAATACTGTCTTCCAAAATGTTGATATTGAAATTTGAATTGAAAAACTTTGAGTAAAAAGGAAGTTTTCACTGACACCTAGGGATCTGATGTATGGGTGGTCACATGGAAAAGACGAAGTATGCGCTGCCGGATCTCCTTTGTCTTGACTCCGTAAACAACAGGGTTGAGCACAGGAGGAACAAGCAGGTAGATGTTGGCCATGGTGATGGGTAGGAGGGAGTCACGCCGCTTGCCAAAACGGTGTACCATAGATAATCCAATGAAAGGGACATAAAATATGAAAACAGCACATACATGAGAGACACAAGTGCCAAATGCCTTTGCTTGGGCTTCACGTGTCAAGCCCAACACAGTCTTGAGGATAAGCAGATATGACAAAGAGATGAGAAGTGAGTCCAGGCCAATGGCAGAGATTATGACAATGAGGCCATAGATGATATTGACACGGATGTCAGCACAAGCCAGTTTCATGACATCTTGGTGTAGGCAGTAGGAATGGGAAAGAATGTTGGAGTGGCAGAAAGGCAGCCGTTTGATGAAAATAGTCAGGGGTGCCATAAGTGCAGTACCCCGTACCACAGCAGCCATGCCAATCTTGGTAATACGAGGCAATGTTAGCACAGTGGCATGGCGTAATGGGTGGCAAATGGCCACATAGCGGTCAAAGGCCATGGCCAGCAGTACCGTGGACTGCATGCCAGATAAGGAGTGGATGGCAAACATCTGTAGCAGACAAGCATCAAATTGGATGACAGTGGAATTGAACCAGAAGATGGCCATCATTTTGGGCATAGATGAAGTGGAGATAAGGATGTCAAGGCCAGAAAGCATACAAAGAAAAATATACATGGGTTCATGTAGGCTGTGCTCAGTCCGCACAATGTAGATGATTGTCAGGTTTCCTAGCACAGCAATAAGGTAGAGGGAGCACAATGGGAAGGCCAACCAGAACTGAGCTTCTTCCCAGCCTGGAAGGCCTATTAAAATAAAATATGTGGCACTGGATTCATTGTTACTGGGGTCCACCATAGTGAAGAAGCTGAGCCTCAACCAGTGCCAGGCAGGTAGAGGCTGGAATACAAAAACAAGCCATTGTCAGATCCTCCAGGATCCCAATACCATGCTTTTTTCCCTCCACCCTGATGTCCTATTTTCTAACCCAAACTCTAACTTCATTGCCTATCCAAACTGATTCTATTCTAAACTCAACCTAACCACCATTTGCAACTCAAGGCCCAGTTCTAATTACTAATCCCACCTCTAAAGTCAATCCTGAAAACAAGTGAAATACTAAGACAAGTTGCCAGAAAGCAGTTGAGTGTGAAGAAGAGCTAATGGCCAGCATCAGGAAGGACTTACACCATTCACTGGGCTCAGGATGTGTCAGTAATCTTTGTTCCACTATTACACAGGGGTTCCCTCAGACCAGACAGAGAGCAAAACACTGGGAGCACGAGGTTTAGACAGAGAATGAAAGTTTAATTCAAACTGCTGGAGGGAGAAGGTATAAGGAGCCATATTTAACCTAGAATTTCAGGCAAAGAAGCCAAAGTCAACAGTGTCTCAAATCTTCTGTAAGACCTCTCTGTAACCTATGACAATATTAGGAGTTCCCTCCTTCTTAAAAATTTCTCCCTTCTGCTCCTGCTGCTCCTAATCTCTCTCTGATCACCAGTTCTTGGTCTTCTTTCTGCATCTTCAGCCTCTTTCACCTTGACCTTTAAGCATACTTTTAGGTAATAATGCTCTCAGAATTTTATCCTTAGTTGTCCTGTTGTTCTACACCCTCTACCCTGGCCATCTTGTCCCTTCCAATAAATCCAATTGTTATGCATAAACTACTGATTCCCAAATCTGTTTACCAAGCTTTGAATTGTCTTTTGTGATCCAGATTCAGAATTCTAAAGTCTTCCTGAAAGGAATCACCTGTCTCTCAAGCACATCAAACTCTTCCTGTCCAAAAAACAAATTCTTTCAGAGGCAGTATTGTATGGTTGTTAAGACTATGAGCTTTGAAATCAATCCTGGATTCATATCCCAGTGGATAAACTTCACTGTGCCATCTGGGCAAATCATTTAACCTTTCTAAGCCTCAGTTTCCCCATCATTAAAACAAGGATAATAGTTGCTGCGTAACAGAGCTCAATGCGAGGATTCAGTGAGACGATGAGTATAAAGCATTTAATACAATGCCTGACACATAGTAAATATGCAAATAATTACATCTGTTGTTGTTAACTGTTCTCCTCTAGCATGTCCTTTCTTCTGTGGGGTGGCCTGAACAGCCACAGAAGCTCAGAGACTCTGAGTCTGTCTGCCATGCCTCCAGTGCATCTGTCTTTATCTGCACAATCCCAACAATCTTCCAAGCAAATGAAATCAGCTCACTATCTATTGCTTAAAAAAATACCTCTCAAAGTTCCACATTAATTCTAGAAAAAAGATCAAACTGTTAGGTTGTGGCAAAAAGTCTGTCTTCTAGCATCTGGCGCTAGGTTTCTCTCTAACCACTGCTGACCATGGTCCCTGTGCTCTAGCCACATTCGAATGCATGCCATTTCACGAAGGTGGCACTGATTCCCACGCTTCTATGTCTTTTTGTCTTTTTTATTTCTCATCCCTTCATCAAGATCTTCCCAGATCCCTCTCCTTGACTTCCCACTGAGCAAAATCTCACTCATCTTTTATATCCTTTTACTGTCTCTCTCCTATGCTGTTTTGCTAAGCTTCTACCCCTGGGTCTAATTAAATGTTTCCTGCCCTGTGCTCCCAAAGAACTTTGTTTAGGTCTCTTTTCAAGCATTTATAGTCCTGAGCTATAATTATTCCTGTATTTGTTTTCCCCTGAATTATGGATTCCTGAATGGCAGGAACCCTACCATATTTATTAATTAGTATTTAGTTAACATTTATTGAAAATGAAAGTGAGTTTTATCAAAAGAAGCATCCCTCAATAGGACTGCCAGTTGGGTGAACTATACAGTCTCTGGAGAAGAATGAAAGAATGTTTAGAAGGTCAGTGCAGGATAGTCTTAATTTTAGAACAAGAATCTTTAGGGTCAAACAGAAAAGGCCTTTCTTACCCCTGAGAGAATACATGGAGAAGGCATGAGAGAATACATGGAGAATGGGGCAGGTACAAAGCCTTGGCTCTACATAAATGCAAAGTAGGCATGCAGTACGGTTTATGCCCAAGAGACGGGGTGACCTAGGATCCCTCCTCTGCAGACATCAGCAAGAAGGCTCTGCTACTCCAGAGGGCCAGATATCTACACCATACAAAAATTTCACAAGAACAGACATGGTAGAATGGGATCACAGTGTGCCACCTTAAGAAACACTGGGAAAGAATCATGGATTCGCATATTCCACCCGATTACTTCTCAGGGCCAAGTGATGTGGCAAGCAGAATTCTGGGGCTGGAAACTCAAGTCTCAGCACAGAATAAATGTTGAGGACAATAACAACCTTATAATGCTGCAGCAACATTGTGAGGTAAGACCTGTCAAAGGGAGTTGTAAAACCTGTATCACAGCGTACGACACGCTTTTTAAATTTTTTTCCATTAAAATGGGGAAAAAGGTCCCTGAATATGTACGATTTCAAAAAAAATTTCATTTCCCCTATTTGTCACCTAAATTGCCGCTCCACCTTAGACACACACACACACACACACACACACACACACACACACACACACTAGCAGTAGATCACTCACAGTGGCAAAGACTAAGCACTGATGTGGAGATACCAGACAAGAAGAGGACTCAGCTGTCCAGGAAAGGAGGCACCTCAGCAGTATAAAGTGGGTAGCTACTGTTGGTGGAAAATATCAGGCTGGGACACAGAACCCTCCAGCAAAAGGAAAATGAAGGAATGGTAGGGGAACCCGCCAGGAGGCACAAGCCCTGAAGCCTCCCAACCTCCCACAGTCCTGCCAGGAGGCCAGCAGAGGAAACCCATGCCATCCAGCCTGAATGGGCTGTTGGTAATTAAAACCATTTGCAAGCACTCAGAGAGAGAACATTTGGAGCTCTGGGGAAGTTCACAACTAAATCACTCTATTTTGAAAATAAAACATAGTCAAGGAAAAATAAACAAAGACAGTCTTTTTTCTTTCTTTTTTCCTTCCTTTTTTTTTTTTTTTTTTTTTTTTTTCCTGAAAGCCTGCACTACCCTAGCCCCAGGGAATAGGCCTAGGATTTTCTCTGAAAAAAGTCACACTATCTAGCAAGTCCCAGCCCTGTACCTTGGAGAACTGTGAAGGACATCTTGGCCCTTTCTTGAGGATGGAGAGTGCAGAAGCTGCCAGCTACATGGAGCAGAAACACACCTTAAGGCCTTCAATCCTCATTCTTTCCTCCTGGCTTCCAGACTCTGTTGTCCAGTGCCAGCTCAGCCCCCTTGACCAGCCCATCCTCCCACTCTTCCCAGAGCTCTCTGAACTCCCTCTTCCTCAGGGACCCATGGAAAAGCAGTCAGAAAGGTAGACCAGGGGCTACAAGCTCTATTTCTTCTGATCCAAGAGAATAATTATGAGGTCTCTCCCAACACCGATTTTATTGCTTTTTATGATAACAGAAATCACTGAATGTCTACAAAACGTTGGACACTGTAAAAAGATGATCTCTAACCTAAGAACAATCCTGCATGACAGGAATTCTATGTATCTTCTCTATATTATAGCTCAGAAAACTGGGTCCCAACAGATTAAATAATGTTCCCAGGGTTTAACAGGTGACTGGAAAAGCAGAAATTTAACCTGGACTAACAACAAGGCCTGTACATTTTCTACTATTCTAGGTTGCCCTTAATTGTGCTGCACCTTCTGAAAACAATAAAATCTTCCCAAGAGGCAGGGGAGAATGGCCTGGTAAGTAGGACACCTAGGCCAGGGAGACCCTTGGAAGGGAACTCAAGAGGGTAGCGAAGAAGACCCTCCTGGACTAGGACTTGGGCACGCTCCTTTCAGCCCCAACTCCTCTGGCTGTGACTCTGAGTAGGTCCCGTAGTGGAAATTAAAAAACTTCATCCTCTACCCAGTACTTCCTTCTTACATGATTAGAGCCTTTCATCAACCTGTTAGGCAGGTATTATTAATCCCATTTGACTGATAAGGATGTTGAAGGTTAATTAGAGCTCTCAGTGCCAAATCCATATGCTTTCCAATAGTACAGGCTACTGCCCTGCCCTTTCCCAGTCTCCTTAAGCATGGACCAATGTTTTATAAGGACTATTTTTTTTAAAGATTTTATTTATTTATTCGACAGAGATAGAGACAGTCAGCGAGAGAGGGAACACAAGCAGGGGAGTGGGAGAGGAAGAAGCAGTCCTGCCAGGAGGCCAGCAGAGGAAACCCATGCCATCACAGCAGAAGAGCCTGATGTGGGGCTCGATCCCATCACGCCGGGATCACGCCCTGAGCCGAAGGCAGACGCTTAACCTCTATGCCACCCAGGAGCCCCTATAAGGACTATTTTAATGTTAATCTCCAAGAAATCCAAACTTTGAGGACCCATGAGTCTAGAGGGCCTCTCCAGGACTCAGAACACCTAACCAACTCTCCCCACTTATGTGCAGCAGGAAAGGGGATCAAGGAGGGAATGGAAGATGGGATTCATAGTCATTGCCATTGTCTGAGCTAAACACACAGAGTGTTCCACGCCTAGAGCAGTGACGTAGGGACCACTGGTGCCCCTGCCAGCCTCTGTGGGAACATCTGGAAGAGAATGTCCTTGGAGAGAGCCGGGAAGACTTGGGAGCCTCTGGCTCCTACTCCCAGGCCGAGAGAGGGACTTTAGGGGTGGCCAAGAACTGTAGGATCTCATCATTCAGTTCATGAGAGGGGGGTACTTCTCTTAATACTCCATGAGTGTGGTAGCCCCAGAATCACTCCCACCCCAAATCACCCACATTCCCTGTCCCCTCTTCTTTGCCTAGATTTGACAAAGCAGATGAACCTCTGCAGGGCCTTGGCCACTCATTTTAGAATGGCCAAAATGAGAACATAAATTGCACTCTCTCATTTTTCCAACTCAAAAGAGGCCAACTCTACTTTTAGGCTGGGAGCCTCACTCTACTCACTCAAGTCAGCCTGGCCCTCCAAAAATCAACCCCAAACAGAGCTCCAGGGATTCAGGTCCCTGCCCCTCCATGTTCCACATAGGAAGAGTCAATAAAAGTCCCACAGACCTGCAAATCTTGACCTGGTAAACAGCGCCCATCAGAGCTACTCTGCTGCCTGCACACAGGGAAATGTGGTGCAATGAAAAAGCCTGATCTTGGATTTTGATTGATATACTGATGTTTTTCCAGTAATTATTGATTGACTGCCATGTGCCAGAACCTGTGCTAACGCACTGGAGATAATGAGACACAGAGTAAACAAGGTACAGCTCAGAACTCCAGGGGTGGGGAGAAATTGAGACAAATCATGAAGCTATCACAACATGTTGTGATAAATGCTAGCATGGGGGTAAGTACGGGCCTCAGGAGCAAAGCAGACAATAGTTTACCAAGTTGTCAGGTTCAGAGGGCCTCCTTGAGGAGGTGACCTCTGAGCCAAGACTTGTGGGGCCAGTCACAGTTAACCAGGCAGGGTGGACAGTATGGGGACAGCAGCATTCAGTTAAACAGTAAAAATATATTCAGTACCTACTATGTGCCAAAACTGGAGATAAAGCAGTGGATGAAACAGAAAAGATCACGGCTTTCATGGAGCTCATGCATGAGGAGGGAAGTGACAAAAAGTAAACAAATAAATAAGCAAGAACATATCAGGTAAAGACAAGTGCACCTAAGAGAAAATGGAGTGAGAGGACAGAGAAGGTAAGGGAGGGTACCCATATTTGAGAGGAGATCAGTGACAGCCCTGCTGAGGAGGTGACATATAAGCTGAGAGCTGTATGATAAGAACATGCCAGCCATTCTGAGATCTAGGGAAAGAGCTGAGGAGACAACAAAAGGAGAAGTTCTTCTGTTCTGGGGATTCCCAGAACAAAAAGAAGGTCAATGTAGCCAGAGCATCGAGAGCACAGGAGAATTTTAGAAGATGTCTCTCACTCTGCTGTCTGTCTCTCTCTCAAATGATAAATAAATAAATAAATCTTAAAAAAAAAAAAAGTGCACACTGGCAAATGTGAAGAGCCAGAGGGAAAGAACATACCTTGTGTGGAAAGCTGCAAGTGGTTCAATGGGGCTGGGGAACAGTGTGCACAGCAGGGGAAGTCACAGAGTAGGTGGTAATGCACTTTTTATATGGGATGAAGACTGGACCCTGACCCGAGGCAAAGACTGAGTCAGGACCAGAACCCCAGGAGGACTGCTAAGTCCCAATATGTGCCACAGTCTGACTCCCGATACAGATTACAGAATGAGCCCTAAACCCCCAATCACAAACTGAGCTACAACCAGACTAAGAGCCTGGGACGGGTTCTGTTAACACACGAACCGCAATCTAATTCTAACCCAACCCCAACCCAGCCTGTTTTCTGCCCCTTTACCTTCATTTAGGCCAACTCTTGCCAAGACCTAGATGGGCACCCCCAGGAAACTGATCGCTAAAAACGGCTTGAACACTACCCATAGGCAGCATCTACCACTGTCCATACTTCCCTTCACCCCACACAGAAACTGCTAACACTGTGTTTTGAGTGAGGAGCCTCCTTCATGCTCCCTGGCTCCACGCCTGTACTTCTGGTTCATCACAGCCTGGTTTCTCCTTCACTTGGCAGGTCTAATGGGAAATCCCTAGCTACAAGAAACCCACACACCTGTGCATACTCCCTGGTCTCCTGTACTCACCTCAATGGCCTGAAAGGAATGTGTGTCTTTTTCTCCAGTCCTCTCCCCAAAGAGGTCTGGCAGACTGTGCTGAAGTTCAGTACTCTCTCTCTCCACCCCCTCCTTTGGGCCTCCCTGGTCAGGGGTATTTATTCTCTGTCTTACCTCCTCCCTCCTTCTGCTTCTCCCTCCTGGGGGGGTAGAGGTGCTGCCTGGAGGGTCTATCAGCAGGTACCCCTCAGTAGCCACCTGTGGGTCTGGTGTCCTTCTTGGCTTCTGTGTCCTGGGAAAGTGTACCTCGGGTATGGGGAAGGAGGGGCAGTGGGTAGAGAGGGTCTCTAGAGTCCTCCCCAGATGGGCCCTGTGCCAGCCGGGATATTGGCCAGTTCCCAACGTAAAGTTAGATAGGGAGATGAGTAAGGAAAGGCTAAAAGAAACTCATTTGTGTGGCCATGGACTTTGTGAGGGGCTTTTATCTAAGTTTCTTCCCAGGCTCATTAAACTCAGCCAGAGGAAAAACAGAATAAGCTTTCAGTAAGGCCCCACAATTAAGTACCAGCCCCTCTTCTTCCTGGAGCTTTCTCTGTCCTCTGCCTTCTTCCTGTTGGTGTCCCCTCCTTGGGTCCTTGCTGAGTCTGGATCCCAATGGACCCATCTGTCTTTCCCCAAAGCTCTAGGGCTACATTTTCTTTGTCTCCCAGGCTCTGGGCCCTGGGTCTAGCTAACTCATAACATGGATCCCTGGGGACCATGCTATCCTCCACTCCCTGGCCTTGGTTTTCTGAATTTCTGGCTGAGGAAAGAGGATGTGGTTTCCTTAACCCTCCCCTACCTCCAACACCAACCATATAAGACCAATGCCATCTGGTTTCTCTCTTAAGGGCAAAAATAATGAAAGAACATTTTAGAGAGCTAGAGAACAATTTTAATGTAAAACTAAATACCTTACATATTTAAATGTTTTTAAAAAGTCTATAAATAAAGCAAAGTGAATTTTAGTTGGATTCTCCTTGTTGTCTACTTATCAGTTTTATAACTCTAAGTTTTAAATTTACAACCCAGAGCATGCTAACTCGTACTATGCAAAAATAGAACATATCAAATCAGGCCATTCCATCTCAAACCACATCAAAACTAGTGACAACAAGAGCTCCAGGTACCTGCAGAGCCTGTAGCCTGACACTCACTGCATCGCCCTCAAGCCATCTCTGCTGTTTCCCTAAACCTACCAAACTTAGGCTGTGTGAAGACTTCAAAAATATATATATCCCAGGGACTTCTACTTCTGGCCAAAATGGAGTAGCAAGAAGTAACAGCCCCCTGAAGGAACCAAGAAATGGACAATATACATAAACACTGGTTTGCAAGACTATGGGCATCAGGCAATGAAGTACAGTGAGCCCTGAGATATGGGAAACAAATAAGGTGAAACCCTGTGGATTCCCCAGCTTCCTGCCCTAAGAAAGTTTCCATGTTGCAGCACAGGGAAGGAAAACCCAGGCAAAGTCCAGAGGACACCCTAAGTTAAGGACATGAAGATGAAGAGTTCAGGAAACTCAAGCCGCCTAGATTTAAAGAGAGAGTATCAAAAATGAGAGATCTACACAGAGAGAGAACTCCAGAGATGTAGCGGGTCCTCCTTCAGCTGAGGTCCTGATCAACACATGCATGTCAGCAAGCTACGTAAAACTGGGGAAAGAGCCACCTGAAAAGATGAAAGGTAACACTATCCAGTGCTCACACAGGGCCAAGGACAGTGACTGTTTCCACCAGCCAGACTGGAAAGCGTCAAGATTCACAGGGCACTAAGTAGAGAATGCAGAAGGATCTAGCCTCAGTAGTGGGGAATAACGACCCTTAGACTGAGCACTGCTCTAGTCCCACCTAACAAATCTTAAAAGCAAGACCCAAATGACCTAACTACGTACAAGTTACTTGACTGATTCTCTGAACAAAGCAGAAGAATATCTATAGAGATATGAAAATATGCAGCACCAAAGTAAAATCTGCAGTCTCACAGGTGATCAAACTTGCCAGACATGCAAAGAAGAAAAATGACCCATAATGAAGAGAATAAATAAAACTGATCTAGAAGCAGATATTAGAACTACAAGATAAAGATATTAAGATGAGAATTATAACTGCATTAAATAGATTAAAAAAGTTAAGTAGAGACATGAAAGATATTTTTTAAAATTGAAATCAGGAGCGCCTGGGTGGTTCAGTAGGTTAAGTGTCAGCCTTCTTCTCAGGTGAAGATCCTGGGATCTAACCCTGTGTCCAGGTCGCTGCTCAGTGGGGAGTCTGCTTCTCCCCTCCCTCTGCCTCTCCTCCCTCCGCCACTCCTGTTCTCACTCTTTTTCTAAAATAAATAAAAAAATCTTTTAAAAATAAAATTGAAATCAAACTTCTAGGGATAAAAACTGCAATTCATAAGACATAAAACTCACTGGATGGAGATATGTTGTGGAAGAAATGATTAGTAAACTTGAAGACAAGGAATTAGAAACTATTATTTTATATTATATTATAAAATTATAGTTATATATTTCAATATCTCTCTTAAGAATTAATAGAACATACTTAATAGTAAAACAATAGATGTTTTCCCTCTAAGATCACAGGACACTTATCACTTCTATTCACAATATCCTGGTATTTCTTGCCAATGCAATAAAACAAACTAATTGATTAAATGCATCCAAATTTGAAAAAAAGAAGTAAAACTGTCTTTATTCACAAGCAACATGATCATCTATGTAGAAAATCTAATGCAATATACAAAAAACTTATAAAATAATGATCAAGTTTAGCAAAGTTCAAGATTCAGGACTAACGTAAAGAAATCAATTATAGTTCTGTACAGTAGCATAATGGATAATCATAAATGTTAACTAAATAATACCACTTATAATAGCATCAAAATATGAAATACAGAGAAGTCTGATGAGAGACATGAAAAACCTGTACAATGAAACTACAAAACATTTCTAAAAGAAATTGAGGGAGACCCTAAAAATGAAGAGATATACTATGTTCATGAGTTGGAAAACTCAACAATGTCAATTCTCTCTAAACTGACCAATATCAATTCAGTACAATTCAAATCAAAATTCCAAAAGACTACTTTGTATAAATTTTAAAACTGCTGTTAAAATTCCTATGAAAATACAGTGAGACCACCTTTGAAAATGAAGAACAAAGTGAAAGAATTAACAATACTGATTGCAAGACGTCTTACAAAGCTACAGTAGTCAAAACAATGTGGTATTAACATAAAAAATAGAATAATAGGTCAGTGAATTGAACAAAGAGTCTAGAATGAGACCCACACATATATAGATAACTGATTTTCTACAAAGACACAAAAGCAATACGGTTGACCATGGATAGGCCAATAGCATTAGAACAACAAGATATCCATATGGAAATAAATTAACTTTGATCCATATGTTACAGTATATACAAAAACTAACACAAAATAGATCACAGAGCTAAATGTAAAACCCAAAATGCTTCTAGGGGAAGAAAAAGAATATGGATTTTTGTGTATGTGTGATTGTGGTGATGAATTTTTAGATACAACATCAAAAGTGTGTACTATGAAAGAACAACTTGATAAACTAAACTTCATCAATTAGGAATGTTTGATTTTTTTTTAAGACCATTAAGAGAAGCAAAAAACAAATCACAGACTGGGGGAAAATGTAAAGTATGTATCTGATAAAGGACTTACATGCAAAATATATTTTAAAAAATCCAAACTCAATAATAACAAAACAACCCAACAGAGAAGTGGCAAAGATTTACAGATGGCAAATAAGCACATGAAAGATGTGAAGCATCACTATTTATTAGGGTCATATTGAAAGCACAATGAGATACTATTACAAACCTACTAAAATGGCTAAAATAAAAAATACAGACTATATCAAATGTAGGCTAAGATGCCAAAAATTGTAACTCTCATACATTATTAGTGGAAATGTAAAATGGTACAACCACTTTGGAAAATGGTACAACCACTGTGGAAAATAGTTTGGCAGTTAAAAAGTTAAACATATACCTCCAGTATGATCCAGCTATTTCATTCCTAAGTATTTACACAGGAAGGGGAAAAAAAAGCCACAACATGTCCAAACAAAGACTTACATGTTCACTAAAGCTTTATTTGTAACAGTCAATTCTGGAAACATCCTAAATGTCCATCAACAGATGAATGGATAAACAAACTATGACATAATTACACAACAGAATGCTACCCAGCAATAAAAATAATTAAGTTACTTATATATGCTACAACATGGATGAATCTCAAAATAATTGTGCTGAGCAAAATAAGCCAGACAAAAAAAGGAGTACATATTGTCTGATTCTATTTATATAAAATTCTAGGAAATGCAAACTAATGTAGCATAAAGCATTTCAGTGTTGTCTGGGGACTGGAGCAGGGGCTGACCAGGAGAGATGGGAGTGAGGGATTTAAAAAGGTATAAGGAAACTTTTGGGAGTGATGAATAAGTTCATATCTTGATTGTGCTTGGGTTTTATGGGTGTGTACATGTCAAAACTTATCAAACTGTACACTTTAAACATGTGCCATATGTTGTATATCATTTATACATCAGTAAACTATTAAAGATTAAACTAAATACACCTAAGGGCTGGAGGTAGAGAATATCTAAGTCCCTATACCATAGGTCTTAAGTGGCTGAAATGTCAAAGGTCAGATGCTGTGGCAGCCATGGAGGTGTGATGTTCAAATCTCCTTCACAAGAGCCTGCTGCTGGGAGCACAGCTGACTGGCAGTACCAGCTGCTGCTCGCTGGCTCCCCCTCCATGTTAGCAGGAAGGCCATACTTGCCCAGGCTACCTCCACTAATGACTTAGTACTGACCCATTCCTGCCAATGTAGGAGCCTTCTGATGGGAAACCTTTGCTTGGGGCTGCCCATTCAGCCTGGCCAAAACTTTCTCAGAATCACATTTCTGTATTGACACATTCCTGGAAAGAGAATTCCTAGATCTATTTAGATATCTAGAAACAGATAGCCCAGTGGGTTGGATGCTCCAATCATCAAGACAGCTTTGGCAGGGATTGAAGGCACTGGGGAGGTTACTCTGCTCACCTACCACCCTGTGAGAACATATGGAGGATCCATGAACGGATCTCCTTGGTCTTGGCTCCATAGACAACAGGGTTGACCACAGGTGGTAGTAGTAGATAGATATTAGCCATAATCACATGGAGCAGGGAGGTAGGGCCCCCCAGCCTGTGCACCACTGAGAGCCCGATGAGGGGCACATAGAAGACTAGGACAGCACAGAGATGGGAGACACAGGTGTTGAAAGCCTTGAGTGCTGCCCCCTGAGAAGACAGCTCCAACACCGTCTTCAGGATGAGAATGTAGGAGAGGCCAATGAAGAGGGAGTCCACACCCATCACTGAGAGGATAATGAAGAGTCCATATACTACATTAACCATGGTGTCAGTACAAGACAACTTCATAATATCTTGGTGCAAACAGAAGGAGTGTGTGACAGTATGCGTTTGGCAGTATGACAACCGCTTCAGGATGAAGGGCAGTGGGAAGAAGAAAACAAATCCCCTGGTCAGGGCAGCTAGTCCAATCTTGGCCACAGTAGGCCCTGTGAGCACAGAAGCATGCCGCAGCGGATGGCAGATGGCCACGAAGCGGTCAAAGGCCATGGCCAGCAGGACAGCTGACTCCATGGCTGACAGAGCATGGATAAGGAACATCTGGGCCAGACAAATATTGAATCCTATCTCTTGGATGCCTGTTAAGAAGAGGCTGGCCATCTTGGGCATGGTGACAGAAGACAGGACTAGGTCAATGGTGGAAAGCATGGCCAGGAAGAGGTACATGGGCTCATGCAGGCGCCTTTCCACACGGATGATGAGGACAATGGCCAGGTTGCCCAGGGTGGCTAAGACATACATAAAACACAGTGGAAAACCCAGCCAAAAGTGTATGTTAGGCCCCAGGCCAGGGATGCCCACCAGCAGGAAATATGCTGGGTGTACCAGAGTTCCATTTGGAGTGGCCATGACAGGAACCAAGTGCTGAAGCTTCTGCATGCAAGTCCAGGGTCTATGAAGGGGTAAAGGAGAAACACCATTCAGTCAGGGCTCAGAGGAGAGAAAGGGCTTACAAGGCAAGGGCACTGGAGTTGTGATAACAGTAGCAAACAGAAGATTAAGTACTTGTAATTCTGAACTCCAGCCTCTCTGTGCTCTGAGTCTCCTTATACACACTTCCCGAAGGTCCCATTAATCTCAGTGTGTGAGAACCCACTCAGAAAACATGCAACAGCTCTTCTTTTCCAGAGCTGAAGCTGTGGACCAAGACACTACTCTTAACCACTTCTCCAACACAGTGAACCTGCCCAGAACGTTCCACACTGACCCCAGCTTTTCTAGTGCATGTGGGGTTAAAGTTCACTTGGGTCCAGAAAGTAAGGCTCAGTCTATGATTACCTTTAAGATCCACTCTAATCTGATTTAGGGCAGAAAGCAGGGGTTTGATCTGGTATAGGGTTTCAAGAGACAGGTTTGTGTTTAGGCTTAAGGAGCATTTCCCAAACTTCCCTGATAGATTCATCTGAAGCAGTTACTGAAAACACTATTCCCAAAGTCTGACTCCAGGCCCTGAGAATCAGAATTTCCAGGGCAGGGGTCCAGGAATCTTCTCCCCAGGTGATTTTTGTTTTTAATCAGGGAAATTTGTGAAAAGCAGTTCTGGTGTTCTGGGAGGTGGGGAGATGGGGGTGAAGAAAGATGATCATTTCTAGTCCCCAACAAAGAACAGAACAGAATTTTTCATCAGGATCTCTGGAGAGCTGCATGAGAGTCAGTCCAATTGTGCTTGGCTGGGGTGTGACATGGAAAGAAGAGCAGTCTGGGCCGCGGCTGGTGCTATGTGGTGTCCGCAGGCACATCCCCCTTCTACCACTACCCTCCCTGGTGATCACACAACCACCAGGCTCCACTTCCTGAGTCTCACATACCACTCTTTTCTAGGCTTCTGTCCTGAGATCCAACCCTATAAGCTGCTGCCTCTTCACATTTCTACTTGGATAGCCTATGGGCCTCACACTCATCTTGCCCCAAAAGGAACACCTTCCAAATGGTCCCGCCCACTCACCCAAGTCATCCAGGTCAGGACAATCAGTCCCATCTTGATTTTTCTGCTCTTTTACCTCCACATGTGATTTTACTTTTCTAACTAATCTATTATGACCTTTCCTCCTATTTAACACACCCTCCTTCTCTCCCAACTTCATTATATCATCCACTCTGCTCTGATTATGAAAAGAGCTCCCTAACTCACCTCCCTGCCTCCAAACCCAGATATTTCAATTCACTTTCTGCATTGCAGCTATCTAAACAGCAAAACTAGACATATCGGGCTCCTGTCTAACAAGTTACTGGTGACTCCGATAGCGCTCAAAGTTGAAACCACATGGTCTGCATTCAGGGTCCTTCGGGGGGTGGCTCAGACTTAACTTTACAGCCCAGCTTCTCAGTTTCCTTTTTCATTATGGATCACCCACCGCCGCTACCACCACCACACATCCATTTGTCCCGCACATGTAATTCCCCCGGATAAATTCATTCCCCTTGCCTTGTTTCTTAGGTGAAGGGTAGGAGGCTAGAACTGGGGAGTCCTTCCTGGCTCAAGGGATAGATATAGTTTAGAATGGGCCTCACAATGTTTGAAGAAACTCCTCTTTGGTTATCGCTGAACAAGTTCTGGGATCTCAGCGGCTGTAATCTGGGATGTGAGCTCCAGGCAGACTTCTTCAAGCAACCAAGAGAGCCTAGCAGAGGCCCGGCTTTCTCCAGCAATACTTTCCGGCTAGATCTCTGGGCAAGACTCCCTGCCGCGCCTCGCCCCACCGCCCCCCCTCCCTGGGCTGAGCCCGGCTCACTCAACAACATTGCATCGCCCAAAGCCGCGGCGCGTTTTATAGCTTCTCCCGGACCCTGGGGAGTGTGAGGGATGATGAAGAGTAAATTACTCGGGGCTCCCTGGGAGCCACGCTCCACTCAGGCACCCAAGAAAAGCCGAGCCCTGACTCCTACCCAGAGTGGCTGTGCCGTTACTATTCTAAGGCTCAGGAGACTAGAGTGAAGGCGAGCGCCGGGGGGCGGAGAGAAAAGGGATGACCTGCACTGGAAGAAAGGAGCAACTGAATGGAGGTGTGGGCATGTACTAGAAAGTGCACAGCCACGGATACTTCCGCTCACACTCCTAAATGGGCTATTCAAGGGGATCCAGACGGTGCTCAGTTAACACACTGCTGCTTTTTGATGCTGCCCCCTTGTGATCATGTCCGAAAATTGCAGCCTCACGGCTGACGGAGCCACAGCTCTGAGGATGCGTCTTCAAGGACCAAGCACCTAAAACTCAGTGGTCTTGAATTTGAACTCCTTCCATTCCAGTACGCTGCCCCTTAGCTCTCCTACTCTCTCAAGCCAACTCTTTCTTCCTTGAGCCATTAATCATAGCTCACCTGTCACACCAGAAATGGGACAGTTACAGAGGTTATTTAAATGTGGGGCTCTGTCAGGAAACAGACGTGTCCAAATTGGAGTCCAACCACTTGCTCATGGTATGACCACCCTTAGCCTCAGTTTGATGTGAAAAATAAAATGAGATATCAGCAATTCTCCAGTGAATGTTGTGTCATCATTACTACTCAAAACAACTGCAAAAGCCAAAGAAATAGGAAATTCAGTTGAGATAGTGCTACAACAGCCAAAGGAAAAAAAAAATACATTGGGAAGGAAGAGTGTACAGCAGTACAGAAGGCTGCTGAGAGACCAAGCAGTATCGGGACAGAAAATAAAAGGTCACTTGTTACCTTAAGAAAGTCTTGTGGGAAGAGAATCTTGAATGCAGCAAGTGAGGAGTAAGTGGGTTGGGAAGAAAGGGAGAAAGTGGATGTAGACAACTCTTTGAATAAGTTTGCATAGGAAGAGAAGGAGTGAAATGGGAAATATGTGAAAAATTGATAGCTCTAAGGAGTTTTTAAATGTGTATTTGAGCTGAAGAGATTGAACACAAGTATATGGAGTTAGTAGAGAAGCTCCCTGTTCTTAACGTTCCTGGTGGGGATCCTCAAGGCTATGACACTTCAGCCCTATATAGTAACCATGAGAAATCTTACCTGTTCTCATAGCTTCTATTACCAAAACAGGCCAGACTAATATTATGAACTGCAGACATGATAATGTCTATTGGAAATCACCATATTGGTGTTGGTGTTCCTCAGGCACCTCAAACTCAATGCCTCTGCTAAGCTCATTATCTCTGATCCACAGTCAATGTCCCCAATGTGTTTTCTGTTGCCTGTCACAAAATGACTCTGCTACCCAGTAGTAACCATTCCATGTTAGGTGCTGCTTCTACAAGGAAATCTCTCCTATAGGACAATGTTCTCTTGGGGTGCCTGAGTGGCTCAGTTGGTTAAGCACCAGCCTTCAGCTCATGTCATGATCCCAGTGTCCTGGGATCGAGCCCCACTTTGGGCTCCCTGCTAAGTGGGAAGCATGCTTCTCTCACTCCTGCTCCCTCTGCTTGTGCACGCCTGCTCTCTCTCTCTGTGAAATAAATAAATAAAATCTTTATAAAAAAAAAGAAAATGTTCTCTTATTTGCAAGGGTATCCAAATTCCATTTGTAGATGAATAATGCCATTGTCTTTTGTTAGAAGATACTGCTGGATGTGTCAATACAAAGCCACAAACACCCACCATGAAAACAGAGCATGGTTTTACCTGAGGTTAAAAATGATTTCTTGTGTTAACCTGTAATAAGGCAAGAAAAAGAAATGTATGCTATGAGATTTAGAAAAAAATATTACTCATTTGTGGAACATAAGAAATATCAGGGAGATCGGTAGGAGAAGGAAGGGAAGAATGAAGGGGGAGTAAACAGAAGGGGAAATGAACCACGAGAGACTATGGACTCTGGAAAACAAACTGAGGGTTTTGGGGGGGGGAGGGCTAGCCCAGTGATGGGCATTAACGAGGGCACGTATTGCATGGAGCACTGGGTGTTATATGCAAACAATGAATCATGGAACACTACATCAAAAACTAATGATGTACTGTATGGTGACTAACATAACATAATAAAAAATTTTAAAAAAAGAAAAAATATTAACCATTATTTGTAGATTAATGATTATATATGTATAAAATCCAAAAGAATCCATTGATAAGTAATTTAAATTAATAAAGTTATAAGTTATATAAAGGTTGCTGAATACTGATAATTTGAATTAATAAGTAAATATATAAAGGTTGCTAAATACAAGGTCAATGTACAAAATTCCACTGTATTTCTTTACAAAATACACATGATTTTTTAAAACATTTACAACAGCATAGAAAAATCACACATCTAAGAGTAAATCAAACAAAGGATACAGAGGACCTTCTATACAGAACACCAGAAGGCATCCTTAAGAGAAACTGAGGACTAAACAGAAGAAAAAAAAAAACTATGTTCTTTTATAAGAAAACTCAATAAGCTGAAAAATTTAATTATCTCCCCAAAATTTTTCTACAGATTCAATGCAATCTTAATAATATCCTAACAGCTCATTTTGTAAAGCTTGATAAGCTTAATTAAAAATTTATAGCAAAACATAAATGGTTGAAAATAGCCATAACACTCTTGAAGAACGGAACCAACATGGGAAAACTTGATATATCAAATATCAAGACTTATTATAAAGGTAGAGTAATCATGAAAGTGTAATAGTGATATTGGTTCAGGGTAGACAATTGAGCCAATGAACAGAAATAAAAGCCCAGAAGCACATCTATTGATTTAAGGCCAGTTGGGTTTTTTTTGTTTTTGTTTTTTAAGATTTATTTATTTGAGAGAGAGCGCACAAAAGCGTGCAAGCGGGAGGGGCAGAGGGAGAGGGAGAATCTCAAGCCGACTCCACACTGAGTGCAGAGCCCAACGAGGGGCTCAATCACAGGACCCTGAGATCATGACCCAAGCCGAAACCAAGAGTCAGACGCTTAACTGTGCCACCCAGGCACCTCAATGACCAGTTGTTACATGACAATGGTAGCACAACAAAGCAATGAGGAATGGATATTTTTAATAAATGATACTGGAACTATTGTATATTCATATGGAAAAAATGAAATTTGAGCCCTAAACTCATACCACTCACAAGTATCAATCCTTCATAGATTTCAAGTAGAACTATGAAAGGCAAAGCAATTGAACTTTCCAAAGTAATAGAAAAGAATATTTTCATGACCTCAGGTAAAGATTGATTTCTTAATGCCAGCTAATTCATTCGTGGATATTTATTTGTATGTGACAGGCACTCTTCTAATTGATGAAAATACATCAGTGAACAGAACAGATAAATGCTTTTGTGGAGCTCACCCACTACCCACTATGATTTAGCATTACTTTGTAGGTATATCTGTCTAAATGTATCCCAAATAGTCTCCTTTTCCTAGAGTTCAGAAATTTTATCTGAAATTATCTAGGTATGGATCTTTCATTTTATGAATAAGCAAGCATCTTAAGACTTGGGTCTTTATGGAAATTTCTTCCTAGTTATTTCCTTGATTACTGATTTCACTCCATCTCCATCCCCTCCTTTCCTTCCTTCTGGAATGCCTATATTTGGCCTCCATGTCTCTTGTCTTTCTTTTCCAAGTCTATATATTTGCTGAAAAACAAAGAACTACACATGATCAATTTGAGAGATTTTCCCAGAACATGGTGCAAAAAAACAATGGCTACTCTTTTCTATTCTGTTTCATTCTGTTTCGTCTCTCTCTCTCTCTCTTTTTTTTTTAATTTACACCTCGGAGTTTTAGGGATTCAAGAAAATGCTCCCATCTCTTATCCCTCTTGGTTCAAAACAACCAAACATTCCCCACAAAATCTGCACACTATGCTTTACTGTTATGATTTCCAATAATTTGCTATTGTTTGCACACTGCTTTTCTTCCGTAGCCATCTTCTCGTTTTAAGACAATAGGATTTTCTCAGCTGTCACTCATGTTATGCTTTCATTTTTTAAGGTTCTCTCACTTTCCTATTTTTTTTGCTGGGCCATTTGGTTTGACTTTTCATTTCTGTTCTCTTTTTTTCAAGCTCTGGTATTTTTCCACATTACTAGCTTCCTTTTATCTGTTCATGATTATGAATGATGGTTTGACAAATCACTCTTCTTAGCTGACATATGTTCTCATAATGTTCTGCCTTTTCAATGAACAGATTGGGCTTCTTCCTAGGAGGGTTATGAGGACTAACTCAGGTGAGCTGTCCAGCCCATACTCGAAGACCCATGGAGACATGAGGCAGAGCTCTTTCCACAGGTGCCAAATGCTGGAGGCTCTGAAGTGAGGGCCTCCCTTCATGGTTTCATGACAGCTTTCCCTCTACCTTATTCTCAACAGATTCACAGGAATCACAAATTTTAGAATGAATTTTGCTCTCTTTTGTGTGATAGCATTGTATATTCTTGATAAATTTTATCTTCTTAGTTGAGTTTTTGGACACACAAAATTAGGAAGCAGAATCATGGAGTACCGGGTGTTATACACAAACAATGAATTCATGGAACACTACATCAAAAACTAATTATGTACTGTATGGTGACTAACATAATTAAAAATTTAAAAAAAAATAGAAAGCAGAATCAAAGTTAAGTTGTCATCTTCTCAAAACCCTCCCGAATGCAGGGTTGTGGACCCAGGGACTCACCTTAGAAGGCAGGAAAATTTTTACTACGTCAAATGGTAAGAGTAGAGTAATTCTAAGTAGGCTAAGGGTGAATTAACCCCAAAGTCGGTAGAGATTTAGTGAGGGCATTTTAGGCCTCCAGGATGTTACTACTATGAAGTAGTAAACAGCATTACATACAATTCCTCAAATTTTGGTTGTTTTCTTCTTTAAGCTATATCCAGGATTGAGGTAGGACTAACTTCTAAGGAACTGCGTATCTTGTCCAAAATCTGTCTCTGGACATTGACTATGTATCAAAAATTATTAGTTTCATTTATTAGTTTCATTTACAAATAAGTTCATTCATTTATTTCATTTCTGATCAAAGCTATAGATTTCAGAGATCTGGAATGTGGTTCCAAGAATAATAAATGTCATTAATAAGCAGATAAGAAGCAGCCTCGTTTTTAATTGCTGGGGGGCAAGACGTGTGAATAAAGTCATCATAAACCCTCCAGTCAATAAATAATTACAGGAAATCTATAGCAAGAATGTTGACACTTTGGTAATCAGATTGGCATAGAAATAACAGTGGCATTTGTATGCTCATCTGAGCAGGTAAAGATGGTATGTATTAATGATGAGATAGAGGGATACCTGTGAACTTTAGAAGTGATAACTGACAAAGTAAGAGTGTGTCAGGAATTGAAGGAGGAGGAGAGGATCCTCCCTAGGAGTTGAGCTGAAAAAGCAAGTGAGGGAGCACTGGAAAACATTCCGATCCAGTAAATGTGTTGTTCTACAAGTGGTAGAGAAAATATGGAGTTAATGTTAGACGTTTAAAAAAAAAATACTGAACCTGCTTAATTGGACAGGAAAAAAAAAAAGAGGGAAATGCAATAGTAAAGGATGTTAGAGTCACATCTCACTAACCAGGAAGAGGTAACGACATTTATAGAAGTTCTGGAAAATATAAAAGCTCAATGAGAAGAAGTAAGAAAATAGGAAGACAGAGCTGGACCAGGAGAGGCCACTCTGGGTCCCTGAAGGCTTAAGCTCTGGAAGAAAAGAGCAGCTCCAGTTCAGGAATGAGCCGATCATGACTTTTCTAGCACATGGGAAACAGCACAAGAAAGCCAGACTCATAGATCTAAGGAAATCCAGCACAGTAAGCAGCTGTGGTAGCCACTTTGGCGAGAGCTGGAATCCTTGTTATCCTACAGTAGGTACAGAGAAATACAAAGAAAAAAGCAGTTAATAAGGATTGTGGAAAATGTTGGGTCCTAACCTTTGATTGAAATTTGTTTTTGTTGAATATCATGCATCCGGCTCAGAAGAAAGTAGATGTTGTATCCTCAGAAAAAGCATACTCTCTTGCTATAATCAGGATGCTTGGAAAGTATGGGGACAAAGAGGAGATAGAAAGGAAAATGTAGAGCTTTTATAATATGCATAATACTTAAGGGAAGAATGGGACATTGAAAATTTCTAAATTGAAAAAAGAGAAGTTTTTCAGAAACCATTCTCAAAAAGAAGATTGTTTATTTAAGTAAGTTTTGCGGGGGTTTTTTTTCTCACATTGTGTAATCATAGCATCACTCCTCAAACTTCTTAATTAGAGACACTCCCTTGTCTGGCCCTAGACAAGAAACAATAGGCACAGATTGACAAAGAAAACAATTTCAAAAACTTGAAACCACCAATCCCTTATTCTTCCTTTCTGCCTCCTCCATAGATAAGAATACATTTCTCTGTAAGAACTATGGCCTGTGATGGCAGCGTGCATTTGAACTTCCTTTTGACTAGGAAAATGCTATTGTACAATGTGGTGGCCACATTTTGTTCTGAGAACTTACGCGTGTTTTCTAAATTTTATGAATATGGAGTTGGTGTATGTTGTGGGTATTTGTCATTCATTGTGGCCACTCAGCATTTGGATTGGTCTTCCTGTTTGAGGAACTTCCCTCTTTATGATTCTACATCGCCCCAAGATGGAAGCCATAAACTCAACTTCCTGGCTAATCGGTTTTTCTACCACAATAAAAACTCCAAAATCACAAGGGCTTACAACAAACATTTTTTCATTCATCTGTCATGTCCTCAGCTGCAGGTAGACTGCCGGGGACTCTGATCCACAGGTCTTCTCATCCAGGAGCCTAGCTGAAGGAGGGGCTCCTCTTTGGGACCTGTCTTTACTGTGGCAGAGGGAAAACATGAAGAAGTGGTGCAAGCATGTCTCATAAATCTTCTGTAAGAAACTGAAATACGTCCTTGGCTCCCATTCTGATGATCCAAGACAGTTATATAGGTCTGATAAGGGCCTGGGGCAGTATTCTCCACCTATACGGAGGCACTCTGAGTCGTAAGGCCGTGGGTGGGGTTGGACATTGCCCTTACAAGAAAATAGATGGGAGCAATAATCCAATCCAGTACCACGGGTGAAAGCATGTGATCTAAGTGCTGCCAATCATGTAAACCTGCGAGAAGCAGACTCGGGAGCTAAGAACATAAAAAAGCAGATGCTACATTGAATCGTGCTGGTGCAAATCGTTAATAGAAGAATCCATCTTCTAGAGAAAGCAGAGATAGCTTCTTCTTTTTTATGGTTTTCCTTTTTATTTAATCAGACTGGTGGATAAACATAAATACAGCACAATTACCTCAGATATTCTTCATATTGTATACACACAGACCAATGAACGTAATCTGAAAGAAACCTGCCATCAGCAATGAAATGCATACAGCTTTTCCTTCTGTAGCTCAAAAAAATTTAAAAACACACAAACTTAGATTTATCAGCACACACTCTCCTGTGACAAATGATTCAGACATAAATAGTGGGTGCAGAGAAACCATATGCTAACATATGTAGAACCTTTGTTAATGAAAACCCAGAAGCAGCCATAAGGATGAAGATCCATTCAGTGACTGGTAACTAGTTGTGCCCTCAGGGGCACCATCGGCAGAGATCGTGCTGCCGAGAAAAGCTGTGTACACACACAATGAGAAAATAAACTGCAAGTTCAACACATGCATGTTTAATACTGGGAAAATCACGGCCCTCCAAAATTTCTCCACGTTTGTAAAAGCCCTCTGCACTCAACTAAAATTAAAATGATCTTAAAAGGATAATACTTGTAACATTTACTTAAGTCTTTTCAGCCATAGAAACTGCAACAGAAAATAAATGTTCAGAGTCATTTTCAAAACAAAAACAAAATCTATTCTTCTGATGACATGCATGATTAAAAGGTCTATGCAAGAAACATCGCTCTACATTCCCAATGACTAGGAAAAAACCTCAAGTCAATTTTTAGTTTGCAGATGGTCAAAGGATTTTGTATTCCAGCAGGAGTTCAAATCTTCTGGATCTTTTCACCAACAACCACTGGATGTTCTTTTCTGATTTTCTCAGCAGCAACCGCTTTGTAATTGAAAGAGCAATGTGTACATTGGAGTAACGGTGTATACAGTAAACATTTCCACACCAGCATTCAGACCCAGTTAGTCCCACTTTCTTCCTACACGTGAAACAGCAATTCTTTTTTTTTTTTTTCCTTTGGTTTTTCAAGAGACTTGCTTTGCTCTTCAGAGGGCTGCTATGCTGTATCTGATACCGGAGCTTACAGGTCTTCTGGTTCAGGTCCTGCTTTGTCCACAGATGCACTGTCCACTTGGGAAGATGCTAGAGATTCTGATAAAAGTGGCGGATTGGACACAGGGCTTGGCAGGACAGATGCAGACATGGAGTCTAGCGGTGACGGAGTGTCCAGGACACTGCCAGCTGTGCACTAGATGGGTAAAGATTCAGACAGACTACTGACAGAAGCTGCAGGTGGGCCTATTCTACCATTACCACTATTCTGTCTTTGGAGATGTTCTTTATAGAATACTGAACACATGCCATTTGTACAAGGCTTTCCATAAAATCCGCAGCCAGTGGAACAAAGCATAGGCACTTGGCTGTGATTAGTTTCTTGCGCCATGTTCCTCTGTTGCACACCATCAAAACCTCCACAATGTGTTTGCTTCGCCTCAGATTAATTTCACTAGTGCCCACGTTTGGGAGTAAGATCTGCGTTAACCATGCACAATGGAGGTAGTAGTGATATCTCGACCGGAGTGAACCTACAGAGTAATTTGATGATGTTCCTACCTGCATCATCCATCAGCTACCTAATATTCCTTAATAAGTCCTTTTTCTGCTTAAAATACATTTCTGGAACTTTAACTCTTATTATTAGTCAGCATTTTGTCTGGCTGGCTCCTGCCTCAGTCTTCTGCTACCCACATCCAAGGCAATGAGTTTGGCCAAATACCTCTAAACTCTATCACACTCTGATAAAGAAACTATATCAATTTTATCTTTTCTACTGTAGAAATATGCCTTCTTTTCTATCACCTACTGAATAATACTATAATTATATCGTTAGCCACAAAATATTTTCCCAAAGCAAGGTTGTAATGGCATTTTAAAAATAAATTTTTATGAAATGTGGTCATAAAATAATAGCAAGCCTAAAAAAAATCACAGTTGACCCTTGAACAACGCAAGGGTTAAGGGCACTAGCCACCCCACACATACCCTGAACAGTCAGAATTTTGAATCCCCCCCAAATTTAACTACTAATACGCTACTGTTAGTCAGAAGCCTTGCTGATAACAGTCAATTAACACTTTGTGTATGTTTTACGCATTATATACTGCATTCTTACAATAAAGTAAGCTAGAGAAAAGAAAATGTTAAGTAAATCATAAGGAAAAGAAAATACATTTACAGTACTGTACTCGACAAAATCTGTGTATAAGTGACCTGCACAGTTCAAACCTGTGTTGTTCAGGGTTAGCTCTACTTATATATTTGAAATTTCACTTGTGGTGACCATAGCATAACATAAAAATTTGTCAAATCACTGTGTTACACACCTGAAACTAATGTAACATTGTGCGTCAACTATACTCAATTAAAAAAAAAAAAACCCAGTTCAACAATTTCTGGGGAAAACTAAATTCAAAACTGCAGTTACAGTTTATTTAATGACAATGAAAGTGCCATTACAATGTATGGAATATAGTCTGACACAAATTTAGAGAAAACTTTATACTCTCCAATAAATAAACTAAAAAGTAATGCAAGAAGCAAGGGGGGGGAAGAGAATGAGGAGAAGTAAAATAGAGGAAAATCAGTAAGGATAAAATCAGAAAAAAAAGCAAGTTAAAATAACCATAAATTAACAGGTTCCTTGAATGGAATAATAAATTAGAACTTTCGCGGTAAAGATAAGTCTCTTGGTGAAAAAAAAAAAAAGTAGTGGTAAGCACATAATATTAGAGATCATAATCAAGAAAAAGGCCTAGAAATGGAGAAAAATAGAAGTTAAGATAATACTTTTAATTTGGATTGCTGAACCCAATTTCAACCTACGAAGGAGTGGGGGTGGTTTTTCCACAGGAACAAGCAATTCTGAGACAAAAGTAGGGTGAGAATTCAACTCAATTTGACACTGTCTACCCCAAAATTGCATCAGATCCACAGGTTAAGGGTTCAGTCCTACAAGACTGCCCCGCCCCCACACACAGCTTGTTACCTGTACTTCTACCTACTGGCTATAAACCACAGGTTCCTCTTTGGGTTCAATTAATTTGCTAGAGTGGCTCACAAAACTCAGGGAAACATTGTACTTACTACATTATTAGTTTATTATTAAAGCTTATAACTCGGAAACAGCCACGTGAAAGAGACGCAGACGGCAAGGTACAAGAAGGGGTGCAGAGCTTCCATGACCCCTTT
This sequence comes from Ursus americanus, assembly GCF_024610735.1. NCBI lineage: Eukaryota > Metazoa > Chordata > Mammalia > Carnivora > Ursidae > Ursus > Ursus americanus. Next base: position 6,543,300 of record NC_142142.1, read on the forward strand.
AGGCATGCCACTCTTCCAGCACCTCCACACAGTTACCAACCCAGAAGTTCTCCCAACCCTGTCCTCTTGGGTTTTTATGGAGGCTTCATTATGGAGGCATGACTGATCAAATCATTGGCCATTGGTGATTGATTCAACCTCCAACCCCTTTCTCCTCCCCAGGGTATCAGAGGTAGGGGGGAGAGTAAGACTGAAAGTTACAACCCTGTAAATATAATATGGGTCCTCCTGGCTACAGTCCCCATCCTTGGGTGAGGTCCAAAAGTCATATCATTAACATAACAAAAGACACCTTTATGGCTCTCAGCACAAAGGAAATTCCAAGGGTTTCAGGAGCTCTGTGCCAAACATAAGCAAGAAGGCCAAATATATATTTCTAATTATAAATCACAATATCACAACTTCACATAATTACGCACTCATAAATTATGGAAACATTGACACTCTAACGATAATAACTTACTAAAACAAATTAAAAGTTGAAAGAAATCTAAATAGATACCAATACAATGAACTGTAAAGCTATTTCTTATTTTTTTAATCCAACGTAACACTGATATCAAAACCAATAACATTATTTGTCTGGCTCGTTCTTCAGCCAACCATCCAGAAACCTTGCTGTTTATTATATGTAACAGTTGCCATTGTAATATGTAGTTATATTCTCATATATAGATACACAAAGATATAAACATATATTGGTAACTAGAAATAAAAAATAATATATAAATATATATTTTTTAAAACATCTCACACACACATACATACTTTTATATTCCCATCCATGGCATCTCACACTGAATCCACACTGAAGTAGGTCTTCCTACTATTGCTGCTTTCCTTTGCTTCTAGAGTTGCTCCCTTCTCTCTACCCTCTGTTCTCAGTCTCTTGGGATAAGGAACATACACTCTCAGTGACTGCCCAGTCACATTCACAGGCCTCCAGTGACTCGGGAGCACTTCCAAAAAGGCTCTCCACATCCTCTAGACAGAATTGCAGGTTTTAGCTTCTAGGCTCCCCTTGCCCCTCTATTCCTGACTCTCTTTCCCTAAGTGAGAGTATTAACAAAGGTCTGAAGCTTTGCCTCCCTGAGCAGGAATTTCTTCTCTCTTAGCTTGGGCTAACATTGAGTGGGTGGGGGAGGGAGGCCCTAAACTCCCCTGCTTAGACTTTGAAGAAGTGTCCGCCTTGTTTTCTGGAAACTGAAGACAATCTAGAATACTGGAAGAACAGGAAGTCTTATTCCATTATTACAAAAGGTCCAGAAAGAGACTTTTGAGGTAGAGTGGGGCAACTACCCACTGTCTGAGGTGCACTGCTCTTAGCCTCCACCCCTCGCAGGTTTTTCTTCTGACTGCTATGTCACCATGTGCAGCTCTCCTGTCCTCTAAAGTTCAAGCATAAGCTTGTATGAAGCTTAGTGAGTCCCAAGGGTTTGTCCCAACTTCCCACCCCTTCCTTAGTCCTACTCCCTTCCTTACCCCTACTTTCTCAATGCCCTCACCTTCTTCCCTGCCCCCCAATCTGTTCTCAGTCTTTACTTCTCTTATGGTAACATTCTTCACCCACAGCAGACACCATCTCACAGTTAGCCACTCACCTTGTTGTCCTGGTCTGTGCTGCATTCAGGCAGAGGGCTGTGGTCTGAAGTTACAGCTACAGAATGTCTCCAAGACAGGGCCTCTCCTGCATATACACATCTGCCTTTCACAGCAAACAAGGCACTCTGAGTGAGGCTGGGAAGGACAGCTTCTCTGCAGGAGTGATGGGCTGATAGGCCTCCAAAAGCTCTCTGTCCAGCCTTCCCTTGGTGAACATGAGCGCTCTCCCCCAGCAACCATAAGATGCCCTTTTGTCTGGGCCCCTGAGAGTCAGTCATGGTCATGGACAATTGCAAGTTACAAATGAAAATGATCTCTCCATTAAGTATTTTAACTTCACAGAAGCTCCAAAGTACAACCAACTTGATCTTGAGCTCCTGACGAACAGAGACTGTATGGCTCATAGTTGTAATCCTAGCACCCAGTACAAAATGTCACAAAGAGCTGATGCTCAATATATGTTTAAAGCAACTTGTTTCACTTCACCTATTCACTCTTCTGTTAGGCAGCAATTTGTCCAGATCCAGGTGAGTAAGACAATCCAACTGAGACATCAGTAACCTCTTTCCTTCTTCTTTTTTTGCTCATGGTCCCATTGGTTTCAGGAATTTTCTGGTACTCACTCTTCAGAGTATCAACTATGGCCTGGGCCCTGACATTGGCACGAGGATCCAAAGAGTATCCAACAATGAGATTCTTTAGAACTGGGCTTCGGTTGGAGCCTTTCCTGGTTATTTTCCATGTGGACAGGACATGCCTTTATTGGCTTATTCAGTAAGCACCTAAGTATCAAGAAGAGGACGAAGTGCTGCGAGTGCGAAGAAAAACCCAAATCACTGCCTTAAGTAGCAGTTGTGTGTGCACATGACTGAGTCTCTGTCTTTGGGTGAGTATGGGGTACCCGTCATTTAAAATGAAAAATTTTAAAGAAATTAATGACAACTTGTGACCACGGTTTCCACTTCTACTCTATCGGATTTTAATACATGTTTCTATTTTTTTTTTAAGTTTTTATTGTACTTCTAGTTAGTTAATATACAATGTTATCACTTCAGGTATACGACATAGTGATTCAATCCTTCCATACATCACCAAGTGCTCATTAGAAAAGTGCATTCCTTAATTCCCATCTCTGTTTCTAACTTTAAAATGGATTGCAGCAATAAGTGATAAGAAGCTGCCTGTTTAAGTGTTAAAGGGTAAGAGTTTGCCAGGGAAACGCAGGAGGGTTTTTTTTGTTTGTTTGTTTGTTTGTTTGTTTTTTCCCGTAAGAACCCAGTATCTGCAGACCGGAGCCAGGAAAGGTCTTTCATCTTACAAGAAACTGCAAATGAGTGTCCAGGCCCGCGCTAAACTGGGTCACAGAACCAGACGCGACTGACCTCATAGGCTTCTGAGTTTAACACAGAAAACTGGCAAATGAACAGCATTAGGTCCGGTGCTACTACCCCGAAGGAACAAGGCACCCTCTGCAGAGCCTCTAGTCAGAGCGGAAGCGAGAGACTGAGGTGGTCCCTTGGGTCGAGAGTCAGCACGTCCTCTGCTAATGCACGGCTTGAGCGGCCTCATTCGGGACCCGAAACGCTTCCACCTGTCGTGGGACTGACTCCTGGGCCCCTTCACAGTTTAAAACACTGAGTGGGAGAAGGAGCCAGAAAAACCGACGTAGCAGAGAAAAAGCACTGGCACGCCGAGAGCCAATCTCCGATTGGCTAGAGTTGTCTTGATCCCTGTCTGTGATTGGCTGTTCCCACAAAGACGCCGCCGGCGTGCGATCCCGGCGCCCGGGCTCTGCCCGCCGCTCATTGGCTCCGGACCTATGGGCGGGGCCTGGGAGGCCTGCCTGAGAGGCCCAGGAGCCGGCTACTTTGGGGCCTTCATCTCCCAGCTGGCGGTAAGTGCTGCCGTGGCTTGACCTGGTGCTTGTGCCGCTACCGGCACTCGGCGGTGAGAACCGGGCGTCTTCACTTTCGGTTTCCGCGGCGGGCGCTAGTCCCGGCTGAGGAGGGAGGTGGGTGGACAGCTGTGCCTGTTCTGAAGTCAGTAGCCCTGCAGGCTCACCTTCTGCTGTCCGCGGGCCCTGCTCCGCAGTCTTGTGGTCGGGAGGTTACCACCCCTCTGCTCCAGAACCCCCGGGGTCACCGCCTCCCTCGCCCCTCTCTCCACTCTGGACTCTCCTCTCCAGGCTTTGCCACGTTCTGTCTCCCGCCCTGAAATAAATGTCTTTCCCAGACAGGCTCCCTACCCTGGCGAAGGCAAGGTCGAAGCAATTAAACGTTTAATCAAAGTTTTATCAAAGTAATTTATGTATAATAAAAAATAAATCAATAAACCGGGTCTTATATGGAAGAGCAATAGTAGCTACCTGACCCTAAGTCCTTCTTGCAGAGGCCACCACTTTGAACTTTTTCATGTTTAAATTTTTATGACTCAGAAAATCTAAAACATGCTTTTGCTGCATTTTTTGATTTATCGGTTTGATATTTCTTTATCTCACCTTCCTACTGCCACCATCTTCTCAATTTTCGATTTCTGTTTGCATTCTCCTGTTGATCTTCGTAGCTTGAAATCATAGGTAATCAACTTCTCTTGTGTCACCTTTAAGTGGTTAGCTCTTGGTGCCCCCACTGTATTAGATGATATTGACACTTCCATTTCCAACCTACTATCAGACCTCAACGTTTACACTTAATTCTTTCATATTCAAAAAATGTTTGAGGCACTCTTCTTGATGTTGAGGATGTAGTTGTGAACAAAATAAGAAAATATCCCTATCCTCATGAAGCTTCCAATGTGGGAAGATAATAATGTGTGTATATTAAGTGATGTTAAGGGCAGGATCATGGAGAAGTCATTTCAAGCTGCAAAAACAGCAGGAACCCAAATAGGGTAGAATAAATAGACGTGGGGTGTGCAAGAAAGTGTGGAAGTTTCTCTCTTTGCTTAACTGGGCACAGTTGCTGTTTCAGGGTTGAAGAGAGAGAGCTTCCTTACTGGACTGATGGTGGGGAACCAGGAGAGGCCCTCAGTAGGTTAGGGATTTCACAAAACTAGGTTTTAGGATACCGGGTCCCACAGTTTGGCAGTGATAGTGGGAGGTGGAAAATAAGGAGGCAGGTAGGACAATGAGAAGCATGACCTACTGCTGGCTTGTAACAGAGAGCCCTTGCAAGTCTACATACTACTCCAGTTTTTTCAGGAAGCCTACTGGACTACCCTAAATCACAGTGATTTCTCTCTCTCTCTCTTTTTTAAAAAAACATTTTATTTATTTATTTGAGAGAGAGAGAGGGCGCACATGCGCACAAGCTGGGGGGAGGGGTTAGAGGGAGAAGAAGACTCCCTGCTGAACAGGGAGCCAAATGCAGGACTTGATCCCAGGACCCTGAGATCATGACCTGAGCCAAAGGCAGATGCTTAACTGACTGAGCCACCCAGGTGCCCAATTTCTCTCTCTTGAATTTTTATTCTACCTTGAAGCTAGAGAGGTTAAGTAATTTGCCCAAGATAGAATGGCAGAGCCCAGGACCAAGCATCTGTAAAACGAAAACAATAGAATAATGGTTTCCATTTAAGGTTGTGAAATAAACTGAGTTAATCTGTGTAAATCACTCGGAATAGTGCCTGGCACACAGTGTTAGTGCTCAGGGAGTGTTTGCTATTATTATTACTGTATAATATGCTCTCAATTAGCAAACAAATTATAAAAGCATTGTGGGTCTTGGATCTATTTCCTTTGTCTAGCTGGTTTATTCATTCAACAAACATTTATTTAACAACAACAGCATGGCAGACACAGTTTAGGTGTGGAGGATACAGCCATGACTAAGATCAACAGGGCTCTTCCCTTCATAGATTCTAGCCAGTAACACAAACTTGGAAAGTAAACAAAGAAATATTGTCTACTGAGCCAAGAGCCTGCCATTGATCGTTCAAGTTCCATACTCATCTCTGGCCCTGGCAAAAATCTCAGGTTTCTTGCTGGGGTAGTGACTTCATCAATATGTGTTTGACTGTCATCAGTTGACCTGTGTTTTTATCTTCCAGTGGATGTTATTTCATCTCTGCTTCTGAACGTATCACTGAAGTCTGAGGAGAGTGTCTTGACAACTTAGTGAATGCCAGGGCTAGAGAAATGGGCAGGGGTTTAGAGGATGTGGAGAAAGCATTGTTGGTTCCCTTATACTTTACACTCTGGTGTTCAATGCAAGAGAACAAACTGAGCATACTGGCAATGGACTTCTGGCATGTTACCTTTTCTGCACCTTGAACTCTATAAATATACATATAAACATACTAGAGAGTAAGGTGAGGGGTATTTCTGGCCTTATTTTGGATACTGAAACACCACTTTTTGTGGGACCTTTCCCAAGCTCAAGAGAAACAATACTGATTTGGAGAGTGTGATTGAAGTAGAGTGGGAATTGTCTGGTTGAGCAAACTCAGGAGAGTCAGAGATTACCAAATGAATGAAAACTGAAAACTCCCAATATCCACTCACTTAAGCACCCCCAGATGTCTCCACATTATATGGATAATGTGACCCAGTCGGAACTTCAGTTGGGAAGGCCAGCACTTATATTAACCAAGGTCAATAAAGGATCCAAAGAAGGAAATTGGTTTTTTTTCAGTCACTAATTATCCCTTTTGCTGATCCCTTTGCTCTTCAACAGAAGAATATTTTATCTTTTTTTCTTCTTCTCAGCCTTGACTACTTCTGCCTGGCTGTATTCATGTTCTGAAGAGGGAGTGAGAAGGAGACATGGATCCTGTGGCATTGGCAGAAGCCATTGTGGAAGAAGTGGCCTGTCCCATCTGCATGACCTTCCTGAGGGAGCCTGTGAGCATCGACTGTGGCCACAGCTTCTGCCACAGCTGTCTCTCTGGACTGTGGGAGGTTCCAGGAGAATCCCAGAACTGGGGTTACACCTGTCCCCTCTGCCGGGCTCCTGTCCAGCCAAGGAACCTACGGCCCAATTGGCAGCTGGCCAATGTTGTAGAGAAAGTTCGTCTGCTGGGACTGCAGCCAGGAATGGGGCTGAAGGGCGATGTGTGTGAGCTCCACAGGGAACCATTAAAAATGTTCTGCAAAGAGGATGGCCTGATCATGTGTGAGGCCTGCAGCCAGTCCCCCGAGCATGAGGCCCACAGTGTCGTTCCCATGGAGGATGTCACCTGGGAATATAAGGTGGGAAATGGAGGCCAGCCACCCTGGTCCCTCCTGTCCCCCATTCTTGGCTATCTCCAGATCAAGGACTTGACCAGGAGCCCCAGATACTAAATGAAAGCTGATTCCTTTGGCTCCTCACACCCGTAGATCCTGGGGACCTGAGGCAGTGAGCCACACCTCTCTTTGCATTTCCTTCCCTCCCCCATCCACACGCCTTCGCTGATCCCAGCATGGCTTAATGCCTGACCCAAACATGCTTTCCATCCTGAGAATTTGAAGGAGACCGATTTGGGTTTGCTGGGGTTCTGAGTGCGTCAGAGGAGTTCGGGTGTGAGACCGTCAAGGCTGCGCCCTGTGGAACCTGCAAACTCCTCACACTGCCACCAATAGTCGTTTGGCAGAGTCACTTCAACTCCCTCTTTTATTGACAAAACGGAGGCTTAGAAATTTGAGATCATGATAACTGATTTTAGAGCTGGAAGGGACTGTGGCTCAATCATTTAGGATTGAGTGACATTAATTTAACGTTATAAGATGCCTCTGACTTTAGGTTAAATTAGTTAAAGGAAGACCTGAGTCTTGCTCTTCAGCCTGTGTTCTTTCTCCTCTCCCTACACTTTGTGTGTGTGGGGGCGGGGGGGGTCATCTCTGTCACACCTGCTACTCCTTCTCTGTTGCTGCCTTCATCAGCTTCCAGGCTCTTGCTCTTTTCTCAGATGTCCGTGCTGATACATCTTTATCAGATTCATTATCCCAGTGATTCTGTGATCCATTGGTCTAGTACTGGTCTTAATTCTCTTTCTTGCAGTTGAGATTAGAAGGTAAGAATGTAAGACAAATCCCCTGAATTAGGTGTTTTCCTATGCATGAATACTTTCTAAAAAATTACAAGTATTTACTCACTCATTTTATTTTGAATTTTAAAATAGGGAGGCAGTGAAATATAGGCGTAATAGTTAGAGAGCTGGGTTAAATCCCAGCCCAATGATTTACTACCTGCATGACTTTGGATAGTTCACTCACTAAGCCTCAGTTTTCTTATCTATACAATAGGGATAATACTGAAGGGGTCAAGAGTACTAAATGTAGGTTTAGTGCTGAAGCCACAGATGGCAGCTGGTAAATCTTTAATAAAAGGGTTAATATTTGTGTCAGAACACTTTATGCTTCCCGGCAGTAAACTTGTAGTATCCTCGGAAAGTGCTTCTTACCTTTAATTTGCATGTGAACCACCCGAGGATCTCGCTAAAATTCAGGTTCTAATTCAGTAGGTCTGGGGTGAGGCTGGGGTTCTGCATTTCTAGCAAGCTCTCTGGTAAAGTGGATGCTGCTAACCCGCTTGCACCACGCTTTGAATAACAAGGTTTTAAGAGGCCATGGGATAACAAGGCAGATACAGATAAAAATAAGCATGGATACGAATGTCTAAGGTTGGAAATGGACCTTTTCTTCTACTTTACAGAAACTTAGAAACTGTGGGAGTTGAAATGATTGTGGGTTGGAGAGCTGCCCCGGATGTCATCTGGGCAGGAATCACTCCCCCTGTAGCCTTCATTCTGGCCCACTGCCCGAGGGATGCCTGTTTTCCTATCACCTTCCAGTGCTAGGAAGTCTCATCATCAACCTGGGCTGCCGGACGTGTCCTCACAAGGTTTTTACTTCTTTCAGTGGAAACTCCACGAGGCTCTGGAGCATCTGAGGAAAGAGCAAGATGAGGCCTGGAAGCTGGAAGTTGGTGAGAGGAAACGAACTGCCAGCTGGAAGGCAGGTTGCCACCTGGGGAAGGGAAACTGTATGGTTGCTATGTTGTCCGGGAGCTGGCCTGTGGTTGCTTCCTCTTCCTCGTCTCTGTGAGGCAGAATGTGGCATTGAAGTCAGAGAGCCTGGGGTTCTCCAGCCAGCATTCTCTACCAAGTGCGTGGCCTTGGTTTCTTAATAGTGATAGAGGGATAACCTCTGGTTTTATGTCCTCATATGTGAAAAAAGGAAAACTGTGTGATTCAGGTATGCATTAGTTCACAGTGGCAAGACTTACATAATGCTTAGTAAAGCATGGTTTCTGTTTCACTTTCCCCAGGTAGAGCATTTTTACTAAGAGTTAAGCTATTAAAATATTAGAAAATCATCCCTGTAATAAATTTGAGGACTACCAAATCATCAGAACTGTTGTTCCACAGAAGGTAACATCGAGCCAGTCTAATAAAGCATAGTGAATTGATATGATATCAATAAGGAGCAAAACTCACAGCATAGTTAAGTTACACTGCCTTAGAGGCTTAAGTGTAATTCTTCTGGTCATTATTCTGAAAATGAAATATATTATTCTGAAAATAGAGAATAGCTTAGAGCATATAGTACCAAGATAATATCCTGGGCCCTACTAGGGTCAGTAAGAGTAGTGATAGGGACCCAGAAGCATGTGCTGGAGCTCTGGGAGCAGAAAGGTAGGCAAAATAGTCTCCTTTATCTGGGCTTCTGCAGTGCCTGATACACAGTTGGTACCCACACATTCCAGAGTGTGTGTATGCATGTGCCAGTGCCCTCCGTCCTGGGAGGCCCTTACAAGTACAGAATCAGTGCTTATTTCTGGTCTTGGCTCTACAGATACAGGTGGAAACCCGAAAGCAGAGTATCATGTGGGAGTTTGAGAAATACCGGCGGTTACTAAAGAAAAAGCAGCCACCAGGTCGGCGACTGGAGGTGGAAGCAGCCGCAGCTCTGGCCAGCCTCGAGCAGGAAGAGGGGGAGACCATGCAGAAACTGGAGCAGAATCACAATGAGCTCATCCAGCAGAGCCGAGTGCTGTGGAGGCTGATTGCTGAGCTGGAGGAGAGGTCTCAGAGGCCTGTCCGCTGGATGCTGCAGGTAAGTGGCGGGTTGTTCTGGGAACTCTGAAGGAGAGCTGAAGATGGTGTGGGACTCCAGGAGAGAATTAGCTAGTCTTCAGTGGGGCCTGTCGGCACTCTGCCCACCAGACGTGGATCCCATATACCGCCCCCTCCACTATGCCTGCTGCTCTACCCCTGGCATGACCTTTTGTCGCCTTGTAGGTGGGACAGCACTCAGGCAGCTCTGGCATAATACCCATCCCTCCCCTCTGGCCTGGGAGTCAAGGTGGAGCCTGAAATCAAGCCGTCGAGCCTTGCTCTCTGCCTCCTTTTCCCTCAGAGAAGCCCCGTCCTGGGGCTCAGTGTTGTCTGGTCCCTCTGAGGAATAGCACATATTCATGTGCTCCTTTTTTTTTTTTTTTTTTTTCTCCTTCTAGGGTATTCAAGAAGTCTTAAACAGGTATGTTCCATCCTTGGAGCCCCTAAGCAGCCCTGTAAGGAATAGTGGAGCCTGGCCAGAGGCAGAAGTGGGGAAGGAACATAGACCCACTACAGAAGAGTTGCTGCTGGTGCATCGTCTTTCACTGTATTTGCTAAAGAAGCTTTGTTCATCACTCTTTTTCCTTCTTTGTACTCGGTCAAATTCATTTCAAATATTACCGATAAGAGTTTCAGATAAAGTTATAAAATACGTAGTCTCAGGTAGATTGCCCGAGAAAGGAAGACTGCAGATGTCTCTAGTCGTGCTCCAGCCCGAGTATTTGCCTTCCTCCTCTGTGGCACACTGCTTCCTCTCCCTGTGCCACGTGCACATCTGACCCTCCCCCAGCCCAGGAATGTGAGTATTCTCTCTGCACCACAAACCTTTCAGGCTCAGCCAAATAATCATCACATCTCTGCTTTGCCTGGTGTCGCTGGGGAGGGGCACCCCACTGACTGACTCTGGCCAAGCCCCTCTTTCCTATAGTAAGGGAAGGCCCATATGGCAGAAATAGGACTTCTGGCCCCAAGGCTTACCCCTTCTCTGCCAGGAGCAAGTCTTGGAGTCTGCGGAGGCCAGAACCAGTCTCCCTGGACCTAAAGACAGATTGCCGCGTGCTGGGGCTAAGAGAGATTTTGAAGACGTATGCAGGTAATGAATGCTAGGAGAGGTTATGGTGGGTGGTGGGAAGGACCCCTCCTAGAGAATGAAAATGGTTCAGTGCCCTCTGGATGCCCCAGCTCTCCCCAGTCCTGCTCATCTCTGAGAAGCCTGTGGCTGTGTTTATCAGAGAGACCACACCCACGCCCTCTGCCGCGTTTCAGTGTCACCAACCAGGATCTTTTTCCCCAGCTGACGTGCGCCTGGATCCAGACACCGCTTATTCTCGCCTCGTTGTGTCTGAGGACAGAAAACGCGTGCGCTATGGAGACACCAAGCAGAAACTGCCTGACAATCCTGAGAGATTTTACCGCTACAATATCGTCCTGGGCAGCCAATGCATCTCCTCAGGCCGGCACTACTGGGAGGTGGAAGTGGGAGACAGGTCAGAATGGGGCCTGGGAGTGTGTAAGGAAAATGTGGACCGGAAGGAGGTGGTCTATTTATCTCCCCACTATGGATTCTGGGTGATCAGGCTGCGGAAGGGAAATGAGTACCGAGCAGGCACCGATGAGTACCCCCTCCTGTCCTTGCCAGTCCCTCCCCGCCGGGTGGGGGTCTTCCTGGATTATGAGGCCCATGATATCTCTTTCTACAATGTGACTGACAATGGCTCCCACATCTTCACTTTCCCCCACTATCCCTTCCCTGGGCGTCTCCTGCCCTACTTCAGTCCTTGCTACAGCATTGGAGCAAACAACACGGCTCCTCTGGCCATCTGCTCCCTGGATGGGGAGGACTAAGAGGGCCACCATCCTAGCCAGAGGCCTTGGAGTTTCACCTGGCCCACAAGGGTCATGGAGGGCATTGCCACCATCAAGGATCCCCTTGAACTAAGCTGAGTCTAGGATCCAGGGAGTCCTCCGCCTGACCCAGTAGGCTGTTGCTACTCGGCCAAGGTCTCTCACTAAACTATTTATGTAAAAAAAGCTGAGGCTCAGTCAAATGAGCATGGCAGGCCTGTGAGGGAAGCACGACAGGGCTGAGGACGAGGATCGGAGCAGTTGTGAGATAACGTGTTGGTGTCAGAGTCAGGACTCTGTCCTTTCTGTAGCTCGTGCTCCTCTTCCCCAGTCCCTGTGGGTGCCATAATTGAGTCAGGCAAGGATGATGAAGGAGATCCAATCTATAGGAAACCCTTTGCATTGGGTTTACCAAAAAGCCAGAAGATAATGTTCGTGTCCAGAGCTGGTTGCCATGCTGATACCAGAGGACACTCTGCCTGAGGTTTGCTGCTACCGAGCAACCCATATTTGACCCCAACTCTCTGACCCCCCACAGCTAGAGAAATGCCTTGCAACATTGCCTAGGCCACCCCAGTGTGCATCCCCTCTCTGAGCATAAGCTGGGAAAATCACTGTATCTCAGACTCTAAGGAGACCTGTGTCCTGGTCCTGCCCTTTCCTCCCAAGTGTCAGGATCAGAAAACCTGTGAGCCTTGTTCTTGTGTTCACTTTACGGATGAAGAAACTGAAGTGGCCTTAAATGCAGTAAGTTACTTCTCACAAAACTGTTGAAAAGAGATTGTAAAGCTTATAAAGTATTTCCCACATTCAAATGAAACAAGATGGACAAACTTGCTTCTCAGGTCACCTGTCTGCATATCATTCATTACAGTTGGGTCTGAAACATCCTGTGTTTGAAGGGTTTTAGGTGTCCTCAATGGAAAAATGGGTATGGTAATTGCAGACTCTCCTACGTCACAGGATTGTTGTGAAAATCTCAGATCCATCCCGTATTTTTGTCCCTTTCTCAGGGATGGAGGAAGGCAGGCCACGGATTTCGCCTGCGGTGGCCTCCCCACCTCGCCCTCTTAGAGCCAGCATCTGTGCCGCAGTGCCTTTGTTTCATAGAGCCTCTCCCGACAGTCTCTGCCCTTTCGACAGAAAGGTGCCCTTGCCAGTGGCAGGCTCTGGGCCACAGTGATATGTTGTGCATCTGTTGTATGTGTTTGTGTCGGGATTAGAATGGGGACTGTGACCTCAGGGTAGAGAATGGAAATAATAAAAAGAAAAATTTAAAACAGATGCACTGGGGAGAAGGCTCACTCACGAGCTAGTTGGGCTAAAGTTTGGATCTTTTTGTCACCAAGGGAATCTTCATGGCTCTGGTAACTGCATAATATTCTGCCTTTCTCTTCTTTAAATCTATAACAGAAGAAGGACAAGGCATAAAAATCCAGCTTGGGAGCCATACGTTATAATGACAGGGAATTAAAACTCTGTATCTGGGCTGTTGACCTTAGAGTGATGGTTATATGTGCCAAAAATAATTCCTTACAGGGTTTAAGAGTATGATGTGGGAATGCTTGTGCCTGGAGACAAATTGCAAGGCAAGCATGTGGAAACCATTGGCCTTGCCTATTGCAAGGGGCTGTGATGTGTCATCACGTGTCGTCGCCACGATGCCATAGAACACAACTTCTGATGTAGTTTAAGCTTGAAGATGGTGACTGTTGAGTCAGGATTGGACAGCAGAATAGTTACTAGGTCAGGTATAGGCAGAAGCAAAGTAATTCCTGCAATAAAGAATAGGAAAAATTGTCTTTCTACTTTAATTGTATTGGTTATTCATAGAAGGAGGAGGTAAAACGGGCTAAAATGGAGAAATAAACTCATTCTGCCCACCATGCTTCCAAGTTGCTCCTAGAGCATTAGCGGAAGGGGAGAAGTTTCCATTCTCTGCTTGGAGAGGAATGAACTGGTAAGTCACAGACCTGGTCTTGGCAAAGGATTGAGCTGACCTACATTAAAGGGACCGTGTGTCTTTGTACAGGGGGACTCCCTGGGGAATTGTTTATAGACTTGAGAAATCAATTTTTAGGAAGTTCTTCCAGTTATGTCCGTGGGCGCTTAGCAGAAGAGGCTAAGGACTGAACCAGTGTTGTTCTTTTACTATGGTTTTATTAGGACAAATCCTGGGAGTCTCTTGGAAAAAGGATTATTAGGTGATAAATTCATTTAAACCTAGAGTGAATTGAATAGTGTGGAATGACTTAATTGGTAACATGCAGTTTTAGGGAGGGTTTTGGTTTTTCTTTAGCATTTATAAGCTGATTTGGGTGCTATGATTACTTGTGGGAAGTACAAGGTATTTAACCTTGTTTATTTCATACTGTCTGATTTTTAAGACCAGGCAAGAATCTTGAAGTTCTTAGGTATATGAAAACCCTTTTCTGTAGGGGAGTTGCTTATACTTCCTTTCTAAGAACCCCATGAAGACAAAAACTTATTTCTCTGGTTCACCATTGTAGCCCAATCTAGCAGTGTGTGTGTGTGTGTGTGTGTGCGCGCGCGCGTATGTGTGTGCATGCGTGAGTAAATATTTAAAAGAGAGAACTTTCATTCATATGCCTAGAATCAAAAATAAGCTCTTGTCTCATAGGGGCATGAACAACTGGATGGTACTTAATTATAGTTCTGTTAAAAAAAAAAAAAAAGAAATGATTCGATGGATAATCACAAAAGTGGTCCAGGAAGGGAGACAGCAGGTGGTCATGAAGAGGGTAGAGTGTCTGCACCACTCCCTCGAATGCCTAGGGTATCTCCTCCATCTTGGTGACATCATTCACTGCAAGGCAGGGATGAGCTTTGCCCATCCTTATTTTACTAGCAGAGAAACAAGGGGTGCAATGCCTGAGCCTTGAGGCGAAAGACTATGAAAGGGGAAAATACATAGTCCTGCAAAGAGACAGGGAAAATCCTTGACTCCCCACAGGAAATCCAGTCTCCCATTTTTCAAGCAGGATTGATTTTAATCTCTCAAGATCCAAACACTAAGACTCTGTGTGGGTCCCAGGCACTAGTCAAATGGCATATATTGCTTAGCGTGAGAGGGCAGGAGTCGTGACTGATCTATCAGGAGAAGCACAGGATTTTCTATTTTGGGGTAGCCATGGCAGGGAACTAGTCCACTTTGGAAGTGTGGGTCCCAGCTAGTTTCAGGGAATACCAGTGTGAATGAAATACAGAGAAGGGCAGACTTCTGAGGGAAATGCTGGGAAGAAATTTCTGTTTTGAGTGCCAGGCTGAACTATGCCTTCGTTGCTTTACATCAGATTCTTTAATGTATCTAATATTCTTGCATTTGATGAACATAGTCCATTCTTTGGGTTGCTTGTAGGGAAACAACAATGTGACTTTTCAAAATGGAAGTCTTATCAAATGCACATGACTACCTCATGACGTTGATTTGTTTTTATGTTAAGGAGGAGTTTCTTTGTCCTACTCTTTGGGAACTCAGTGCATCACTATTAGGTTTTTAGAAGTTGATTCCTACTTCATGGTATTCAGAAATAGAATACATTCTGGGTAGGTGAGTAATTTAATACTAGCAAAAGGTATAGATGCCAAGTTGTTAAGCTGAGTGTTTGAAACAGCTATCACCTGAGTGATACACGGGTATACCCGGGACCTACACGGGAGTACACGGGACCTACACGGGAATACACTTTCAGTAGTGCCTTGAGCTACTTAAAAGTGTGGAATTAGAAATTTATTGGGTATATTTTTAAGTACAGACAATATGTCAGATGTTGTGTTATGTGGTTTCTATTCATTATTTTCTTTAATCTTTAATATCCTCTATGAATTAACATTGTATCCTCCATCAATAGCAAGGAAATAGTAATACTCAGATATAATAACTTGTTATCAACACTCTTAGGAAATTATCTTTTATTAAGATTTTCAAATGTACCAGAATCAAATATACATATCTTTTACATTTGAAATCTTTTTCTTTTAACATATGCTGGTTATTGAGTTTAAGACTTTCTGAAAGGGGAAAATAAAAACAAAGACCAAATATATGTCTGGTGACCTGGAGAAGAATAGGGACATTTCAGCTTCGTTGTTGATACTGTTTTCTATTAACCTGCTCATCCCGGAGCACACTTCCATGGTGATGTCCAGATGAAGAAAGACTTATATTATAGTTGATCCTTCTTTTATGCCTTACAGTTAAGTTATACAGAACCAGACTGGGAAGCAAAGAGAAAGATGTCCACAATCAAACTCGCATTGCCTTAGCTTCTGTTGCTTCATAGCAAAAGGCTGGTGATTAGTACACTGAGTCCAACTAGCTTAACAGTAGAGGATAATTTAAAAGGATGTAGAGGTATCTTACAGAATTTAATAACAGAGATGTACCTGGGTGTCCAGAATAAATTGGAATCAGAGAACCAGAGACTCCATTTCTTCATCCCATCTTACTAATCTGCTTATCTTGCTGTGGAACATATTTCTCTTTCCAAGTTCATGTGTTAGAAAATGACCACAGTCAGTGATCCCAAGTTTATATCTCCTCAGATAAACTGGGATTCAGTTTGGCTAGAGAAGGACTCTGGTCCAGGTATAAGCACATGACCCAAGTTGAGTGGATTCATCACTGGGCCAGAAGGCAGGGTTATATATTAACAGTTGTTTCCATAATAATCACATGAGTAAATGAAATTCTGAGAAAATCAGGCAGGTGTGTGGGGACCAAACAGTTGGTTTTTTCTGTGGGGGATGGTGGATACTCAGTTGAAAATAAGGGTCAGAAGCTAAGGAAAGAAAAACCCAAATCTATATTCTTTGCCCAGACTTATCTCTTATACAGATACTAGTTGATTGAAATCATTAAAAATGTCAGAAAATTAATCATTTCATATGCATTCTTGCTTGAAATTGGAAAATTAGACAAGAATGCACTTTGCAGCTTCATCTTAGAACTCTCTATGGTGCTAGGCAAACCAAACCAGCTCTACAGATTTCTAAGGCATCTTTGAATGCTTGCTCTTGAGTCATCTTGATTGCTCAAGATCTGAACAGAATGTGTGTTTAGGAACCCAGTTTGGAGTGGTCAAAGAGGCAGTGCATCAGCAAGCTCCATGTTCGCTTCCGTATTTGTTTGGTCCTCAGGCCATAAATGATGGGGTTTAAGGTGGGTGGGATGACCAGATACAAATCAGCTAACAGTACTTGAGTGTGGAGTGGCACCATAGCCTTCCCTAGCCAGGCCACGTAGATGGATGCCATCCCAGGTAAGTAGTACAGAGCCATAACCCCCACGTGAGAGCCACATGTGCTTAATGCTTTCAGCTGAGCATTCTTTGAGGAGAGACCACATACTGCCCGGAGAATTACTTGATAGGAGGCAGCAATGAAGGCCACATCAGAACCCACAATAATGGATGAGCCAATCACACTGTAGAGACTACTGGGCATAGGGTCAGCACATGCCAACTTGGCTACAGCTATGTGCTCACAGTAGGAATGGAGAACCACATTGGAACCACAGAAAGGCAGATGACTTAACATCCAACTCAATGGAGTCATAAATATGACAGCTCTAATGGTGATGGCCATACTCATTGCCAGCATCAGTTGAGGTGTGAGAATTCTCTTGTAGTGTAGGGGCTTACAGATGGCTACATAGCGGTCAAAAGCCATGGCCAGCAATAGCCCTGTCTCCACAGATGTGGCTGCATGGACAATATACATCTGAGTGAAACAGGCATTAAAGCTGATAGAGCCATCTCCTGAGAAGAAGATGCTCACCATCTTGGGTACCACAGAGGAGGCCAAAACAATGTCCACAGCAGCCAGAACATACAGAAAGCAATACATGGGCTCTTGTAGAGTGAAATCCATCCAGATTACAGTCATTATGAGTGTGTTTCCTAACAGAGATGTGATATACACGGCACTCAGTGAAATAGCCAGCCAAAGATGTGAAGACTGCAAACCTGGGATGCCCACAAGGAAGAAGGTAGCAGGGGTTTCCATTGTGTGGTTATAGGGTATCCCCAGCATCACAGATGAGACTGCTTTCCTGTTAACACATAGAACGATGTAAGAAATGGATGCAATCCTGTAAGACTTTTCCCAGCTGTATAGTGCTAGGGACACCTGGTGGCATTTTCAATTCAGTGGACTACAGGATCAGAAAACTGACATCTGACAAATTTATCCTGTTCCACCTTCCATCTTCCTCAGGATTCTTTGCCTTCCTAATTTCTGTTTATTGTTAAGGTATCAGCTCATGGCTTACCTCTTTGGGGAGCCTTCTCTACCTTCTTCCCCATCCCATGCTGAGGCTAAATTAGGTATCTTTTTTTTGAGCTTTCATGGAATCTCCCATGTTGACCTCTGAAGGACCTAAACTGACAATCCTAATACTCTACCTATGACTTTGTTGTATTTAGTCAACTATGTGTGTCTTTTTCATGGCCTTATACCAAGTGTGTGACCCAAAGCTGTGGTACACAAGTCCATTAAAAGATCTGTGTGCTCATAGCGAATAGTTTCCACAGAATGAGTGAGAAAACAGAGGAGTTTGTCTTCTATCTTTGTACGTTCAGTTCCTGATACTTAATAATTATCAAATGAAACAATGAACTTATTAAATTGAACATATCACATTTTTTGTCCTCGGTATAGTGCCTTGACAATAGATGAATGAAACATCCTTGAAGAAATGATTGATGGATTCAGGAAAATAAGAGAAGATTACCGCTTAGAGATTACCACTTACCATGAGAGAACAATATTACCATAGGAGGTAATACACTGTCTGGAAATATTTATGATCCCCACCTTCCCTTTTTATTTCTCATCAGGGGTATATCCCTAAATAATTGGGTATGTCAGATTGATGGAAGGGACTGGCCGCAGGATCCCAGACTGCAGTAGACATGTTCTCTGTTAACCAAGCACTAGGTAGACACTCACCTGGTTCCCAGCCCTAACCGTGGAACATATATTTGCTCCTTCCATTTACTCCCAGCACTAATTGACCTCACACCCAGCTACCATCACCAGGCTTGATGGGAGTCCTCAGAAGTTTTCTAAAAATCCGAATTTCTGGGATGATTGCAAACTGGTCTTTATTGAAACAGACAAACAATCACCACCACCAACAAAAGTCTCTAAACATAGAAATGCCTTATAATGGGACGGATTGAATAAAGTACTGAGCTCTGCTTCGTGGTCGGATTAAAAGAACTTTGCTGTGTATAACCGCTGAGTGAGACATCTTTAGTGATAGACAATGAGAAGATAATGGAAAGCTTTTTGAAGTGGAATGGTAGTAAAGAGTGGGAAAAAAAATAATTCAGCATATCCTTAAGACTGTCATGTGTTTTCTGGATGCCACAAACTCAGAGTTGACCCATCATTGCTTAAAGAGCCAAAGAGGAGCCTGAGGAACCAGAATGGAATGCCTCCCCCCACCACCCCACTCACCTCTGATCCAGGACCTCTCCTCCCCTGGAGCACTCCCCTACATCCACCTTTCTTCTGAGGGCAGTCTCAGCTGGTACCCTGCTCATCCCTCCTCTCTCCAGCCCTCACAACTTCTAGCTGGTCAAACCTTTCATTCCCTTGAGGGTTTTATTGTCCTCATATCTTTTTTTCTTAATTAGCACAATTAGAGGTTTATATATAATTTATTAGTCTTCTCAAACAATAGGACAGGTTAGTCGTCTTTTTTCATTCTTATTTCACTTTTTATTGCTACTGAAAATTTTCTTGCTAAGATCAAAGGTGGTCCCCATCAATGATGTGTAGCCAATCCGGTAATTTCTTTTCATTCTTTATTTTACTTGACCTATCCAAAATATTTAACATTACTGTCTGCTCCCGCATTTGTTAACTTTTTGTTTGAGGTAAACCATACAAACGAAAATGCACAGATTCAAATGTATAGCTTGATAAATTTTTATAAAGTAAGCACATGAACACACCCACATAGCCACTACCCATAGCAACATACAGACACAATGACTTCCTGATTGTTGAGGTGCACTGTTCAGAAAACTCTGATCAAGCTCTCCTAAGATATTTCCAGCCCAGAATCTGCCTCTTCCTTCAATCCTGTAGACATGTACATGAAAACCTGGAGGGCCAGTCACTAAAGAAAAGTTTACACAAGTCAAACTTCAGTAACTAAATCAGAGGATATGTGAGGATTTTTCATTCCTATTTAAAGAGCGGGAAATACACAATTCAAATCAAAATTGTCTTAAAGGTAAAAGCAGTTAATGCATAATTTACTTAAATGGTGCCTTTGTGTTTATGATAACCCTATGCCTCCCCTCTACAACCAAATAAACTCCCCATCAGTCCTGCTGCTCAGTTTCTTTTCTCAAAACTCCCTTTGGACCCTGAGAACTGTCTCTCCTTTATCGAAAGGTTGGACTTAACTTCCTTTCTCAGCTTTGAAGCAAAGCAAAGTGTTCCCTGTTCCCTCTTTCTACCCCCATCCTCTCATCATTTCCAAGAGGTGATCTTCATATCAGCACTACCCACCAGACCTGGCCAGCCCTTTACAGTGTGATGGAGGACTTACACCCTCCTTTCCAGGTTGACCTGGTCTTGAAACTCCATCAGCCCAACACCCAGTCCCCAGGTCAGTTACCCACGTTCCTGTTGTATTCTCTATTCAGCTGCTTCTGATGTGTCCACATTTCTTTTACTCAAAAGAAGAGGGATTTATTCAGTACCCTTCCCTTCAGGAGGAGCGGGAAGAGCAACATAAAATCAAAGATGAACAACATAGAGACACAATGAGGAGTGTTATCACTTTCAAAGATCTCCCATTGGAGTCCTCTTTTCCCCTTTAGATTCTCTATCATTCGGCTTTTCCCCTGGACACCCCAGTTTCCCTTGGCCTTTGCCAACAGCCGAATACTGCAACTACTCCAGAGACTGGTTTTTTTCTCTCTGTGTTCCGGTCTCTGGGGCTTTCCAGATTACAGAAAACAGCAGATGCTTAGTGGATGAAGAGTCTTTGTTTCTTCAAATGCTCAGAGGATACCTAAGAGAATATAGAGGGAATCCTTAAAAGAAAACAAAAGGCCCGCGATGAGTTAGATTTGTTAAAGCCTGCTTCGTGCGAAGTGCCCTGCTAGCTACTTACAAAAATGATCTCTCCTTCCATTTTCACAACCCTCTAAAGCAGCTCCCATCATCACATCTACATTTTATAGATGACATTGAAGTTCATAGAAGGTCACAAAGCTTCTAAGCCAGAGAATCAGGATTCAAATGCCAGCAGTCATAACTAGCATTTTACTTTGTTGTAGAATTCTTCACACTGATAGTATACTTAATCTCTCAAAGTCCGCTGTTCCTCAGTTCTGCCTGGGGTCTTGGGGTGGACTTCACTGGCTAAATATATCTCATGTCACTGTGTTACAAAGTCTTATTTGAACAGAGAAGGGAAAGAGTGTAAAGTAGACCAAGGAAGATAAACTTTTCAAACCAGGGGAAGGGCATGGATCTCAGCACAAAAATAGGAAAAGACAAAATATTCTCCAAGAAGAATAAACCGGAGAAGATAGAGTGCAGGGTACTTGAAAGAGAATGGAAATAAATGAGGCTAGAGGGGTGAATGGAACATGTTTTAAAGGCCATGACTTCTACCTAAGCATCATCAAGGGACAGGAATGAGAAGAAAGAAGCCAAGCAGAAAGAAAAAGAGAAGCCAATAGGCACAAGTTATAATTTCTCTCTCTCTTTTTTTTAATGGTAAAAGATATAGAGATGTTGGAAATACAAAAAATCAAGAGACAATGCTACAGGCTCCCAGCTCCCCAATTCCTCATCAGAGATAGAGTTCTCAGTAATGTGAACAGTGAGAGGCATTCTGTTGCCTTTGACTGGAGGAAGGGTGCTTCATGCCTTTCTCAGCCTGACCCAGCATATTCCTAATGATGACACAGGGTGGTTTAAGTTCAATTTACTAGGTTTAGCATCTATTAGAAGGTGCAGTCTTCACGCCTGCAAGAGAACTAGTCCTCAAAACTGCTGTGCTGAGAAGTTTAAAACCTGTGGGTCCCCATTGTCTACAGGATAATTCAGAGAACAGGCCGGGATGTAAACCTAAACAGCAATGTGGAATATAGGTAGGAAAAGCAGGTGGGCAGTGAAATGCAGGAGGCAAAAGGGATGCTAACGCAAGTAGCCCCAACATGAGATGAGGCAGCTAAGCTGCCCCAGTGCCCACGGGGACAAATGGACTGCTTTCCCCTGGGGGTCACCCTGGCTCCTGCTGAGGCATCAGTGTCAGTAATGGATCCTCACAAACAAGGGGTGGCTTTCAGGTCTCCACACCCAGTCCCACTCAGAAGAGTTCCAAGAGGGAGAAGCAGCACTCCCAAAAGGGCAAAGACCCAAGGTGACGGAATAATATAAACAAAAAGTAGTCTATGTAAAGGCAAGTGTTGTCAACATCTTTTTTCTCCTACTTTCAGAATGTCATAGCCTGCATAATATGGAAGAATACCCAGGATTACATGAAACTAATTATTGAACAAAGCTGTCACACATAGCCTAAAAAGGAATAAAGCAGAAGAATTGGTGTAGTAAGAGAATCCTGCATTGCTGATAATTTAATTAGAATTTTATATCAATACTTAGAAGGAAGTTAGTCTTTAGTTTTCATTTTTCGTGCAACTTTTATCAGGTGCAGCCATCAATGTAATATTTTGTAAGGAAAAATATGTTTTTCTTTCTCTACAATTTCTCTTTTGTTTCTGTTCGTCTCCTATAAAATTATCTGAATCTAGTGGGGTTTTGTGTTTTGCTTTTGTTTTGTGGAAGTGAGAGCAGGGATTGCACTCGGGTCCTCTCAACCCTAACCACCAAGTCCAGCATTCCTTGGTACCTGAAACTCTATGTCCTTGAGTAGCGTATCTTCCAGGATGGGTAAAACTCCATGCCCTTGAGTAGCATATGTTGCAGGACTGTGGGGGCAGGATGCTTGCTGAAAGGAGCAGGCTTACAGAAAGGAGGAACTGGACTGCAAAGACTGGTGAAACCGACTAAACCAGTCAGCCCCAAGATGGACCCCAGTGCTGAACTTTCACCAACGTTTTCCCATCATTATTACACTAACCATAGCCCAGGGGCGAAGATTTAACATGTTAATTAGACATGCATCACATGAGGAGCATGACCTGTAAGCACACAGGTGCTAATATATACCCGCCTCTTCAGGCTTAGACATCACCCTTTTCCCACCTGCGTTTCTTTAAATAACTCTCCCTGACCGCTCTTTGGGAAATCAGCCCGAGGATTCTTTCCTTTGTGCTGCCTCCCCTCTGTGCTAGCATAAACCCAAAAAAGCCTTGCATGAAACTCCCATTTGGCCTCTTACCAATTTCTATTGTTTAGAGAGCCCGAGGGCCTGGTTCGGTATCAGGAGTACTTCTTAACTTTATTTATTTATTTGTTTGTTTGTGCAGATCTGTGCTTTCTACTGAGACCAATTTTGGTGGAATGTACTGCACTGTACTATATCAATTTCGTTAAGGTTTTCTAATTTATGCGCATAGAATTGTGCAATGTGTTCTCTAGTCATTTTTATTTTATTTAATCAGCTTCAGTGGTTATTTCCTCTTGTCATTTTTTGTTTTATATATTTGAGCTATGCCTTTTATCCTTGATTAGATTAGCTATGATGTAGGCAGGCTGAGTCCAAGGACCCAGAGGGGGTCCCATAGAACCAGCCAAGAGAATCCTTGGCTCCACACAGGGTAGAAGTCAAACACGAGCCCAGAGGGCATGAGAGCAGTTTACTGAAGATATATAGAGAGTGTGTAGACACAGACAGAGTGCCTCGGAGACTCAGAAAGGAAACAGAGAGTCTCATCTTTGCTTGGGGTCGGGGTTTTTATTGCGGATGGTGTGTCCTCTCAGGCATCCAGAAACCAGTTAGAACAGGACAAAGGTCCAAGTATCTTTCATAAATCATTTTTTGTTGGAGCCAGGGGGTCTGAACATCAAGATGTCTAGTGCCAGTGGTCTGGAATATGCATATGATGGCTACTCCTTAGATGTTATCTGTTGTGCTGGAAGATTCCAAAGAAATCATTAACTCTTTGTCCCTTACAAGGAGGACATATATTTCTTGTATGTGTAAAGTAGAGGTGCAGGTCCTAACAAGAACAGAAGCAGGAAAAGGAGCAAAATGCAGATTTTTTATGGAGTCCTTCAGTGTCCCTATCTCAGATGATTTATTCTGCTCTGTTTATTGTATTAAATAACCAGAACTTTTATTTATCATTATTTTAAAATTATATATGTTATTTACTTATTCACTAATCTTTTTTCTTTTTGCTTTTTTTAGCTTAATTTGTTACAACCTTGTAAATTTAGTTTTATTTCTTATTTTATTAAAATAGGTATTTGGAGCACCTGGGTGGTTCAGTCAGTTAAGAGTCTGACTCTTGATTTCAGCTCAGGTTATGATCTCAGGGTTGTGAGATTGAGCTCTATGTCGGGCTCTGTGCCGGACATAGAGCCTGCTTAAGATTCTCTCCCTCTCCCTCTGTCCCAACACCTGACTCTCTTTCCCTCTCTCTCACTCTATCAGTATGAAGAAAATAAAAATTTTTTAAAAATAAGTAAAGTTTTTTTCTTTGACTTCTGCTTTTATTACATATATTCTAATGTGAAGTATCTTCAGTTATACCATTTTTTGAAATTCTACATTTGTTTAGCTCTTCCTTTCCACCCAGAGTTGTTTAATAAAGAGCTTTTAAATTTCCATGTATAGGAGTCTTTATAAGAAATAATCAGGGTCTATTAAACTCTTGCTACTCAAAGTATGATCCTCAGACCTGGAAGCTTGTTAGAAATGCAAAATTTTGTCTTTCGCTTCAGACTCATTTTTAATTTAATTTTTTAAAGATTTTATTTATTTATTTGAGAGAGAGAGAGAGAGAGAGCATGAGAGCAGGGTGAGGGGCAGAGGGAGAAGCAGACCCCCCTACTGAGCCAGGAGGCCGACATGGGACTCAATCCCCAGGATCATGACCTGAACCGAAGGCAGATGCTTAACTGACTGAGCCACCCAGGCACTCTCACTTCAGACTCATTTAATCAGAGTCTGCATTTTAACAAGACCTCCCAGGTGATTTACATGCATATTAACATTTGAGAAGCTCTAGTATGGACCACTCCTTTTTAAAAATCACATCATGGGTATGGCATTAAGTCCCAGAATGGCACCAGGAAGGAGAATTTAGAGGCCAGTGCTCTAGCTGATAATTTAAAAAATGGCCACAATCAAAAACAAGAAATAACAAGTGTTGGCAAGGATGTGGGAAGAAAAAGAACACTCGTGCACTGTTGGTGGGAATGCAAACTGGTACAGCACTGTGGAAAACAGTATGGAGGTTCCTCAAAATGTTAAATATGGAATTGCCATATCATCCAGTAATAACACTACTGGATATTTAACTAAAGAAAATGAAATCATTAATTCAAAAAGATATATGAACCCCTATGTTTATTGTACCATTATTTACAATAGCCAAACTATGGAAGCAGCCCAAGTGTCCATCAATAGATGAATGGATAAAGATGTGGTATGTGTACAATGGAATATTACTCTACAGTCTTTTTAAAAATGAAAATCTGATACTCAACTGGCCTAGGACACTAGACAAGAAAGTAGAACATGAAAGGAAGACAGGGTTTAGTCAACAGGTAGATGGATTTTAGGCAGTAGTGGAAATCTTCACTGACTGCAGGCACTGAAACCTCAGAAGTTATGTTGGAGGAACTAGGGAGTTTTGTCTACAATTCATGAGGCTAAAGCTTTATTTGGACATGCAGCGTAAGCGTAAGGGCAAATGTCAGGTGTATATGTGCAGGAGTGTTTGTGTGTGGATTTGTGTATGCAGGCAAGTAAGTATTGATAAACAATCCCATTTCAATCACACAGCCCTTTTTGCTTGAGATACTATTCATTAGAACCCTGTTATATCTTCCAACAGAAGAATTTCAGTTTGTGCCATGAGGAACCAGCCACAATACCATCTAATGAAGGACCTACAAGATTTCAGTTACTTCTTCACAAAACTGTCTCTTTGTATAGA
Organism: Ursus americanus; assembly: GCF_024610735.1. Lineage (NCBI taxonomy): Eukaryota > Metazoa > Chordata > Mammalia > Carnivora > Ursidae > Ursus > Ursus americanus. Next base: position 6,568,913 of record NC_142142.1, read on the forward strand.
AATGAAGCAGAATTTTCCAAACAGCAGAATAATCCTCCGTAGAGTTGGATCAGTTTAATAAGTCTCTTGAGGTCAGGATACAGATAGAGACATCAATTACTAAAGGTCTTTGGCTCCTGCTATGAGAATCTATTATTTACAGCTCCTTACATGGATCCTTCCTTAAGGTTTCCATTGCTATAAAATTAACCAATAGTTGACCATAGAGTTGAGGGTCCATTTCTGGGTTCTCTATTCTGTTCCATTGACTTACGATCAACTAATCTTCAACAAAGCAGGAAAGAATATCCAATGGAAAAAAGACCATCTCTTCAATAAATGGTGCTGGGAAAATTGAACAGCCACATGCAGAAGAATGAGACTGGACTATTCTCTTACACCATACACAAAAATAAACTCAAAATGGATGAAAGACCTAAATGTGAGACAGGAATCCATCAAAATCCTAGAGGAGAACACAGGCAGCAACCTCTTCAACCTCAGCCGTGGCAACTTCTTGCTAGAGATGTCTCTGAAGGCAAGGAAACAAAAGCAAAAATGAACTATTGGGACTTCATCAAGATAAAAAGCTTCTGCACAGCAAAGGAAACAGTCAACAAAACTAAAAAGCAACCTATAGAATGGGAGAAGATATTTGAAAATGACATATCAGATAAAGGGCTATTTTCCCAAATCTATAAAGAACTTATCAAACTCAACACCCAAAGAACAAATAATCCAATCAAGAAATGGGCAGAAGACATGAACAGAAATTTCTCCAAAGAAGACATCCAAATGGCCAACAGACTATGAGAAAGTGCTCAACAGGGGCGCCTGGGTGGCACAGTGGTTAAGCGTCTGCCTTCGGCTCAGGGCATGATCCCGGCGTTATGAGATCGAGCCCCACATCAGGCTCCTCCGCTGGGAGCCTGCTGCTTCCTCTCCCACTCCCCCTGCTTGTGTTCCCTCTCTCGCTGGCTGTCTCTATCTCTGTCAAATAAATAAATAAAATCTTAAAAAAAAAAAAAAGAAAGTGCTCAACATCACTTGACATCAGGGAAATACAAATCAAAACCACAATGAGAAAGCACCTCACACCAGTTAGAATAGCTAAAATTAACAGATATTGGGGAGAATGTGAAGAAAGGGGAACCCTCTTACACTGTTGGTGGGAATGCAAGCTGGTATAGCCCCCCTGGAAAACTGTATTTTTTAAAAAGTTAAAAATAGAGCTACCCTAATACCCACCAGTTGTACTACTGGGTATTTTCCCCAAAGATGTAGTGATCCGAAGGGGCACCTGTACCCCAATGTTCATAGCAGCAATGTCCACAATAACCAAACTGTGAAAGGAGCTGAGATGTCCTTCAGCAGATGAATGGATAAAGGTGATGTGGTTTATATATACAATGGAATATTACTCTGCCATCAGAAAGGATGAATACCTACCATTTACATCAATGTGGATGGAACTGGAGGCTATTATGCTAAGCGAAATAAGTCAATCAGAGAAAGGCAATTATCATATGGCTTCACTCGTGGAATATAACAAATAGTGCAGAGGATTATAGGGGAAGGGAGGGAAAACTGGGAAGAAATCAGAGAGGGAGACAAACCATGGGAGACTCTTGACTGGGAAACAAACTGAGAGCTGCGGAAGGGGAAGTGGGTGGGGGAATGGGGTAGCCAGGTGATGGGCATTAAGGAGGGCATGTGATGTGATGAGCACTGGGTGGTATACACAACTGATGAATTATTGAACACTACATCTGAAACTAATGATGTATCATATGTTGGGTAATTGAATTTAAATTTAAAAAAAGGAAAGTTAACCAATGAATACAAAAGAAATTAAGTATTTAATTTTATTTTCTGAATTTTGTGTTTCTCATATTTTAGTTCTAATAGTTGTATCTCATTTATTTATTTTGTATCTGAAAAGTAACAATCAAAATTGAGGTGACTGTATTTTTCTTATAATGTCTGTTTACATTGTTTCTCTGGGATTTTTGTCTATTTCTTCGGTCTTAATATTATCTTCAAAAATTACGTTTATTTTTATCCTATCTGGTTCATGATTTCTTAACCAAGAAGAAATATGATATTAAGCACGGGAGCAATAGTGGGAGAGTCCATTCCCCAACCAGGAAAATTTTGAGGGTTTGTTTCCTCACCCACCTCCAAGTCCCCTCAGAAGACTAATCAGTTATGAACATTCCCTAGTTATAGACTGAAGAGCACCACACAGATCGCCCTTCAGGGTTGAAGCATTTCGCTCAGTAGCTGGGAGTGTTGACCACTGAGGGCTCAAAGCTACATTCCTTTCCAGGAATTACCTTCAGCCAGAGGATGCTGCATCACCCGAAATTATGCACCTTCCTAATGCAATGACTGTATCCAATATCTGGTTGATCCTGGGTATAAGGATTTGTCCCCCTTGCCCAATTCAGGACAAGTGTACAGGGCCATCTCCACTCTAAAGTTCCTCATAGGATCAGCTGAGAAGTCTGATGAAAATGTTGTAATTCACCTTCTCCCTCGGCACAGTTCACACCACGTGTTCGTCCTGAGCATATTCCATGATAAACGTTCAGCATGAAAAACTCTCAAAGTCCAAGATAGTTGATGGCAGGAATATCCATATAAACCAGGATTACAAGATGGCAGGCTGAAAACAAGGCCCACAAGACTGCCCTCCCGGCTGCTGTGGGCACAATTCCAGTGAGAGCTCTTAGTATTTGGCACCATATGCTTCCCTTTTTTTCCTCTTTTGCTATATTAAAAGGTACTTTTTTTTTTGGAATAGGAAAAGTTAATTAAAAGTTAACTAATATAGGGTTGCCTGAGTGGCTTCGTCAGTTAAGCGTCTGACTCTTGATCTCAGCTTAGGTCTTGATCTCAGGGTCACCAGTTCAAGCCCCTCATTGGGCTCCATGCTGGGAGTAGAGCCTGCTTTAAAAAAAAAAAAAAGTTAACTAATACTGGTTGTGTGTCTTTACTCTGAGTTGATTCTAGATCATCTTAAGCAGGAGGATGTGATAGGCAGCCTCTAAAATGGGCCCCAGTGATCCCTACTTCCCTGGTAGTCACGCTTTTGTGTAATTACTTCCCCTTGAGAGTGGAAGGACCTAGTGACTTATTTCTAACAAATGGAATGTGCCAAAAGCATTGAAATGTCACTTCCAAGATGAAGTCACCAAAAGACTTCCATCTTTCTGACCTTCTCATTTTGTACCTCTCAGAGCCCTCTTTTTTGAGGAATCAAGACAATCTTCCATGTTGTGAAAAGCCCTCTGGACATGTCCATGTGGCAAGAAACTGATGTCTCCTCCAGCAAGCAGCCAGAGAGGACAAGAGGCTGAGCCAGGTGAGTGAACTTGGAAATGGATTGTCCCTTAGCTGAGTCTTGAGATGACTAAGGCCTGGATGATACCTTGACTGCATACCATCCAGCTCAGTCACGCCCAGACTTCTGACCACAGAAGCTGTGGCATTATAAATGTTCGTTTTAAGCTACAAAGCCTACATTTTTTAAGCTTCATTGAGCTATAATTGATATACAAATGTCTGCATATATTTAATGTATACATTTTCTTCAGTTTGGACATGTACATATACCTGTGATACCATCATCACAATCAAGATATTAAACATATCCATCACCTCCAGAAATTTCCCTGGATGTGTGTGTATGTGGTAAAGAACACTTAACATGAGAACTGTTCTCTTAACATGCATTAAAGGGAAGTATACCTTGTTGTTAACTATGAGTACTATATTGTACAGCATATTTCTAGAACTTTTTCATCATGCATAACTGAAACTTTATATCCATCCAGCACCAGTTCTCCATTTCTCCTTCCCCCAGCCCCTGGAAACCACAATTCTATTCTCTGCTTCTATGAGTTTGCCTATTTTAGATACCCCATGTAAGTGGAATAATGCAGTATTTATCCTTCTCTTATTTCACTTAGCATAATGTTCTCTAGGTTGATCCGTGTTATCACAAATGGTAGTTAAGGCAGAATAATATTCTATTCTAAGTATATACATATTTTCTTCTTCCATTCATCTGTTGATGGACACTTGGGTTGTTTCCATATCTTTACTATCATGAATAGTACTTCAGGGAACATAGGGGTGCTCATATCTCTTGAAAATCCTGATTTCAATTCAGAATAAATATTAAATTTAAATGGGGTAATTTGTTATACAGCAATAGGTAACTAGCACAGAGGGTTGATCCTTCTTACAGTATACTTTCCCCTGACTCTACTAATATGAGCCTTTCCAAATCAAGTGCTAAGTATAGAGCCCCAGAATCTAGTGATGAATTGCATGTTTGGAACCATTTAAAACAGACACGGCTTCAGGGATAGGATAACAGTTGGTAACTGAATACTGGATTTTCTCACAAATTGACTTCAATGGCATCTGTCTCTAAAAGTAGTGTCATTCATTTTCAGACAAACAAGCATGAAAGCAAAGTTGCCTGAGCGGTAGGACAATTTTTTCCACTCCATAAAACATTTTAAATATGCATAAATATTGAAATAGTACAATGAATATCTATAAACCACCACCTAGAGTAAATAATTATTAACATTTTGCCATATTTGTTTTAAATGCACACATGGATAGATATATGAGTGTATATATGTGTGTCTATATAAACCATATCTTACACATACACCTGATACACATATGAGGACAGTGTACCTCTACTCCAATATGCATCTCCTAAGCATAAGGACACTCTCCCACATAACCACAGTACTCACTTCATATTCAAACTCCTCCAGTTGTTCTCAGGATTTCTGTTATAGCTATTTCGTGGTAGAGGAGCTGGATATAATGGGCATGGGTAGGTATGCATGGTGCGAGGAGTGCAATATCTCTAACTCTTCGTATACACCATTTTGGGTCCTCTCATCTTCATCCGTCCCCTGGAAATTTGTCTGCTTGTCTCATTCCAGCCACTGCCGTGGCAACTTCTCTGTGTGCCCTAGAAGACAGTCCTTGCCCAAAAGAACTTATCTCTCACTTCCTACCTCTAGTTTTTCTTGTTGACTCTAAGTCAAAAGATCCTATAAAATCTACTTGGTCCTCACATAGGGGTAATGCAGAAGTAAGACCCATTAACTCCTTTATTTTTTAACAAGATATGGAAATTAGCAGATAAATTCTCCTCCACCTCTCCTTACCCTGGGTAGGTTTTCTAAAATGACAAGATGGTACCATGATGGTAACATTCAGTCACACTCGTTACAAAATGGTGACCGGCTTGGTAAAACACTATTATACTGACTTGCCTATCCTGTCTAAATCATTTCCCCCTTTCCTCTCTCCTGCTTCCCTGAAATTACAACCCTAGTGAAGCACTAGTAAATAAGCTTGTGACTCAGGCTTTCCTTCCAGTGAAACCCAGGCAAAAACACTTTTCTTAAACTGCCGCTCTAGAATAGTCCTCTGTACAAGCAGGTACTGTGTCTTTCTGGTTTGCTCCCTCTTCCCCCAGCGAAATTCCTAGCATGTAATAGAGAGTTAAAGATTTGTCAAATAACTTAAATAAATACTAATTTTGTGTTGATTCTATTAATGTAATTGAAAGGAAATAGTCTTTCAAGAATGAAAGAAGCTGGAGGTGGAAATATTATTTGAAGATTCACGGGCACTAACTCTGCTTTCTAGCCCTGAATGAAAATGTTGCGTAATTGACATGGAGTTTGGTTCAAGAAGACAGAGGAGCTGATTCCTGTAAACATTCCCTTAAAGGGTACCCATAAAATTAGGGTTTGTTACTTTTTAAACTTTTCTTGAGTGGTGACATAATTCCCCAATCTAAAAGGGCATGTGCAACAAGGTTTAGGCTTCCATATATGGGGGATTCTAAGTGCTGCTAGTAGGGTCCCTGGCAGCTGGGACCCCTCCACACCCCCATAGGAACCTTTTTGAAATATTATGCATCTACCTCTTCTCTGAATGGACACCTAACCTCTGATAAGTTTCTGCATCCTAGGAAAAGTAAGTCACAGATTTAAAATAACTTTATGTAACCACACCTGCGATCTCTTTTTTCTAGTCTGAAACCTGCCAGGAATGCTTAGGAAAACACTGTTAACCTATTTTTGCATTTTCGGGTTAGAATCTCTTGGTTGTTTGTACATTATCAGTATAATGCACATTTGGTTTGACCTGCTGATTTTCAAAAGATTTTTGTGTTTTTTTATAAGTGAATGGTATATAATTTTATTTCCTTTCTATGCTATTAGTATTCTCATTTGGCTGCAAAATCATGTTACCTCCACAAAATGAATTCTGGAGTCTCCAATACTTAACTTACATTGTGCAATAACGTTCCTCATTTGGGTTTCCATCAAATCAGTAACTTACTCTTTCATATCCCTTTTGTCTATACCTAGTAGAGCTTTTGATTCATAGGAGATATTTGAGTACCCACTTATCATTTGTGGATTTAATAATTTATTTAACCAGCAATTCTGCAATGCTGCTGCGTTGCTTGCCTTCTCCTCTTCTGACTAGGAAGTTAGATAATCTTTAAAAAAAAAATAAACGAAACAGTGCTAGTAAGCAAACCTTAGGATTAGTATAATTCAAAACCTTTTACTGTAAAACTGGAAATGGAAGTGGTCCATAGAGGAGAAGGGCTTTTCTTGACACAACTTTCGTCCCCCAAACCTAGAATTGTGCTTATGTTCTGTGACAGCCTCCTTTCAGGATTTTCTATACTCTGTGTGAATCCTAGCTCCTCTATAATTTCCAGATGGCTCTAAATTATTCTGAGTCTACTCTGTCACTCGATCATGTCACATTTTGGGATTGCTGATTCTGTTTAGTGATGAACTGCTGGCAAGTAGCATGAACAATAGTAGTACAGTGGTCATCAAGCAATCTGGGCTTGGCCACTTACTAAATGTTTAATTTTGACTGGGATATTTAATAGCTAAAAGCTTCAGTTCAATTATAAAAGAATATGAAAATAGCTACATCACAGAGATTAAACTGCTAAATTGTAAAGCACTTAGCACCTAGCCCTACATGTAATTAATTCTCTATAAATCAGTTGGTTATATTGGCCTGAGGGAGATCAGGGAGGGCTGGACCAGAATGAAAGATTCGGTCATCACCTTCGGTTTGCACAGAGATGGTCACTGAATCCATGCATGACGAAAGCAGTGGTTGACAACCTTGAATGCACATGGAAACCACCCAGAGAGCTCTACAAAAGGTACGCTTGATGTTTAGAAAAGCAACACAGGCCCCGGATTCTGACTGAACTGTACAGAGCAGTGGCTGTCCGACTGTAGTATACATTGCAGCCCCGTGGAGGGTTTGTTCAACCGCACATGGCTGAGTGCTACCCCAAGAGTTTCTGCTCAGAAGACTAAGAATTCACCTTCTAACATGTCTAAGGTGATGCTGCTGGTACAACTGCTGGAGAGAAGATTCAGGCACTTATGAATAGTCTCCTGCCAGCATAAGGACTCTTTTACTAAGGTGATTTCGTCTGGGTAAGGATAATAATTGTACTCCTGCTAACCTCGTTAGAGATTTCGCCAGTTTTCCTAAGCTCAGTGCTGAGGATGTGGACGGATTGATGAGAAATATTCTCAGACATGAAAAGTGGGTTTGGCATATAACACCCAGCGCTCCATGCAATACAGTGGGTATTAAGGAGGGCACGTGTTGCATGGAGCACTGGGTATTATACACAAACAATGAACATGGAACACTACATCAAAAACCAATGATGTCACTAACATAACATAATAAAATAAAATAAAATAATTTTTAAAAAAGAAAAGTAGGTTTTGAAATCAAGTGCAGCCATCTGCTTGACACCACTAAGTGGCCACTAGTTACACATTCTTGTTTTGTCCAAACATGTTTCTGGAGGAAGAGGGTTAGGGCCACTAAGAAGAGACCCTAAAAAGGAGGACATAGGCAGTGGTTTCTATTTGCACAGAAAGTGACATGATTTGGTTTCTCTATAGTAATAAGGAAATAAATATTTATTGTTTTTCATGGGGAATGGTGTACTGTTACTATTTGCTGAGGTGGTTGTTGTTGTTGTTTTACTATCGAATTTCAGATTCTATCCCATTTCTGATTTCTGACAGTTGCAACTTTTTTTTCCCCTCGTGAAACCTGATAATACTGGAGACTTAATTATCATTCAGGTGTACACACTCAGAGGCTGTCCCAATTAAAAAAAAATATCAGCACCAATCCTGGGCTGGCATTTAAGATTAAAAAGACCCAGGAAGCTCATTGGCTCCAGCCTGACCAATCATGTCCAGCTTCCAACTCTGACCAATCATGTCCTCTCACCCTCTATTTAAGTGAGACTTCCACAGTCCACCAGGATGTGTATACTGCGGGCTAAAGCAGGGGAGCAAGCCGGACCTTTCCAAGTTAGTTTCTCTTTTCTGCCAGTGTCTCTCTGCTTTTCTGTTTCTGCCTTCTTTGAGAGACCGGGAATTTCCTGCTGTCTGGCTGTGGGAAAGACAGGCAAGATGAATGAGACCCGCAGACTTAGTTCTTTATCTCACTAAATCACAAAATTTAGTTGCGACTTAGGCAGTAAACAGCACTTTCTTTCCTTTCACTAACGGAAGAGCGAAACTTGGTACCTAGTGGAGAGAAACGTTTTGAGCCGATCAGATACTAGAAGCTACCTCTTAGTCCAGGTGGAGCTAATTTTCCTGTCCAGGCTTCCTTTACTGTGCCGTTGTGGGCTTGCTGGAAAACCTGGGAAGAGCTCCGAAAGAACTCTTGAGGTTGATGCTAGCTACTGGTTGGGATGAGAGAATTAACCCCGCTTTTATTAGGAAGGGTATTTCTGACTCTTGGATTTACGGTCTTTTGCGATGCAAGGTTGCAGGAAGGACCTTCTTTAGTTGGTTCAAGCTTTGGTTCTAACTTTGGCATAATCTCTTCTTAAAGCTAACCTCCCCCGTCCTTGATAGGGTTACTGGCCGTTACCGTTCCTATTGTGGCTCAAAATACCCCATGTCGGAAGAAAGTTATGTCTGTAGCCCATTGTCCTCCTGGTGCCTTCAGCGGGCTTACTTTACAGCTACTTTCTGCCTCTCAAGCCAACCAAATCTTCAAGGAATGACTCATAAGGTGCAGAGCATTTTCTAGGACATTTGCCTTGTCTGAGATCCATTTTTAAAAAGCCTTTCTTCAGGACCCCAGGGCCGTTAGTCAAACATACCTTATCCTTTCTACCTTTCCTCTTAACCAGGTAACTTGAACCTGAGAAACACTTTGGTGTTAATTTAGCTTCTGATTCGTTTTTGTCTTGCTGGAATTGGAGAGGCACGCTCTAGGGGAATGGCTTTTACTGGGGGGTAGTCCTCCTCTTCCTGTTCAGCTCTCCCTTTCAAACTCCTGACTTCCTACCTACTTTCTTCTGGAAGCGCATGATCCCTCTTGGGTACTTTCTCGGCCGCTAGCCGTTGCAGTCCTTGAGATTCTTTGTCTCAAGTGGTCTCTTTTCAATCTTCTCCTGCCGTTGGATTTTAGACAAGTGTAGATCATAACGGTTAAGTCTGGTCTTAAGCGTTTTTGTGGGATCCTAGACCCAGGAGTTCCCTTTCCTACTTCCTCATGTTAAACCTATGGATACTTCAAGAATCTCTGCTTGAGAACCCCATTTTCTCCTAGGGTTTTGTATTCAGACATTGCTCAGCCTGAAGGGTCTCTACTTAATCTCCTAATACTGATTGAAGCAACAATATCCCTGGAACGTATATGAGCTGTATGGGGGGTGGAACTGGACCAGTAGATGGGATTGCGATGCTGATCCCAGAAACTTTGCTCATTCCCTCATGCTCAGGCTACAAGCAGAAGCAGCCATGAAATACATTCAGAACCTACTGAGGGGTGAAATCTAAGGGCCCTTTCCTATCCTTTGTCCATCCCTTACAGGGAATTTAAAGGTTTCTTTTTCCTTGAAGTGTATAAGCAGTTACTCCTGTCTGGAGAATGAGCTGTGTCCTTAATTCCGAAACTCAGGTGCTGATCACCACTTATTAACCAGACTGTCAACCCAGCGGAGTTGGATAGCCTCACCGGTGGCTGCCTTCCCCTGGAGAGCTTATGTCGATCCAGTATAAAATGAAAACTCCTGCTTTGTGACTCATGCTAGGGATATTTTAGGATCTGTTTCCTAGTAACTGTCAGAGTCTTGAATCTAGATAAAGATGTCCTACGACAGACCAACTACCCCCTAACAATGCCAATTAGAGGGGTGGAGAGTGGCAGCTGACATTTTGGGGAAGGAAGATGGTAAAAACCTGGATCAAAGGTTGAAGTTGTTTGGAGCAGGGAAGATGAGAGCAGGGACAATGGAGGCCCGCTGGGTCCAGGAGAAGGCGCTCCCTGTCGTAGGGCTCCATAGCTTTTGGTAGCCTCAGGACTCCCCTGGGGAAATGCAGCAGTGCTGTTGGAGGAGTTGCTCAACCTAAGACCTCTTAGGAGCTGGCATTTAGAGACGTGACGTTACATCCCAGTGGAGATCTTCCTATTTCCTGACTTGTTCTCAGTATTGCTTTGGTCTTATCATATAGGACTTTGCCCTTAGGAACTGAAGGCTGATGGTTCACTGGTGTTCACTAGATTTCTGTACCTGAGTAATGTTTTCAGCTGAAGACTACTCAGATCACCTGGGAGCTTTTTGTTTACAGTCCTTAGTTGATGGCCCCTGAGTTGGATTCAATTTAGGATGGTTTTTAAAGCAGTCTTATACTTGTGCTATTTGGTTTTGTGACCACAGTCCAGGTCAGAGCAGGGATAATGGTCATTCTTAGAAAAAAACATTCCATGGTGACTGCATCTTCAGCTCTCATTGTGGTGTTTTGTCAATCTCAAGCCCCCATCAAAGGCTTCTCCAGGGTTTGCATTCCTGCGTTGGTACCAAGATTTCACTTGAGTAGTTGGAGATAGGAAGCAGTTCCTTTTGGGAACAGGCAAGCCCAGACTCCCTTCACACAGACCTAGAGTCCTTTCTGCAATGGAGTGTCTGAATTTCCTGTAGTCCTTACTAATGATAGCAGTACATGCATCTTTCATGAACCAATTTTCATCCACCTTCCAAAATTTTTGATTTCAGGCTATATTCAACTAGAATAGGAGAAAAAAAATCATAATGCAAGTTACTTTTCTCCTCCCTGTTCCTGTAAGCAGACTTATGATTATCTGCCTTACTCCAAGCTTTTTATAGAGCTGGTGGCATTAACAGCCATAAAGTGGGGGTGTGTTGGAGGAAGCATGGTTAATACAAATACAGCACATGATTTTTTCCTTCTAGCTGCTGTTACGTGTTGCTTGGTCATATTTGTAATCTCTCCTGCAATAACTTTAATCATGCATATTCTTTATCACTTGGTTATCAAATAACAAGCCACAAACACCCATCCTTCTGGCAGTAGGTCTTGTAAGCAGTCGCCTTCCTCACCGATGGCTGCCTAATATTCAAAAAGATTTCTTACCTTTGCCCACAAAGATCATCTTCAGACTTAGCCAGGTTCCTTTAGAACTTTGCATTCGGTTCCTGAAATTAGAACTTGAGTTAACAGTCTTTAGTTTTCTGAAGCCACAAACTCCGGTGTACTATGGAAATCGCATTCCTGCTTGCCTCTACTGCTGGATGAATGAGAGGATGACCGCTTAATCTCGAAGTCCATGAAGTCTGACCTATATACCCCATGAAGGGAGCAGTCGTGGAAGAAACCCGTCTAACTCCTCTCCAGCTCTCACTGGGCCTTTCACAAGGGATGCTCATAGATCCATCGGCTTCGTGGTGATTGCAAAACTCAAGTCCTTGTCCATGTTGTTCTAAGTAGTTATCTCTAATCCTGGTGCCATCTGTAGCCTGTAGGTGAAAGGTGACTTCTTTACTAAGTGGGCTAGTATTTGCTCAGCCCATTAAACTACACCCTTGGATTGAGAAATGGACAAATAGTGAATGGCTTTAGATCTAGTTCCCATACTACAATTCAATCAATCAAACCAATACTTCAATTCCTATGGTGAGGCAATTGAGTGTATTTGTTAGAAGCCTGGATTCTGATGTCAGACTACTTGGGCTTGATTCACGGCTCTACTACTTAGGACCTATGTGTCCTCTGAAACTAACCTCTGCTCCTCAGTCCCTGTAAAATCAGGATAATGGTACTTAGACTACAAGGTGATCATGAAAACTAAGGGAGTAAAAAAATGAAAAAAGCTTAGAGTATCTAATTGAGAGCAGGCACTAAAATATTGGCTTTCAGGCCTTAATTGTTTAAGTACCTATAGGAGAAGGAATAAACTAGCACTTGGGAAACCTAGCACTTCTACAGTTTATCCACACCAACTCTGTTTCATGGGAAATACAGATCTGTCCTTCCATATCTTCACACTTCCAGTTTCTTCAGTCTGGAAGATTTCTTCTAGGTGTAGTTATGTCTTCTATCACTTAGCTATCAGCTATCTCTTGGAGGAATCTTGCTTGAACCATGTTTTTTGTTCTGTTTTGAGGCCCTTTCTCCTGCCAGACTAACTTAAACATGTAAGAACATGTTCACCTCTGTATGACCAATAGCTGAAACATTCTAGTAGCAGAATATGTCAGTAATATCACTAAGTGAAAACCAGTGCAGGAGTGTCTTACTGAAAGACCAGAAATGAGAGGATCCCCTAGATAGAGTGGATGCAGGTCAAGAATCATACCGTGTTTGATGGGGTAGCTGGGCAGCACTGAGTTTGGGCTAGGAGGGAAGGTCCAGGAAGGTCTGAGATACAGCTACTCTGTCCCTTGAGGAAAGGGTTATGCTAAGTAGTTGGGAGTGTGATGCAGTAGTGGAGCCTTAAAAGCCTATGTTCCAAGAATTTCTTTCCCCCTCAGGAAGTAACTCAAAACTATAACAGCCACAGTGTAGTAGGGAGCCTATACTCCATTTAGCAGGAAAATCAAACCACCTTGTAGAACTGAACTAAATTGGTTAGCTAAAATTTATAGGGTGAATTGGATCAGGAGAAATGAAGTGTTTAAGGAACTTAATTATGCACCCAAATTGGCATCCTGCTCATCAGCCTTCCCATCTGATCATGGGTTCTCTTAGCAATGGGATCCCAAGTATTTTTCCTTGAAGTGCATGAAAAGTTAACTCTTCATGAATGTTTGAGGGTTGACCTATGTCGTCAGACTCCAATTCCAGAACAAAGATTTATAACTGTGTCTAAGAAATTCCAGAACCCCCTCATCCCTAAATCAGCTCACAAATGCCTTTTAACATTACTAATGAGACTGTCGACCCAGAAGCATTAGACTCTCCTCACATGCAGCAACCTTCTTTGGCAAGCTGATCTGGATCTAGTGTAACTCAGTCTTCTGTGTCAGGCTGGGTTGGCCCTTGATTGGACATATCTTAGGATCCTGTGATACTTGCTACTTGAGAATGGAGCAAAGCAGCCTCTCCCCTCTGCCACTCCAAGCTCACTGTGCTTCATAAACTGAAAGGAACAGATGAAATCAAACAGCTGAGCAGACATTGTGAGTGCTGTACACAGTAACTCGTTTCTCTAAACAGATGGGAATAGATATTATCAGCCCTCCCAAAATACCTAACTTCCCCTTCCTGAGGTTGTCATTAACAATGGAACAGGCACAAGCAACCAGATCAGAATAGAGCATCAACTTTATTAATGTACAATCAAATCTTTTCCTTTTGGGAAGGAGTAAGTCCAGGAAGCACCAGAAATGTTCATTTCTGTGAAAGAAGACAAACCCTCATGGGAGAAAGCAGAAAAGGCAGGGAACAGGGGTTTTCTCCTGCTCTCCTGTCCAAAGCTCTAAGTTTTTTTTCAACTACTGAGCTTAAGACCAATTGTAATTCCATTCTAGTTCTCTCTAGGGGAGACCAGCTAGGTAATAGAATACTGTTTCTAACATGGCTTATAACTACTTCAAAAAAAACAGTTGTTTTTTATATATTCAGGCTAGTGATGTTTGATTCCTTTGTTCTAAAAGCCTCTCAAATCCAACTTGGACCAACTAACATAATGCTGCCTACTTGTGCATAGCTCTAGAAATTTGGAGCCCCATACCTCACACCATTGATTTCTAGAGCACATGAAGCTTAGTTGATTTTTTTTTTAATGGTTAAACCATGAAAATGCAATCCTGGCTTAGAAGAGGTAAGAAAAAAAAAGGTAAGAACTAAGCTGTTGGCCAAAATAATTCCATCTGCCAATCCTTAAAACGCCGTATTGAAGTTTCTAGGCTTCTATGCATGTGAGACTCAAAGCCCTGGGAATGTATGGCTGCCCATTCAGTCCAAGGTCTGTAGAAGTGGGGCTTCTGGCCCTAGGAAATGGTCTTTTGCTCCAGACTCTCCCTTACCCCAGAAGGTAAGGGTAACTTCCTATATTTTATCTTATACTTCCACTTTTCTACCATGGAGTCACTGAACTACTTCAGGGGCAGTGTGTTCTTATTGTGGAGGCTTCTCTTGGATGAAGCCTCTTGACCAAGATAAGTTAGGAAGATTCCTTCCCATTAGGGGTGCTTGAACTAGGCAAATCACTTCATTGTCTGAATTTACAGCATCAAAGGAGAACCGAGGACTAAAAACCAAAGAACAAACCCAGTATTTGGGGAGTATACACAGATTAACTGTGTAAAAGGCATAAACTTAAGCTCCCTATCTTCAAGAAAATAAGTCACTAAACTTATGGCCCAGGAAATGGAGAGTTCTCCCATTTTCCTACCTAACAAATTGGTCCTTGTTGGGGAGAGTACAACGTGAAGTAAGTGGTAAGAGTGGACATCCTTGTCTTGTTCCTGATCTTAGAGGAAAAGCTGTTTTTCAGCATTGAATCAGATATTAGCTCTGTGTTCTTATATGGCCTGTATTATGAAGAGGTATGTTCCCCCCCCAAACCCACTTCGTTGAGGGTTTTTATCATGCGTTGAATGTTGAACTTTGAGATGCTTTTTCTGCTGGTCGTGTGTTTTCTGATGAACCTATCAGCTGTATATTAAGCTGAGGTTTATTTTTCAAATCTATAGAATTTGTCACCCCTGTGGTTTCTAGATGGGTCTTCTATAGACTTGTCTGTGACCCAAGCTTTGGAGACACAATAGCAATGTCATGAACTTTCATTTGGCCTTAGGTCTAATGTGGTAGTTGGCAACCATCTTAACCCTTCTGGCAACACTGTTCTTCTGGCCTATAGTGGTATAAAATGAGGTACCAATTTCAGAACTGCTAAATATTGCAGGATGTTCATATAGTATCTAGTTGACTAGTACTCTTTTCTGGTCGATGCTTTCTCGTGGATGTTCGTGTGTTCTACAAAGATACTTTGATCTATACCCATATGCCCATCCGCCTTGTCTTCAGTTCTCCTTCCAATCCTCTGGCTAGGAGTCAAGCCATTGGCCATTGCCCATTAGTATATATGTATGTATGTATTTAAATCTCACAATGAAGACTCTTATGTAAAATGGATAACCAGGAGCACTGGCTGAAGCTGTACCCATTGGGAGTATTTACTCCTCTCCATTGTTCAGGGTTACTCTTGAGTGGAATGATTGTGCAGCAGCGGTCCATCTTTGGCTTGAAATACTTAAGTTTGACTCCTAGATCTACTTGATAGTTTCTTAGCATTCATTTCCCATGCTCTAAAGTGTGTGTAACCTAAGGCCTCCAACAAGCTACATTTCAAGTGCTTAATAGCCATGTGTGGCTAGTGGCTACTAAATCGAACACAGGTTATAGAACCCTTTCATCTTCACAGAACACTGGAAAACCACAGCTGCAGAACTGAGCTATAGTGTGACAAAGTGAAAGTTAACTAGCTTTAGGCAAAATTACCCATGGGCCCAGTGTACATTTCAGGTGAATGAAAAATGTATCTGAGTCCCTTAGGCTCTAGAAAAGCATCCACCAAATCAGACACTGTGTGCCATGTACCTGAGGGTGGTAATGTGCTCTAACAGAACACATCTGGCAGCACAGCTTAATTGGGGCTAATAGTCTAGGCTTATTCTCTAGGATCTTGCTGTTCCAGATGCCATACTGAAGAGTTAGATGGGGATATGATGGAGACTACCACCCCTGCATCATTTAGGTCATTTTAAAGTGTCACTAATTTTATCCCTTCAAGTACACAATATCTTCACTGACTATCTTATGCAGAGAAAGGGGAGGTTCAAAGGCTTCTCTCTGGCCTTCTCCACTCTACCTCTTGATTCCCAGGCCACACTCCTGAATAGATATGGATATCCATTCTGACTATACATTGAGGTAAGGCGAATGATCACAGATGCATCCCAGACCAGAGGACCCACTACAAACTGGCTACTGACCAGGATTCCTGGCTCTCCGATGCCTCCATTCTGGCAGGGGAACCATAACTTATCTCTGGGTTTCTGGCTACCGATGTTACCTAGGACTTGTGCCAAACATTCTCTAATGGTTCTCCTTTTTCCACTGGCAATAATCTGAATTCTTTCTTCATCAGAGTTTGACTATCTCTATGTTTTTTACTTGTGAAATGTCTTTCTACCTCTTGAATGAAAGCTTCATGAAGCTTGGGACCTTTTCTTTATTCTATTTCCAAAACTGTGCATACTTCTTGATACGTAATAAATGCTTAGTAAAAGTTTATTAAGTGAGTCCTGACAGAAAAATAGCTAAGAGTACAGATGGCCTTTAAAGCCAAGACAATGAGAGCCCCTACCCATGATTTCAAACTCGTGGGTTAAGACAGAAGGTGAAACACTCCAAATAGGATGGCTGAACAAAAAGCTGGGTTTTCTTGAACTGTGATCAACTAGCTTGATATTTATGGAAGTCCGTCTTCTGTTAGTAGGACTATCTAACCATGTAAACAGGAGAGGAGTGGCCTCTGAAGTTTCATGCACAAAAAAAAAATTGTTCGTTGCATGAGCATTTATTCCCCAAAATGAAACCCCCATGTCAGGATGCATAGCAGTTGAGCAGGTGAGCAAGTAGCAAGCTGAAATTCTCCTGCTCCCCGAGGCTCACTACCCAGATTTGATCTCCCAATGATAAACCTTATGAGCTCACCTGTTTGAGCCATCACCCATGTGTTCAATTCAGGAGCAGTATACGTTTAAAGAAGCACGGTCCAGACAGGCAAATAATTACTAAAATTAATAACTAAGCACAATCTTAGTCTCCTGTCTTTCAAAGGGCATTAAAGGAATGCAGGTCATATTCCACACTAATCCTTCATTTTCCCACTGGTTTTAAATTTTATATTCAAGTTAACATAGTAGTCTGAGATAGATGTAGTAATTGATTCAGTACATATAACACCCAGTGCTCATTACCTCAAGTGCCCTCCTTAATGTCCATCACCCACTTACCCCATCCCCCCACCCACCTCCCCTCCAGCAACCCTCAGTCTTCCCTGTAGTTAAGAGTCTCTTCTGGATTGCCTCCCTTTGATTTTATTTCTCCTTCCCTTCCCCTGTGTTAATCCCTTCCCCTGTGAGATTGCTTTCCTCAATGAAGTAATCCAAGTGTATTTTTGAGCTATTCAGTGCTAACTTTTGTGTAGTTCAGTAGTCTAGTATAAAGTTCAGGAAAACTCTCTAGGAACTGGTGTTCTCAGTGGGGTGCAGAGATCTATTGAAGCTTCCCCACTATCCCAAATGATGACTCAACAGTGGGGTGTTCCCATTTGTCATCAGCACCTTCATCTGTAGGCCCATTTTGGGAGGTAAAAGCAGCTAACCTAAACCTTTTCCTTTGGGGAGACTGCATCCCCTAAAAAGACTGCCCCCTCAGAAAAGACAAACTTGTGGCCAAACTTCTAGAAATGTTAAATGGGCCCTTTGAACTTCAGGATATTATGCAATGTCCTAGGTATCACTGGCCTCCAGTGTTGGGGGATGGGTTTCATTCAAGTCTGCTCTAGTTATCCCTATCATGAAGTAGGGATTGGGGGATGCATGCCCTTCTTCCATGGAGGAGATATGCTCCTCTTGGGAAGAGACCTCGAATTCTGATGGTCTGTTGTAGCATTCTTCTCAAACGTACCCTTGCTGGACTGTATTAGACTCTCAATTGAAATTTTTGTTCTCCTGGACCCTTAATCTCTGCCATCCACTTGATTTCCCCGAGTTCACCTACATTATCCTGCATATATACCCCCTTGCATACCTAATGAAGAAATGAATCGACTGAGTCTTCTGCCTAGTCCTTGATCAGGATTCTTGACTCCTGCTTTTTCCACTTCCTATAGTCTTAGACCTCCTATGCTTAATCTGGCTCAGTTACTAACCTTGGTTATCAGGAAAGATTGTCTCCTTATTGGTAAATCTAACTTGATTTCAAAGATGAAAACAGATCAGTGGGCTGAAAACTCCATGTTTAAGCTTCAAAAGGAAACAATTTTCCAGTTGACTCTGAGAATAATGGTGACTGTGGGGATTGGGTAAATTCCTATGATACTACTCTGAAACTTCTGTTTTGTTTTTTTTATTATTATTATTATGTAATACCTTATTTGGAAAGATCAAATCTTAATAGATAATGATTAAATGATGAATAAGATATTCTAATTTTTAAGGTTTTATTTTATTTTATTTTTAAAGATTTTTATTTTATTTATTTGACATAGAGAGACAGCCAGCAAGAGAGGGAACACAGGCAGGTGGAGTGGGAGAGGAAGAAGCAGGCTTCCAGCGGAGGTGCCCGATGTGGGGCTCGATCCAGAACACCAGGATCATGCCCTGAGCCGAAGGCAGACGCTCAACGACTGAGCCACCCAGGCGCCCCTAAGGTTTTATTTTAGAGCAAGCAAGCGGGGAGATGGGCAGAAGGAGAGAGCAAGAGAGTGAGAAAGAGAATCTCACTTTCCTGAGCAGGGAGACTAACAAGGAGCTTGATTTCACAACCCTGAGATCATGACCTGAGCTGAAATCAAGAGTCGGACACTCAACGAACAGCCACCCAGACACCCTGAGACTTTGTCTGTTTTTAGACACATGCACACACACACATTCAGCACTTATCTAGGAATTTAGAACTTTGTCAAAATTTTCATGCAACTACTTTTTAACATGAAATGAAGCATGATGACTGCCAGACTTGAATATGTAGAAGGTAATTAGTAACTTAAGGTCTGTAACCTCATTAAAATAGGTGACAGCTAGATTGTGATATTTAATAGTCAAATAGATTACTCCAGAAGCAGAGATAAAATATCACAAAATTTCTAACCTAACAAAGGTCTTTACATAAACTGAAGCCTTACCGCGTTAGGCATCTCCACCTTTTTTTAATCACTGACCATGCTTCCAGCGGGTATTAAACACCTGATAGAAAATGACCCCAATCAACTAAAGTCTGCCTCTTTAGCATCTTGCTCAGGGCATGTGAAAATAGAAAGGCCCAAATATCAGACAGAGGCAAGCAGGCCAGCTGGAAGAAATGGAAGAGGTCCTTTCCTTCTCAGGGCAGGTATAATCTCTGAACTTCATTTTTCCAAATGGAAAGCCAAGCTTTTTCCTAGCAAAATGAGCACTGAAGACCACAAATGTGCACCAGGTCACAATACTTGAGAGGGTAACTCTAGTCTTAATTGGAGATACATTAGAACCTAAAGAAACTGAGAATGTACATCTTTAGTCTCTTTACTGTGAAATTTTCACTGAAGTGATTACACCCACATGAACATTAAAGGAAATCACCCAAAGGATCCCCAGTGGAATAATCTGGGGTTGATGACTGGGGTTAAGAAAAACTAATGTACTAATTGGGCATTTAAATGGGTAACTTAATCTGATTGGAGTGAATTTCTGAAATGAGAGTGGTCTTTAGGACCATTTTTGATCCAACTAGAGTTAAGGGTCTGCAAAACCACCCTCGCTTCTAACACCCACTGCATGTTCACAGATCTCCCAGACCACCCTCCTGTTTGGTAATTCACCAGAAGGACTCACTAAAAGCTGTTCTACTGGTGGCCACTTCCTTACGATGAAAGGATACAGCTTAAAATCCGCTTGGGCCGAATCCAGAAAAGTGCTATGCACAGACCTTCGAGTTGCCCTCTGCAGTGGAGTGAGACAGCACTAACTTTCTTGGCAACTGTGTGACTATACATGGAGTACTTTCCATCCAGGGATGCTCGCCTGAAACTTGTGTCCAGAGATTTTATTGGGGCTTGGTCACAGATCCGACTGACTGCCCATATGGCCAAATTCAGTCTCCTGCCCCTCCTGAGATCAAGATAAGTGTGACCCAAAGCCCCCAGCCTAAACCACATTGTTAGACTATCTATTGTGGTCCAAAGTGTCCCACCCCCCACCTGTTAAAGGCACATTGTGCATGACTTGCCAAGATCCCAGAGAAAAGGCCAGCCCTCAATTTGGGTAAGGTCAATTCTTCACTCATTTCTCTTAGAAATTATTCTAAAATGAGAGCTTTTGAACTGTTAAGATTATGAGGAACTAGCTGTGAAATCCCACATGTAAGGATTCTCAAGTTAAATTTTTAGCTGAATTTCAAACCTAACTATTGTTAAACACGTGTAACTGAGGTAAGTTTAAAGGGATTGTTTTGCTTTCATTAAGCCAACATGAGGACATCCGTGAGAGCTTTTTACTAGAGCGCATTTTAAAGACTTTATTTAGAGTGCAAGCAGGAGGAGGGGTAGGGGGAGAGGAAGAGAGAGAGACTGTCCAGCAGGTGCTGTGCTGAGTGTGGTGCTCAACAGGGAGCTCAATCTCAGGAACGGAAATCAAGTCAGTCACTTAACATATGGAGCCACTCAGGCACCCCGCTACTGAAATGCATTTTAAGGTAATTGCTATTTTCAGAGGTTCAACTATGGCTACTTTCTGAACGATAGCTATTTCTACCTGAACTGTAAAAATACATATAAAGGGTATAACTTATGTATCCTTCTTAGAAAATAAGTTTCAATAACCAAAAACTGGACCAGCTCTGCCAAAATCGCGTATGGCATCTATTGAAAACATTGATTTTTTTTTTCTCAACCCCATCTAAGACTCAGTGAAGTGAGCTCAGTAGGTCTCAACTTGTACTTTCAGCAAGCTTACTAAGTGTGTATGAAGTCTGGGATCTGCTCCACAGGAAAAGGATACAATAACTTCTTCCTTGAAGTGTTGACACAGCCATGATAAACAACACAGTGGCTACAGTTAACTTCATATTCTAGGCTTTTGCTGTCTTGACTTTCTTATAAGCAAACAAGTTACATTAACAAGTGATATTTAAAAACATCCAGTGTTATGAACTCAGTTTAACACAAACTCTTGTAAAGAATGTAATTATGTAAAGTTCCTTGTTGACATAGCAAGTCTTTTAAAACTAGTTTTAAAAATACTGGTTTTCTGACAAGAGAATAATTGAGCCCCAGGAGTCCCCTCTTAACTATGGGGTATATCACAAAATTCTACCTTTCTAGAAATAGAAACTTTAAGGATATGGAAAGTACTGTTTGTCTCCTAGACTAGTGTTTGGGTGTATAACGAGGCAAAGCCATAATAATCTCCCTGCCAGCAGCTGAAATAGCAGTAGGCTTTGCATACTTCTAAAGATGCTTAACATGAAGAACCCCACTCTATGTATATATGTTGCAGAACTATTCCTCCAAATGTGGATTTGCTAATAAGCCTACAGCTTTAACTACTTGGAATATAAAAATGTCCTTTTAGTTCCTTCAGTTGGATTGGGTAACACTGGCACGTGAACTAAATGTGCATTGATTTGATTGCTTTTCCATTCATACGGAGAAGAATATTTGACTCTTCCCAGACTCAGACATAAGGTGCAGGAAAACTAAACACCATGATGGAAGGATGGGATGGGATTGAAGTTATAGTAGATGAAATATGAACATAATCAGAATCCTAAAAAAAAAAAATCACACATTCTAGATACCCCAATAGTGAGGCAATTAACTGGAATAGCCAAAGCAAAACGAGAAGTCCTTTTTTCCGGTTGTAGTGTAGTGATCTTTCCTTTGTACTTGACTACTTCCTTTTATACTAAGCTCTGTGATTATTTGTTGTATACCTGAAGCCTAGTAGACACAACGTCTTCCTGCCTAGTTATAGTTAGGGATTCATAATCAAACTCGGATTGAATTCCTCTCTACCCTTGTGAGAGGAGACTTATCTGTGCATTCCCAGGTGGGAATAAGGAGTATAGTGTCTGCTGTATAAGGAACCTGAAATATACAACCATTCAGTCCTTGTGGAAGAGGCTTGTCAGCTTTTCCATGGCTGAATAAAATGAGGGTCAGAAGGACTAGAAGCTTTCAAGCTTTAAAAAAAAAAAAAACTGCCAAATTCCTGACTTTGACTCTTAGAATTGATCAAGGTGACTCAGTTTATATCACTTCTAGGAATGTGAATTTTTCTCATCTGCAAGGTAGGGATAATTTCTGCCTGTACAGTGTGGTTGTAAGGATTACATTAGTAACTTTCAGCAGTAGCTACTTAACTAGCAAAGTGCTCTTAGTCATCCTGTAGATACTGAACTAATACTTAATGTGGAAGGTAAGATCAATGTTCCTAGACATGCTAGAATTCATAACTTCACCTTATTTTGTGATTGATTCAAAAGACCACACATCATGATCAGGGATCCTACAGATGGACCAAGGAGAGTTCTTGTGGGAAGAGGAGGCTCTCCTCTTCATGGAGCCCTCCCATGCTTCGGGCTACTTGATGGGAGTGGGCCTGCAGGGGAAGTACAAGGATTGTGTTGAGACCTGGTCATCCTGTCTCATTAAGCTGACTTTTTTTTCCAGGCCATGTTCTTCTAGAACACTCCATGCTTTCTCAGTACAAGCGGTTTTTAGCAGCATCTCTGTTAAAGGCTTAAACCAAAAATGGTTTTCTTATTGCTAAGGTCACTCTAATGAAATGACTCCAGTTTTTGAGTATTTACTTAGAACATTCTATTCAGTCTGTTTTCTGTGCGTTATATAACAGTGTAGTATAAACTCCAAAACACTTGATCTATTCATCTTAGAAACTTTGTATGCAGTTTATAAAGCAAGAGTATTCTGTCCTATTTCCACTGTGTAAAATGTGAACAACACTAGCTACCTCCTAAGATGTTAGGGTATCTGTAAGACTCACATAAGTGGCAATTAAACACTAACTGCTGTTTATATTACTGATGTCCTCATGATTTCACCTTGACAGCTCAAATACCCTTTAGTCATTGCAAAAAACAAAAAACAAAAACAAACAAACCAAAAAAAACAAAAAATCCTACCCTCAGAATTAGAGTTATCCTATCTTAGCACTCCTTTGGAATTATAAAACTGGAGAACACTCGACCTAACATCTGACTGCTTGAAGTTCCCATTTGGCAAGCTGCCCACCATATTTCAATACCTTCTCCATGTGCTTATTTGAGAGAGAAGGAAGTAACAGTCATTTGATCTTAGTTTTTATCTTTAGGATTTGGAGAAGCCGCTCACGGATCTGCTTGGTACGGACAGCGTAGACAATGGGATTGAGGATTGGAGGAATGAGGAGGTAGAAGTTGGCCAGTAGAGTGTGGATTGGAGGAGGTACCTGGTGACCAAATCGGTGAATGAGAGAAGAAACAGCAATTGGAACATAAAATATCAGAATGGCACAGATGTGAGAACCACACGTCCCCAGGGTTTTAAGCCGGGCCTCGGGTGTGGCCAGCCCCATCACAGCCCGGAAAATCATCACATAAGAGGCAGCGATGGCCATGGAGTCCAGGATCAGGACCAGAAAGCCAATGCTCAGCCCATAGATATTGTTGACCCTGCTGTCACCACATGCCAAGGTGACCACGGCCATGTGCTCACAGTAGGAGTGGGAGATGACCCGGGCTTTGTAAAGGGGTAGCCGCAGGCGGATGATCAAAGGCAGAGGTCCAATGTACAGTACACCGCGGAGGAGGGCAGCCAGCCCCAAACGTCCCACAACAGTATGCGTGAGCACTGTGGTGTGACGGAGTGGGTTGCAGATGGCCACATAGCGGTCAAAAGCCATGGCAAGGAAGATGCCTGACTCGACTGTGGCAAAGCAGTGGATGAGGAACATTTGGGCCAGGCAGGCATCCAGGCCAATGTCCCCAGCACCAAACCAGAAGATTCCCAGCAGTTTGGGCATAGTAGAAGTGGACAGAATCAGGTCGATGACAGCTAGCATACACAGGAAGAAGTACATGGGCTGGTGCAGGCTATGCTCCACCTTTACCACAGCCAGAATGGTGACATTCCCCACCACGGCAACCAGGTACATGGAGCCAAAGGGGATGGAAAGCCACATATGCAGGGACTCCAGCCCTGGGATGCCGGTGAGCTGGAAGGAGCTGGGTATTGAACAGACATTGTGAGAAGTGAGCATGATTCATAAATGAACCTTCTCATTTGTGGCCCAAAATGCAGTAGAAACTTTCTCTAGAAATAAAAAACAAGAATATTTTATTCTTGGGTTCTAAAATAAAGAATAGGAGCATTGATAAGATGCTACAAACTTTCTTTGAAGAAACCATGGAACAATGTCCTAGTGTAAATGTCATGTTACTACGTTTATGGTATTGACAAAAATTTGCCAAGTACAAGCTAAATATGTATTTGAATGAATGTAGGAGTATCTATTTATAATAGGATTCTCAAAGAGTAATGTGCTTGCATCAATAAATACAATGACCTGAGGCAGACCGGTACTAGTTTTTAATTCTGTAACTCTGCAGGTAGGCTATGTGGTATCTCCAATCATTGTATTAGAAGGTCTCAAGATGAGAGCTCCTTGAAAAAAGACATGTTGATGCTGAAAGATACAAACTCCTGGGACTGTCTAGGCTCTATGATAAATCAAATTTTAAGCTAGAGGCCAGCATTTGCTAATACATAAGCTGAAACACTTAACCTGCAGACCAAAAGTCACAAAGCAGACACGTGGGCCAGTGAAGAAGAGGACTTTGGAGGATGGAAACAAAGGGATTCCTGAAAGATGAAAGCTGCTGAAGGTAGCTCAGTTGGTGTGTCTGCCCAGAGGCAGGTCCTTGCAAGGGCCTTCTCCCTCCATGGAGGCTGAATAGAGGAGACTGTAGAAACAAAGAGGGTTATCCCTAGGAAGAAAGAAAACACATTAAGCACTGAGTGGCAAGAAGCCTAGAGGATGAGTATTCGGCCAGAGAAGAAATGCTCTACTCAGAATTTGGGGCAACTAGCTTGAAAGATTAGTATTTTGAAAAAAAGACAGTTTGGGGGTTTTGTTTTGTTTTCCAGGATCTAAAGGATCATACTGGAATGTGTTTCCTATCTATATTAGAGAAATGTCAAGGACATGGAAAATCCTCTAAGAAGCTTTGTCTTCTAGATCTTGAGCCCTGTAGGGTTGAATACAGAGGGCAGGTAGTAGTCTGGGCTTTGGGATTTTCCAGATCTGGTTTCAGATTGAGGAGCTGACACAAGTGATGTTATCTTATTAGTTACACGAAGGACTTAACTTGACAACAAACTTTTAAACAGTTTTGGCCTAGAGGAGGCATGAGGATTAAAGGAGAATGCAGTGTCTAACATACATTAACACTAAGCATTAGCTCTTTCTAGTTGTTGGAGAATGTTCAAAACCAAAAAATACATCCAATAAAGTTCAAAAAAAAAAAAAACCTTTGGAATGCCTGTCTCTATAGGGAGTCATGGAACTGGGAGGATGACCACCACAGTAGTGACTTTATTCCACAAAATTCCTCTCCATGAGCTGGGTTTCCTCCGCAACTCAAGGTTCTCCTAGATCACTACACATGGGAACAGTGTTAGCAATAGCCGTAAAAAGGGAAGGTAAGAAGGCTGAGTCAGTGGGGCTGGGCAAGACAAGAGCACACAGGAACCAGCCTGTGATTGGAATGACCAGGTGAGCTCAGGTAAATGGAGCCTGTCTTGGTTTTAGCGCCTCATGTGCTAGTTATTCTCCATTTGTCCTTCTGAAGCTTTGTCCTAGGTCCCTAGAAGCTGATGTTTAAGGGCTGCTCTAGGTGGCCCAGACCATATGAGGCATCAGCAGGAGATGAGATAGGAAAGCGAGTCTAGAGATCAGGAATTTGTTCCCCAGTTCCCTTCCTGCCAGGCACATATGGCACTGACATGGTGTTCTACCAAAGGCAACAGCAACTTCCCTCTTGTGGTCAGGCCTGAGTTAGGTAATGCTGTGCATGGTTGGTCCTGGTGCTTCACCATCCCCTCATCGGTTTCCTTAACTCTTCCCAGCCCTCAGCAGATTGTCCCTTCAATTGCCCCCTGCACCAGGCCACTGGTTTGGATGGGTCAGACCAGATCCCAGTAGTACATAATCTTTACTTAATGTATTGTCTTTGCAAAGCCGTCTGCTTCCACAGCAGGACACATAATCTGAAAGTTGACAGCTTCACTGAAATGGATCTAAAGGCAAAAGAAGAATAACGAACTTCCTGGTAGTCAAGTGCTAAGTGACCTCTACCAGGACTTCTAGACTTAAAATAAGAGGGGACTTGTCTCCTTCACCCTCTACTCAACTGGCCTTCATAACCTGATGTTACACTAAGCAAAGTTGTAATATTGTGGAGCATAATCTTGTTTACTCCAGCAAAGAAAGTCTTTGAATGGAAAAACTGGCAGGTCTTGCCAAGTGAATTTGTCTTCTCTTCCCATGCTCTTCCCGCCTCATAGCAGTTACCCTCTCCTGTGTTAGTGCAGAAGTGGTTTCAACAGTCTGTTTGCTTCTGATGCCATTTATCCCAGCACTACCGAGTCACACCCTGGATGAGCAGTTTCCTTCCGAGTTTGGGCAGAGAACCTCCTCCTATTGGAGGAGAATCTCACAACCCAAGGTACATACAAGGCTAAGTATACCTAGGGAACTCTAAAAATGAGAAGAGATTGCTCTTGAAAGCCAGCAGGCTGGCCTCTACTACGTCATAAACCTTCTTGGAGCCAAGGCACATGTCTTCATTCCTCTGGACTGGCCTCAAGCCCTGAAAGTGGATTTGATTTCTTGCCCTTCTATACCTGACAACATACAAAGTTGTCTTCCCAGTGGCAGCTTCCTCTTCCTATCCATCTCCAGAAACACCCCATCACAGCAGAGAAGGTACCCATGACTGGAGAGATGCACTTCCACTGTGAAATGGGGTGGGGCTGAGCTTTGGTTAACTTTGCCAACCCCCAGACTTTCCCTAAGATCCTAACCTTGCTTGGTTTATGCCTCCCAAGTCAGAAGCAACCTTCACACTTTAAATACAACAGAAAGAGGCTACTGCAGCTCCTGCTCAAAGTGGTTGTCAGGGTATGAGTCACAACAGGCCACCTGACCTCTATGCAAATACATCTGCCAACACCAACCATGGCTGTTACCATTCTTCACCCTGCCCACTACCTTCCAACAAGGCTGAATTTTTCCACTTCCCAACTGTAGCATGTTCTTTTGCCTCTGAGAATTACCCACGTTCTGTCCTCGTGTTGGGATGGGGTACTCCTCTTCCACACCTAGCTAATCCTTACATATGCACCTTGCCATAGTTTAGATGTCCCCCTTAACCTGCTCTAACCCTCAGTCTGTGCTCAGTGCCTGTCTTTGTACTATATACGCATTGTGTTCTGAACTGCCTGCTCACGTGCATGATTCCCCAAACAGAATCTGTTTCATAAAAGTAGGGAGTGTGCCTATCGTATTCTCTAGTGTAATCCCGGTGCAAGCACAGTGCCTGGCTACATCGAATGAGAATAACCTATTGCCTATTTAAAGCACCTGGAGGTGTTTTGGAGGGTCTTGTATTGGCGTTGGTGAACTAGAGGCCTCTTCAGACTCCTTGAGTGTGACTCTGTGTGGATTCCACCCTTCAAGTCCGCTTGAAAGAGAATTCCATCCCTCAGAGTCTGGGCTTGGAGATTTCTACAGGAGTACAATCACAATTAGGATGCTCAAGGGTCCCAAGGCTGTTCATCCTAATAGGCTTGAAATCCTTCCTGATGACCTCTGTTGTTCTCTAGATTCCCCTTTACAAGATGCTCTTACCTGGGCTGGGTAGCTTCAGAGCAAGAGCCTGGGGCTCCGCAAATGTCTCTGAGGTCTGGCACTTATAAGCATTCTGTTCAGGGGTTGAGGGAATTCCATCTGGACTTGTAACCTTCCCACTTCCCTCAGTGGAGAAGGAAAATAGCAGGTTTCGTCCCAGAAGAATTAATGTAAAACCTAAGCTTAAGCATAGCTATGCCTAGTATGTCAGGGTTGGTCCAGAGAGGTCTAGAGAAAATAGACTTTCTAATTGAGTCATGATCCCTTGGGTCCAAGTCCTGCTCTTGCTGGTTGTATCTGGCCTCCCTGGAGTCTGCAGCTATTCTAAGGACACCACATAGAAATCACAAAGGCCTTTTTAAAGAAGGGATGAAGAATCTCCTTGGAATTAGAGCTCAGTCTGGCTGTAAATCTCTAATGAAGCTTGATATTCTTTGACTATTTGGAGGGGATGATAGTGTCTCAAACTAACTTTAAGACCAACTAATGCCTATTCCCTAACAATTAGATACTGTGGAGTTTTCGCTCCCCGCTCTGGTTTACATTGTGAGTAGTGGACTCCATGGGCTTGTGGGTAGAGCAGTGCATCTCCTTTACATCTTCCTGAACCTAACCTTTCCAACCTAATATCAAATTCCTCAGGAGAGAAGCCAAATTGAGAAAGTGGTTTATCTCTTGGTGTATCCTATGGGATGCTCGCGGGTTGGCGGGCATCATAGTTTAGGATATGTGGCAAGATATGGCATTGAAGGCTCCAAAGGCTTGAGTTTGCAAGCCAGTTCAGCCACATACCCACTGCATGACCTTGAACAAGATTTTTCTCTAAGCGTGAAGTAAGAATGATCATCTCTGGGTAGTCTTTGTAATGGAGATACTGTATAGAAAGGGGCTAGTAAAACATGTCAGGTACTTAATAAACAACATTGTTATCACTGTTACTGCTATTTTGTGTCTTTGGGAAGCATTAACTCTCATAAGCCTCCTAATTATCTCCTTAAACCAGGAACCAGTATGGTCAGGACAGGGGCTAATGCAGTAGAATCAACACAGAAAGGCTCTCATTGTTACCCCTACTCCCTTTCCCCAGTATATCCTACTTTCCAGGACCTCAGGAAAAGCTGGGAACTTCTAGAAGCTTGCTACCTGTTTCCCAACCTTAAGCTTGACATTCTATGTAAAACTGCTTGTAGGTGCTGCAATATACAGGGTATTTCTTGCTTTTGTGCCTGTGCATGAGTTATGTCCTCAGCCAAGTAAAGTAGGAATGTCATTCCATAGGGATTCATATCAAACTTTTGAAACTTGGTTCAGTAAATACCACCTCCAATTGAACTCTGCCTTCAAACTTAGTTTAATAGGTGAGTGGTGATTTGTGTACCTGGATACCTTGTATGATATTTAGAAAAAAGTATTCAATAAATCAGTGCATGAGATTGAATCATGTTAGAGGTTATAATAAGGCCACTTCCTTTAATAATTTGACTTTATGAACCAATTCAAGAAAACCTTTTTCCTGTAACAGAGAGGTATGCGTGTGAGCTGTGTAAAAGAACATTAAAGATATTAACTTCCCCCATAATTTAATATCTTAAATCTATGTTAAGTGAGTCAGATGTCTATTCAGCCTTCAAAGCAGATGAATCAAAAGTAAACACGGTTTCCTGTATGGTGACTAATATAACAAAATAAAAATTATTAAAAAAAAAAAAGTAAACACGGTTTCTGTTGATTCTAGAACTGTCCAGAGGGCATCGTGGCCCAAGGATGAGATACCATGACAGTCTGCGCTCCACAACACAAAGGAAAACCTCAAGCCTGATGTTAAGTACCTTAATCCTTCATTTGTACGTGCTGACTTGGCTTTGTCTTCATCCACTGAGCCTTGTCTTACTACATTTGGTTTACCATGGAGGTCAAAGGTGTGAAAGGACCATGGAGGTCAGGCCAGCATAAGGATACTAGGGACCCAAAATAAGATTATAAACCAGAAATCTAATATTCAATTTATCAATGAGTTGTACTATTCTTGCTCTGAAATAAGCCATTCTTCATGTGCAATTCTAGAAGAGAACTCTTAACCTTGTTAGGCCAGCTGCTCAGTTGGAGTATGTGGGAATAAATATCTGAGTGCCGTGAATTCATCTCTGAAGTCTGAAGGTGAATTTTCTTAGACATAAATGCAATACTGATGTTCAATATAGATAAAGAATTTTGCCAAAATCTTCCTATCTTATGAGTGGTAGAGCCTGGGATCGAACTTGATCTCCTGCTCACCTCTGGGGGAGCTGGTCTACCACAGTGGTTAGGAGCATAGACATGAGCCCACATCTGTCTGGTTGACTGCCAGTACTGACACTAACTAGACATGTGTCCTTGACCAAGATATCCCTAAACCTGGTTCACACTTCTTGTGAGCTTTCCCACAGCATTTCTTATTTTGAAGGCCCCTGTATATCCCTAATTCCACCAATAAACTTTCTAAGCTTGAACCATCTAATCTCTAGCTTCGCTCTACCAGTCCCCACACAGGACCATTGATAATCTACTCTTTTCTGTGTTTTCCTGTATGTGGAAGATTTCTCTTAGAGCCTGAAGCAACTATGGATGTACAGCTGGATGAGGGAATCCCCTTCAGATCTATGTCTTCATAGACCATGAGATTAGGCTAAATAACATTGAATATCTGTTCATTCAGGTGTCAGAATGACTTGACAAATGATGGGTTGTATTATACCAATAAGAATTAGAGTTAATGTTTAAGTCATTAAATGAAGTTCCTATGCCAGTATCAAGTACCCCTCTTCTGTCTCATGTTATACTTTGGTTCTTCTGTCTATCATTTCCCAAATCCTTCTGCTTTTCACCAAAACAACCCTCTGAGATATGAGCTCTTAGAATCCTCACTTCTCAGATCAAGATACTTAGGCACAAAGAGGCTAACTAATTTGCCTGAAATTTACATGGGTAGCAGTGAAAAACAAAAGTTTTGGGTTCATACACCATAGGTTTAAAATATACATTTTTCAGGCATAATTTGCTAATAGTTTATGAATGCCAGATGCTTTGTCTACATCTATTGACATGATTTTTTCTTTAGCCTGTTGAGATAAACTACAGCAATTTTTTGAAATGTTGAGTCAGCCATGCACACCTAGAACAGATCTCAGTTGGTCACAGAGCATATGCTTATGCATTGTCAGATTTGGTTTGCTAGACTTGCAAAGGATTTTTTATCTGTTCTCAAGATATTCCCCAGTGAATCCATCTGGAACAGATGTCTCATTTTAGAAAGTTATTAATTGACTCATCTTTAATTTCCTCTATTTCTCCTTTGAGTTTGGTAGACCATCTTTCAAGGAATTGGTCTGTTTCATTAGGTTACCGAATGTATGAACATAAAGTTGTTCAAAATACTATTAATCCTACGTGGGATCAGTGGTTGTGGTCCCTCTTTTATTTCTTTTATTTGTAATTGCTGTCTTTTTTTCCTTGACCTGGCTATAGGTTTATCACTTCTACCAATTCTTTAAAAGAACCAGCTCTTGGTTTTGTTGATGTTCTCCATTGACTTCCGGATTTCAATTTCATTGATTTCTTAATTTAAACTCAATTAGCCGACATATAGTACATCATTAGTTTCAGATGTAGTGTTCAATAATTCATCAGTTGTGTATAACACCCAGTGTTCATCACATCACATGCCCTCTTTAATGCCAATCACCGAGTTACCCCATTCCCCTACCCACCTCCCCTTCAGCAACCCTTAGTTTGTTTCCCATAGTTAAGAGTCTGTCATGGTTTGTCTCCCTCTGATTTCTTCCCATTCAGTTTTCCCTCCTTTCCTTTATGATCCTCGGCGCTATTTCTTATATTCCACAATGAGTGAAACCATACGATAATTGTCTTTCTCTGATTTTATTTAGCATAATAGCCTCCAGTTCCATCCATGTTGATGTAAATGGTATTCATTCTTTCTGATGGTGGAGTAATATTCCGTTGTATATATAAATCACATCTTTATCCATTCATCTGTTGAAGGACATTTTCGCTCTTTCCACAGTTTGCGATTGTGGATATTGCTGCTATGAACATTGGGGTGCAGGTGTTCCTTTATCACTACATCTGCATCTTTGGGGTAAATACCCAGTAGTGCAATTGCTGGGTATTAAGATAACTCCATTTTTAACTTCTTGCGGAACCTCCACACTGTTTTCCAAAGTGGCTGTACCAACTTGTACAGCTTTGGTTTTCTTTTCTAACATTCCCTTGGTGATTTAGGGTCTTTTCTGGTTCTATAGAAATGTTGGGATTATTTGTTCCAGCTCTGTGAAAAATGTAGATGGTATTTTGATAGGGATTGCATTGAATGTATAGATTGCTCTGGACAGCATAAACATTTTAACAATGTTTATTCTTCCAATCATGAGCATGGAAAGTTTTTCCATCTCTTTGTGTCTTCCTCAATTTCTTTCATAGGTCTTTAACTTTTAGAGTACAGATCCTTTACCTCTTTGGTTAGGTTTATTCCCAGGTATCTTATGGTTTTGGGTACAACTGTAAATGGGATTGATTCCTTAATTTCTTTTTCAGTCTCATACAGCAATTCAGCAATGTGGTAGGATACAAAATCAGGGCACAGAAATCAGTTGCATTTCTATACACTAAAATTTCATTAATTTCTGCTGTAATTTCTTTTGTTTGCTTTAGGCTTAAATCATTCTTTGTCTATTTTTCCAAGACAGAAACATACATCCTTTTCTAGATCTCATTTCTTCTAACATGTATTCGTGCTATAAATGGTTCTCTAAGCACTGCTTTCATAGCATCCCTCAAATTTGGTAAATTGTATTTTCATTTTAATGTAGTTCAAATAATTCTCAAGTGAGATCCATCTTCATAAAAGGCATTTAATCTACTAAATATTAGGTTTTCCAGCAGCCCCTATTTCTAGTTTAATTCCATTTTGGTATGAGCAGACTGTTGATTTTAAATCTTAGTGCTTTGTATGGCCCAGAATATGGTGTGTCGGTGAATGTTCCATGTGAACTTAAAGAATATTCTGTTAGTTGATATAATTATAGATGTCCATTAGATCCGATTGACTAATAGTGCTGTTCAGTTCAACTATGTCCTGATGTTCTGCCTGCTGGATCTAATCACTTACTGATAGAGGGATGTTAATCTCCAACTCTACTGTGGATTCATCTATTGCTCCTTGCAGTTCTAGCCTTGCATATGTTGATGTTCTGTAAGGTGTATACACATTAAGGATTGTCATCTTAGAGAATTAACCTCTATCATTATTTAATGCTCCTCTTTATCCCAGTAATTTTCCCTTGCTCTAAACTCTTTGAATTATCCTAGCCAGTTTTCTTTTGACTAGTATTAGTAAAGGGATAGCAAAAGACCTACTATGCTTTCAGTCTGCATCTTTATGTTTAAAGTAGATTTAAAGTAGGTTTCTTATAGACCACATTTAATTTGGTCTTATTAATCCACTCCAAACACTTTTTAAAGACAAATATCAAAACTTGCACACTTAAAGGTAGTCAGGATTGCCATAAGATCTGGCTAAAGATCC
Organism: Ursus americanus; assembly: GCF_024610735.1. Classification (NCBI taxonomy): domain Eukaryota; kingdom Metazoa; phylum Chordata; class Mammalia; order Carnivora; family Ursidae; genus Ursus; species Ursus americanus. The sequence goes on from NC_142142.1 coordinate 6,602,542, forward strand.
TACTTTGCAGACACCTGATCTTTGATCCTGACCAGACTCAGCTGACATGTTGCTGTCCAACGTCTTAAAGGTGGAGAAGTCTCCTGGGATATCTAATTGCTCTGGCTTCTGACTTTTTTTTCTAGATCACATTGATTTAGAGTCTCTGTATCCATCAAAGGAAAACTAGAATACATTAGAATCCTGGAGCTTACTCTGATGCAAATAGAAGTGACAATAAGGAAGCATAACTCATGAGTTTCCTGCCCAAGAGTTGAGTACTGAACAAAGTGGCAAACTGTGAAGGATCAGCACTCCTCTTCCCAAGGAGACTTGAAGTGCTATCATGGCTAGAGGACTAACCCCCCCTCTATTTAAGGTTGGCTCCCCTGGCAACCAGCCCCAAAAAGTCCCATCACTAACATAAAGCCAGTTGGTAGAAAGGGGCTTGTTGTGATTAACAAGATACCTGTTTTACCTTCATGACTCTGAACTGAAAACAAGAGACCAAATATTATAACAAAGGATGCTCCCATTGCTCTTTTTCTTAAATATTTTATGTATTTATTTGAGAGAGACAGAGGGAGAGCACAAGCAGAGGGAGTGGCAGGCAGAGGGAGAGGGAGAAGCAGGCTCCCAGCCTGATGCAGGACTCGATCCCAAGACCCTCTAAAAAAAGAAAAGAAAAGATGTGACCACCTCAAAGAGTCTGTTCAGGAATCCCAATTTTCATCTAAACTCCCACCTTAATCCTATCATCTGTTGTATTTCCATATCCTCCTTCCAATCTAATCTTAGACCCCATTATGACTTCACCAACCAGTTTCACATTCACAATATATTGACCTCCTGTGACAAAAAATTTCTTTTTCTCCATCTGCCATTTTATCTACACATGTGCTGATGACCTTGAATCCCCAGGTGGTGGTATGTGCCAGAAGCCTGGCCTCGTCCTTAATTTATACCTTGATTGATCTGCTTAATCATAGCCCTGGGCATTTCCTGGTCAGGTTTCTCATCAGAATCATAATCAGAATCTTTGGCTTTCTCCTTTTAAATTCCTCCAGACTGGAGCAAGTTAGGACAGACTTTGGCCCTTCCAATGTTGAAAGACGAAGAGGGTGTCCCTTTGGCCCACTCTGTCCTTAGTAGTGCTGCATCAACACCTTTGTTTCAGTTCCACCGTTGTCCACTTCATTCATCCTATTTCTCAACCATCTAAACTTCTACTCTGCTGAGTAGGGGATCTTGACTCTCCCCTTTGTGTCTTCCCTCTTAAGTATTTTAATTTTCTTGGTATCAGACCCATACAGGGAAGCAGAGAGCAAATCGGAAAAGGTTTCTGCAGTTATCGTTCAATTTTGTAGCCACCGAATTACATTGGGTGGCCATGCAAAGGGGCCCCTTAATCACAGCATTTACCATAACTCCAGTAATAAGCATATTCAGCAAGGGAAATATCCCCGTCTCCTAAAGCCAAATCATGTGGCTTACATAAGAAGCATATAGGTTACTTCGTCTGGGGTGTCTTACTCTTAGCTACTCTACAGGGGGAGTTTGGCAGTCCCCCTTCTCGGGATAAACACTTTATGGTGGTCTTTATCCAGCCCACCAGGCTGGCTGTTTCCCTCAGGGATAACCTCTAATATGTCTGGATCAAGTACAGTCATCTGATCAGCAGTGAGTTGCAGGTCCTATATCAACCCAGACATGTTCTTCACTCTGCAGCATTAAAACCAGTGATGCAACACCCAAACTAGTTACACTCATAATCCCTTTTAGTAAAGGTTCTTTAGGAAGCTGATACTAATCCACAAAATGAGACCATTCCTTTATATCCCCTGGTTTCCGTAGTTCCATGGTTATGCCCTCCCCCTACATTGATTACCTTCTTGGTGTGGTTAGAGCTGGTTACTTTTAACTATTTTCTTCCATAATTGATTCTGTATTACCTTTGCCTTCTTGGCAGCTAGTCATGGTTCTTACCTGCTGGAGTGACCCAAACCTGGATTCCTGAAGGATCTTGGTCCTTTATACTCCTGCCTCAGTTGTTGTGGCTTTCCATTGACCTTAATCACAGGGAATGGTAATACCAAGAGAGGCCCTAAGGACTTTTCTGTATATCCAGACATATTCTTTCTTACCTCCAGTTTGGAGTAAGTACTAATTTCCACTTGGTAGTAATGATCCATCACCCCAGCCAACACAATAACTCCCTTCTTTGCCTTTGGATTCACACATGAGGATCTCAACATGGCCAGGTTGCAGTCTTAAATTTCAGTTCAATGGAATCATTGTCTCCAGGTAGAAGCATTCCTTTCTTTTTCTTAATTTATTTTTCTAAATTATGTTGTTAGCCACCATACAGTACATTATTAGTTTTTGATGTAGTGTTCAGTGATTCATGAGCTGCATACAGCAGCCAGTGCTCATCACATCACATGCCCTCCTTAATACCCATCACCTGGCTACAACATCCCCCCACCCACCTCCCCTCTGAAACCCTGTTTCCCAGAGTCCATATTCTCTCATGGTTTGTCTCCCTCTCTGATTTCTGCCCCCCTTCAGTTTTCCCTTCCTTCCCCTATTTTCCTCTGTGCTATTCCTTATGCTCTACATATGAGTGAAACCATATGATAATTGTCTTTCTCTGCTTGACTTATTTCACTTAGCATAATACCCTCCAGTTTGATTCCTTGTCGATGCAAATGGTGGGTATTCATCCTTTCTGATAGTGGAGTAATATTCCATTGTATATATGGACCACATCTTTATCCATTTGTCTGTTGAAGGACATCTTGGCTCCTTCCACAGTGTGACTGTTGGGGACATTGCTGCTATGAACATTAGAGTGCATGTGCCCCTTCTTTTCACTATATCTGTATCTTTGGGGTAAATACCTAGTAGTGCAATTGCTGGGTTGTGTGGTAGCTCTATTTTTAACTTTCTGAGGAACCTCCATACTGTTTTCCAAAGTGGCTGTACCAACTTGCATTCCCACCAACAGTATAAGAGGGTTTCCCTTTCTCCACATCCTAGCCAGCATTTGTTTTTTCCTGCCTTGTTAGTTTTTGCCATTCTAACTGGCGTAAGGTGGTATCTCAATGTGGTTTTGATTATTTGAATTTTCCTGATGACTAATGATGAACATTTTTTCATGTGTCATCCATTCGTATGTCTTCTTTGGAGAAGTGTTTGTTCATGTCTTCTGCCCATTTTTTGACTTATTTTTGGGTGTTGTTTGAGAAGTTCTTTATAGATCTTAGATACGAGCCCTTTGTCTGATACATCATTTGCAAATATCTTCTCCCATTCCGTGGGTTGCCTCTTAGTTCTGATGACTGTTTCCTTTGCTGTGCAGAAGCTTTTTATCTTGAAGTCTCAAAAGTTCATTTTTGCTTTTGTTTCCCTTGCATTTGGAGACATGTCTTGAAAGAAGTTGCTGTGGCCAATATCAAAGAGGTTACTGCGTATGTTCTCCTCTAGGATTTTGATGGATTCCTGTCTCACATTGAGGTCTTTCACTCATTTTGAGTTTGCTTTTGTGTATGGTGTAAGGAAATGGTCCAGTTTGTATGTAGCAGTCCAATTTTCCCAGCACCATTTATTGAAGAGACTGTCTTTTTTTATTGAATATTTTTTCCTGCTTTGTAGAAGATTAGTTGACCATAGAGGGTCTGTTCTGTGTTCTCTATTCTGTTCCATTGATCTATGTGTCTGTTTTTGTGCCAGTACCATGCTGTCTTGGTGATCACACTTTGTAATATAGCTTGAAATCAGGTAACGTGATGCCCCCAGCTTTGTTTTTCTTTTCAACATTCCCTTGGCAATTTGGGGTCTTTTCTGGTTCCATACAAATCATAGGATTGTTTGTTCCAGTTCTTTGAAAAATGCCATTGGTATTTTAATACAGATGGCATTAAAAGTGTTGATTGCTCCGGGCAGCATAGACATTTTAACTTGTTTAACTTGTGAGTTTAACTTGTTTAACTTAACTTTAAATGTTTATTTCATTTAACTTGTAAGTTTAACTTGTTTAACTTAACTTTAAATGTTTATTCTTGCAATCCATGAGTGTAGAATGTTTTTTCCATCTCTTTGTGTCTTCCTCAACTTCTTTCATAAGTGTTCTGTAGTTTCTAAAGTAGAGATCCTTTGCCTCTTTGGTTAGGTTTATTCCTAGGTATCTTATGGTTTTTGGTGCTATTGTAAACATAATCGATTCCCTAATTGCTCTTTCTAGTTACATTGTTAGTGTATAGAAAGGCAACTGATTTCTGTGTATTGATTTTTGTATCCTGCCACATTGCTGAATTGCTGTACGAATTCTAGAAATTTTGGGGTGGAGTATTTTGGGTTTTCCACATAAAGTATCTTACCATCTGCGAAGAGAGTTTGACTTCTTTGCCAATTTGATGCCTTTTATTTCTTATTGTTGTCTGATTGCTGATGCTAGGACTTCTAGTAGTATGTTGAACAATAGTGGTGAGAGTGGGCAGACCTCATGTTCCTGGCCTTAAGGAAAAAGCTCTCAGGTTTTCCCCATTGAGAATGATATTCACTGTGGGCTTTTCATAGATGGTTTTTATATTGAGGAATGTTCCCTCTATCCCTATACTCTGAAGAGTTTTAATCAGGAAAGATGCTGTATTTTGTCAAATGCTTTTTCTGTATCAATTGAGAGGATCGTATGGTTCTTGTCTTTTATTAACGTGCTCTATCAGGGAGATTTGCAAATGCTGAACCACCCTCACATCCCATGAATAAATCCCACCTGGTCGTGATAGATAACCCTCTTAATGTACTGTTGGATCCTATTAGCTAGTATTTTGGTGAGAATTTTGGCATCCATGTTCATCAGGGATATGGTCTATAATTCTCCTTTTTAGTGGGGTCTGTCTGGTTTTGGGGTCAAGGTAATGCCAGGCTCATAGAACAAGTTTGAAAGTTTTCCTTCTGTTTCTATTTTTTTGAAACAACTTCAGAGGAATAGGTATTATTTCTTCTTTAAATGTTTGGTAGAACTCTCCTGGGAAGCCAGCTGGCCCTGGACTCTTGTCTTTTGGGAGGTTTTTTACTACTGTTTCTATTTCCTTGCTGGTTATCTGTCTATTCAGATTGTCTATTTCTTCCTGTTTCAGTCTTGGTAGTTTATAAGTTTCCAGGAAGGCATCCATTTCTTCCAGGTTGCTTAATTTGTTGGCATATAGTTGCTGGTAATAATTTCTAATAATCCTATTTCCTTGGTGTTAGTCGTGATCTCTCCCCTTTCATTCATGATTTTATTAATTTGGGTCCTTTCTCTTTTCTTCTGGATAAGTCTGGCCAGAGGTTCATAAATCTTAATTCTTTCAAAGGACCAGCTTCTAGTTTAGTTGATCTGCTCTGTTTTTCTGGTTTCTGTTTCATTGATCTCTGCTCCAATCTTATTTCTCTTCTCCTGCTTGGTTTAGGTTTTATTTGATATTCTTTCTCCAGTTCTTTAGGTGTAAGATTAGCTTGTGCATTTGGGATTTTTCTACTTTTTTGAGTGAGGCTTGGATGTCTATGTATTTCTGCCCTACAACCGCCTTTGTGGTATCCCATAGGTTTTGAACCAATGAGTTTTCATTCTCCTTAGTTTCCATGAATTGTTTAAGTTCTTTAATTTCCTGGTTGACCCAATCATTCTTTAGCGTGATGTTCTTTAACTTCCAAGTGTTTGAGTTTCTTCCAATTTTTTTCTTGTGATTAAGTTCCAGTTTCAAAGCATTGTGGTCTGATAACATGCAGGGAATAATCTCAATCTTTTGGTATCAGTTGAGACCTGATTTGTGACCCAGTATGTGGTCTATTCTGGAGAAAGTTCCATGTGCATTCGAGAAAAATGAGAATTCTGTTTTAGGGTGGAATGTTCTGTATATATCTATGAAGTTCATCTGGTCCAATGTGTCATTCAAAGCTCTTGTTTCTTTGAACTTTTGCTTAGATGATCTGTCCATCGCTGAGAACAGAGTGTTGAGGTCTCCTACAATTAATGTATTATTGTCTGTATCATTCTTTATTTTGGTTACTAGTTGGCTTGTGTTTATTTTGGTTACTAGTTGGCTGCTCCCGTGTTAGGGGCATAGATATTTACAATTGTTAGATCTTCTTGTTGGAAAGGCCCTTTAAGGATGAGTGTCTCTCTACATCTCTTACCAAAGTCTTTAGCTTAAAATCTAATTTGTCTGATATGAGAATTTCTTACCCCAGCTTTCTTTTGAGGTCTGTTGGCATGAAAAATGGTTCTCCATCCCCTCACTTTCAATCTGGAGGTGTCTTTAGGTTCAAAATGAGTCTCTTGTAGACTGTATATGGGTCATGTCTTTTTATCCAATCTGCAACCCTGTGCCATTTTATGGGAACATTTAGGCCGTTCACATTGAGAGTGACTATTGAAAGATATGAATTCAATGCCATAATATTGCCTGTAAAGTCCCTATTTCTATAGATTGCCTCTGTAAATTTCTGGTCTAGATTACTCTTGGAGTCTGTCTTCTTTTATAGAATCCCCCTTAACATTTCTTGCAGGTCTAGTTTAGTGTTCACATATTCTTTCAGTTTCTGTCTGTCCTGGAAGTTCTCCATCCATTCTGAATGACAGCCTGGCTGGATAGAGTATTCTTGGCTGCATGTTCTTCTCATTTAGTACCCTGAATATGTCTTGCCAGCCCTTTCTGGCTTGCCAGGTCTCTGTGGACAGGTCTGACGTTATTCTGATGTTCCTCCCTCTGTTCATAAGAAATCTCTTCCCCCTAACTGCTCTCAGGATAGCTTCCTTGGCTCTAAGATTTGCAAATATTACTATTATATGCCAGGGTGTTGGTCTGTTTTTATTGATCTTGGGAGGGGTCCTCTCTGCCTCTTTTACATGAATGCTTGTTTCCTTACCCAGGTTAGGGAAGTTCTCGGCTATGATTTGCTCAAATATACCTTATGGTCCTCTCTCTCTCCACCCCCTCAGGGTTCCTAATAATTCTGACATTGGAACATTTCATGGTGTCATTGATCTAAGTCTGTTCTCATGGGCGTCTAGCTGTTTATCCCAATCCTCCTCAGCTTCCTTCCTTTCTATCAGCTTATCTTCTAGATCACTAATTCATTCTTCTGCCTCATCTACCCTGGCTGTTAGAGAATCCAGTTTAGACTGTATCTCATACATAGCTTTTTTAAGTTCTGCCTGATTAGATCTCATTTCTGCCCTTAGATTCTATATTGTCACATTATAATGGTTTTCTCAAGCCTAGATATCAACTTTATAATTGCTACCTAGAATTCTATCTGTGACATCTTGCTTATATCTATATCCATTAGGTCTGTGGCAGAGGCCATTGTCTCTGGTTCTTTTCTTTGTTGGGAGTTCCTCCTCCTAGTCATTCTGTTGAGGGGTGGTTGAGGGAATGTACAGAGTCCAAAATATCAACCACAACCCAAGCAAGATGCACCCATTTTATGGGACCATGGGGTTGTTGTCCTCTTGTTCCTCCAGCCTGTCTTTTGGGGGAGGGGCCTGCCACACTATTTCTCAGGCAACCCTGCTTGGGTGGAGTTTCCCTGCCCCCTGTTGGGGGACTGGGCTCAGCGGGAACCTGTTTTTTGAGCTTTTGTTCTCTGGCAGCTTTCTGCACCTCTTCTAAGGGTCCAAACAAAAATGGCTTCACCCAAACCTCTGTCCCAGAGCAGAGAAATCGCAGTCTGCTCTTCACTGAGTCCTCCAGGACACACAGTTTCCGTTTCTGTATGTGCTGCTGAAAACTACAGCCCCCCGCAGTGGTGTGTGCCCACAGTGACTCCCAGAGGTCAACCCCAGGACCCAGGCATGTCTCTGCCCTTGGTGCTTCTAAAACCAGGAGAGGCCCTGGGCTTATGCATGCACACCTGCAGCTCCTGGATCCTCTCTGAGAGCTGCTCTAAAGTCCTTTCCCGGCTGCTACTGCTCTGAGTTTTTGCACAGTCCTGGTGCAGTTTTTGCCATCTAGTGTTATAACACTTTCCAGGTACCAGCTTATGGAGGCTCCTTCCCCCTTCTGTTTATCTCCTGATATCTCCCCTGCAGATTCATGACTGCATCTTCAGAAGCATTCCTTTCTTTAGAACTAAGACCTCTATGGAGTTGCAGGGCCTAAGATTGTAGAAACAGAAAGCATAAAACTTAGCTAATGGGTCATTAGGGGTAATACTGGTACCATTCCCATTTCTACCTCTTAATTCCTGAACCTGTGAATAGTGGCTGGGGGAGAAATAGTACCATATATTGGATGCTGATTCAGAGCACATGGAGCCTTCTGGAGAACTTTTTGCAACCCTGTGATGTATTGCCCCTAGCTGGTGCTATAACTGAGTCTTCAAAAGGCCATTCCTCTATCTTATCAAGCCAGCTGCTTCAAGGTGATGAGGAAAAATGGTAATACCTGTGGATTCCAATACATTGTGCCCGTTGCCACATTTCATCTGCTGTGAATGAAGTTCCTATCAGAAGCAATACTGTGTGGAACACTATGATTGGGAATGAGTTATTCTAAGTCCCCATGTAGTAGTTTGGTGGAAGCATTGTGTGTAGGGAAGGCAAAATCATATGAAGGGGTAAGTGTCTATTCCAGGGGCGCCTGGGTGGCTCAGTCAATTAAGCGTCTGCCTTCGGCTCAGGTCGTGATCCCAGGGTCCTAGAACCAAGCCCCAAGTCGGGCTCCCTGCTCAGTGGGGAGTCTGCTTCTCCCTCTGTCCCACCTTTCTGCTCATATTCTCTCCCTCCCTCTCTCTCACTCTCACTCTCTCTCTCTAATATTAACTTTTTAAAAGATTTTATTTAAGTGTTATACTCCAATATGAACAAAATGCTTCCACTTCCATGATGGAAGCAGTCCAGTATAATCAATGTCACCAGGTAGCTGGCTGATCACTTCAGGGAATGGTGCCATATCAGGGACTTAGTGTTAGTCTCTGCTACTGGCAGGTGAGGAATTCAGCAGTGGCCACAGTCAGGTTGGTGTTGGCAAGTGGAAGTCTATATTGCTGAGACCATGCATTCCTGCCACATGGCCACTTTGTTCATAAGCCCATTAGGTAATGACAAGGGTGGCTGGGAAAAGAGGCTCACTGATATGCATAGAACAGGTCATCCTATCCACTTGATTATTAAATTCTCTGCTCCTAAGGTCACCCTTTGGTGAACATTCACATGGACACAAATATCTTGGTTTGTTTTTTTGCGGGGTTTTTTGTTGTTGGCTTCCCCCCCCCATTCAGAAAAGTCTATCATCCCTAGAATTCCTTGTTACCAATTATCCTAATCCTGTTTCTTCAAGTCCCTGACCATCCAGCCAAACCATTGCCCACAACCCATGAACCAATATGTAATTGTGCCTCTGGCCCTTTCACCTTCCAAGAAAAAGAAATCCAAGTGCTCAAAGTTCTGACCACTGCAGGGATTTCCCTCTATCCTTCAAGAATGTCCCAGAGAGACTTCTTCAAGCACTATACTCCCTACTTTAAGGTTGCACCCATACATTTTACAGAACCAAATTTAAGTGGGCCCTAAGTCTTGTCTTCCTCTTCATGAGGAAGAACTCTCCAGGAGGCCCTAGGTACAGGCATAGAAAGAGAAGGTATAGCAGAGGTGGGGACCATAGATATTTGGACCACTTCATTTAACTTGTACCTTCAGGGCCTTCTTGGGTCTGGTCATGTATATACCATTTGTATTTGATGGAGTGCTGCTGTTCACACTCCCTTCATGGCTTGGTGGGTCAGGTAAGACCCAGTTTATGATGAGCATCTACAGTCACATGGTAAACCAATGGCCCATGTGCAAGCATTCAGCCTCTACTAAGGCCCAATGGTAGACTAAGAGCTGTTTCTTTTTTTTTTATTAATAATGTTTTTTATTATATTATGTTAGTCACCATACAGTACATCCCTAGTTTTTGATGTAAAGTTCCATGATTCATTACTTGCGTATAACACCCAGTGCACCATGCAATACGTGCCCTCCTTAATACCCATCACCAGCCTCTCGCATTCCCTCAACCCCCTCCCCTCTGAAGCCGTCAGTTTGTTTCCCAGAGTCCACAGTCTCTCATGGTTCATTCCCCCTTCTGTTTACCCCCCTTCTTCTTCCCTTTCTTCTCCCACCGATCTTCCTACTTCTTATGTTCCATAAATGAGTGAAACCATATGATAATTGTCTTTCTCTGCTTGACTTATTTCGCTTAGCATTATCTCCTCCAGTCCCTTCCATGTTGCACCAAATGTTCAGAAATTGTTCTTTTTGGTGGCCGAGTAATATTCCATTGTATATATGGACCACATCTTCTTAATCAGTCATCTGTTGAAGGGCATCTCGGCTCCTTCCACGATTTAGCTATTGTGGACAATGCTGCTATGAACATTGGGGTGCATATGGCCCTTCTCTTCACTACATCTGTATATTTGGGGTAAATACCCAGTAATGCAATTGCTGGATCATAGGGTAGCTCAATTTTTAACGTGGGCAACTAATCTTTGACAAAGCAGGAAAAAACATCCAGTGGAAAAAAGACAGTCTCTTCAATAAATGGTGCTGGGGAAATTGGACAGCTACATGCAAAAGAATGAAACTTGACCACTCTCTCACACCATACACAAAGATAAACTCCAAATGGATGAAAGACCTCGATGTGAGACAGGAATCCATCAAAATCCTAGAGGAGTACATAGGCTACGACCTCTCTGACACTGGCCACAGCAACCTTTTTCATGACACATCTCCAAAGGCAAGAGAAACAAAAGAAAAAATGAACTTGTGGGACTTCATCAAGATAAAAAGCTTTTGCACAGCCAAGGAAACAGTCAAAAAACTAAGAGGCCGCCCACGGAATGGGAGAAGATATTTGCGAATGAGACTACAGGTGAAAGACTAGTATCCAAGATCTACAAAGAACTTCCCAAACTCAATACACAAGAAACAAATAAACAAATCAAAAAATGGGCAGAAGATATGAACAGACACTTTTCTAATGATGACATACAAATGGCTAACAGACATGTGAAAAATGTTCAAAATCATTAGCCATCAGGGAAATTCAAATCAAAACCACACTGAGATGCCACCTTATGCCAGTGAGAATGGCAAAAATGGACAAGGCAGGAAACAACAAATGTTGGAGATGATGTGGAGAAAGGGGATCCCTCTTATACTCTAGGTGGGAATGCAAGTTGGTACAGCCACTGTGGAAAACAGTGTGGAGGTCCCTTAAAGTTATGTATAAAATTTCTGCTTATAGGACTTACCTCAATAAATCTGACCAGATCCTTCAGCTATTACCCAACACCCTTAATGTCCATTTCTGCACATATTCTCTGGATTTGTCTGTATGAATTAGAAAAATCAAGTTCTTTTGGAGTATAGTGCTCTTTCTCAGAGGTGGCAATTTATACCCCATCTTTAGGACTCTTTCTGGGACTTGAGTATAGTAATAGGCCTAAAAGTAGAGTGGAAGTGGATCCTAAGGAGAACCTGCATTATCCTGTATGGCAACTGCCTTAGGGGAAGTCATTACAGTTTCCTCAGCCAATTTAGAATTAATCCCCTTCAGACAAGTAGAGAGGCCACTTCCACTGGCAAAGAAGATTCATCAGAATGAAAGGGCTCAATGTCCCAGCTTTATTAGGGTCTTCTCCTTTATCCCCACCCCATTCCAACTTTCAGGATCCCATTCCTTCCCAATCAAGACCCTTACTTTCTTAGAGACTGAGTTCAACTTGCATTGTAATTGAGCCAGTCCCAGGATGATATTCGGTGGTTTTTTTGTTTTGGTTTCCCCAAGCAGTCTCAGCCCTGTGGTCACAGGGCACACATAGACACTTTCAGGTCATTTATGTAGTTCTTGAGCTGGGAATTCAAAAATCTGAGCTCATCTTACCCCCCCCCCCGTGTCTAGTGACATTAAGAATAACCAGCCAATTACATTCTACTCATTAATTTGACAAATGTTTGAAGCTATCCTGCATAGTCACCTATAACCTTGCCTCCTGTATTTGATTACAAGTATCCAATGGTGATACATCACGTATCTCTATTGCCCTAGCATGCCATGAACTGTTCATTCTTTACTGCTGTAAACAGTGATGTTTTTAAATATAATCAGATTAGAGAACCAATTTTAGACACCAGAATCAATTTAGAAAACTCATCTTTACAGGTCTGTTCTTCTGGTTTCCAAAAAGCTGAATTTAGGGGTTTCTAGAAAAACAGAAACAGAGGGGTGTGTGTGTGTGTGTGTAGGGGTAATCTTAAGGAATTGGCTTATACAATTAGGGAAGCTGGTAAGTCCAAAATTTGAAGAGTAGGCCAGATTCTTCCTCTCATGAATAACGGGCAAGGAAGACTTACTTGGTGAAAGAGCAAAAAGAGAGAAATCTGGATTCAAAAAAAGTGATGTAATGTTGTGTTCTCTGATGGCTTTAATTGTAGTTGATTTTTAGCTGCTGTATCCCAAGTGATTTCTGCCAACCGTAAACCCCACCAAATTGAACATATGACCTATAGAAATAAAACAACTCTTCCTGCCTCCCTACTCCAGTCTATTGTTGATCTTGAAAGCCAGTACCACAACCATGGTCTCTGTCTCTTAATAACAAGCCTATGGAGTTTGCATTCCTTCAGAACACTGATTTGTACTCAACATAACTTTTGTAATCATTAACCAAAGTAGTCCTTATAATTTGATAGGCTGCCAACTTCAATTTGGGCTTTAAAGGAGTTAAATTGTTACTAAAATGCAAAACCAGAGTGTGGAGAAATGGGATCACTGTGATTGTTCAATATCTGAGGCAATTCTGAAGTTTCTATCTACAACTAATTAGGAATTATACTGAGGCCAAATAGCCCCCAGGAGGGGACTCCTTCCGAGGTCTTTCTTAGGGAAGGCATTGAAAGACAAAGTTCAAGGGTACATTTCCCAGTGTATGCAAGCTTTCAGCTAGGTTGACAAATGACTTTCCTGGTAATAGAGTGAGTTCTTTGGGTAAATGGGCAAAAAGTCTCATGGGCATCCATGGAGTAACTTGTGGACTGAATGTGTCTCTTCCCACCCAAATATTATAAAGCCCTAGGATGGCTACTTGGAGATGGGCCCTCCACAAATTGATTATGGTTAAGTGAGGTTGTAAGGGTAGGGCCCTGATCCCATAGAATTAGTGTCCTTAGACACCAGAGAGCTCTCACTTTCTTTTCATGTACATACAACCAAAGAAAGGCCATATGAAGACATAGCAAAGAAGTGGTGGCCTAAAATCCAGGAAAGCCCTTACCATAGGTCAACCATGCTGATACCATGATCAGACTTCTAGCCTGCAAAACTGAGAATTTTTTTAAAGATTTTATTTATTTGACAGAGTGTGCACAAGCTGGGGGAATGGCAGAGGGAGAGGACCCTGGGATCATGACCTGAGGTGAAGGCAGATGCTTAACCCACTGAGCCATCCAGGCACCCCAAGAACTGAGAATTTTTAAGCTAAATGTTAGTCTGCAGTATTTTGTTATGGCAGCCTGGGAATACTGATTCATTTTATTTCTGGCTATTAATGATCATTTGGTAACCACCTCTCCTCCAAACTATAACTTCCCCCCTCATTGCAGTTATCTTGTACTTGCTTCATCATTTGTCTTTAGATGTGTGGAAGATGGATAAAGCTGTTCAACATTTGTGGTTTCCTTAGGAGCTATACTCAATTCCAGAGAGCAGTGTGATTGAAGGGAAATAGAATGATTTTTAAAATATCTAGGAAGTAGATGAGGCTTGGTAAGAACTCAGGAGTGAATAAATTGTACTGCATTCTGTCCAGAAAGATCTCAGAACTTTTCATAGTCTCACCCAAGGAGATGTCTGGTGGGGAGATGGATTCCTTCTCTAGTAATCAGTCGTGCCTGTCCTTTATTAGAAGTACTAAAGGAGTTATACACATTCCAAAGTTGAATTATGCCAACCCTAGCTTATGTCTCACTTTTCCAAAATTCTAAGGGTCCATTAAATATCATGCCCTCTCCATACCCACAAAATTCAGGGTCAGCAATGAGATCCCCCCTTCCATTCCTGACTTTTAGTATTTGTCTCTTTTTCCCTGAGTCTTAACTAAAGACGGGTCAATGGTTCTTTTTAAATGAACTAGTCTGTGGTCTTATTTTTTTCCTCTGACTTCTCTGTTTTCTTTCATGGATAGCCATTCCAACCTTTATTTCCTTGCTTTGGCTTGCTTTCGGTTTGGTTTGCTCTTGTTATAGTTTAAGATGGAAGCCTAGATTCTTCACTTGAGATCTTTCTCCCTTATACCTAGGCACTTAAAACTATACATTTCCTTCACAGCACTGCTTTAGCTCCATCCCATAAATTTTGATAGGTTATGTTTTCATTTTCATTCAGTTTAAAATGTTTTCTAATTCACTTAGGACTTTTTTTTCTATGAGCCATGGATTATTCAGAAGTTTAATTTACACATATATATTTGCACTTTCCTGAATGTTGATTTCTAACTTAATTCCATTGTTATTAGAGAAGATATAGTTTCGGTCCTAAATTTATTGACTTGTTTTACGGAATACCATGTGGTTTATCCTGGAGAACGTTCCATGCATGATTGGAAAGATGTGTATTCTACTGTAATTGTAGTGTTCTATTAATGTCAACTACCTTGATTTGGTTGATGGTATTCAAATTTTCTATATCCTCACTAATTATATAAATTGAATATTATTGAAATTTCCAACTATTTTTCCCTTCAATTCAGTTTTTCCCCCCTACATTTTGCTGCTCTGTTAGGTGTATACATAATATACATAAATAGGTCAATAAGTGAGGAAGACATAACCGTTGTCATGAAATTTCCCTTGTTTCTAATGCTCTTCATTCTTTTTTACATGCTTGATTTACTCTCTGGTATCCTTTTCTTTCAGCCTGAAGACAACCTTTATAATTAAACTCCACTAGCAATGAATCTCTCCATTCATCTGGGAATGTCTTTTTTTTTTCCTCCATTTTTAAAGAATAGTTTGGAGATTTCTTGGTTGACAGTGTTCTTTCTCTCAGCACTTAGACAGCAGTTTTTAATTGAAATTTAAGTTTACATATTACGTCATAGTGAACAACATGTTGATACATTTATATGCTTCGCTATGACTGCCATTGTAGTGATAACTATTTCTATCATATCACATAATTTCTTCAGTGGTTGGAATAATTAAGATCCAGTCTCTTAGCAGCTTTGATCATAATACAATATTGTCCATATTCACTACTGTGCATTAGATATCTAGGACTTATTTACTACTCTTTGAAAGTTTGTACCTTTTTAAACACCCATCTAATCTACTCCACCACCACCCCATTCTCTGGTAACTACCAAACTATATTGTACTGTTTTCATGGGTGTAGGTTTTTTCGAGTCCACGTATCATATATAGTGTTTTTCTCTTTCTGAGTTGCCTCACTGAGAATAATGTCCTCAAGATCCATTCATATTGTTACAAATGCCAGGATGTTCTCCTTTCTCATGGCTGAATAATATTCCTGTGTGTATGCGTATCACACCTTTATCCATTCATCCATTGATAGGCACTTAATCCGTCTCCATTATCTTGGCTATTGTTAATAATTCTGTAGTAAACATGGGAATATATGCATCTCTGTTATCCTGTTTTCATTTACTTTGTGTGTGTACACCCAGAAGTAGAATTGCTGGATCATATAGATCTATCTTTAACCATTTCAGGAAACTCCATACTGTGTGTCCTATTTTGTTGTAGTTACTTTTTAATCACATACCTGTTCTAGAGCCCAGGTATCTCGCCATCCTAATCTATTTTCTTATGACACATTTAACCCATTATTCAACAGTGGTATACAAAATATACCAAAAACTTTGTTCAGTTCTGAAAGACAGAAGATTCTTCCTTCCCTAATGCTACAATAAGATAACTTACTATAGTGTTATCCAAAGTAGGGACAAATAAATCACTCTAGACCTGTACAAGGATTCCATCAATGAAAGAGCTGATCTAGGGCTAATGGATGATACTCAGAGAAGCAGATTTTCACCCATGGTGCAGAGAAGAGAACATGTCCCTGAGCCACACAGAATGTGTTCCAATGGTGGCTCACTCTCATCCTCAGTATCTTCTCCACCCCCCCTTCCTTGGGAAAATAGTCTTACCGTACTTCTTCTCATGTGATAGGAGTTTCATATACTAGGAGTGATATCTTTCTGCTTGATACTTAGCATTCATAAATGCCTCATAAGAGTTGACTGAAGAATAAATACCTCATAGCAGTCAGAGAGAATGTTATAAACCATGAAACCATAAAAAGAAATTCTGCCACTTGACAACATGGATGGACCTTTATGGCTTTATGCTAAGTGAAATAAGTCAGACAGAGAAAGGCAAATACTATATGATCTCACTTCTATATGGAATCTAAAAGGCCAAACTCCTAGCAACAGTAAAGTGGTGTTTGCCAGCAACTGGAGGTTGAAGGAAATGAGATGGTTATCAAAGGATTCAAACTTTGGGTTGTAAAAATAGGTTCTGTGGATCACCTGTATAACATGGTAACTGTAGTTAACAATATCCTGTACTTGAAAGTTGCTAAGCACGTTGATCTTAAATGTATTTACCATCAAAAAATGGTAATCATGTCAGGTGATGGATGTGTTAACTAATCTTACTGTGGCAAATATCTGAAAATACACGTGTACCAAATCATCACATTATACACCTTAAGTCACACAAATGTAATATGTCAGTTAGATCTCAAACCTGGTGAGGGGAGGTGTGGGGGAAGAACTTTAAAATCAGATTTGATTCCTCTCTCCTACATCCAAATTTCTATCTCCTTCCAGTTTTTGCCTAAGATGTTAACAATTATTTAATTTGAATCTTCACCAAGGAGACCATCCTCTCCTGAACTACTTAGGAATCTTAATGCGTGTTAAAGGAGATACTTCCCAGAGATGGTTGGAAAATTAAATCTAGAGCTGGATGGGAAAAAAAAAATCAAAGTTTTGTTAACATTTAGAAAATGAACAATCAACTTTGTACTTTCATAATGGCACCTGAGTACTAGAGAGGAGAATAATAAGAGGGTAAGTAAGAGCCAATAAGGCAAGTGAAGAGGTTGAAATAAGAGTTCAGGGCCTGACAGTAATGATATGGTAAGAAATAAAGAAAAAGAACATTGTGGAGAGAACATTGTGTGGAGAAATTAGGAAATCTTGAGTATTCTCATAATCAAGATGGGATGTCATAAATTACTAACAGTGATTGTAAAAGTACCTTCTTGTGTATACATATTACAACTTTCTATAGAAACTTCTCATTAAATGTGTAGATTGCTTTGGATAATACAGACATTTTAACAATATTCTTCCAATCCATGAGCATGGAATGTTTTTTCCATTTGTGTCAGTTTTTTTTTTTTTTCATGTTTATTGTTTTCAGAATATAGGTCTTTTACCTCTTTGGTTAGGTTTATTCCTAGGTATGTTATGGGTTTTGGTGCAATTGTAGACAGGATCAATTTCTTGATTTCTCTGCTGCTTCATTATTGGTATATAGAAGTGCAACAGATTTCTGCACATTGATTTTTATATCCTGCAACTTTACTGAATTTGTATATTAGTTCTAGCAGTTTTTTGGTGGAGTCCTTTGGGTTTTCTGCGGAGAGTAATCCTGTTGTCTGTGAATAGTAAGTTTGACTTCTTCCTTGCCAATGTGGATACCCTTATTTCCTGTTGTCTGATTGCTGAGGCTAAGACTTCCAGTACTACATTCAATAACAATGGTTAGAGTGGATAATCCCAGTCTTGTTCCTGACTGTAGAGGAGAAGCTCTGTTTTTCCCCATTGAGGATTGCATTAGTTGTGGGTCTTTTGTATATGGCCTTTATAATGTTGCGATATGTTCCCTCTATCCCTACTCTGTTGAAGGTTTTTAATCAAGAATGGATGCTGTATTTTGTCAAAAGCTTTTTCTGCATCTATTGAGAGGATCATTGGTTCTTATTCTCTTATTAATGTGTATCATGTTGATCAATTCATGAATATTGAACCACCCTTGCAGCCCACAAATAAATCCCACTTGATTGTGGTAAATGATTCTTTTAATGTACTGTTGGATTTGATTTCCTAGTATTTTGAGAATTTTTGCATCCATGTTGATCAGGGATATTGGCCTGTAATTCTCCTTTTAGTGAGGTCTTTGGTTTTGGAATCAAGATAATGCTGGCCTCATAGAATAAGTTTGGAAATTTTCCATTTCTATTTGTTGGAACAGCTTGGTAAGAATAGGTATTAACTCTTTAAATATTTGGTAGAATTTCCCTGGGAAGCCATATGGCCCTGGACTTTTGTTTGCTGGGAAATTTTTTTATTACTGCTTCAATTTCTTTGCTGGCTGTGGGTCTGTTCAGGTTTTCTATCCCTTCCTGTTCCAGTTGTGGTAGTTCTTATGTTTCTAGTAATTTATCCATTTCTTCCAGATTGCCCAATTTGTTAGCATATAATTTTTCAAAATATTCTCTCATAGTTATTTGTATTTCTATGGTATTTGTTGTGATCTCCCCTATCTCGTTCATGATTTTATTTATTTGGGCCATTACTCTTTTTGATCAGTCTGACTAGGGGCTTATCAATTTTGTTCTTTCAAGGAATCAACTCCTACTTTCATTGTTCTGTTGTCCAACAGCATTCTTACAGAGCTAGAACAAACAATCCTAAAATTTTTAGAAAACCAAAAAGGACCCTGAATAGCCAAAGTAACCTTGAAAAAGAAAAACAAAGAAGCTGGGGGCATCACAATTCTGAACTTCAAGCTATATATATTACAGAGCTCTAGTCATCAAGACAGTATGATACTGGCACAAAAACAGACACATAGATCAATGAAACAGAATACAAAACCCAGAAATGAACCCACGACTATGTGGTCAACTAATCTTCAACAAAGCAGGCAAGAATATTCAATAGAAAAAAGACAGTCTCTTCAACAAATGGTGTTGAAAACTGGACAGCCTCATACAGAAGAATGAAATTGGACCACTTTTTACACCATACACAAAAATAAATTCAAAATGGATGAAAGACCTAACTATGGGACAGGAATCCTTCAAAATCCTAGAGAACACGGGCAACAACCTCTTTGACATTGGCCATAGCAACTTCTTGCTAGACCCATCTCCAAAAGCAAGGGAAACAAAAACAAAAATGAGCTATTGTGACTTCAAGATAAAAAGCTTCTTCGCAGTGAAGGAAACAATCATTAAAACTAAAAGGCAACTTTTGTAATGGGAAAAGAGGTTTCTCACATGGCATATATAATAAAGGGTTAGAATCCAAAATCTATAAAGAGCTTATCAAACTCAACACCCAAAGAACAACCCAGTTAAGAAATGAGCAAAAAACATGAATAGATATTTTTCCAAAGACCTGCAGATGGCTAACAGACACATGAAAAGATACTCAACATCACTCATCAGGGAACTACAAATCAAAACTACAATGAAACACTATCTCACACCTGTCATAATGGCTAAATTTAACAACACAGGAAACAACAGGGGTTGGCAAGGATGCAGAAAAAAGGGAACCCTCATACACTATTGGTGGGAATGCAAACTGGTACAACCATTCTGGAAAACAGTATGGAAGTTCCACAAAAAGTTAAAAATAGAACTACCCTATGATCCAGCAATTGTATTACTAGGTTTTTACCCAAAAGATACAAAAATACAGATTTGAAGGGATACATGTACCCCAGTGTTTATAGCAGCATTATCAACAATAGCTAAATCATGGAAAGAGCTCAAATGTCCGTCTACTAATGAATGGATAAAGGGGTGTGTGTGTGTGTGTGTGTGTGTGTGTGTGTGTACACATAATGAGATATTACTCAGCTCTCAAAAAAAATGAAATCGTGCCATTTGCAACAACATGAATGGAGCTAGAGTATACATATTATGCTAAGTGAAATAAGTCAGAGAAAGACCATTTGATTTCACTCATGTGGAATTTAAGAAACAACAGGTGAACATGGGGGAAAGAGAGACAAACCATGAAAGGGACTCTTAACTATAGAGAAGAAACTGAGGGTTGGTGGAGGTGAGGCGGGCAGGGGGATAGGCTAAATGGGTGGCGGGTATTAAAGACTCTTGTGATGAACACTGGGTGTTACATGTAAGTGATGAATCACTAAATCCTCCTGAAACTAATATTACCCTATATGTTAACTAGAATTTAAATAAAAACTTGAAACAGAGAACATTTTCAACTTTGCCATATTTTCTGAAATCATTAAATCATTCTCCCCACTTCATTTAAGAATATTATGTGGTAGAAAAAACGGGGAAAGAAACTGTTCAAAATAAATTGGCCACAAATTATTTAACTACAGAAAAATATTCAACTGTAGAAATAAAAACAAAAAAAAATAAAAAGGTTTTGCTTTGCTCATCTATAAAAATGGATATTTCAAAAATTACTGAAGGGCAATGTAGCAAATGAACTCATGTGACACTGGGTTAAACATAAACTGGAAGAATGCTTTTGGAAAGCAGTTTAACAACAGGATTCATTTGGCCTGCACAATGGTCAGTAATCTACCTTCTGGAATCCTATCCTGAGGTTGAACAGAAAAAATATTGACAACTGTACCACTTGGCGTATAAAAACTGAAACAAGCCCATACTCTGGGAAGTGAAAAAGTAACCACACATTGTATGGAAACACATTGTAATTTGTGATTTTTTTCCTGGGTTTCGTTTGTGTTTTTTTTTTTTAAGATTTTTTTTCTGGGTTTTGTTTGTGTTTTTTTTTTTTAAGATTTTTTTGAGAGAGAGAATATGAGCAGGTGGGGGAGTAGACAGAGGGAGAAGCAGGGAGCCCAAAAAGGGGCTCAATCCCAGGACCTCTGGTATCATGACCTGAGCTGAAGGCAGACACTTAACCAGCTGAGCTACCCAGGTGCCCCACAAATCTTGTTTATAAGCAAAGATTTAAAAAAAAAAAAAGCAGAGGGAAAATCACAATGTTGGTGAAATATATATAGTATATAAACTCTAGGCATAGCTTAGATTTTTTTTTAAATAATATAAGCAATAACTTAAGTATCCATATGGATTGTATCAACATCTGGTGGTTTTCCACCCTTCTTTTGTGAACTTTCTCCCAGTGTCCCCCTTGGAGTCTTTAAAATACCTCAGGCTTGGGGGTTGCGTATTTAGAGACCTGGAGCCAGTCAAGAACCCCAGACAGGAGAGTAGAGGTTAAGTCTATAATCTCTTCCTAGGAGTGGAGTGGGATTAGGAGTTGAAGACTACTCCCAAGGCAGGATAACTGAAGATCCAGAGGGAAGGGCACAGGTTTCTTTGTACAGCCCTTGGGAAATAACTGGCTATTTTCAGCACCTGGATAAAGAGGACACAGGACAAAATAGTGAAGAGATCAGGGCTGTGGCCTCCCCTTGACTCTAAACAAATTTGTCCAAGCATCCAGACAAGAGGCGACCCCTGTAAGGAACAAAGCCTAGAGCTCTGTGGACAGCACTCCCAATGGGTAAGTACATTCCAGAGAGGGGGTCAAAGTCATTGGGAGCAAACTCCAAGTTCCAGAAACTACATTTGTCTTCTGGTTCAACCAGGGCTTATCTTTTTTCTGGGTCTAGTCAAAAATAGAATAAATAGAGCACAGTTTGGCCTGGGTTATGAAGAAAAAGGAGACACCCCAAGGCAAGAGCCTCATTGCCTAATACTGCCAATCAAGACACAAGAGGAAAAATTAGACTGTTCTAGCCTTATTGGGCCTCCGGTCTATTGCCCCACAGTCAGACAACCTTCTCTCCTGAGTTGATCCTTGTACCATCAGCAGGTCTCTTCAACTGACTATACCCATGCTTAAAAAGCTACTGTAGAAATTACTTAAAAATAAAATCTTTACAAAAAAAGATCAGAATAAAAAGCTACTTATATAGTTAGGAAACAAGGGTATAGAGTCACCAAGGTCCTATGGAAACAGTACTATGTGTCTGTGTTCTGTGAAAGAGGGCAAACAGAGGGGAGGAATAAGTGAGGGAACATAGTGCCTATTTCAGAGGCCAGGCTTCCTAACACTTCACCTTCTGCATGCTCACACACACGCACACATTTATAAATAGTTCATTTAATACATGAAGCAACTCTACAGTAGCTATTACTTCCTTCATTTCACACACTAGGAAACAGGATTGAAAGCAGAGGCAGAGAGTATACACTCCCTAAATCAGAGCCAGAAACAGCAGTTACTATTTGAACCTAAGTCTATCTTGCTGCTAACCCATATTTATTTTGCCATAACAAAACCTGTTTCTCAAGAGCCTTGGGCCTACCAAGATGCTTCTTATAGGACTTGCAGACACTGGTCACCAGGGTCCAGGTGGGGAAGCCTTTATGCAGGCTGACACAGAAAATGTTTCTCTGGAATGTTCTAAGTGAAGTGACACAATTCCAGTGCTACAACCTAGTTCAAACTGCCCCTTAAGATGCCAGTTATCAACTTGGTGGATTTTATTTTTTATATATATTCATACTCTGCTTGTCCCAGCCCAAAATTTGGGTCTGGCACAAATTAGTTAGAAATCTCGGTTTAAGTCCAACCTATGAACATTAATTCCTTTTGTGATAAGAAACCTACCTTACATTAAGTAATCGAGCCTCTTTCTGCTGTGGATTGGTGGTCTATCAAAATATTTTTAGACAACACTTCATTCTCCTTGGTGTGAGATAAAATTGCATATTTATTAGCATTTCCCTTAAATCCCTGTCCCATCTCTATAATTCCTAGACTTTTGGGACTCCTCAAAGATGTCCCATATAACAGAAAAACATAGGAAACTATGCCAATTTGCAGAATCTAAAGTTCAGATCTGCTCCCCATAGTGAACAGTAAGAATTAAGGGAGAGAAAGTTGCTGCCATGTGCCACGAACCTCATACAAATTTCATTTGTTCTTTATAATTATCCTTTGTAGTTGATATTCTCCCCCTCTTTTATATGGAGAAAAATGAGAGGTCAAGAGGTTAGGCTTTTGCCCAGAGTAAGATAAAGGTCTGGGATAGGAAATCTGGTTTGTTAGGTGGCAAATCTTGTGCCGTGAGCTGCCTCTGTGGTGTGGCCTCCAGGACGTCTTTCCCTTTCCTGTCTGTCCAGTAAATCCACAGAAGCTCACATTTGAGCTCTGAGGAAATGACTTCACATGTGACCACTTACTGGCATATTAAAGTACTTAACTCACCAACTTCAGCAATTCTGTGAGTTAATATGACAAGAACACTTGTAGAACATTTTAAAGTTCACAAAACTCATTTTTCTTTTCAGCACCTAATCAATGGCTGACCAAGAAGTAAGCAAACTTGTAAAAACTTATGTTAGGGGCTAGAATTAGGAATCCCTGAGGTTACATAGGGCCATTTTTTATGCTTATTTGCCATGGAAATGTCTAAAATATAAATAGCAATTATAAGAATATTTGAAATGTGTATGGGCTTGTTTGAGACCATTGGGAATTTAGTAACTACTCACCCACTCTGGTAAAGACTACAGATCCCAAAGAAGGCTTTGTAGAGGGGTAAAATCTGGGATGGGCCTTGAAGAATGAGGGAAATTTGCCTGGGTAAAGACCAAAAAGGTGGTGAAACCTCTCAGCAAAATC